>NW_027122427.1:0-1200000 GCF_030686945.1 Centruroides vittatus | reverse complement strand
TACTTATACTTTGTCGGTTGGCATTCAAATCGGAAACACGATTATTTTTCTCCTTTAAATAATCAATTTTTGAAATTCAATTTAGTTTGCTTTTAGATATTTTATATATTTATATAATAATTTATTCTTTTTAAATGCATTTTTTAAAGATTGAGAAATTATATAGGGTGATGCAATTAAACAATTGATAACTGGATTGTCACATAGTCCAACATAACATTGCTTTCGACTTGTTTCGTAGGCTCACAATTAAATACAGTATTACAGAAAGCAATTATTTTAAAGATTGAATAAATTATTTCCAATATGTTGACTTGGAGCCAATTTCCTGAACAAAATTGTTATATATTTTTTAATTGCACTGCCCTATATAATTAAATTTATGAAGCCGAGATTATGCCTTCTTAAATGATGATCATTTTATTTTGTAATGCTGCTACAATTTCAACTGATATAATAATGTGCAAAATGATCAAAGTTTGATATTAAAATAACTATTATGTTTGAAACTATAAACTAAACAATTTATAATTCTTTTAAGCTTTTGAAAAGTCTTCATTAATTACTTCCAAACTATATCTGTATTCAATACCTTTAAAAACTGATTATAATGTTATATTTTTATGAATAAATTCTAATCTGAAAAATTTTTTCTGTATTTTTTATAATACGTACAAGAATAAACACACACAAAAAACATCTGGAACATTTGATTTTTGCTGCTGAATGGACTGTCTAACCAATATTAGTTTTCCCTCGTATGTATTCCCGTAATAGTTAATAGAATCACCGCTGAAATTCCAATCACTGTTTTATTTAAAAAATTTTTTTTTTATCAGTGGTTTATAGTGAAAAAAACTCTCTCTGTAATGGTGCAAATTTGTTGTAAGAAAAGTTTTTGGGTTTGGTTAATTAAAGGTAATATTTTAACACTAAAAAATTATTAAAGCACGTATTTTGGGTAAACTTAAGAATCATTCTCTGGTCTATTTTATCGTGACGGTCTAATGTGATTGTAAAAATAGTTTTTATATTAATTCACTTAAGTGGATTTGCATTAAAAACAAATTTATAAACATATATGATACATTTAATTTACAGGGTGAATATTTTTTCTTATAAAAAAATATGCTTTTTTATGATTAATATATAGTATGATTAAATACAACAATATCACAAAGTTTGCTGAATGATGTTTTGATAGTTTGCGAGAGATAAGAATTAGAAGGCAACCTCTCTAATACATCTGGTAGTTTGCCATCAGATTCTTTTAAAGAAAAATCTGAAATAACAAAAAACATTACATTAGACATGAAATTTAACAGTGCCCGAAGCAGTTTAAAATTGCTTAGTTAACTAAATGTACACACAAATTTTGAATTATCCAGAGTTTAAAGAACTATAAAACAATTATCCAAACATTATAACATACCTGGACAATATAACAAAACGCTGTTAATTACACAAGAATGAGACAAACACACTTTTCCTAATTGCAACAACAAAGTTGCCACATCTTCACATAGTGGAGGAAAGGCTTTACACATTCTCACTAGTGCCGGTAGAGCAGGAACAAATAAGACAGGATGCTGTTCGCTTGGGATAACTAAGAAGAAATTTTCGAAATTATCATATTGATTTAATAATGAACAATCATTTGAATATTCTTAGTAATCAGTTGTAAGTTTTATAAATGATCATTAAAGTTTATATGATTATTATGTAAACTTTAATGAAGATTTATGTATGAAGAAATTATTAACAAACTTGTAAATTAAACGGTCTTTTTTTAATTGTTAACTTGTGAGAACATAATTTTTATTAATAATACAGCAACTTTTCTTATTTAATTTAAGTAATACTTCATATCATTATAAAAATGTAATGCAGGATTTCATTTTATACTTTCGATCAGATGTTTGTTATAATGTACAATATAACAAAATTTATTTTTATACTTTGAGAAGAAAATTATGTCATGTAGACAATCCTTGACTTTCCGAAATTCAACAGCACATTTTTCACATGTTTTTGGCTGAAACACAAAAATTTTGTTCATTATCATGCAATGATGCATTAAACCACTTTTGGATTTAGTGACATAGTAAAAATTAATTTTTGCCTGTTTCCATTTCATCTATGGTTTAACAAGGTTAATAATTTTTTATGCATTGTAACATTCACTGTAAAACTCTAAAATCTTCCTCTGATTTTCAGCTCTTTGGGAACAGAACTCCAATAAGCCAAACAACTATTGTATTATATCGGGCTACTGTGATTATATTTAATTAATTTCTAAATAATTTGTCCTAGAGGGAGACGTTAGGTACCATCTCTAAGACAAATTATTTAAAAATTAATTAAATATGATTGTGAAAAAGTAGTCAGATATAATCCGGTAGTTGTTTAGCTTATTATAAATTTATCTAGTTTAGAGATGTTTGTGTATGAATGGAACTGCCTTTATGATATGCAACTCTGTATTAAAGTCAAATGTCCAACAGTTGAACAATATTTTTAGGAATATATTATGTCAAAATATATGCTGTCTCTATCTTTAATATACAGTACGGAAAATTTGGAAATTTTTGGATTCCATGAATTTATTTTATTTTTTTCTGTACTATTAAAAGCATTTAACTTAATTTCATATTTTACCATTGTAATTATATCATAATTATATAATCAAGAACAGAAACACAAAATGTACACAGTAACTTACCTCCTAACAGAGTATGTGCCACATTTATACATAATTTTGCTATGCTAAGAGATTTTGGAATAGCATATTCAAGACATAAATATGATGCGAGTTCTATTGCAAAGACCTTCAATAGAAAATTTTTGTGTTAATATTTTTCCAAATTGTTATATTATTTATTTATTTAAAAAGAAAAAAACTAATTTACCTGCTTTTCTAAATGAGGCTGACTAAGTAATTCGGGTATAAAATCTAAACAGATATGCATGGATGGAATAGATGAAACTGTCACAGAAAGCAGTTCACTAGGATAACCCTAAAATATATATTACATTGCATAAAATTTTAATTTTATATTGTTAAATTAATAAAAATAATAGTATAAAGGTATTAAAATTCTTATAAGTTATAAAATATGAACTACAATTTCAATTATAGCTGAATTATTATAATATTTTAAATATATCAAGAATCGGTGTTGGAGCAAGTGTCGTGGCTCTAGTGAAAAAATTATTTATAGGTCAGCATAAATTTTGTTAATTTATGTGTGTTTGCATATATCCACACTGTATAATTTTATTAGAATTCAGTTTATTAGATTTACATATCCCTAATAGTGGAAAATCTAGCTAAAACCAGGCAGTGCAGAACACAGGGATATTATGTATTATTATTATTAAAAATTATGTAACTGAATCTCCAAAGACCCGAGTCTTTGGAGACTCAGTTACTGTACTTAATAAACTTAGCAAAGAAAAATAACATTTGTAAAAGTATGAAATTTTTGTATATCAATCTGAAATTCTTCTGTGATATGGCAATATGTTCATCCATGTTATTTCTATTTTTGAATTTTTTGAGAAACTAGAGATGAAATTATTTTGCTTTAAGATGAATGATTTCCATGAATTCTAATTAAAATATTATCAAACTGATATCTTTCAGCATCTGTTAATTATATCTACACTTTTGAGAACATGCAACTTATGCAGAAATACTTGAAGTAATCACAAACATCAATGTAATTTAAAACAAAAAAAAAAAAGAAGAATTATGAAAAATGTTGGTAAGGTTTTAATAAATATTAATATAAATTTAAATAATATATAAGATTTTATGATGTACATGTGTTAATTTACTATAATTAAATAGTTAACTTTACCTGAAAATGTACTAATTTAGCTAAATGAGGATCTGATATGAACACTTGATGTACATGAGAACAAATTAAACTTTGAACTTCACGTAATTCTGTTAAAAGGCCATTTTTCTCCTGAAACAAATTAAAAACAATTTATTAAAAATTTTGTTTCCAAATATCCTTCTAAAATCCTTTTAAATAATAGAAAAATATTGAAATTGTTTAACATACCATAAAATTTAACAATTTCGGTGGATTATAAGCTTATATATTCTTCTATTTTAATCAATATAGTCTTATAATTAATGTAGAATGAGTAATTTTTCTAATTTAACATTTATTAATATGTATGCTATTATACATAGCTATGTGGAAGGCATTGATTAATAAATCATTGAGATCATTATCATTCTACATTTCTTGCTGCTTCATAATTTTCAGAATAAAATTTATGACTTTATTGCTTAGAGTAAGATTATACATATATAGTAGGTACTGCTTATTGTAATTACAGATATCATCAGAAACAACATAAATAACTTTTTCAAAAAATGTTTTTTCATAATCAGAAATTTTATATTTACTATTATGTCATTAATGTAACTTTAATTTGCTTAGATGATTAATAACAGCCAACTGACAAAACAAATATGGTTATAAGCTATAATACTCAATAAAAATGTTGGCACAAGTCTGAATCAATTTAAAACCATCCAATCATACAATATATTTACTCTTAATACATTAAAATGTTCATTATAATCTTGTACTCAGTACTGTAGTTTAAATTTAGACTTCTGGCATTTGTTACCTCATTTATAGGCTATTGTTTGCTGTCGTCGAAGACGACGATCTTCATTGCTGTTTAATTAAAATACATCTTTGAATCTCTTATTTGCTTTTTCTATTAAGCTAAGATTTTTGCACAAAAGAACACTATGATACGTTGCAAAAATCAGTCAATTCAATGCAGAGTAAACAATTTCATAGCCAGTACTATGCAAAATTTTGAAAAACAGACTGAATATGGAAATCAAAAAATAAGAACTAAAATCACAAGAGAAATTTAACTGAAAAGTTAATAAAGTTTAGTTAGATTTGAAACTTTAATTTACTAATATCTGTGAAAAAGATTAATCTATTAATGGACCACTAATATGCCATAAAGCAGCAGAATTAGTTAAAAATATGAGAAAAAAAAGTTTTATTGCAATCTATGGGTGATTTAATCTGTAGAGAAAATGAAAAAAGATTGTGGACAAACTCATTCGTGGTGAGGAGAAGAGTTCTGATTCTGCATTGGCTGAATTGTCGATAAAGACAGAATGACCAAAAATTATTTCTAAATATTCATTGAGGAATATCTACAATGCAGATGAAACAGCACTTTATTTTTGTGCAATGCCTGATCTTACTTATATGTTTAAAGTGCTTAAGGATTTAAATCACTAAAGGAACATATTACAGTTCTCATTGTCATCCTAATATGCAAGGCCAGAAACAAACTTCTAGTGACTGGAAAAAGTGAAAATCCTAGATTATAAATCCATGCTTACTGGTGAATTACTGTTCAAATGGAAATGGCTAAATGACATTTTTAACAACTGCTTAGTTAACTGGGGTGTAAACTTGAAACAAAAGATTATTTTGATGGTAGACAATTGTACAGAACATTCACAATTCATATTGACAATGTGTTATTAAAAAACATTATACAGTAGAGCATCAATTACCCAAATTTCGATTAACCGAAAGCGTTCCAGTCGGCAAATTTAAATTTCCACTAGTGCTATGGCGCTGCAATATTTGGCTATGTCTTGGGCTATTCCAATATTATTTTTGTTGGTGTGCATGTTTTAGCTGGCAGCACTGGTGCAACCATGAGAGGGTACTTAAGGACATGCCAGGATTTGAACGAATTTCAACATGGGATAGGTTAATAGATTTTTTCATACATAATTGGTTATCCAAAAAATCAATTATCCGAACAACCCCAGTCACGAATTGTTTCGGTTAATTGATGCTCTACTGTAATAATACTCCTTCCTGCAAATACATCATCACTGATTCAACCAAAGAATAATATCTGACTTAAAGGCATACCTACAGAAATGAAACATATGCAAAAATTTTAGAACTAGATGAAAATCAAAGATGAACTGATTAGTGAAATTCTAGCAGTAGAATAGAAGTATATCTTTTGGCAAGGTCATGAGATCGTGTCTGAGAAGACTATTGAGAATTTTTTTAAATTAGTCTGTTGAAGTTTTGTCTATTGAAAAGGAGATCATAAATAACACACTAGAAGATATTACAAAAGAAAAGTTTAAAAACTGGTTGGTTACTGATAGGAAAATTCTACCATCTGCTTTAATGGCATCATTAGAAATACGCCAAACGTTTACTGAAGAAGACTGAGAATTATCTGATAAAATTGAAGGAAATCAAAATGCAGATAGTCTAGATTAGTGGAGCTACCTTTTTTGGATGATGGTCACAAGTGGACTTTAAAGGCTTCAGCAGGTCACATAAAAGCCTGCTGAATATCAACATATTCCATAACTGCCAGTACTCTAGGTACTAAAATAATATAATTATGTTAAGAATATGAAAACTAATAATATATAGGTTATTTTCATCTTTTCACTGGTCAACTTTAACTTGAATATCCTTCATCGTGAATATCAAATTAATTGAGTTGCGTAATGGCTCAAGGTAGAAAACAGGAAATTACATTGCCAAATTCCCAAGGAGCCATATAGACCAGGTATAAGCAACCTGTGGCCAGCAAGGTCATCTGTTGATTTGTCTAGATCCTTCAACAAATATTCAGATGTGAAAAGCTCTGCAAGTGCTTTATAGTGTACAGTACAGATATATTGCATTTTGAAAATATTATGAAAATGAATATTTTATTAATAAGACATTGCCAAAAAATAACCAGTAAACAATGCTGGATGAACTACTCAAGTAAATTATTATTAGGGTTGCCATGTGTCCTACTTTTCGGTAGGACAGTCTTACAATTACAATAGATTGTCCTATTTTACGTTTGTAAACAAATAAAAACACTTTTATGTTCAAAAATTAAGTCATTTTAAAAAAGAACCAAAGAACATTCAATTAACTTCTGAATGCACATATAGGATTTTGTGAATACAATAAAAATCTTCATTGACAATAATATTTTCCTCCAACAATGAAAGCTTTCATTTTAATACAAACTTCTATTTTTGGTCCTGGTGGGAAGCACTGTAATCACCATTGTATTTTGTTTAACTTATCAAAGCAGAATTGCTTACAAGCATCAGTAGTAAAAGCAGTTGCATACAATTTCTTGAAAAGGTATAGAATGATGTAGAAAACTATTGAAATATGCAAACAATGACAAAAAGTATAAGTTCAGACATAATCAATGAACAATAGATATCTGTATATACAACATTATACAGTGGGTGATCGGTTAATGAACAAATCAGATAACGAACACCTCACAGAACAAACACAAGAAAAAGCAATGTAAAATAATGAATACCAATTAATTAAGACCAATCCGTATTCATTATTTTACCTGTTGCCTGAAGACAAGGTCTTCCCTTGTCTTCAGGCAACAGGCAACAATTCGAAACTTTTTGGAGTGCAGGAGACGTCAACATCAACATTCAACCCAGTATATACTGATCAGATAGTATTCCTCCAAACTTTGTAATTCCTCTTTTATTTTTCTGACAGAAACAATTCTTTTATATTATTCGGGTGGGCACTCATTAAGTTTTGTGTCAGTTTTTATTTTCTAAAGGTGAGAGTATAATAGCAAAGGTAGAGTGGACAGAAGATGTCCAATGTTGTTGTGCAGTATGGCTTGAACAGGTCTACAGTAGGCTGCAGTTCAATCTTATCTAAGAAAGATACTAAGTATAATCAAAAAGACTCAAGCAGCTAAAGGAGTAACAAAAATCACATTTGAGAAATAAAGAACATTGAAGAACTCATAATGGAACTTGAAACGGATCTGATGACAGAAGAATGCCAAGAACTCTTAAATGAAGAACACCAAGAAACTTGGCGACATATGTTTTCTTCTGAAAAAGAGGATTAATGCCAATATCTGCTGTTAAACATCTTTTGAAGTAGTGAGAGGATGTCAAAACAACGGTTAGAACGGTTAGAATGGCATCCAAACCAGGTTGAGGTTAATAGGCTTAGGGATCTCTACAATTACAATGCTATTAATCACTTCTGAAAAATCCTGAAGAAGAGAGAAAAGCAATCAACATTAGACAGATTCTTTAACCCCCACAAACAGAAAACACATGACTAATAAAAATGCAAGACTGTGTATATATGTATTTTTATTATTACATATAAATAAACATAATAAATAGTTATTAGTGTATATTTTTTATTTTTTGGGGTCTCCAGAACAAATTAATCAAATTCCCATAAAAACCTATGGTAAACTGATAATCGGTTGACGAAAAATTTGGATAGCGAACAGTCTTGGAACGGATTATGTTCATTAACTGATCACCCACTGTATTCAATTATTGATAATTATTACTTAAATTATATAGTGTTATGTTAAGTTATTGTAATTGTCACCTAAATTTATCTGAAATAAATCATAATTTTATTATTAATATACCATATATCTCGGCGGATAAGACGACCTTCAGATAAGACAAGGTATACATTTTCGTCAAAGTTTTATAGTTTTAGCATATATCTGTCCTATAAGACGACCCCCAAACTATCAATGGCCTATGAATTTAGTTTAGATCAGTGATCATCATCTGAATAATAATACTGTATAACGTATACGAAATTATAAACGGAATACGTAATTTTTCAAATGAACAAATTTATTTTCTTGCATCTGGCAGCACTGCCTTGTGATTGTTGCAAGCATTCACACTGATTTGGCATTCGGGAATAGCCCATACGATGTTTTTGTGAATGACCTTGCCTATTCACAAAAACATCGTATGGGCTATTCTATTTTGTGGACATGTCCTACTCTCTACTAGTAAATAATTACAGTTTGTCTGTTTTTTTTTAATGGTTTTAATTTATATAAATTTCATTCTAATTTTTTGTATCTGTCCTATAAGACGATCCCGGATTTTCGGGGCCTTTTTTTATGATTCAACTATCGTCTTATCTGCCAAGATATACGGTACTTAATTTTCTTTTATTAATTCCTTTGTTTTTGGATGTCAATTTATCCTACATAGAGCATCTCAATATGTGGCAACCCTAAGTATTTGTTTAACCCTAAGTTTAATTGTTTTAACACATTTTTAAATTATTTGATTCAACAAAAGAATTTCCACTGTGGTCTATTTACATTCACCACATAAAGTTATCACTCAGTTAACAGTATGGGCTATGTATCAAAGTGATTACAATAAGAATCCTACTGTACTGTACATGTGAGCACACACACGTGTACATACACAATTTTTTTTAATACTAAGAAAACTATGTAATAAAAAACTACATACTATTTGTAACATCTTATATAAAGAGCATAGTTTATTAGTGTATACATTTCTTAAACAAGTCTCTTAAAGTGACCAAGCATTGTCCCTAAAATGCTACATTTGGGTGAAAAGATATACAGCCCTCCCTATTCATGGCCAGCTTCCAATAGCACTGAATATCCCTTAGAGATCACCCAATGAATACCTGGTATTCATTGGACCTAAAGGTACTAAAGGAGGCTGGATTATCTTCATACTTGTACAGACCATGAGAGGTAGACTCTACACAATAACAAATTTATAAATTTGATTATGAAACCTATGAAGCAGCATAAAGTTTAAGATGAAATAACAGATTTGTCTAATCATATTAAATAAATTTAAAAATTTACTTTATCTTCAGGAGATGGCCGACAGCATTCCAATAATATCTGCACAGCAGCACTTTCTTGGGATGCAACAAGTGCTGAGCGAAGTTCTTCTCGATTCTTATCGGTATCGACTTGATTCACTTTGTCTATCGATGGATGCTCTAACATGTGATGAGCCAAATGTGTGCGTGATGCAGCTAAAAAGGCTTGCAACATATGAAGAACAATTTCCAATAAGGGAGCACATCTAAAATTTATTTAAAAATAAAATTATAATCAATATCAGAATAATCATAATTAAAGAGTAAGTGTTCAAAGTTTACTGTAGAAAGAACCATTTGGCAAATTTCAGTCAAACTTGGTACATATACTGTCCTGAGTATCCAGTTTTGAAAATTCCCCCAAAATCAGTACAGTGTATATCAAATATGGTTAAAATTTGCCCAATATTCTTTCTTAGTTCTTTCTACATAGAACTCTGAACACCTATTGTTTAATTATGATCACTCTATGCATAAATGAAATATATTTACAATACGAAAGAAATTACATTTAAAAATGATTAAATTACCTAAATATTCTTTCATCACATCTTAAGACATGCAATGGATCTAAAACAATATTATCCAAGGTTAAGGGTTTAACTACTGTAGAAGGAAATCGAGGAGGTTGCAATGCATTAACTGTTATGAGCCAGAGACGACGAGGAAATACTCTGTTTAACTTCCACCAAAGTCGCTTAGATTTTTCCAGAATTTCTCGAGGTACATTGGGTTCGAGTAATTTTTGTAAATTATTCACAAAAGGCAGAGCAAATGGCCAAAGTTGATACAATGGCAAAGTTAATAAATATTCTAATTGCTGTAACAATTTATATGGACAATTTTGTACATTCTGGAAAGCTAAAAGCAAAATAAATAAATTTCATCAGAATAAACAATCAAAACCATGCAAATAATCAAGAAAAATAATTTAACATAATCAAGACAAAAGATTTTAAATCTTTTTGCAGTTCAATATTCAGAAAGATTCAATGATAAAAACTAAGAAAAGTAAATGCTATACAGATTTACAACATTGTTATAATATAATTAAAAATAAACTACAATTAATGAATTGTACAAATTGAAAATTATGATCATATTTTCAATTATAATTATATTTAGTACTTTCAGCTAACCAATAACAGATGGTAATATTAATACATGTAAATTAATTTATATTTTTATATAAAAGATTATGACTTCCAACAAAGCAAAAAATCTGAAAAATAACTTATTCTTTACTCTTAAAAGAAAGTAGGATAAAATCATCTTGGTTTAGATAAGTTTAAGACTTAGAAAGCAATTAGTTAAACAATATTTAGCCTGAGCAATTTTACTGAAGTTATATGAAAAATTCCGAGTGATTTTTGGATGAATATGAATTATAAAATGCTTTTGTTAGCATAATAAAAATTTTGCTAACAAAAATAGTGTTGTATTACAACAAAATAATAAAATTTATTATGAATTATGCAACTAAAATTTTGTTTGTTTTGATATTAAAAATTGATAATCAAAAAATTTCCAAATCAATCATTTTTAAAATTCAAATTAAATAAATTTATTTTAATTCGTGAATTTAAAAATTAAAATTCAAAATAAATTACTCAATTTTTAAAGACTAAGGTTTTTAAAAATAATATGAAATGTTTAATTGTTTTATTTTTTTTATACATTTGGTCAATTCATATATTTTTAATTATTTCTATAGGGTATAACTGAGCTCAGTGCTCATATTCTAAGGATAGATTCTAAGGTTAAAAATAAGCCTAAAATCCTGTATAAAAGTTTTTAAAATCCAATTTTGGAGATATGGCCTACCAAAACTTCCCATCTTATTTATTATATTTAAACCTCTCACCAAAAAGACAAGGTATTTATTTTTCACTTGTGTATTACCGGCATGTACAAACTCAATCTTTTTATTTTAATGTTGAAAATTGTTTTTCTGAATACATGTTAGCAAATGTGCATGAGTCACTGATTTGTTGTATGCAATTATGCATCCACATCTGCAGAGGACATTTTGAGTAGTTCTTGTAAAATTATTCTATTTAAGGAAAGTTGTTCTAAGTTTTGAATCCTGTTTTCAATTAACCTGAAGCAGACCTCGGGTGAGGCCAAAAACATTTGTTCCCAAAATTTTAAGCATTACCGGAGATAAAGGTTTGTTGAGTGGGAGTGTTTATTCTGTTTAATTTTGCAAAACACCAAAATGTTATTCAAAGTAAATTTACATTGAAAAACTCTTGCTATCCAACTATTTTTTTTTTTTACTGTAAAACACACAATGCAAAATCATAAAGTGGATAAGGCTTTGTTAATATTTATTAGAGTAGGCCTTACCTTGGCAACATTTTCTAGCCTTAATCAGTTGACAGAAGCATAAAAATATACAAAATTACTTTAAAAATTTGACAATTCTAGTGTTTGTACTTTAGCAGGCAAATTGAAAAGTATGTTTTCTGGAAGGCCACATCCTGAAACAAAGCAATTTTGAAAAATCTTTATAGAAGATTTTAGGCTTATTTGTGATCCTAGAATCTATTCCTAAAGTATTGACACCAAGTTCAGTTACACCCATGTTTCAAATATAAAAAATATTTTTATATTTGAATATAATTTTTAAATCTTTTTGTTGGCCACTATATTGAAAGGACAATATAATTACAAGTATCCCTCGTATAACATGATAGTTACATTCTGAAAAAGTGCCATGTTATGTGAATCTGTGCTATACGAAACAAAGAACTAATGCAAAACATAGAGTTACATTCCAGAAGTTAGCAAAAGTATACTATTCTTTTCATTACTAAGAGAAATACATTTATTAAAGCAATTGATAATTTATTTCCAATTAATAACTATCTAACAATCACAACTGAAAGTACTGCATTATGCATTAATATTAATTTTAATTAAACGAGGGTGTTTTCTTTTTACAAAGTATCATCATCAGCTTTTTTCTTCAATCAGAAGTATCAGAAAATTTTCATATTTTTTATTTTTATCATAAAAAATTTTTTATGGATGACGAAATAAAAAAATGTTATTAATCAAAAATTTGTTCTAGTGGGTCACGTTTGTTTGGTTGAGTACCGAGTGACTTTTTCCACAATTTGTGTGTGAACACTGAATTGTTGAGTACTGAGATACCGCTGTATTTTGTTCGCCATTTTTACTAATGAAGTAATCATTCATAGGCAATTAATACCTAGGCTTAAAAAAAAGACTAATAATAATAACACTTACCTAAAAATGTTTAAACAAACTTTAATAAGTACAAAGATTAATCTATAAAAAGAAAACACAGTGACAGTCTTAAGAGCTAAAAGCTGAAAGTAACTACAATGGCACCTGGTTGATAGGAAAGTTAGTGCAAATTTTTTCTTCCCTGTCCTATCAGTTAACCTCATTAAAGTAAACCTGACAAAAAGCACAAAATAATTTGAAAATTTCAATATTCTAAAGTCAGTAGCAAATTTGCAACAACATGGATGCTTACTTAAATTTAAAAAAATATATTGAATAACAAAGTTTACACTTAAAAATTGTGAAATTTTGTATGGAGGATTTCCAAAACTGTGTTAGAGCAAAATTGGAAGTCGTGCTGTACGGGGATATCCCAATTTTCAAATTGTGTTAGAGTGAAATCGTGTTGTAAAAGTACTGTGTTGTACAAGGAATACCTGTAATTTAACAGTTTATAAACAATTATTTATACCTTTGTCTAATGTTTCTTTAGTGCATGGAGGCCATCTTCTCTTTCCTCTTATGGTAATAAAATCAGTACCCACTTTATTTCCTTCTTCTGCCAGCCATGATTCTACAAGACACAGATGTGGACAATTAGTTGCTAATAACCTCAATAATGGCGAAAATAATCCAGCATACATCTGCTGATCTTTCTGTGCTTGCTGTAATAAATAAAATATTGGTAGCTGAGACATAAATTCAGATGTGTATTTCTTAACTTTTCTTCCACATGATATGATCATTTTCATGTTTGAGAGACGAGTATCTTCATACAAAAGTAAATAATATAGCAGTAATAACTGAGATGTCAATGAAGCCGGCTTTTCTTCTTTATCAACATCCATAGCTTCAGAGTCAATTTGATTACCAATTTTTGATGAAACATCATGGGGTATAAACACAGAATTTTTAAAAACCGATAAAATTTCTTCTTCGGTGATTGGTTCATTTGTAGTGTCATGTGTACCCTTTGAACTTGGTATAAGAACAGAATTAACATAAACTTCAATTAGGGCAGGAAGGACTGGATGGAGTGGCGGAACTGTATTGCATATTTGTTTATAAATCCAATCTTTAATAGGTACCTATTTCAAAAAATTTAACATTTTGAAGAATTATCTAAACTTAATTATTATATACCTAGATGAGAAATTTTAGTTTCAGAATATTACCTTATGCTTTGTAAATGCCCGACTTTTCAGTAACTGATGTATGCAATGAACTGGAAGAAATCCAGATGTATTTCGACTCAAGTTTGGAGTTACCGGTACTTTCACAGCATGTGCAGTGACAATCTAAATAAAATGTATTATTTAAAGTTAAACTATAATCATTACAATATAAAAATATTTAAAATCTTTAATGATTATACAGTAAAACCTGCAAGAAGTGGAACTTCCCTAATACACACTTGTGAAAGCTAGAAAATTGCATTTATTTCAGTACTATCATCAAATTTTTTTCACAAAATAGTCTGTCTAAGATAGAACATGTGAGACCCAAGTGAAAAGCTACATGTATTATTCTTCTGTTATAACTTGCAATAGTTAGAACCTGTCATGGGCAGAGACTTAAACAAGTACAGTACAGTAATACCTCGGTTTTCATTGACTTCGGTTATCATTGGTTTTGGTTTTCGTCAATTTTTTTGCAAAAAATCTGTCTCAGTTTTCATCAATTGCCTTGGATTTCGTTGGCGTGCCCAAGTGATATTGCTGCTAATTTTGCAAAAACAAAGGGCGACCCATGCATTTTCCAGCTCAGTATGATGTTTTCTCATTGTGTGAGCATTACCCCTCGATGGCCCACCATTGGCCAAAGTTTCCATTCCCTGAACATTGTGAGTTCGGTCGTGGGTTTGTGCTTCACCAGGACGGGCTGGCCGCGTGGAGTTTTCCAAATTTTCTCCATGTCTGTAATGCCTGAATAGGGGCTAGTTACTCTTAAACAGACCTCCTGGAAGGCATTATTCCCTGTGATACGACCATCATAAATGCATACAACTACTATTACATGACAATTACATCACTTTGCCACGAGGCAATATAGGCTAGAAGCTCATGTCCAACTAGCTTCCATAAGACAAGGCATGTCTAACCCCACATGTCTAGCCAAACAATTCTATCGCTTTCCTTTAGTCTTTTATATTAATTTCTTATTGTATTTAACATTATGTTAATTCTCTATAAAATGTGTTTTTGGTATATATTTTGGAGTGTCTAGAATGAATTAATTGGATTTACATTGATTCATATGGAAATAATTGCCTCGGTTTTTGTCGGTTTTGGATTTTGCCAATTGCTTTCGGATGGATTATTGAAGAAAACTGAGGTATCACTGTATTAAATTGAAAAGCCTAACAACAACAATAAGTATGAAATTGATTCTATCAACATTTATTTTGCTTATATAATGATGAATTTTAGAAAATATTTTAGTTAAATAATATAATTGACATCAACAAATTCATAAATTGTTCAAAAGCATGTCATACATGATTAAGGCCTTAGACTTCTCTTGGCTGTACTTAAAAATTTTCCAGTATGCAAAAAATAAAAACTTTGCTCTATTCAATTCTGCCTGACTTCAGTAGAAACTTCAAAAAATATTATTTTTTCTGTTTTAATGTTATATTTTATGTATTTCCTGGCTTAGGTCTGCTCTGGTTTTAAAACAGCAAAGGATTACTCTGTTTTTCCAATCACTTTTAATGTGTTAATCATTACAAAATAAAAACATATTATCAAAAACATTAATCATGACTAAGACAGAAGACAAAAGGAACAAACACAGAAAGGGCTCAAGTGCAACAAAATTCAAACAAGATAGACACCCAAGATAGCATCTAAAATTCTATATTTTGTGAGAAATCAAATAAATTTTAGTTAAAATATGTGCTTTTTTTCAGTTGAGAATATATACATGAATATACATGAATGTACATTTTATTTTCAGGGCTTTTTTTCTTTTATTTTGAGGTAATTTCAATGAATGTAGCAAATACTATGTCTAGATTTAAAATTAGTAAAAATTACATTCATATTTTGAAACAATGATGACTCTCTTATTCAAGCCTGCCTAAGATAGAAAACTTGACTAAACCTGAAAGCTTATAGAGTCTTGCACAATTCTCCTTTCACAGATTCTACTGTAATAAGGAAATATAATAAACTTTCATTTTAAAATTTATTTTTAAAAAATAACCATTAAAGAAGAAACTTTATTCTAGGCACTAAAAACTATGTCCCCAACACTCAAACTCTATTATGTTCTTTATTAGAGACTTTCAGAGTGTTTATTTTAACTCCTTAGTATTTTTTAAGCTTCTTGGTCCATCATCAATGATCAAATTACCATAGAAACTTTGTGAAATTTGACAATATCACACAATGTTATTCGTTCAAGTTCAATGATGTTTGATTAAAATAGTTCGAATTTGAAAACTGATGACATTCTATCTAATATTTGTGAAGTTGACAAAGTTTCTTCAGTAATTTTATATTAATACCAATGATGAGCCAAAAGATTTGAAAGTACAGTACAATCTCAGTAGTCCAACCATTTGCTAGATTGACACATCCAATAATCCGACACTAATCAACTCTCAGGTACACACTGATGCCAAGTTACAGACAAGCTTTCCACTAGTTCAAACTCAATTCCTACTAAATTTTTCCACCTTTCCATTAAAGTGACATGATATTGAGCCTGAGTTTGAGCATGATATTAAACATCATTACATTCATCATCTTAGGCTATTCAAAAAAAGTACAAAATCTTAAAACACAGTAATATATAAATGTAAAAATATATCCCTCAATATTTTCCACTGAAAATACCTTACTGCTACTAAATTTCCTACTAATTTTAATGGAAATCATCTAACTTGGCAACACACTCCACTACGTGTGTGCTCAAATGACAAAATAGCAGAAGACAATTGAAAATTATTTTAAAAGGACTGATGATTAATTTGAGAACTCTAAAATACAGTAACATATGATTGCTCTTTCATATATTATTATTCTATATGTGATTTTGATTAGTACAATGTACTTGTATCATGCAAATGAATAAATGTTTTTCCCCAAATGATTAAACAATTGAATTCACCTTAGTTCCAATAATCTGGCAATTTCCTTAATCTAGCATTGTTCTGATCCATATATGTCAGATTACAGAGATTGTACTATATTTAACACTTCTGAAGATCTTTAATAAAAGTAGAAAATAAATAAATAATAGTAGTGTATAAATTTATTATTTGTTAAATGGATATAACTACAAAAATTCTGAAAGACTTTTGTGAAATTTCATTTTGAACAAAATTTTCACAAATTTATATAAAAATATCAAAATTCTTACCTGATCGGTAAATATTTCTTGGGTAAAAATTGTTTTCATTCGAACTAGATTATTAGAACGAATAGGAATTCTCATTCCTAAAGTAGAGCATACCAAATCTGCAATGGAATTGATCTGATTGCTATGAAAATGTATAGCAATTAACAGCAGCATTTCACCAAATGATGCACTAACTCCACTTGTCCTAATAATATAATAAATTAATTCAAAAATATTTACATAATAAACAGTGTTAATAAGATATATTTGTTTAAAATGTTTCCTATAAAACATGTTAAAACATTTTTAATTTAATAATTTTAACTTTTCTCATTAATATTATTTTAATTCATTAAATAACACAATAAACACTTTATAATTATGTTTTAAGGTATTTAGTCAAACTTCCATATGATAAATTGCCTCTGGGTAAAAAAGAGAAATTTGTTAAATTTTACAATTAACAAATTAGTAAATTTGTTAAATGGAAAATAAATTCATAGTAAAAAGAAACTATAATATACCTTAACACAATGAATATATTCTTGTACTTGCAAACTAAACAGTATTAATGTAAAAGTATTAATGTTGTATACTTGAAAAATTTTGTTGTAAATTAATAAATTTATTAAATAAATTTTATTTGCTTCTTTATTTTCCCTATTTATTTGTAACTTAGCAACAATTTTTTACAGCAAATATTTTGCTGAGTATAACTAGTTCATACATATTTATGTTAAAAATAGTCAATAATTTTGGACTATCTTTTTAATTGAAAGTTATTTTACTAAACAAAGTATTTTTAACTTTATTTAAATAATCAAAAATTCAAATCAATCCGATTGTCAATCAGTTGTGGAAATAAGAATCATAATTAAGAAAACATGGCAAAGTTTTATCAAAACTGACTGATCAAATTTTGAGAATGAAGGCAGTTTTGTATTCCACATAGAAGAGACTTCACTAACACTCTACCTCAATGATACAAAATTTATTAATTCAATTTACATTAGATGAAAATCTGAATTATGCCATAGCATGACTAATATTATACAGGGAGAGAAAGAAAATCACTTAACACACTTGCTACAGAATATAGAATGTCAGTAATCAAAAGTTAATTTGCTCATCTACCTGGCCATCAAGACTATTGCAATTTGCCTCATGTGGCAATATCACCAATGCTGCCATCAACCACCTGCTGGAAGACAACACAACGGAGGAAAACATCAGCATTGGGTCCTTCCACCAACCTACATATGGCCTATCTTGTGTGATGTTCCTTTCAGTGACAGTGACATTTGTGTTTATACTGATGGATCTAAGCTAAACGACAAGGTGGGAGTGTGCATTTGTGGTGTACAAAAGTGGTGAGGAAATTTTTCACAAGCAGTGCCATCTAAATAACAATTGCACTGTCCTGCAGGCAGAGATGTGTGCTATCCATCAGGCCCTGGTCTGGTGCAATGACAATTTTAACCATCAAGCTATCAATATATACACTGACTCAGCCTCCTCTACTCACATCATCCAGAATATCAAATGTACTCTAACTACTGTCAGCAATGTTCCCTCTAAGCTGCACGACTGCGCACTGTTCAAGTTGTTGCCGCGCACAAGAATTTATGTGCCGCACAGGCAAGCATGCACACTGATTTGAATTGTCGTTTACTTATTTCTCGCTTTGTCTGCAACATGATTATTGCTATGTATATTTCGATTAAATACATTAAATCATTGACAAAAGATAATATTTTGTATGGAAGTATGTTTTAAAATAAATTTTAATCTCTACTTTATAATTAATTATTTTAATTTTTATAGGAAAAAATAAGATCATATATATATATATATATATATATATATGATCTTATTAAAACATACTTCCATATAATATATATATATACACACACAGTCGAATAACTCGCACCCTCGGTTAAGTAGTCAGTGGTCCCAGCCAACTTACATAGGCATTAATGTTAAAAAAACTCCGGTTTACTCGACACCGTTTAACTCATCACCACTGGATAAGTCTACATACTTTTGCTGTCCCACACTCTGATAAGTCGTCACCCCTCCTGAAAAAATGAATTCACTCCGCACATGTGGTGCAAACTCATTTTTTCAGGAGGGGAGTTGATTTATTTATTAATATATATACATATTATTAAAAATGCCTTAACATTTTATGTATTTTTATGTATAAAATAATAACAGATAAACAAAAAGAAAATATACAATCTACATCAACGTCACACCAGAATCCAATTTTGCATTTTCTCATGCCAGAGGCATTAAGAATCCTTAGACGTTATTGCCAACAATTGACAATTGCGAAGATGATGTTTTAAAGGCATTCATGATTGTTGAAAAAGAAAGTCAAGACAGTTAAGTGCTCAAAACAAACAACACTAAACGAATTTTTCAATTTTTCGTCTACAGAGTAATTGTAAATGGAGAACACAATGTATTGTAAGCCTATACTACTGTATAACGCACTACTGTATTTTCCTAATTGTAATTTTGTGGTTTTTTCCAACTTTGCTTTAGTCGTTACATCGGATAACTCGACACATTTCCACTTCCTCTTGGGGTATCGACTTACGCAGACTCGTCTGTGTATATATAATCTTATTTTCTGAGCATATATATATATATATGCTCAGAAAAATTTTTTGCTCAGAATCTGCTCAGCAAAATTATTTTTTTTGCTCAGAGAATTATATGTTCCACTCATCTACAAAAAAAATTAGAGGAAACATTGACTGTCAGCAAAATTAATCATTTGGCATTGGAGAGTAACAACAGCTACACCCTTTCCTGGGTTAGAGGGCACCAGGGCCTGCTTGGGAATGACAGAGAAGATGCTCTGGCCAGGCAGGCTGCTGGGGACAGTAAAGGTGTTTATGCTCACAGTGCAATAACAAAGAATAGTGTTAGAGCTATTTTCAGGAGAGAGTAACTGCCCTTGGGAACACAACTGGAACAACAAAAACACAGGTGCAACTACTTGCCTTTTTTCCCCAAGTATCTTTGACAACATAGGCCAACATAGATGCTTCTTTACCCATGAGGAAGCCCAGTTTCTGACTGAGCATGGGTCATTTGCCAGTTACCTGCAAAGATTTAAAATTCAACAAGAAGGTAACTGCACCATTTGCAATATGGAGGATGGGGAACTGCACTACATCTACCAGTGCCCAGTGACTGAAAGCAATAGGCTGAAGCTCCAACTTCTTACTGGTGTGGCTGGCATACATTGGCCTTGCCCTCCACGAGTTGATAAGGAATGACACTTTGTTTCAGGAACTGAAAAGCCTCATCAAAGATTATTTTAAGCATATGGGCAATAATAGAAGGCCTCCATAAAAGTACTATGTTTTCTAGCCTCATCATATTGTCAAAAGTATATATGTAATCTGTATGTTTTGTAAGTGCTACCTTTGCCTATATGTGTGTATATTCATTCTGTCTTATTAATAGCCATGTGTGTTATTCTTTGTCCTAATGTCATTCCACTAATTAATTCAGATTATTATTGAATTTCTATGCATTATCTTTTACTCCTAGGTTACATAGCATATAATGTGCATTGTCATGTACTTCACCTGTTAATTCTTATGTTTTATTTTATAATTCACCGCACTCATTATTTTGGTAAATCTACCTCTCAGGTGTAAGTATATTTTATTTTGCTAGTAGTATTGTATTGTATCAGCTGTGTATATAGTATGCTGCGATGATTCCTGTATATATTTTCTATTTTATAATTGTATGTATGTATGTATCAGTAATTATGTAACCCTTCTGTCTTATTACCTCATTTATAGTTGTATTTTAACCTCTGCGGTGCTCTGCAGGGCAGAAGTCTTTGTAAATAAAGGTAATATAAAAATGAAAAAAAAAAAATGCACATGTCAAGAAAGCAAATTACCCAAAGTTAATTTGCTCATGTCAGGAACACATTAGACCAAGGGGAAATGGATCAACATATGCTATACACATGTAAGCCCTCTTAAATGCAATTCCGAAACTGTAAATGGAAAGGGAACTATGGCATACATATGGCATCATTTAGAGTCAAAATTTCACAAGGAATTGATTGCTGAAAGATTTTATTAACCTTCCTCAAATGGTTACAGAGTTATACACATTACATGATATGCTCAATGTATGTTCTTTGGATACATTGTACATTCTGTAGCAGGAATGTTAAGTGACTTTCTTTCCCACCCTGTAGTATGATAAATAATGAAAAAAGACCAGAAGAACTTTGGACTAGATTATCAGAACACATGCAATCAATTAAATATGGTTATGTAAACTTGGTAGTGGCTATGCATTGCAATAAATATGGCTGTGAAATAAATAAAACATCAATTAAAATATTAAAAAATTAAAATTATTTAATAGATAGACAATATTATGAGCATTTAAGAATACTAGCTAGATGTTGATGAAAAATACAGAAATAATAATAATGAAGGAAGAGTAATATGTAAATCCTGGTTGTAATTTTTACCCAAAAGGGGGAGGAGTAATAATTTTCGTTTTAGATATTGTAGGCGAGTGTTTTTTAAACTGGTGATTGATATATAATTAAAATGTTTGTAATGGGACTTAAATTATATTAATTTAGGCCTCTTTATGATGTAATCTTCATAGTACTGTGCAGTGTAGGGAAAATAAATCTTGAACAGGTTGGTTTGTAAATTGGTATTATATGTATACATTTATAGATTTTTTAAAACTGTTTTTTAAAATTAATTTAGGTATGTTTTAAATTGTAGATTGTAATTAATGTCAATTTCTCTACAAATTTGTTCTACAACAGATTATTTTTGAGAAATTTTCATTTGTAATAGAATCTTAGACTTTTTGGGTTATTTCAATTGTTTATAAACATAATATTTTTTGTTGTAGATATCTATATATTTTTATGTACGACTGATAAGGATCTTGTGTACAGAAATGCATACCAGGAATAAAGTTGCATTCTGTTAATAGAAGTGTCATTTTGATGTTACCAGTAGCAGTGTGATAAGTCTCTGTTATCTCTACTATAGTATTTTAGATATTAGTTTCAACAACTTTTGAGACAAGAAGCTCTTTTATAATGCAATGATAAATAACGTTTATTCATATAACTACTGTTATAAATTAAATAATCTGAAAAACAATCAATTACCTTCCAAAATAACTTTCTTCTTTCACCAACCATTGAATCCACTTTTTGCTTCGGTTTTCATGTTCAACAGTATTAAGAAGAGATGGACAAGCCATCAACATGCAGAGTCCTAAAGATACAAATCTTATTCCTGCTGGACTAGGAGGAGGATGAGATGTCAACAATTCCAATAATAAATTGATTTCGTCTTCATTAAACCTTTTGGGAAAAAAATCACATTTTAATTAAAAAAAACTTAAATTACTGATTATGAAGTAATCAAGATTTATACTATTGATACAACTATTGTTACTAAAACAACTTAACTCTATTTAAGATTTGCTCATTATCAAATCTCAAGTAGATTCTAACTAAAAAATTATCAAATCAAAGATTTGTGGCCTTTAAGTAATACCAGTTTAATATAAATGATAAAGACTGAAAAAAGTAGAGCACTACTGAATTATTTAAAATAAAAAAAATTATATAACACACAATTTTTTTTTTTTTTAATTTATTTAATATAACATCTGATTTTCCATAGTAGGAATGTGAACTATTGTAAAAATAGTAAAAAGAATATATGTGGTGCTTGTCCCTCATGCTGATATGACTTGGTCAAGTCCGATGTCGTGCGCAGGCATCCTGCGCAGGCTGGAAAAAAGACAAACCATCAAAGAAAAGAAAAAGAGAGAGAGTATCTAAGTAATTTAGTGAATATAAAGTTTTGCTTACACATAGTGTTCCAGTCAAAACCAACCAACTAAAATCAACAAAGGATTTTATGTGTGGTTTTCTTTTTTGTTAGACTAAATGCAGACTCTTATTGTCATTAAAAGTGAGATCCTTGTGAATTAATACATTGTTGTGCATATGTTGTTAACTTCAGACACATCTTAAACAAAAAAATTATTTCAATGCCTCAACAGCACTCCAAGCATTCTTCCTCACTTCATCAAGAGTGGGAGGATTTGAGCAATAAACTTTGACCTTTAAATATGCCCACAGATAAAAATCCAGGGCTGTGGAGTTGTTTTAAAATCTACTGATTTGACCATCCCACTCTGACTTCAACTCCAATCAGGGGCAGACTTGTTACAAAATAAACCTGGGAATTTTGATGTCATCACATGACCTCAGAATAAAAGCTTCAATAAATAGAGTTATAATAATGCTAGAACATAGAAACTTTTTTATTCCAAAGCTAAAAGACTCCTTTAAGTAATGACATAGTCAATATATAAATATATATTTGATAATTTTTACTTTCCTGGGGTGTCCATAAAGTCCATGTGCAATTTAAAAAATTTATAACTATTTGTATTTGTGATAGAGAAATTATGTAGAATGTATTAGAAATAAGAAAATAGAAAATCTATTATGTACAGCAACAGTAGATTTCAGTTCATCAAACCAAAGTACAGAGTTTACTTTTTCTTCAGTTTAAGCCATGGATCACACACAATTCTAAAGAAGAAGTATTTTTAAAGTTTCAAAAACTTGTTAAATTATTGTGTTGAAGAGTTACTAAATAATTTTACTTAAAACTAGGTACATTAAGCTTTCTAATACATTTTACAGATTTTTTTTACCACAAATACTAATAAAGTTATACATTTTTTAAATTGCACATGAATTTTACGGACACCCTG
Source organism: Centruroides vittatus (assembly GCF_030686945.1). Classification (NCBI taxonomy): domain Eukaryota; kingdom Metazoa; phylum Arthropoda; class Arachnida; order Scorpiones; family Buthidae; genus Centruroides; species Centruroides vittatus. The sequence goes on along the minus strand of NW_027122427.1, from coordinate 1,175,842 downwards.
TATATAACAGAGGGAAAGTGTAGCAATCAGTCAAAAACGACCTCCAAATTTTTACATTTTTGGACTCAGGATACCTTGAAATGTCAAGATATGCAAAAGATTCAGGGTTTTATTTTCTGTATGTATGAACGTTATAATGTGTGCGTGGGACACAATTTTGTTCGCCCTGTTCGAAGCTTAATAACTTCTATCGTTTTTGAATTAGAGTCAGTGGTTTAACACAGGAGTGAAGCTTTAAAGTGGGTTGAACTAAATCGTACCCCCCCACACACACATGCAAGTCAGCAAAGTTTGACAACTCCGACTCAGACTAAAACACCAAAACTCGACAACTGACTCCACAGCCCTGTAAAAATCACACATTCACAAATCCAGAGTGCTACAAACATTTGTTGGCAATTTGTTCCTTTGTGAAAAACCCATAAAATTGAGTCATTGAATCATCAGATCTATAAAGCATAGCACTATTAGAAAAGGTTCTCATTCTCATGATTAGTTAATTAAGTACTGAATTGTTTGAAAATTTCTAACAGTTTCTGCCAAAGTGTATATTTAGTTTACTAAAAATAAATGAAGAAAATCGTTTCTTGATTTTACTGTGCAAGTGGATTGATTTTAAGTGGAATCTTAAATCACAAAATTAACAACCATTCAAATTATAGATAAAATTATTGTCCATTTTTTAAACATCACTATGATCTTTCAATGGAGATTTTTTAACATTGGTAATTTTATCTTAGCCTAGTAATTTTTTTACAGCTTTAGACAATTCACAGCATTATGTTCAATAGTCTACAACATTGTCTAAAATGGTGAGAGACAGGCCTACAAAGGTAAGACCCTGGTCTACAAAGGGATGGCTGGATACCCAGTCATCCCATTGTAGACATGGCTATAACAAGCTTGCTAAAGAGTCTTCTTAGTCCCCACAGAGCAGAAAGTGTTTAAAAAACTGTATAATTATACTTAAATATATAATTATCTGTTTGTATATGTAATATTTTTATTTTTTTTTTTTAATTTATAAGAAACTTTTTAAAAACTTTTACAAGAAAATGACTAAAGAAAACACCGAAATTGTTCATCTTTCTTGATCTTTCATTCGTATCACACCTCATGAACAGTCTTACAGTGAAATTAATCTTTTATTGTAGACTCTTATTCACCTCAATATGTAAAACATACAAAATAAAATCCTTCAGCAATAGCTAAATTATAAACATATTTATTAACATTAATAAAACTAGTAATAATCTAGTAAAAATGCCATCACAATAATTATATTTTTAAAAATATAATTATTATCATAGTTTTATTAATGTAATATTTCTTTTGATATAATTTATCAGATCAGTTAATTTGCACTAAACTTATTATTCATATTAATTTTATTTTCTTCCTTAACAAAAAATTCATAAAAAATCTTCAATACAAAATTTTTTAGAATATTAAATTATTATATATATAACACATCATCATCACCATGATAAAAATTTCTTCTTTAATATACTTTTCTGTTTGTCAAATTATTTTTAAAAAATGCTTAGATAGATTCCTGATATTGAGTTTCAAAATTAAAATGATATGAAAAATATAAAAACTTAATACATACTTTAATCCAGCTATTCCTCGTAAAGCACAATATAATCTTAATAAAGCACTAGCTTGAACTACTTTGCAATCGGGTAAATTATGCTGATCGATGCTAAACAATACAAGATTTTGTAGTCGCTGCAATAATTCTTCACGTAACTGATGCAATGTCGAGTTTCCTTCTTCAGTTCTCTAATTATAAAATTTAGGAGTGATTCAATAAAATTAATATTTCCAATTACGTTTACAGTTAAAACTTTAAAACAATGTATAATACATTTTCCATTCCAGATGTAACTTTATCAACTTCTTAATTAAGCTAATAAAATTTGTTTTCAATCTTTAAAAAAGAACTGAATTTATCAATTAAATATAAGCAACTTAATCTAAAACTTGTTAAGAGATATTTTTGACATTTAATGGATCATTTATATTTGAAATTAAACCATGAATTACGTAAATCTTGATAATTATTTTTAAAATATATTAAACTATAGTTTTTATGCATTCTGTTTAAATATATAGGTTTGTCACATCATATTGTACTGATAGCTATTCAGAAATTATTGGCAAAGAAACTTTTAACTTTCAAGATGTAAATATTGAAATCAGAATTTACAGAAGAGTGTAGTACTAGTCATTAATTTTCTCTCTTTCACACTGAATCTAAAATCTCATATGAAAAACATTATTAACTTAATAGAAATCTGATTACTTAATAGTTTACCATGTTTTGCCTTTTTATTATTTTTAATTTAATTGTGAACTGCTTACAGAATAAGTTAATCAAGAATAATGTTTTAAAATCATATATAATAGTCCTTCAATTTAACAGACTAATTGGAAGGTGTCTTCTATTGACCTATAATAATGTATTTTTATACGCACAACTGCTGTAAAATTCAATTTCTGCAAAAAAAAAAGTATGATGATAAAGAGATTACTTAACATTAATTAAATGAGAATAAATAACAATGATATTTTTAGCAAAAATATTACAGAACTTTATTTCTAACACACACAGTTTGTTTGTAATCAAAACATTATCATAAAAATTAATACAGCAATTTGTATTTTATATTAAATGTAAGAAAATACAAAAATATCAAAGCAATATTTTAATTTTACATAGTTCCTAATTTAATTAAAGCATCATATTTAGATTTAAGGGAACTTTAGTAATAAGATAAAACAGGAATTACTGCTTTATTTCATTTCTATTTTGTACAAATGCAATGTTAAATTACATAAATAAATTTTATATGTCTAAACAATCATATATATAATTTAAAAAACAGTTATTCATAAAATATTTTATGTATGATATTAGTGTTTCTGTAAATTCTGATACCTAGATTCTCACAAAACTCTTGTATTCATATTCAATGAACGAATAAAGTTTAATTATGGTAATAACAAATCAAAAATCAAATATATGTAGAATATTTTTAAAACTATTTCTATAACAAAACAAAAGATATATTTGATACATATGAATTATAATTATGAGGTATTAATTGATTATATTTGATTAATTGAATATTTTATATTTTATAACTGAAAATATTACTTACCTTCTGACAATTTCGAACATACTGAGCAAACCAGGACCTGACTTTATCATCACTTCCAAGTAGAAGTCCACTAATAAATGCAACTAAATCACCCACAATTGTATTAAAATCTGTCGTATCACCATGTTCGTGACGACAATGGTCTAATGTTAACTGGACAGCCAAGCCTGGCATGCAACACATTTCGACCTATTTTTAATTATAACAAATTAAAACTTTTTAAAATTCTTATAAAACAAAAATAAACAAAGAAAAATGGCTTTAATAGTTAACAGATAATTAAATCAAAACTTTTCTAATAAATTTTCTTAATTATAATAGTCGTATAAAAAACATACTGTTTTTGCACGAATTGTTAATGCCTGTGACATGTTCATCTGACACAGCATATGTAAAGTCTGCATTCTTATTCTTCCGCCAACAGTTTCTTCATCTTGTTTCTCTCCATTTGAAATTAAACCGAAACAAACTGAAAAAAATTTTTATACGATGAGTATAAAACAATTTATTAAAAAATCTGTCTGAATTTTGATATAAATATACTGTTGATCCTCAATTTTATGGAACCTGACATAACAAATTTTGGAAAAACAGACTAAATATCTGTCAGAGTGGAAATATAATATTTGAGAATATCAGACTGTGACTGTCAGTGTGTGAACTGTTTCACATACTAAAATTCTTCCTGGACTAATTTTTATGGATAAAGTAACAAAAATGTATACCTGATGACTCTATTCACCGAGTTTATAATAATTTCAAATCTTGTTTCTTCCAAATTCAACATCACACTTTATATTCCCCTTTAAACTGAGATTCTTTTTCCTCAATTGGCATGTCCTTTTCTTTTGAGACTGTTAAGAAGGCTATTACAGATTTCTCCAACTCTTGAGGCATCCCTGACCACATCCCTGCAATTTTTTATTCTAGTGTCGCTCCAATTGCTGCTGCTGTTTTATCCCATCTTTTCTCTGAAAAAATTAGAATGACAATTATCCCAGATTGATAGAAGGTTTCACAAATTTTCACTCTTCCTAAAAAGATGTTTAACTCTTAAAGACCAATATTCATCTCCTCATCTGTGATGAAATTATTCAAATTTTGTTTATTGTGTTACATTTCTCTATTTGTTCAATCTAAAATTTCCAACTTTCAACATTGAAATTTAAACTGCCATTCTATATGCATGAATTTACTAAAATTACAATCCATTATCATCAATAATTTTGAAGACAAAAAAACTGTCTTATGTCATGTATATTGATATCAAGCAAGCTTTTTAGATTCTATGTTGCTTCAAAATTAACAGAAATTCTCAAAATTTACAACAACATTCATCCCTCATTCAATTTCATGGTTCAATAATTATTTTGTATTGCTTGATTTTTTTAACAAACCTGTGGAATTTCTCTTTTTGTCCATTCTCTCCAGCTTATGGTATTTCTCAAGGTTCAGTGCTCAGTAGTTTATTTTTTAATTCTTATATAGATTATATTATTAACAGTCTCAGTATTAATTCTCATATTTTACCATATGTGCAGACAATCTTAAAATCATTAATTCCAATCCAGCAGAATGTGTGACTTCTGCATTTGAATCTTTTAATTTATCCATTATCCTTCAAAAAACTGTTACAATGTGTTATGCACTTATTAGGAATCCCGCTTCAACTCCTTTATTTTATTCATCAGAATCTAATCAAATAAGTCAACAGTATTAATGATCCTGGTATTGTTTTCAATCAATGCTTAACATTTAACTCTCATATTAATTGCCTAGTTAAAGGTTTGGCTATTCAGAGAAGGATTCTTTGTCAAGAGTTTCTTTATGCATAGCCTTTCAAGCCATTTTTTTTTTCTAATTTTCAGTCATTAATTAATTACTGTCTACCAGTTTAGTCATCTGCAGCTCATAGTCTCCTTCAAAATATTATTTCAGAGCTTAACAAAATTTACCTTCTATTTAATAAACTTTCCAATTTGCTTTTCACCAATTCTAGAGAAGTTGCCAGGTCCAGACTAGAAGCTCCATTCTTTATCTCATTGTATTGAATATTTCAAGACGTCTTATAAATTTTTTATGGATTATTGCCACCTGATAAATTAGGTTTAAGAATTCTTACATGTATAACTAGAAATGACAAGTACAGTAATTTATTATAATCAGTTCTTTACAGAACTTTTACTGATCTTTAGTACCTTTATACTGTTAAATTTACTATTACAAGAAATGAGCTCAAGAGATTTCATGACAGCACAGTATACAGCAGTGTTTCCCAACCTTTTTTGTGCTATGCCCCACCTAAGTCTTTCTAAAATTCTTATGTCCCCCCCACATATACGTTGAACTCTTTTGGAAGATCTCTTGTCGTGTTCGTTAAAGTTTTTCTTGCACTTAATTGCCACACTGTTTTATGGTAACCACGAGAAAACCCGATCCTTTCATCAAAGTCTCTTGCACTTTCCAGTCGTTGCCAAACGCGATCTGAAACACCACAACTTGTGTCTGTCCACCTCGAGGTCTGGGCAAAGAATGTCCTTTCTCCTCTTTCACCAGCCTAAGGGCCTCGTTCATCTCTTTGTTCTCAGTGGTTCCCAGAATTGTTAATCCTACCCAAGGGAAAAGGGTTATAAAGGAAAGTTCTAGAAGGAATGGGAAACGAAGAACAAAGAAAACTAAAACTAACTAAAATCAATATTTACAATAAATATGGCGTACAGCGGCTATATGGTTAACTTTAACTCTGGACAAGTGCATTTTCGAATTGCCCCCCTTAACAATCGAATTGCCCCTCTGTGGGGCGTGGGCCCCACGTTGGGAAACACTGGTATACAGCAATGCACAGTAGTAATTTACCAACTACAGTAATGTAATGTATGGTATCACAAAGACTTCTAGATATCAAAAACATTCATTAATTATTGTAACATTTATAATTATAATAATTATTTCTTAATTATAGTTTTTCTATTGTCAAGAAATTTTAAATTACTGTACAATTTTCAAAAAACTTTATGTTATGCAAAGTCTGAGTTAGCAGGGTTTACTGTATTTTAACACAAAGAAACTCACATTTTAACATAGATGTTGAAAGTAATATCTTTGTGCATCTGTGAACCTTTTTGAACATGTAATCATATTCAAACTGACATTGCATAAAATACTTGTCAACAGCCTCAATGCTTCAGTAAATGCCTTTTAAATATCTTCTATAAAATTTACCTCATTAACGTTTCATAAAAATTTTCCTGTAAAATTTAAATCAGTAATGTTTCATCTTCTCAGTTAGACACCTGTAGGAAAACTAGTAATAAATGCGAAATGCTTTTTTGATTAAAAACAAAACTAACAAATAGTATTATTCATCACAAAAGTTGGTACCATTTTTGCATTTAAGCACTTCAAACTGCTTATTTAATGAAACCAAATTCTTTATTTTTCTTTCAAAAACATTTTCTACTTCTATCGAGTCATCCTCAGTTTCAATTAATGACTTTTAAAGAACTTCTCAACAAAGACCAAACTGTACCATTACTATCATTCTAGTATATATGGTTTTAAAATAACATTCTTTAGCATTTAAATTCACCATTTTACAAACTAGATTGTTCTTAAATTTTATAATATGTAATTTTAAAATTAACACATTAAATACTAACATTGTAACTTTTTACAATTTAATTGTGATATAAACATAAGCCCTTTCTGAAATACAGTAGAGAGTCGTTAATCGGAACATTGGTAATCGAAATTGCCGGTAATCGGCACGATTTTCAGTCGGACTGTGTCGTGCTGAATCAAACGTTTTTGATACTAAATTTACTTCTAAAGTATAATTTTCACGTTTTATATTCTTCAATATATTTATTTTGTTTGTACAAAATAAAGAAATAATTTTTAACGATACGATAGCCTCGATTATTATTATAAAAATTTTCGTTAGGCTTAAAATCGACGAAAATTCAACACGAAGCGACACGCAACGGAGAAAAATTCAACACGAAGCGACACGCAATGGAGAAAAATTTCAACATCGGACAGATTAATATATTTATTCGTACATAATGGGTAATCGGAACAAATGACTAATCAGAACAACCCCAGTCCCCAATTGATTCCGATTTTCGACTCTCTACTGTAGTGCTTTTATAACTTATATCTTACAATCCAGTGGTTTCCAACCCGGGGTACACGATCGGTTGTTTAGGGGTACAGAAAAAAGTTGGTTATTATGGCAGAAAAAATAATATATTATGTATCACAAATTAATAGTATTAAAAAATTATTAGGTAAAAATGTTCCTTGCAACCAGTGTGGTAACTAGGATTTTGGACGCCTATGGCCAAGAATAAAAATAGCATGCCTTTTTAATTTTTGTTATTAAATAAAAATAAAAATGGTGGTTTATTTCTGAAATATATGTTCATAGAAATTACAGATAATAAATACTATAAAATATAATTGTAGAAGTTTTTTGTGTTATTAATTTCGAATACACATTATTCCAAAACCTTCTCATTGGCGCTTTATTAAATCAGCACCTATGGCAGAAGCCACGTTGGCCATACCCTAGTAACGGCTCTGCTTGCAACAATTACAAACTTTATTGAACATTTCAAAATGCTAAAATAGAAATAAAAACTTATGCCGCCAATTGTACAATGCAACAGATCAATAAATGTTGTGAGGTCAGTCAATAGTAGTGAGGATACCATTATGTGTGATTAGTGATTATGCTACAAACTTTTGATGGTGGGGTGTGTTACCATTATTATTATTATCTCTCAACAATATTCCCACATGTTGTTTAAAAAGTATTTTTTATTAGCGAGGTTAAGAGGAAAGAGCTTTTTCTTCCTATCTATATATTAAAAATAAGTATCACAATAAGCTGAAGGCAGTTCCAGATTTGAGATTATACCTCACAACAGTCAAACCTGACATTAAAAAATTATGTGAGAGTAAACAAGGACAAGGTTCACACTGAACTCCTTTAATGCGAAATTAAATACTTTTAAATTAGTTTTTTTGTGCAATTTTATTTTTATTATAATTTTTATATTTGTTATTATATTTGTATTGTAAATGTATTGATTTTTAAATGTATAAATATATTCTCTTTATCAACATTATAAATTAGCTTTTCTTTTTAATTTAAAGTTACAACGTGTAAAATTAACAATATGGTTACTCACTAAATTTCTTAAATGAGGGGTACATCTAGAAAAATGACATGTCACGGAGTACGCTAATGAAAAAAGGTTGGGAACCGCTTTTACAATCAATATACTACCCTTATTCTAATTCCTTTTGTATTCTTTTAGTTTTTTCTAGATTTATTTCATCTAACAGCATTTTCCAGCTGGTTTGGAGCTCTACTGTGTCATTCTAGCCAAAAATTTAAAAAATTAAAAAAATAAATAATTTAGTTTTTTTAAATAAGCAGTTTGAAGTGATTAAATGTAACATATAGTCTTTTGAAAGTGGTTCATAGAGTTTCAAGTATATAATTTGATGATAATTATATTAAACTGTTTGGGAGTAATTGCCAAAATTGCTATGTAGAACTTATCACAAAGGAATACTTTTTGATAAATAATGTAAACTTTATTTTGTAAAACAGAAATGCATTTCAGGCTATTTGCCACTCTTCAGTCCTTCCTGTACAATTTGATAAAAGTAATCTTTAGCAAGTTTTAACTTTTGTTTTACAGTTTTACCACTTATATTTTAAAATATTTAGTTACTCCAGTAGTCAAAACTGAAATAATTTTTAATACTATCATAAGTTCTATGTACCAATTTTATGCTTACTCCCAAAGAACAATAAAGAGAACAAGAAACAATCAAATACTATATTAAACTGTTTCATACGTACCTTCTCTAAAACAATCAGGAGAATTTGCAACCAATCGGCATAGTAATCCTGGTCCATTTTTCACACGTATTAAAGCTTCAGCAATATCAGTAATTTGTAAAAGTCCTGGTAATTCTAAAGAACGAATAAGCATTTGTTGTACAAATTGGTGTTATTTAAATTTATAAATTTCATCAGATTTGTAATTGAATTATATAAATTTTTGAAACTTTTAAATTCACATACTGCTTATAATTGGGCTATAACTCCACTAAAACAAACAATTATAATTATTAATTTACTTAAGAGATGGTGCCTAATGTCTACCTCTAGTAGCAAATTACCTAGTATTAATTATTAAATTTAGCAAAGTTATAGCCCAATTATTTAGGCAATCATTTGGTGGTGATGTAATTTATATTTTAGTGATACAACAGTCTTTGTTTATGTAAGAATATGTTGAATAACAATATAAGGGCAAAAAACAGTTATTAAAAATTACAGCTATCTTACTATGCAAACAATAATTGAAGCATGCAATGCCATAACGTAGTAAATATCATTTTTCTCTAAATACATTTTATTGAAGAATTGAATTCTAAATGCAATGTTTTCTGCTACAAAAAAATATTGTAGTGATATTAACACTGTAAGTGTCTGTATTTTAAAGTTGAATTTATGTAAAGCCATAATGTTTAAAGCACCAAAGGGCAAGTCAGATGACTTTGGCACTTAAAACGTTACAGTTTATATTTACATCATTTTCATATTCTAAAGAATTTGTACCTTATGAGTTTTTTACCATTTTATTGTAAAATTGAAATGAATTCATTAACTAGAAAAAGTGCTTTCTACCTCTCCTGAAAACTTTGTTTTTTGGCACTTATAACATTATGGCATTGCATGCTTAAATTATGTTTTCAGATAAATTTGGCAATAAAAGACAAAAAAATATCTAAAATTCATGTCCTACTCACTGTTTGATCTTATAATAAAAAAAAAAAAATGTATCCAATTCAAACTACTTTCTTTGGAGCAATAACTTTTTAGAAAACGTGAGTGATTTTGAAAATATGACAATTGTTAGAATTAAGAAATTGTTCTCCAGTTGAGTACTGACAATATGCACACAGATCAAAAGTATTTAAGTTTTCTAAAAATTTATTGTTTTGAGAAAAACAATTTGAATTGAATTGAATTTAAATTTGAGAGTGTTTCTTTAATAAATATGCTAAAAGACTTATAATCAATATGTGAATGATACTAGGATATATTAAAAAAAACCAAAATAATACCAGACTAGATTTAAAGTCAGAAGTTAAAAATTAAAAATTTTTGATATTGTATCAAATAAGAATCATCTGAAAATTTCTTTGGATTATGCCCTTCAGTAGGTATGCCTTTTAGAGTTTTGTGAGAAGGATCATTGCAACTATTACACCACATCCATAATATTGCTTTATATCCTCCAATAGTTTATTTTTTTTTAATATTAATAAAATAAAAGAGGGAATTAACCTTTAAACTTTTTATTGAAAAAATGCAGTTATAAGCATCTAGATAATTAAAAATAGATCCCACCATCTCAGTCTGTGTTCCACTTCACACATGGCACATTTAATAATTATATGACTGTTTCTTGAAGACATTTTTACACATTCTTGACAGATGAATTTTGTTCTACTATTCTTATTGTCTATAAAAAAAAGTCATCTGTCTAATTAGCCAATTATTTGGACTCACTGTCCTGATTATATTCTATAATCTCCCAATCTTCTGACTCATTTTCAGTGTCATAATCAATCTCTCTGGCTCTTCTCTTTTTCCTATCAATATCCTGATAACATGTTCCAAAGCATCATCCAATTCTTTCTGGATCAAAGCTATAAGAGTATGAAACATCACAAAAATCTAGGCATCCTGAAAGATGATATACTTTCAAACTAATATAAGTCTAAAAATTTATTGAAACCTATGTTGTTGTTAAACTAAAGATATATGCAATAGATATGCAAAAAGTAAGCAACTCTTTGAAATAAATTTAAAAAATACATAAAAAGTAAGCCTAAGTTATATTTACATTGCAAGGCATGTAGTAGCAATACACTGCAGATACCATATCATCCTAATTCAAAACAAACAAAACACCTGTACCAGCATATATATGCTGATTCAAGTGTTTTGTCTGTGCTTTGAATTAGGTTTTGAATATATTCTGGTTTCAGATCATTAATTACTAGAGTGCATGTAAGGCAGATTTCTCATCAACTACATGGAAGTCACCATATAAAATTAACAAACCACAGATGTGTTTGTTATATTTTAAAATTTTTGAAATTTAAAAATAATAATTTTAAAGTATCAAGATTTGATTGGTTAATTTGCATTTAGGAATAAGTACTTGTTAATGCAGCCCTGGATTAGCCAATTTCACAGACTTCTCATTACTTTATGTGCAAAACATTGTTAAAATTTTGAATTCTACATCATGCAATCAGAGGTGTAATTATATTCAATAAGAATCTTCGACTTTATAATATCATCACAAATAAAAATCACATAAAATTAAACATGAATAAAGTCTCCAGATTATAATTTCAAATTAACAAAGTTTGACTTATTGAGTACTACTGTATATTCCATGTTACAATGTATATTTTAAATATGTATCCTATAGCATATATTTAAATAAATTTCAGAGATTACATCAGATAAAATGATACAAAAAAATTACATAGCTATTTACACAATCATCTTTTAATGAAAAATTGTAGAACTTGGAATGCATTTGTGTGCGCATTATAGAAGAATAATTAATAAAATTATAAGGTAATATAGATATGAATAAAAGATAACAAACCTATTAATTATCTTTAATATAATCATCTAATCTAATTTCAAAAATTAAATGTTCATTCAGTGAGTTTATTAATGAAATTTATTTTTAATTAATATCCATATTGAAACATTTTGAATATTTAATTTTAAAAAATAAAAAAAAAACAAGTAGAAATATAAAAATCCTTTCACAAGTTTAAAAAATCTCGTCAAAATTCAAGAAAAGTCAAGTCTACATAACATTATAAATCCTAAAATACTGAAAATGTTAAAAATTTACAAGGTTTATAATATGATTATTTTAATTGTTTAATAAAGTTATTATATATAAAAAACATGGAAATATGTAATATGTTTATAATTTTTTAATTTAAATTTTAAAAAATTGACTAAATATATGCAAAACTAAAATATTTTGAATAAACTAAGATTTTATGATATGCTTTTAACTTAATCATAAAATCATGATCATTAGTCAATGAAAGATATTTGTATTTTTGCACTTTTTTTTGTATTAAATATCAAATTATACTCAAAGTAATGTGGATAAGATTACATTTCTGCATTTTTTTAAATGTATTGAGTGATTGTACTTTTACACTAAATAAGAACATGAAATAAAAATATACTATTTAAACAATACTAGATAGATATATAGTTAAAGCAAATAAATGTTTTGACTCTTTGAAATAACTATCTTTAAGCAGTGAATTAACAAAAAAATTCAGGTTAATAATCTTTGAAGTTAATGGTATTCATGATTAAAACCGTTATGTGTGTTTAAATGTTATTCCAACATATATATATATATATGTATGTTAAATGTATTTTCTCAATGTTTCCATTGAGAAAATACATAAAAATCATGGTAGAACATACCTTTTTTTAAGAGAATATTTTTTCATGGACTTTCAAAAATTCTACCATACAGATTCATTTAATAAAATTTTCACATTAATTTATTACCTGCTTTAGCAATACAAAGAACATCAGATACTTCTTCAAGATATATATCAGTATCGAAAAGTTCTGATTGCCTTACGTTAACTTCAACTCGTCCATCTTTAATCTGTATCATAATATATTAAAATAAACAATTAGAAATGTTTTAATATAACAAGAGTTTACAATATTTTACTAAAAAATTAATCTAAACAATTTAAAGTAATTTTTTAAAATTATCGTTAATTACCTGTGACATAATAGCTAGTAATTCACTGAGTAGCAAACGTAGTTTTCTAGCAGCATCACTTCTCTCAAATTCTAATGTCAATCCATTCTGTAGAGAAGATACTAAAATACTTTCTCCTAAATGGCCTCCAAGTTTCATTCTATAAAAAAATAAATAACAAAAACTCTAAATTTCAAACAAAACTGATTTTATATAATTTTTAAATTAATAAATAAAAATAAATCAGAAATTATATTGGAAGAGACACCTGAACAGAAACTTTATTTAAAAAATTTAGTATAGTATTACTGTTACTTGTATCTGTTAATTAGTTCACAATAATTATTTCTAAAATATGGATGATTGCATCTTGAGAATATCTGCATTCATCTAAATATTCAAATAATAATGTTTATAGAAATGCCAGCATAAGTTTATTTAAAAGATTTTGTTGTTATTAAATGAATTATGATGATGAACTAGCCATTACTGAATTACTTAATGCACTTTTAAAACAGGATTTCTAAGTACACTTTTGCATATTTAAAAATTTGCACTCTTTATTAAATGATTATTTTTATTTCTAAGATCAAGACCTAGTTGCTAAAAATTACAAGTTACAAGCTAGAAGACTTGCAATATTGACTTGTAGCTTATAGCAAGTATACTTGTAGCTTGTTACCTATTGTACAACTGTGTAATATTTGATGTATAAACACAAACAAATATTGCACTGACCTTTAGCACATTTCCAGAAATTCATTATAATAAGAAGCAAATGTTTTTTGCCTCTTATTATAATGATATATAGTTAAAGCAAATAAATGTTTTGACTCTTTGAAATAACTATCTTTAAGCAGTGAATTAACAAAAAAATTCAGGTTAATAATCTTTGAAGTTAATGGTATTCATGATTAAAACTGTTATGTCTCTTTGAATGTTATTCCAACACATATATATATATATATATATATATATGTATGTATGTTATATGTATTTTCTCAATGTTTCCATTGAGTCAATGGAAGTTACTGTTACTTGTATCTGTTAATTAGTTATCAGATATGATTGTTATGCCTTGCAATGTAACAGTTACAGTAACAGATACAAGTAACAGTAGAACTTGTCATTGAAAGCCTGGCCAGCATCAGGCTTTCAATGACAAGTTTTAAGCCAAAGTTTTTAGAACACTTTTTTAAAAGGAAAGGAAAATCAATTGATCATATTAATGAAAAGAAACAAATACACATCAAAGCTAGAGGATCATATCAAAGAAACAGAATGCTAACTTATTGATAATGACTATGTGAACAGACTACAGAGAAGAGTTATCAGAATGACTAATACAAGCCTAGCAAGAATTCTAAATTTAAAACACACTGCTCTACAATCTCCAGACACCCCAAGGCTCTTTGCATTCACAAAAATGCATAAATCAGGCCATCTTCTCTACGATAATCAACAAAGCCTGATCTCCCACAATTTGCATAGAAAAAGTAGTGCACAAGCTATTAAAAGACCATCTTAATGGGTAAAACTTTACCATCCAGAATTCTTTACAACTTATAGATAAATTTAAAAAAACTAAACTACAAGGAGAAAAATAAACTCCTACTAAAACACCAGATTGTAAATAAATCTTCAACCAAAAACCTAATAACCGGTGCCAGTCCACTTAAATTTTTATGGCAAACGTTTTCGGACACTTCACTTTGGTTGGCACGTGCGTAGCGGAAGCCTTCTTGTCTTCTTAAAACGATTTTCGAACAATCGAACTCTTATTTCCGCTACGCACGTGCCAACCAAAGTGAAGTGTCCGAAAACGTTTGCCATAAAAATTTAAGTGGACTGGCACCGGTTATTAGGTTTTTGGTTGAAGATTTATTTACAAGGAGAATACATTACAGTTCTTAACTTTGTCTCAATATTCCCATCAGTCAAACTGGAACCATGTTTTTGTGAGTTAAGAGACAAAGTGTCTTTTCAGGATTCTACAGGATTTGGGATTATAACATCTCTGTAAGAATACCATCAACATATACTAGAACTAGCCCACATCCTATGCTACATGTCATTTTTTAAATTAAATGGCAATTCCTACCTACAATAAAAAAAGAAGTACCAATGGGCAGCCCGCTATCAGAGACTTATGTGAACTTGTAATAAGACTCTCAAGGCTAAAATCATGTGTGAGTATCTTCCTAATATCCTACTATGTATACATTATATAGACAATGTCTTAATCATATGGAACTCACAACCAGACATCCATAACATCCTAATAAGTTTCAATGACAATCCATGTGGGCTCATAATAAAATTGGATGAAGAGAGCAACAAGGAAGCTTACTTCTAAGACATACAGATATTCCTGCAGGATAACGAGATGCATACTTATATATTCCACAAACTTCCATACATCCCATTTTTATTCATGTTGAATCATGTGATCCACCTCAATACAAGATGGCAGCATTCAGATCACTAGTAAAGAGAGCTTTTATGCATTGTTCAAACATATCTGACACCAACAAAGAGCCGAAGTACATTACAGATGTAGATATAAGATAAGACACAGCTTTAGCAAAACTCTAGTGCCTGCTTTGGCTAAATGCTATATAATGGACGGACCAAAAAACATATGCCATACAAACAATAGAAATCAGGCAACACAAGAAACAAACAGGAAGCAAATTGTAGTAGATTTCATCCTAGATTGATTGCTACATACAAATAGTTCTTTATACCAAGCACTCAGTGGCTTTCAAACATAGCCCTACAATATTCAGACTCCTCATGAACACAAAAGATAATTATATTATTAACAGATCACCAGGAGTCTACTCTTTACCACTGTATGATGATGATGGTAGATTTAACAATAGCCTCATATATATAGGATCTAGCAACAGGACCTGGACACGAAGATTGGCCGAACATAAATACAACATTTCATCAAAGAGCAAGACGACTACCACTCTAGCATAATATGCAATGGAACCCAAAGTGTCAATACTATAGGAAGAGGCCAAATTGATTAAAAATATACTAAACTCAGATAAGCTGAGAACACTGGAGGCATGGGAAATATATAAAAGCTCATAACAGAAAAGATGTATAAACAGTAAGGACACTGAAATTATTTCTAACACATGGAAAGTGCTTATAGACGATCTGATACAGGAAGATAGGTTTTAAGAACATACATACAACATTTATAGTTCCACAATACTTTTTATGTTGGAGTCATAATGTATAATTTTTCTGTGATAACTTACAATGAGGATGTGAAAGTAGTCACATTATGAGCGTTTGGGCGTTACATTCATTGATGATGTAATCAAGAAAACAAATGCACAATTAATTTAAATACGAACTTGTTCTAAATGATTTTCCTTTCCTTTTAAAAAACTGTTCTAAAAAAGTTCAGCTTAAAACTTGTCGTTGAAAGCCTGATGCTGGCCACTGAAAGAGGCCAAAAACGTTTGCTTCTTATTATAATGAATAGCATTTTCAAGGTTTACAAAAACATTTTTTGAAATAAAATTATAAATATTGTTTAATATTGACCTTGGGAAAGTTGAGATTGAGTTCTTAAGTCAAGAGCTTATTAGCTGAAGAATAATTAGGAAAACTCAAATTGGAAAGAGATGGCGAATTCAAATCAGAATAGTAGTAGTCAAAATCTCGATTCCTACAACATCAAAACAGACACAAATGACACGTAATAACCTAATTGGAAGATACTGAATCAGGTTAACTCTGAAAACAAGAATTATTTCAAATGTTGTAGCTGTAATCCATAAGTAACAGTCAATAAATGGTTTTGACAGTTCAGGAAATCTATGAGTAATTAAGTTATTTTTTTCAATTTTTATCCACTCATCTCCTATTGCAAGATGATAAACCCTAGTCTCAAAAAATCCACGAGTCTTCAAATAAATCCCATGGGTTTTACATACAACTTTAAAAACAAACCCTCTAAGGCTAAATCAATGAAATATGGTATATAATTTTATAAGAGAAATACAAAAATAATAACAGTTTATAAACTGTCAAAAAACACAACAAATATCAAAAACAAAACAGATCAAATAATTCAAACATAAATATTTTCTAAACTACAATCTTCAAAGATTTTATCAATCTTATTAGCTATTGTTTTTATTTTTGGTATAACAGTCTATTACACTAAATTGGGAACCAATAAAAAAGCAAACAAATATATAAAGACAAGATACAAAAATAAAAGCGAACAGGTTAAGAATTTATAAAATATAAAACAATGTACTACGTGAATATATGTTGATCTATTAAAGAGACCAGTAATACTGCCAACAAGTGCCAGTCATCAAATTTCCACAGACATAAACGATTCAGAACTGGCAGGTATAAATGCACATCTAAACCAGGCAGTTGGCACCTATCAGTTTTATTTAAAGTCTGTATTAGTTATACATGAAGGCTTATCACACCAGTGTATAATGTATATACGTGTATAATTAATACAGACTAAATAAATCATCATTAAGGATTAGCAATAGATTATTAGCAGTTTCTTTGACTGTTTAACTCCTATAGGCACAGTCTACCCTCCCAACTGACTCATTCTAAGCTGTATTTGTACCAAATGGTGTTTGTTTATATGTTAAATAGCTCCATATTGAATTTACAAGACACAATTCCTAACTTTTTAAAGTATTATAACATTAAATATGTTACATGCAGGAAAATGTATATCCAAATAGGTCTATAAACAATGTCTACCTGAGCTGTTGTTCCTTCTTGACATCAATCTCTAAACCATGAAAGTCAATGGAAAGTAAACCAACCACATGATTTACCAATTCAATTCCCGATAAGAGTCTCAAAATGATTTTTCTTTTCGACGACCATTCGCTGCTTTGATCCAGAGGAGAACATAATGCCATTCGCACTAAACACGGGAGCAATGGTCGAATTTCCTTCTCCGACAAATTTTCTAATTCTTCGGCATTCACCGTTTGGATGGAAGAAAAAGCTTTTGGCAACACCAACAATTTCGCCATACTTTATTAATTAAAATACTTCAACGATCGCAGCTCATAAAAACGTACACCAGACCTTACAGACCGCCATTGTCTTTAAACTAATAGACAATGCATAATTTTTAATTTGTACTCGGTTAGCGCCATCTGGGAACACTCGAGAAAACTATCTACGAAAATAAATGTACTGCGGTACTGTATTGTACTATACACATTACCGTGTAAAAATGCTTGTATTTTTATTGCTTAAAAATTGAAACGACATAAAAAATTATAAAATATAACCAAAAGTTTAAATTTATGTTTTAATATGGCCAGACGCTTTGAATTTTATGTCATTTTAAATAAATTATAAAATTCTGTCATTATGTCATTTGCCGTACGTCCTTTCTTTGGTTTTTCCTTTATAGTCAAATAAAGTGAACCGTAAGAAGTCCGGTAGAATAGTGAACCGAAGAGGTTACACACTTTATTTAACTATAAAGAAAAAAATATATAAAACTCTGCACAACATGTACGATTTGAACAACTCAAATTACTTGTCAGTTGTGATTATTTTAATAAGATATTGTTTACACCCCAGGAATACAATATTTCCTGCTAAATTGAGGCATCTGTCTGTATTTGTTATTCAGTGGATAATTATAATATAAAAGTAAAGGTGTTTTTAGCAGCTCTTGTACAATTTAAATATATTCTATAATTTTTACTCTATTAGAATTTTCCTGTTGTCTATCTTAAAAATACACTTATTTACATTGTATCAATGATAATTTTACTTAATTTGTTTAGGATAGCTGCTGATTAACACCTAAATAGGGGACAGTTTCCTATAAAAGATCTCCCGGAAGGTATTCCCCTTGACAGATCGCTTTTGTGTCGCGTTGCTGTATACCTATAAAACCCAGGAATTTTTTGAGAGTAGTCTGCTTCAAATATGTTGGGTCTCGTCCTCACTGCGCCGCCCCATTGTAGGTCTATCCGAACCCAACGTGAGCTTGGAAAAAAAAAAAGTCCTCTTAGTACCCATAGGATGGAAAGAGTTACCTATATTACTTTTAAAGTGTAAAAGGCTATTGGTAAGTAGAAAAATGTGCGCATTGCTAGGGTAAAGGATACTGTTGTTGGCCATTTAAAAACATTTTTTCTTTTAAAAACTATTTGGCACAACAGAATGATTAAATCGGAAAATGTTATACTCACTGACGAATTCGGATTTTCGTATCCTTTCTACTGTCAACATTTAGAAGAATTTCCAATCGTTTAATTCATAATGTGTCTTGTTTTACGAAGATGTAAAACTGTATAGTTATTGGCCACATGCAACGACAGAAAAACCCGTAAAATATTTTGCAGCAGCAGAAATTTTTATCAATACTGCATGCAATATTTTCAGAATAACTTTTATAGATTTCATTAAAGAGATTTAAATTCGAGAATGTCAATTACTATCCGTTGGCCAACAACTGTATCGTTTACCTATCATAAAATCTGATACTCTAATAACGTAGATGAATGGCATGTTCTGTGATGCCTAAAACTAGAGTACCTAGATATCAGAGTAGCGACACACGAGTCATCGCCGCCATGTTCTGTCAATTGTCATTACGTGGTTTAT
The DNA here is from genome assembly GCF_030686945.1 of Centruroides vittatus. Lineage (NCBI taxonomy): Eukaryota > Metazoa > Arthropoda > Arachnida > Scorpiones > Buthidae > Centruroides > Centruroides vittatus. Next base: position 1,156,164 of record NW_027122427.1, on the reverse strand, counting down.
GGGTTTACATTAAGAAATGACGATTTTTTTAGTTTAATAAAGTATTTTTACAAATAAAATGCTTTATTAAACTAAAAATATTGTCATTTCTTAATGTAAACCCATAAACCACGTAATGTCAGTCGACAGAACATGCCGGCGATGACTCGTGTGTCGCTACTCTGATATCTAGGTACTCTACCTAAAACCATATCAAATCCATACATCTGCATTTTTTAACTGACCGGCCTGTGGGCACTAATAGAGTATTTTTAGCAAGCCCATTATGAGTTCGACGTCACCCACATTGGGGGATCCGAGTGGTGAGGGACAGAGCCCAACATATTCCGAGTGAACATCGAAAAGTTTTTGGGGTTTTTTTAGTCACCAATCGCATAACACATTCCTTTATGAGATCATTTCTGTATTTTCTTTATGAGATAGACAAACTCTATGTTATTCCTTTTATTTAAATTGAAATTTGCTCAAAAATGTGTACAAACTTAGTTCTTTTTTATAATACTCTTCGAAAAATATAAATATTAAATTTGATAAAATAATAATAATTTTTGTTACTTGTTCTTTCGAGGATCGATACCATGAATTGAAGAAAGAAGAAAAATCATCTCAGAAGGAAAAAAAACAGGCAATTTTTCTTCATCTCGCTGTTGGTGAATAAAATAACAGAAAAAATCGAATGAATTCTAGAAATTCATATTTATTTTCATATACGTTGAAAACATATTCAGTCTACGAAGTTGAACTAACAATTTTTTCAATATCAACAGTAAATGAAGTTGATGATTGTATACGATAAAACAACACACACCGCAATTTATTAATATTTTTATTTAATTTCATTAAAATATAATTTCAAAAAAAAATTAATTTAGTTTAATATAATTTATTAGCTACATTACTTAGTAATTTTTTGTTTTGTTTTTATATACCAAACACCAGAGGGCTTGTCGTTCTGTAAACAAAATTGTTAACGATTGAGTGTGATTAAAAGTGATTAATTATGCAAATTGAATATCATTATCTTTAAATTATTGCTTCAGTAAATAAGGCTATTGAAAAAGATAATACATTAACTTTTTTTTATTTTTACTTAAATAACCGAGCCTTTGTAGATGACGTCATATAATACCATAAAGTAAATTCAGTTGCAACCAGCAGTTCTTATATATTTATATTTAATTTGTGTTTACTTCTTTTTCTAGGTGTTTTATTGTTTGTCATTTCTTCCTTTCTTTCTTTTATATTATGTTACTGAATTGTGTTACTGGTATTTAATGTTGGGGTCCAATTGGACAACTTATTGTATTCGGGAATGAATCAATAAAATCAGATTTTGGCAATTTTAATTTATAATCATTAATATGCTTAATTAAAAATTAAAATATTGAAATAATTTTGAATTTAATCATTAAATTTTTAAGAAATTTGTTATTCATTTATATACGATTTTATAATTTAAAAATTTATTTACAAAGTAATTGTATTTTAAGACTGATTTCTGTGTCTTACATTAACCCATATCAATTGAATTGGTTAATCATTATTAAACTTTCAATTAAGTTTATTTAACTTAAAAGAAAAAATTATTAAGCAATTTCAAATACCGTAGATCTAAAATAGATTCAATTGCTACAGTTGCCAACTACAGTCATATTTCGAATAGTGTGCGAAAACCAACTCATAAAAGCGATTAGTAAAACCTACAATTAAACTTGAGAACATTCTTTCCGTTGATGATGAGATAGCCGGATGGCCAAGGAGGTATGGCGTCAGCTTTGGGAACTAAAGATCCAGAAGAGCAACCCCAGGAATTTTTCATGGGCGATTCGTTCCGGATATATCGGGTACTCATTCTTCGCAACTCTTCCTCTCTCATTGCGCGCCTGGCCGAACCCAAGGTGAGCTTGGAAAAAGCCTCCTTAAAGCCTAGCAGAGAAGAATAAAACAGACACACCCCTTCCAAAAAAACTAGCGGGTATGAAAATAATTCTGATTACAGTTAGGGATGCCAACTTTTAATAAGGAAAATCGAACGAGCTAAAACTCCTTCATTATTTTTCAGAACATTTCCGAACAATTTTTCAAACATAACGGAAATTCCGAATAGTATTTCCGGATTTATATACTCGCATTATGAGAATACAGTTTAGGTTCTCACGTTTTTCAATTTAATTCAAGTCTGGTGAAGAGGAATAGTTTATACATTGTAGCTTAGGATCACAAGTTTAAACCTAGATCTGCATTATAAAGATACAGAGCTGAATATTTTATTCATTTACCAATCGATTCAACGTAACGTCATCTACATGTGACTCCAGATTCGATTTCTGATTAGATTGCCTAGAATTGCTTCAAACAATGATCAATATTCTACCAACACGGATATATATGTATACATTTTATACACAAATTTTCCATTTAAAGTTTTTCTATCCTTATAGACGAAGTTTTATTTGAAGTTTTAAAGTTATAGATCGGGAAATTAAATATTTTGAAATAATTTTACACTATATTTAAGCGAAATTAAAGTTGTTCAAAGCTGTTAATTGCCATATAATGAATTGAAACAATTCGTGTATTTTCTAAGTGAATAAGTTTAGATAATACAGTTTTATTCACGCATAAGTAACGATATTTGGAGCATAGCTAATATCATTCATGTTAGGAGTTAAATGAATATTAAAGTTTTAATTAATTTATTTGACCAGAATCGTTTTAGAGGAAAATATTCATTTTTCATGCTTTATTTGCATGATAAATATCTGATCATTAAAGCTATTCTCATCATTTAAATGATAGGCATTAAACACTTATTCCTATTAATTAGCATTACATTCAATAATGTTAATGTGCTACATTTAATTAATTGCTTGAAACTCGGGTATTTAAACATTTTGTTTATCTTTCTTCTTTAATTATTTCTTTAAAACGATTAAAAAGAAAAACAATAATGATAAAATTTTGTAAAGCTCGATATTCTTAATAATAATAATAATTAATATTAAAGCAAATATAAATAATTTTCTATATTGTTATTAATTAGTTTATATATGTTTAAAAATTTTAATATAGATCGTATAAAGCATAAATCTATATTGTTCAAGCTATAGCTTATAGAATATACACATTTTACTTATAACATTTTCTTTTTTCGACAGTTAATTTAGGTATGTGTAGTAAATATAAGCAAAATTTACGATGAGTAACGTCTTGTTTATAATAAAAGACCGAGCGGTTAAAATGGCAGCTTACTATCCTGGGGGACCCGGATTCGAATCCGAACGTATGGAGAGATTGGCCCGTCCGTCACCATTCGGTCGCCTCATATGGACCTGCTAGAAACCCATAATTGCTTGATGAAAAAGGCCCTCTTAGACGAAAAAGACTAAAAAACAAATAAGGGTCCGGAATTGAATCTAATTTGTTTTCGCGATCTATTATTATTCAATATTTAAATTTGCTTAATGATTTATTTATGTGTGGCATCAGTTTCTTCATTTATACAGCAGAATCAAGCTAAGATGGAACGGTCAGATTTTCGAAGTGTAAAAATATCATCCTACTGTTCTGGTGGATTTCAGTTCGAGTCCAAGTCAGCTCAGAAATCTTCGTGATTGAGTTGCCTTGGGTATTTTGAGCAATGTCTCTCACTACCCAGCTGTCTTCATTGTGAGCCTGACCAAACTCGTGATAGGTTTTTTTTCACTTTTGTCTCTTTCCGCTTTGTATTCACAGGGCGAAATACTAAGAGACCTTTTATCAAGCCTATTATGAGTTCGGTAGGCCCACAATGTGGCGGCTGAGTGGTGAGCAATCCAAAAAGACTAAAAAAACATTAAATATGATTATTTTTTCAGTATAGTGAATGAAATTCGTTTAGTACGGTGTTTTACACTGTAAACATCAACGTAATACATAAAATTCATTATAAGTCTGTATACAAAAAATTATATTAAAAAAGTTTAATTTGAAGACAGTAAAATTGAAATAAAATTCATTCTATAAGAAAAAAAGCGTATACTGTAAATGAGAAAGTTGACCTAAATCAAATTTTATCTCTCAGAACAAAAGAGCTTTTTACTCTTTCTTTGGATCTCTCTCATAGCAAAATATTAGCCCGCTGTAGTGGTGGATCCAGATTTAAATCTAGTCTAGATTCCCCTCTAATTTATCACGGATAGTTTGGGTTGAAGCATCGTTCCTCATCCATTACCAATGCTAGTCGATCCCATTGAGGGTCTACCTCGTTCGTAATGGACATAACTATAGCATCAATCATGTAACCAATCTCTTCAAAAAAATCTAGATCAATATTTAACAAACATCATTCGTTGTAAAAATGGTTGATTCTTGTAATAAAATAATCCTTTTGTAGATGATTATGAGAAATGAAAAACAAAATCCTGGATTTTTTCTTTATGCATGGATGTTAGTGTGTGGGGGAACACAATTTTGTTCACCCTCTTTGAAGTTTAATAACTTCTATCCTTTTCGTCGAAATTTTCTGAAATTTTGCAGGGAGGTTTGTGTATTGGGAGAATTGATGCTATTAAATTTTGATGGTTAAAGGTTGACGTGGCATCTCTCGAATAGGGTCTGACTTAATGACGATTTTACTCGTTATTAGTATTTACAATTTTTTATAAAACCCATCCCTACACTCAAATTTGCCATTTTATAATAATTAAAAATGTAAGAAGTTCTTTTAATAAAATATGGTAACAGATAACATCTTCAAGTGTTGCCGGAAAAGTTAAGCAACTCGTTGCTGGATTTTATCGTTACGTCATATTTCGATTCGATTGGCCGATTTAAAATTTCAAAAAAAAAAAAAAATATATATTCAAATTTAAATGGCTTCTGATATATTTATTATATATTTTAAAATCAGACAACTACGAAAAACAATTTTTAACTGAAAATATTTCATTAAAAATCCTTAAATTAAACGAAAATAAAATTATAATTTAAAATTTAAAAATAAGAATTCATAAATTTTACATAACTTTAATAGAATCTGAACTAATTTTCGCTGAATTTAAAAGAATAAAAATAAAATAAATCAATTAAATACCGAAGAGTGTATTTAAGAAAAATCAAATAAAAATTTTTTAAAATTTAATTATTTTATAATATAATGAATTAATATAGGCCTACTCTTTATAATGCTTTAAAACATTTTATATTAACTTAATCGTAAACAAATACATTGAATCCCCTATTATCTGCATTAATTAGTGCGTGGGTATGCTCGGAAAACAGAAAAATAAGGATAATCTAAAATAATCCTCTAAACCCCAAACTTTTCAGAAGGAAGACCACATTACTAATTATACATTACTAATAAGTACAATTTTCTACACTGATGTGTTTAAAACTTCCCATTCTTTACACTGTTCCACGGAAAAATGGGCACAATATTTTGACGATCAAGGACAATTTGTGTTCGGATAATTGGGAGTTTCGTTATACATGCAGTTATATATTGTAAGGGTAATTGCTGACGTCAAATTCTGCAATACTATGTACAATAAGGTTTAATTGAATCACTAAAAACAAAATCAGAAGTTATAGCTAACTGCAGCTAATGATACTTCTAAATTGTAAATAATTGTGGATAAATAGTCGCAGCTGTGTACAGCTATGTACAGTACAACTGTAGCTGTAATTGTACTATGGATTAATGTTACCTATGGTTCCAAAATGGCGGCTGGTCTCTGATTCCAGCAAATAGAAGAAAGGAAACAGTGAAGACGCACGTTCTAACCTAACCTAACCTATTCTAATAATTTTGTTGGTAATAATTATGGTAATTTATTAGAATAGGTTAGGTTAGGTTAGAACGTGTGTCCCCACTGTTTCCTTTCTTCTATCTGCTGGAATCAGAGACGAGCCGCCATTTTGGAACCATAGGTAACATTAACCGTCTTATGGTTACAAGATAGTTGTAGATAAATGTAACTAGAGTTCTTCCAAATAATGTGAGCTGGAATACCGCTCAGAATTTTGACAGTCAGCTCAGCTCTCGGCTGAAATCCAGGATGGCAGATCGGCTCACAACTCAGCTTATTTTGAGGTGAATCTCTTTACCTTACGCCTTACTTTTGCTTTACCTTGCTGCTTTTGTTTCTGTTACTATTATGCATTTCCGTACCGTACTGTGTAATAATGAATATATTTAATATGTACATAAAAATAAAAAATGTAAAAATTTGCTTTAACCTCGGTCCAATCGAGTAAAAGGAATTAGTTTCTTCCCATTTATATGTGAATGCAAATCAGTTAAATGAAACATACATATGTATTCGTTATTACAGGTTCAATTTAGATCTAATTTCGAAAATAGGCTTTGCTTACCCCAGTTCAGCATGAAGTTCGCCTGTCAAGACCACAGCTTAGCTTAGTATTTCCAGATAACTTAGTTGAGTTAAGCTGAGCTTTGCCGAATTCTAAATGGATAGTTGATTCTAATGATAGTTGTAACTTTATATCCAAACAAAAACATCTCAGATGTAAAAATTTATGAAATTTAGATGACGGTCAGAACTTTTCTTAGCAGTTTTTCCTTGGAAAAGACAAGCTTAGAGCTTGGAGGCGATATGTAGAAAACAATAATACAGATAAAAATCTTGTGGGTACTCTTTCAAGCTCCAAGTTTGTCTTTACCAAAGAAAAACTGTTAAGAAAAATTTTGATTTTCGTCTAAATTTTTACTTGGTCAAATTTTTTTACATCTTAGCTGTTTTTGTTTGGATATCAATTGTTTTTGTTTAATAATTGTATTATTACGGAGATGCGAACGAAAAATCGTTATAAAAAGTTTTAATTGGTATAAATTTAAGCTTTTGTAATTCTGAATAATATTTTGAATAAAATTCATTATTTTCCATGCAATTATATTCTTATAAGCATAAAATTAAGCCATAAAACTGAATTAGCTCTTTGGGAAACCCCCGTGAACTTTATCGATCCGAAAGTTTGGCCAGCATTTTACTGATAACGAGAAAAGCTTAAGTTTAAAATTTGAGTTTTCTAGACTCAATAGTTTTTTTTTTTTTTTCTAAGAGCATTTGAAGTGCCGGATGAAGAAAAAGGAGAAAATACAGCTTTTTTGGGGGGGCGATTTTTGCATTTTCAATTGCTTATATTTCGGCAAGCACTGTATAGAAAATCTTGAAATTTTGCACACTACCTAAGAAAACAATTTTCTTTCGAACGAGACATTCGGAATTACTTCGGGTGTTTGAGGGGCGGAGAAATCGATCCCCGAAAATCGGCAACTCTGATTCCTGTATATGTAGTCAGTCAGTGAGTTTTTTTTTACTTGGCGGGGAGTCATTTCCGTGACTCTTGATATATAAAGATAACTGTAGCTACCGATAACTGTAAGAATCGATAGTTGTAACTGCTTATAGCTCTGGATACCAACAACTGTAATCAGTTACAGCTTTACAGATAGTTGTAACTATATGTAGCTATCGATAACAAACTTACTTATAGTTAAAACTATTATTTGTAACTGTAGTATATGTACAATATATGTATGTATAGATAACTGTTACTAAAATCTGCAGACAGCTGTAGTCAGAGCCGGTCCAAAAGTTTTTGGCACCTTTTTACTACTAGACGCCTTGAATAACCTGCATACCTTTATGCGATATTCTGAATATATACATAATATATCTAATTAAAAGAATTTATAAATACAGTATTTCCCTTTAACTGATGCTGGCTGTGGCACTCCTAAATTTTTGCGACATAGGCTACTGCCTAATCCACCTGTAGCTCGGGCCTGGCTGTAATATCTGCTACAGTAGTCTGCAGCATTTAATCGGCAGTTGTATCCGAACAATTGAGCTATAACTGATCGAGTTAATAAATAACCAAAGGATTTACTTAGTTATTATACAAAAAATTTAATTTTGAAAAGTTTTTCAATATATTCGACTGAGAATCGATGGAATTCTACATATTTTTTAATAGACGACCTCAATAGAATATTGTCGTTTAATATGATTAATAATTTTCATATAGATAAATTATGAATTATAAATATCGACAGGAGAGAATGTACATATATCGCCAGGTTAGGTACAACATGTCATTTATCAAAGACATTCTGATGAATGGTGTCGCAGTAGAGAGGCGATAATTTCCTGATACCGCTGGATAATTTCTGGTTATTGTAAGCTTATTAAATACCCAACGTATTCATTATAGACATGTTATGTAAAATATTCTCATAGTCTCACCTATGGCTAGTAAATGATGATTTGTGTTCGTCCAAATATATTTATAATGATAATTAATATATTTATCCTGATAAATATCTTTAATTAATTATACATATGTTATTTTTTTCTACATCTATTACTCTATTTTAGATGTCGATCGGTGATTTTCTTCGTAATATATTAATAAAATTATTTTTTTATTTTAATTTACTTAACTAAGGAATAAAAATGGCTTCCTGTCTTTAAGGAAATGTTCCAGAACGCGCTTTGTTTTTTTATCATTAAATTATATAAAGTATTTTTTATGCAAAAATTTAAAATTTACATTATTCATTCATTAAAGCTCGTATATTTATTTAGATATAGAGAACGGCCGTCATTTTATTTCAGTGTAATTAATGACATTTATCTACAAAGACTGGCAAAGAAATGTGAAAGAAACTAAAATATTATTCAGTTTTGCTTGAGATTCTACAGTTTATGATAATATAAAGCATTAAAATGGTTACCATTTTGTTTTAAAAATGGCAGTTGTTATAATCTTATTTTAAAATTAGAACACAGATAATTTTATTTGAAAATATCATATTGAAACATGGTTATCCACAGAGGAGACATAAGGAACGTGTCAGAGATCTCTTGAGATCACAGATTCTCTCACATGTTTCAAGTGACAGAGTGAAACTTTAGTAGCCTACTTTTCGTTATTCCCTAGCCTCTTCCAATATATGTCTTAATAAGGTAAGTACCCACAGTGAAAGAGTGCTGAGGAAACAATGAAAAATACTAAAAGCATTAATTTGGAATCTCTAAATTTGAAAAGCCAGGTATAAAAATTGGGTCGGGACTCAATTCTTATGAATAGTCAACGAAAATAAAACAGTCCGCAATATGGAGAATAATATAAGGTAAATGAATGTATATTGATTATTTTTATGAAACAATAAATTTATTTGTGAAATATTTCTTTCAAGAAGTAACAGATTCTTATAATTATCTTATCTTATAAACACAATCTCATCATCATTACTGCAAATTTAGGTCACATCATTCTGTCCTACTTTCTGCTCTGTTCTAATTATCACCAGTCGTAAAGAGATGAAGGTACTGGATATTCCTAGAAGAGAATATGATTAATCATTTAAAATATATATATATTTAATAATAAATTAATAAATAAGTGATTAACTTTTACCCAATGACGATGCAATCGTAACGTAGTTATTATTTTTCTATCATTTAAATCTTGAATTGATCGGGAATTTTTTGTAATTAACTTTTCAGGTTTTTCATCTTTCTTCGTGCTTCTTAACATACGTAATTTTGCTAACTTTTTACAAAAATAATTATTTATATTTAAATTGTTGTGATTATACAATAATATATAATATAATTTAACATTATTTTTTAAAAGTAAAGTTTATAGACAGGAAATCGAAGTAAAGCATAGAAAAATAGCAGTAGTTGCATCTCATCGCGTCGCGCCGTGTCGCAAAATAGAAGCGAAACACTATTCAGAAGCATAAATTCCCACTTATTTATAATTTCCTCCATTTTCTTTCACGATATTATATTAAAATTATAAATTTTATAATTCTTCTTGAATCAAAAATAATGCTACAGGAACGTCTACGCGATCGATCGCGTCGCACTGGAGGAAACGAATCGATCGAATCTTTCATTGACACTTAAGTAACACAACTAAACAGACGCCAAACATTCACAATTTGCACAAGACAGGATGTACAACGAGACAAGTCTAATGAAGGAAAAAAGGGAGAAAAACATTTATCAAACTTAATTAAACGGACAGCTAAAATTAATTGTTAAAAAATTCTAAATATTGATTTAAAAAAAAGAGGAAGAGAACCTGTTTGGCTCTTGCTGATTGGCATTTATTGCAAAAATGATTTATCATCTAATCACTCACCTGGTTTTCGCTGACGATGTTGGAGTGGCGGAAGACAATCCACGTGATTGCTTGGTGACAAGGAGGATGTAGTAAAGAGCCAAAGTATTTTATATAAGAATAAGGATTTCGAGGAAGTATATCCTTGATACGTAAAGATGAAGATAATGTTGAATTTTGGCAAGCGTATTTAATATTTTTTAAATTATCAAATAGGGGATCTAATTTCTCATTATCATCCTTTTTTATCTACAAAATTAAATTATAAAATATAATTATTAAACATTTAAAAACTGGGCTCCAAAACTCAATTTGTACGCAATTTACCTGGAATAAAACACTCAGCGCTAAGCCAGCATCTGGTTTATTTGTTGGTTCTTTATATTTTTTATTAAGATGAATTAAAATTATCTAAACGAGAAGAAAAATACCACTTTAACGAGGATAAATTAAATAAAATGTGTCTTATTAATAAAATATTCCTTACCTCTAAAGGAAAATGCTTACTGTCCACGGAATGTTGTGATCCCTTAAAACTGCTATTGCTCCAATACATTTCGATTCTAATTAATCTAAATTTACCTAACCAAGGTATTTCTATACTTACTTTATCATCCTCGGGTATATCAATTTGAGCTATTAAAAATAAAATGATAAGTAATTAGTCAGCGTCGTCGCGTTGCATCGCGCAGCGCTCAGTTTTATAACCGTGCAACTCCTAATTTTATTTATATTTTTACTATTAAGAAATTATTTAATGTGTTAGGTATTTATACATTTTGGCATAAAAAGCAAATTTACATTAAAAAATAATAAATAAAAATTCTATAGTGTAAGCGCCGCGCGACGCGACTATTCGCGCGCCACAGATTTGAATCTTATTAAAATTCGGTATATAATAATAAAAATATCTGTAAATTTTTTAAAATTTATAAATTTACTTATTCGTTTTATATTAGAATAATTATTTTAATATATTTTAAACGTTTTTAGATAACAAATAAAAGTTATATTAATACCTTTCTATAGAACTATACTTAAATTATTATTATCATAAATTTAAAATACATTTTATATTTAAATCAATACCTGTATATCCAGTATTTTTAATGGGTAAATTTTTTAAGGATTTTTTATAATTGTTAAAAACAAATTTTTGGCTTGATTTATTCACTCGAATGACCTCTGTATCTATATTTATAGGAGATTGCCTATTTCCTCTGCATTCTTTATATAGACAAGACCACATTCCTGGATCTAAAAATTAAAAATAAATAAAGTTTTTCTGTTAATTTAATCAATCACTGTATCTTTTCTAAGCGTTATATATAGGCTAACTTATAAATAATAAAAATCATTTTAAGATATTATTAAAAAATTCTTACCTTCGTTGCCTTTATATTCCCAATCATCAGTTGCTAAATTATTAATAAAAAAAATTAAATAAATATCAAAATATAAGATAAAAATTTTTTAAAACTTCTATTATAGTTACTTTTTATTGTAAAAATTATGTTTAAAAACTTTTCTCAATCTAAAAGAATAAGATAGATCCCCCTTTGTAGAGAATTTTTCCTATTTTGACAGCCTAGTTTATCAAAGATGAAGCATAGAGTTGCGCCATACTAAATTTCCTCCCTTTTTTTTATTTTATTTTTTATTTTTATTTTATTTTATTTTTTTTTTTTAAGAAGAAAATTCTGAACTAAAGGAAATTGCTGATGGCAAACTTGTCAGCATCAAAATCGGTTCAAGTTGTCATATTCGATTTTTGTTGAAATGAAGACGTTTCAACTTTCATACAAAATTTTCTAGATGACAAATGCTTTAGTACGAAATGAGTTTTGCTAGAATAAAAGTTACAAACGTCGGATGTTGTAATGTAACTTTAAAAAAAAATATATATATATATTTTAAAAAAAAATACATTCGAAAATTAATATCTTGAACATTTTTATACGATTGAAATTAAATAAATAAATAGATAAAAATATTTCTCGTTCTTTTTATATTCCTCTACTCCTTTGGTTTAAATTATCTTCGACAGATGGCGTCCTATTACCGTGTCGCGAAACAAATGGAGCGATAATTGTCTACACACGTAAAAAAAAAAGAAGAAACTACTACACTTGGCAACATCAAATTATGATGTCATAATACTGAAGTGTGACGTCACACGTCACTTTTACTGACAACGGAGCGTGGAAGTGACGTTAACCTGACGTCAAATTGTACGTTGCTTTCAACAGATTTTGATAATTATCTCATTTATTACTTTATTAATAAAAAGATAAATTTTGAATTTTAATATTTACATTTATCGGGTGGGTCGGGTGCTTCCGTAGTTGCTGGAATATAAATAAATATTATTAAAATATTTTTTTAAATAGCTTTATTTAAATAAAAAAAAAAAATTACTTGTTTAATTTTTATCTAATAAATTTAATTTCATAAACTGTAACTTACTGTCTTTCCACCATACTTTTGGAACATAATCTGAAATATATATATAGATATATATATAATTAAATTTAAAAATTATATTTTAAAATTAATTTTAATTTTTTTCTCCCATATTAAAGATATCTTTAAAATTACCGATAATATAATCTTCTTCTGGTTTCCATGGTGTTTCTTCCACTTAAATTAATAAATAAATAAAATTATTTTTAAAAATATTTTATGTTTTATTCTTCTATATTTTAATATTTAAATATACACACATTCATTAGCGCTTGCATATACACGCATTTCGCATCGCGACGTAACGTGTTTGGTAAAGACGTTATAGACTTCCTGTATTTTTAATTTTTAATAAATATTTTTGAAAAGTATAACATGACATTCAATATTTTAAAGTTTCTCAATCAGTAGGTCATGTCTTCTCTGAGGTTGCAAAAACTGTTTTAAGTGAGTCATATTACACAGACTACCAATTGAAACAGGTTGAGAAATGATCTATTAATCAGAATGTAAAGCTATTTTGACGTTTATTTCTTTAAATAATAAATATAATTTTAAAAAATTAATATAAATACAGTATTTTAATGAAGTCTTGCCCTTTTATCCTTACCTGTAAGCATTTATATATTTTATTTATTTTTTATCTAACCTACATTAAAGTTAATAATTTTTTAAAAAAAAATCATATTTATAATTATTTTCCTCTTATGCAAATAGTTTTGCCTTATTAATTTTCTAAAATATTTCTTAAATAAGTTTATATCTAAATATTAAAATATAGAATGCGATAAATGAAGTTATATTATTACCTTGAATAATTTTATAAATATAAATATAATTTTAAAAATAAAAAATTTAATTTAACTCACCATATTTAGGTATTTTACTAGAATCAATTAGGGACTCTTGATTTATTTATTTTTATTATTATTGAAGAGAAATGACATGGAAAAATGAGAAAATATTATCAAACAAGTTAATTAATTTAAATAATATTAAATTATAACACAATAAATATTTTTAAAGAAGAAAGAAAGCTCTAAATGGCCAACAACATCGTCACTTTCGAGAATAATTTTGTTAAATCGCTTAGAAAATTCACTAAAGAAAACAATTGTTTTAGGTTGTAGAATATATACAGTACATATAACAATATTTTTTAGTGCTTTCGATTTTTTAAGAGATAAGTATTTATTGCTTCTCATAGAATACAGTCAGATAAGCATCACTACGTTGTAAAAATCAGTTAGTAGCTTCTTGATTTTTTAAATTTTTAATAGAAAAATTTTAACAAGAAATAATATGAAAAATGAATATATATATATATATATCAGGAAACAAATTAATTAACTTAGATAACATTATAAAATACCTTAATAAATTTTTTAAACAAAAGAAAACCCCCGAATGAGAAAAATAATTTCGCTTTCGAGAATGATTTTATTAAACAGTTCAGTAAATCCACTAAAGAAAACAATTGTTTTGGATTATATAATATATATATATATAACTAAACTACTTATACATTATAATATTTTTGAAATGTTAAAAACGATAAATATTTATTTCTGTTCGTTTATTTATCTCCATCACCAGATAAGTATCACTCTTCTATACGACTCAGTTATGATCTCTTGAATTTTTATTTTATTTTTTAAAAAACAAATAACATGAAATATTAGGAAATATTAGCAAATAAACTAATCAATTTAGATAAAATTACATGATAAAAAAAAACATTTTATTGAGTTAACAAAGAAGAAACCCCCTAAATGGCCTACAACATCAGCACTTTTGACAATGATTTTGCTAAACGGTTTAGAAAATCCACTAAAGAAAACAATCATTTTGGATTGTAGAATATATATATATAAGATTTTTTTCTAATGTTTTTGGGTTGTTAAAGGATGAGTATTTATTGCTGCTCGTTTATTTATAGGCCATCGCCAGATAAGCATCACTCCGGATCTTCATTAAGAATTAAGGTTGCGTGATACTAGAAGTGGATCGTTTTTCAAGCGAGTAATTTCATCAAGCAGAAAAGATTCTAAAGCGAAAAATGCGATTAATGAATATGCAAGTCAAATGGACACGTGTTTATTCTTTATTAAATTGAAAGAACTTGGAAACTCCAAAGTACTGCATGTAATTAAATTATTGGCCATAGTAGAGAAGGTTAAAAAATAAAATTTCAAACATATGTATATAGTATATATATATATATATATATATATATATATATATATATATATATATTAATAATATCTTCAGGTGAATTGAGTTATTATTTTTAAATCTAAAAACAGAATTAAATTTAATAATATAAAATTAAATAAAATATATTGTAAAGTTTATGGTTTCTTCTTAATATCATTTTATTATGTTAAATATATATTTAACTTATTAAATAGTAATGAAGAGTAATTTAAAATGTTTTTAATTTAATAAAGCATAATCGGATTTTTAATTCATTTTAAGGGATTTATTTGAAATATAATCTGTATTGTACGTTTTTGGCATCTTTGCTTGCAATGCGACGCGACGCGTGTTAACTTTAACGTGTTAGAATTAATCATATACTTTTTTTTTTAAATTTAAAAACATCATTTCTTAAATACCTTCATATAACTTCACTTTTTTCTTAAATTTTTAAAATACTTATATATTTCTTAATGTAATAAGAAAATGCTATTAAGTAGCGGATACTGACGCGACGTGACAAACACGAATTGTATATGTTATTAATATTAAAATCCCTCCTTTTTTGTAATTTTTGATAAAAATATAATTTGGGAAATGCCGGTTTTAAATGTTATACTATTTCATTTAAAAAGTACACAAAAAATTTAAGAGATTTATGCATTTCTCAACACAAATAAAGTAATATTTCAATGCACGAAGCGACCCGAAGCAACACGCGGCGCTGAATTAGACAATATTCTTTTAACAAATCATTTTATTAAATAAAGTTAAACTATAGCAAAAAAAAAGTATAAACATTATCTTTTTCCACTAAAGAATACACAAAAACTTTTAAAAAATTTGTATATTTTTAACACTAATAAACACTATTTTTTAAAGCGTGACGCGACGCGACGCGAAGCGACACACACTAAAAACATGCAGATAATTAAATTATATTTAAAAAAATACTCACTCGGATAGATTTTCCATACATCTGGATCAGCTAAAAATAATATTTTATAACTTTAAAATAATTATTTTATTAAAATATTATAAAATAATGAATTAAATCGTACTTTAAAAAGTCGTAAACAAAGTTATCTCCGCATTCTCGACATGTATAAGAAAAAAATAAATAAATAAAATATATTATATTTTTTTATATATTTAATATTTTAAAGCCTTGATTAAAGGTTACAGATAATAAATTAATTTATTTTTTTTATATATCTATAACCAGTTATTGTATAGAGGACAAACAAGAGGGGTTAACGTAGCAAAATAACCCTTAGTATCATTAAAAATAATCTTAAAAAAAATGAAAAATTAAGTAGAAATGACATTAATTACCTTCATTTTTTTAATTTATACGTCACGCTTTTTAAAAAATTAAAGTAATGCTTTTAATTCTATTAACATTTTTTTCTACGCGTGTAAAAAAATGATGAATTAAATACCATTAAAAAAATAAATGTAAATAGCTTAAGTTACGTTTTAAAATTTTAAAAATTGTAGTTTCTTCTTTAAATTTTAAAATATAATTTGAGTTTCTTTCATGCACTTAACTGTTTTTATTTTATTACAGACAAACCTCTAGACAACGACCATTGTCGGGAGCATTAAAAAAAAAAAAAATGGCCGTTGTTTGGAGGTTATTTTGCATGCGTGTAAGTTCAAAAAATAAATAAATAAAAATAGGTCGCTGTTTACAGATGGTGGCCATTATTTAACATTTGGCAGTAACATTTTTCCTCCTATACATGTGAAAAATTAACAATTATAGGGATTTAATTTATTTGCATGTGTACATGTAAATAAATTAAAGCCACGAAAATTAACTGTAAAAATCTCAAATGTTACTTTAAAAAATTTAATTCAAAAGTTACATTTTTTTTAAAAATTAAATTTAAATTTATTTGCTTTTTTAATTGTTTTTAATCCGTTAACATTATTTTTATATCCACATGAATATAAACTACCTATAAATTTAGATTTTTTAACGGTTAAATTATGTATTAATTTCACCTTTTTTTTTTTTCTTTCTTAAATTTTAATCCTAAATTTGAGTTATTTTATATCTTAAGTTTTCTTCTTTTAATAGCATTAATTTTATATTCATCTGTGTTAAAGCAAAAGAAAAAAATAGAGAAAAAGAAATTCAAATTATAAAAACATACAAAAAACGCTTTTTTTAAATTAAATTTTAAAATATAATTTAAATTTCTCTCTCATTTTTATATCCGTATAAAAAAATGACGAATTAAAAAACATAAAAACTACTTGTAAAAAGTTTTAAAAATTCTAGAAAACAAATTACATTTTTTTCCCTTCAATTTTAAAATATAATTTGAATTTTTACTGGCTTAAATCGCTTAAAATTATTAAAACTCTTACTATAAAAAAACTAAGTGTAAAATTCCCAAATTGTTTAGGCTTATATATAGGCCCTATATTTATTTATTTATTTATTTATTTATTTAAATTTAAGAGAAATGATATTTTTTTAAAATAATCTTTTAATAAAAAAAAATTAGCAAAATTTATAAAATAAATCGATGAACAATTGAGATTTTTATCATCCTAAATGTCATCTATCGTAGTAGAAAATGACACTTACCAGATCCAAATTTATCGTATGTACTCCAATGATCCTTCTCTTCTAAGAATAAAGAAAAAGAATATCATCAATGTCATTCTACTCAATAATAGGCACTGTCAAATTTATCCTAAAGCGGAAAAATGCTGTTCTCATCTATTAAAAAGTAATTTACTTTTTCAAAAACGAATATTTTTCTATAAACGAAAATCTTTAATCCTTGACTAATCATAAAAATCTACAAAAATTCTTCTTTTTTTTAATACACAAGATAAATCGAGGAATTTAATTAAATTTCTTAGAACACTTTAAAAAAAAAAAATAAAATTTATAATTTTTATATTAAATTTTTCTACTCCTGGTTATCCTTTCGCTTAACTTCAAGCCGAATAAAAAGCTTATATGTACAGATTTTTGGCTTAAAAAATTATTTTAAAGTCGTTTTAATACGTTATTTAACGAGTTAAAATCTATAAATTATTAAGGTAACTTAATTATAATTAAATATTAAAATCTACACACCTGAATCGTCGTCTGATGGTTGCCATACGTAACGATATTTATCCCCTAAAAGTAAGGGCAAGAAATATATTTTAAGCACTCGAATTACGTTTATAATTACTGTTTAATAATAACTACAGTAGTATAACTGTAATAATTACCTCTTGCCACAATACACGTCGATAACAAAACCGGTAGGAACCACATTTCAAGAACTAGAAGCATTCAATGAGGAGACTTGTTTTATATATAAGGAGTCGCAGATACTGCGAATTTTTTTCTCAATAACTCTAAAAATATAGGACACAAGAGAAAACTCTTTTTTCAGATAAGTAATAAGGACAAGAGTGCGATACCCGGAATAGAGATAAACCTTATACAGAATATTAAAATTTAATAATTTTTAAAATAATTATATTAAAACAGAAATTATTTTTTTAAAAAATCGAGTTTTAAGAGGTTGAAGTCTTTTTATATGATTTTAAAAAAGTTAAACCTTAAAATATGTAAAATCTTATCAGATATGAGTTTGAAAATTTTTCATTTTGTTCGTCTGTTTGTCTGTTCGTATGTGTGTTAATTTATTTGAAATTAATAGTTTCAGTTTTTCGGAATATTTTTATAGTTTTTAAATATGTAGAATTTATTTCGATAGTACATTTAAAACAAATATTTTAATATAAGTGGTAGCCCGAAACTTGGTTAACCGTATTTCTCGTTGTTTAGGCCTATATTTGTGTGTAAAAATCGTAAATTAAATTTAGAGCAGCGTGTTTTCTCACAGAATTGAATTATGTTACCTATGGTTCCAAAATGGCGGCTCGTCTCTGATTCCAGCAAATAGAAGAAAGGAAACAGTGGTGACGCACGTTCTAACCTAACCTAACCTATTCTAATAAATTACCATAATTATTACCAACAAAATTACAGTATTAGAATAGGTTAGGTTAGGTTAGAACGTGCGTCTTCACTGTTTCTTCTATTTGCTGGAATTACAGACGAGCCGCCATTTTGGAACCATAGGTAACATTAACCCAGAATTGTTAGAAACGTGATGAAAAGGTAAAACTGAATTAGGCTATTAGTATTATTTTGTAAACATGATTTAGTTAATCGGCTTTTGGGCCACCCTGTATAATGAAGAATTTTGAACTGAATCGAATTAAATTCTAGTATAATATGTCAATAATTAGGTCTTGTTTCAACAAAATAGCGGCTTTTGTTTTTTGTTTTTATATTAAATTCATGAAATTTCTATAAATTTATTTTTTTTAAAATATATATATATATATAATAAAATTTATTTAAAAATTAACCTAAAAATTATAAAAATATTATTTCAGAGAATGGTTTTATAGTATTTTATTACATTAATCTTCTAGCAAAAGCAATTAACATAATTACTTTCCATTATAACAGCAAAGCATTGAACGAGCCTTTTCATAGTATACAAAAGTATAAGGCAATTTAAGAATTTTTAAATGTTTTTTATAACCCTTTATATTCCTTAAATTTATAAATTGATGCATATATACACGCCCTTCTTCTAATGAAGTCCTCAATATAGAATAGTTGAAAAGATGTTATTGACAACGATCAAAGTGGAACACTGAAATAACAAGGTAAACTAATAACCTTTCAAGAGTTCGAAGAACAAGCTTCTTTCTAATTTGTAGATATTTATCAGTATAGTACAAATGTACAATCAGAAATTATTTTAATCCGTAACTTTAATATAAAAAAAAAAAATAGCGATATCAAATTAGAATATATCCTATAACCTTTATATTTTAATTTTATTTTCAAATTTAGTTATAGTATATAAATAGTGATGACTTTCGTTTCCGTTAAGCCCTAAGTAAACGCAAATGAAAGGCCTTTTATATAATATGTAACCCTATTAAACAGTACTCGTCATTGACGTCCACAGAGGGGAGCAAACGGAACACTTGCCCTCACTTGGGATCGAGTAAAAAATTCCCAAAATTATAATCGTAAAAGGGATTGAGATGTATAACCTTATATCCTCGTCCCATGGTGGGGGGGTGTAAAATTACGTATCATATGCTTTGATGCAATAATGTGTCTTATAGTCTACTTGAGGGAGGAAAAACCACAAAAAGTAAATAATTAAATGATTTTCGATAATAATGGGCGCCCATGGTACTCGCTATCATAGAGGCCCTAAAAGCACCAGACCATTGAAAGTGATATCAAATAGATCCTGTAAGTTTTATGTTTAAATTTAATTAACGTATATAAATTTACAGTGATGGTTTTTAGATTTTGCAAGGCTCTGTATAGGGATAACTTGCGAACTCCCTTTTATTTAGCTTTAAATAAAGTAAAAGCATATCATACATTAGTCTACTTCATAATACATACTATATGATCTACAATTTTAGCTAATACTTGAATATTGATAAGCACATATTTAGAGGCCCTCAAGAGCACAATACCCTAGGCAAAAGTCTAGATCCCTTATACCAAAACCGCATTCAATATAAATATTTTAAAAAAATTCGCCATTTTAATTACACATCACTAGTAACGTTTACTTCAAGGATTAACTTTAAAAAGTACGTATAACTTTGTAAATACATAATTACCTATAAAAATTGGATTAGTTATACTTGTACAAATAAAATTAAATTAATCCATTGTGTATTTAACATAATATATAATTAAAGCAAATAAAAATCTCTAAATTATCTTCCATAAACATTCATAAAATTTGAAATTTTATTGAGGTAATAATAATAAAAAAAAAATTATATCATACATATGTGCATCTAGTATGAACATTTTGAGTAAAAAATAAACTATAAATCTTGAAGAATATTTTAAAAAAATATGGAACAAACTTCGAAAAGGTAATATATTAACAGAAAAATATAAAAAAAGATAGTTTTTTCAAGTACCCTTCCTGTTTACTAGTCTCGATCTTCTGCCAAGCTTTGCTTTCTTCGCTGCTTGTCTTTATTTACTACAGCTTATGTGTCGAGAAATCCTATGAACTTGTTTCTTTTTTTCTCTTATTTTTTATTTATTTTTTCTCCTTTGCATGCTTTAGAAAGCTATTTGAAAGATTACTGTTTCATCTGGTTGTTAACTACCCTGTTTAACATTTTTCTCGCACTCCTGCAAATTAGTAATACTGATGTGTTGCTACTTTTGGACGACCGTTGTCTGTGGAATTATGTTAAAATTAGAATAGATCACGTGGCAAAAAAACTACCTCCAAATCTAGTATTTTTGTTAAGTTTAAACATTGGTAAAATAATTTTCTTTTACATTATAAAATTCCATCACGCTTTTTAGCTTATAGGTTGATAACCGTGTATTGTTTATTCTATTAATAAAGCATGTTAAAACAATTAAAAGCTTTCTAAAATTATTTTTTTTTGTTTATGTAATTAATTAATAATGATTCAGGTTTATCTAGTCGATAAAATATAACAAATGAATAGCTGATAAAAATCCACAATCTATAGTCGACCCTCGTTATAGTGAAGTTTTGTTGATCCTCCTCTTCTTTATGTATATAGTGAACTACCGATATAGTGAATGATTTAGCTCAGTTCTTTCTTGAGTTCACTGTATTTACTCAGTATTATTGGAATAAATATTTTTGTTTATCATATAGATTTATTCTGGAGAATTAAATTATTATTATAATAAATTAATAAATAAATAAATCTTAATTGTTCATATTATTGACATAAACACTGTTTTATTTTGTATTTAATCTGGAAAGTAAAGTTATTAGCAAATTAATTAGGCTAATAAGTAATTCATTTTAATTGCATTTAACATTATTTTTTTATAGATTTATTCTAGAGAATAAAATGAATAATTACTGTAATAAGTTTTCACTCATTGTGTCATTGAAATAATATTTTATTTATTTCGTAAATTTATTCTGTACGATAAAGTAATTAAATAATAAATTAATAGAACTTAATTGGGCTATTGGAATAAACAGTGTTTAATTTCAAAGATTTATTATGAAGAATAAAACTAATTTAATAAATTAATGTTTTAATTGCCATTATTATTGGAATAAACATATTTTTCTATCATAGATTCACTCTTGAGAGTAAAATAATTAAATGAAACAAATAAATAAATATTCTTTTATTTCCTAAATTTATATTAGAGAATAAAACAAATAATAACTTTGAGCTTCTTCCATTATTAAAATACAATATTTCATAGATTTGCTCTTGAGAATAAAATCATTAATACAATAAATGAATAAAGAATAAAAATAATTGAGTATAAACAAGTTTAAATTATATTGATTCTATTCAAAAATTCAAATTGTTAATAATCTGTAAAATAAATCTAAAGAATAAAATTAAATTTATTCCTTAGATTTATTCTACAGATTAAAGTTATTTTACAGTTATAAAAGGAAGATTGCTATAAAATTAATATAAACATATCTATAAATAACTTTTATAAAATATTTTATTACATGGCATTCGTTTATTTTTACTACATTTATAAAATAGTTTATCTCAAATATTTAAATTATGTTTATACTTTTTACTATATAACCTATATGCAATGAACTAAATTATCTAATGTATACAGAGATAACATGTGTCAACATGTGTCAATGTGTCAGAAAACTCTGTCTTGTAATAAATCTGCTCTTACGTTTCTGTTTAAACAGAGATAAATTCTATTAAGGACTCTAAAGATAAGTTTCGTTGCTAGTTGTCATTCATAAATATTTCTGAAGATAATTCTTCGCCATTAAACTGTATTTATAATCATTTTACCATCTTTTTTTAGTTAGAAAATTCATTTAATTTTATAATTTCTTTATTTTATTGAAATAAAAAATTAAATTTTATTTTTTTTTACTTATTTCTATTTTTATAAGGAAAAAGAATTAAATAATAATTTTAAAAAATTAATTTATTTTTCTTCAATTTTCTTTATTATTTTATTAATTATCTTCATCAATTTTCATTAATTTATTTTTCTTTTAATAAAAATATTGATTTTTCTTTAGAAAATCAATATTTTGATTGTGATTTAGTGTATTTTTTAAATTAAAAATTTATTATGTTATTAATTAAATTTTTTGATGTAGAAAATCCAAAGAATGATTTTTTTATTTATCAATAAAAAAAGTTTTAAAAAACTAATTGATTTTAACTTAATTTAAATTTTTTTTGTTGTTATTGTTAATTAAAATTTTGATTTTTTCAAAATTTATATAAAAGAATTTTGAAAAAAATCATTAAAATATAATTAAAATTTTAATTATATTTTTAAATTTTAATGCTTTTTAAACGAAATAATTATAAAGAATACAATTAAGTTATATATTTAAAAGATAAATTTTAATTATTGTTCTATATTTAAAAAAAAGTGGATTTAAAAATGCCTTCTAACAATGATTATTATTTTTCTTAAAAAAATAAATAAATAAAATTTTTGATTTTATTTATAAGTTATTTTTCAAAACATTTACTTTTTTTCCTTGAAAAATTTACTTTATTTTTGTTCTTAAAAAAAATAAATTTTTTTTTTAAAGAATTTTCTTTCTCTCACAAAAAATATTTTTTTCTTCTTTCAAATTAACTTAATAAAAATATTTTAAAAAATATTATTTAAAATTTATATTTCATCTTCTTAATCACATAAAATAAATTAATTTACAAAGTTTTATTTTTAATTTTTTAAAGTGCTTTAATTAATTAATTAATTAATAATATTCTAAATTTAATGTTAAATAATCTATCAAAAATAAAAAAAGGAATTAAATTAGAATTTTAATTAAGAGAAATTTAAAATAATAATAATAATAAAATTAAAAATGTCTTTTGATTTTTTCTAATTTGTATCATTATATTTATAAATAATATGAAGTGTAAAAGTACAAAAGTGAAATGAAAAATGAAATTGTTGTGAACAAGTAACTGATATAAAGACGTAATTAAAAATATTGGCAATAAATTAAATCTCAGGAGAATTAATTAAAAGACAAGTAATATAAAAGTAATTGGTTCTACCTCATAAGGCAATTATTGAGGTCTATAGGAAATTTAGAAAATATTAATCAATGATGATAAATGAAGCAGATGAGATTTTGACAAAATAATAATTGCTACACAAAGGTCTCTTAAAAGTCATACGTCTGACACAAGTTCACTTTTGCGACATTGCTAATGAAATGACATTAAGAGGATGACAGTTATTGCCTCAATAAATTTACAGCAAATTGCTAGGATTATTTACAAGTTGAAGAAAATTAAGACAAATCACTGAAGTTAGTTTGGCAGGAGAACCTCTTGTACAAAGTTACCTATCTCTTTTCAAGGCTGTAACATCTTTGAAAGCTTTCTTTAAACGTTACTTCGCTTCTCTTA
The DNA here is from genome assembly GCF_030686945.1 of Centruroides vittatus. Taxonomy (NCBI): domain Eukaryota; kingdom Metazoa; phylum Arthropoda; class Arachnida; order Scorpiones; family Buthidae; genus Centruroides; species Centruroides vittatus. The sequence continues at coordinate 1,131,888 of NW_027122427.1, read as the reverse complement.
TCTTACATCTAAACTCATAATTAATGCATTCTTAGCTATTGTTAATACTGTGAAAACATCCTTACAATATTGTCTTTATTATACACTAGCGAAAATTATGTGAGAATATGTTATAAAATCTTTATATCTTAAGGTATTAAAAAGTCGTATTTTTCAAAGTTTTTAGAATGAATAATTAAGAAAAATAAATTTTTTTAATATACTTTTAGATTTGTATTTTGTATTTTAATCTGTATTTTCCATTTAGATTGATTTGATTTTTGTTGTATTTTTACAAGCTTAAATATATAATAATAGTTCAATTTTTAAAATTATTTTTATTTTACTTTATTTCTTTTACTTTTTTCTTAAGAGATAAACTGCAGGTTAATAAAAACGTTCGACTTCAAACGTCAAGAAAATGATTGCTGTTCTTTGAAGATTGTATATCATTGTGGATACAAGGATAGCTTGAAAGGTTTGAACAGAGATTAGAACTTATCCTCGTAATAGAAAAGCAATAAGTGTCGCTTTATGGTTAATACTTTTGAAGACAAGAAATAAAATCATAAATACTTCAATACCATAATAAAATATCAATTTTTTTCTCTCTTATTTTTGGATTAAAAGTATTTTTTTTTTCCTCCATTTCTGTGCCATACAACGTTTGATTTACTGGTAATTTAATGCAGAAAATTTATAATTCTCTTAGTACTTAAAATTTTATCTAAATTAATTTATTAGATACATAAAATGATTGATTTTTTAGTAAATTGTTTAATTGTGTACGAATTAATTTAAACATTATAAATTATTTAATTTATTGGAAATTCTTGGTGTCGTGATGAGAATGCGAAACTATTCACATTCTCATCATGACACATCGCATTTCGATTCGTTGTTTCAATTGAAATATTTAATGTCAAATAGCACACTTTTTGATAAAATTTCACGAGAAATTAGTCAAAAATTTCACATTTTTCTTAATGTAGAACAATGAAAGAGGCGCCATTTTGAAACAAAAGGGTGCTTCCTTTGTTACTTTATATTATCGAAAATTTAATAAAAATAATAAAAAAAGTTTAGTAGTTTGATAAACTGGTAATTCAAGATCCGTTCATATTGAATGCGAAATATAAGCGAATAAGAAAAGAGATGCGAAAATTGCATCATCAATGACGCGTATCAGTTACATTCGAATATTATCGGTTATAACGTCATTATTGACATAATTTTCTCATTGGCTTTCAAATTTTGTTTACTTTTCAAAACATAAATTTCTAAACATACGAATAAAGATTTGTGTAAAGTATGAATTAATATAAATTAAATATTTAATAAAATAATAATTAATTTAAAAATTATAGTAGTTCTATTCATATTATGTACTTTTCCGGCTGCTGTATATATATAACAGAAGAAAAATATGGCGATAGTGGCGTCAAAAATTTTTGCATTTTTAGGGGACTTAGGGGACCTTGAAACGTCTAGAAATGCAAAAAAAAATTGGTGGGATTGTTTCTATGTATGGCAGTTGTATGTTTGTGGGAGGCATTATTTTTCACCCACTTTCATGCTTAATAACTCCCGTGCCTATTGTAGAAAATTTCTGAAATTTTACAGGGAATATATTAGAGGATTGATGCTATTAAATTTTGGAGATTAAAGGTCGAGGGGATGGGAAGGTAGAGAGGGGGTCACTCGTCATATCTCGAGTGGATCAGAACTTAACGAAGATTTTACTCATTATTAGCATTTGTAATTTTTAAACTAAAACTTATCTCTACCCTCAAAATCAAGCTTTTTGCCAATTTATAATAATTAATAATATAAAAAGTTTTTAAATAAAATCTCATAACAGATGGCGCGCCTCACAATTTTAAAGTTTAGCCTGGAAAATTCCGCAACTTTAGATTTTTTAAAATATTTATTTGAAATTAAAACAAATATATATTATAAAAATTCAATAAATTTTTATACAGGTTGACGGCTTTCATTTAATTAAAATGATTTAAAAATTCTAAAGAATTAATTATTACAAAAGAAAAAACAAAAAATACAGTATTTATTTAAAATAAAAATTTATTTTCCTTCATTTTAAAAACTATTTACATTAGATAAAAGCCATTTGCAATTTTAATTAAATCGTAAAATCGTATCATTTTACAACAAAAGAAAATCTGAAGCAAAGCAAATATACAATTAATCAATTAAATTATATATATATATATATATATTTAATGATTAAAAATATATAAAAAATAAAAGCATAAATATCAAAGAACCCAGTAAAGATGGAAAATATCTGTACGGAATTCTCATAAATCGAAAAAAAAAATCCTGTGGATACAGTCCATAATATTTTTCATCACCAGTCGAAACTAGGAGCATACACCTGAAAAAAATGAATCAATACCACATTGAGAATCAGTCAGCAAACATGGCAGAATAAATAATGAAGCTTTAATATGTACCTTGTGGGGATAAAGTTTATGGACATAAGTATTACGTGGTGGTGGAGTGCTTTCGATAGTTCGATCGTTCAAAGGTTGAATTGGACGAGCGTTGTTACTAATGAATGTTTCAACACTGGCTCCTTCTTCGCTACTTCTTAATTGGCGCAATCTTTCCATCTACAAAGTAAAATAAAATGTTGAAGATGAATTCTGTAAACATTTCTTTCGCCAAAACACATTTATAATTATGTATACCTGGCCTTGGCTCACGCTGTTAGCATGATGGAATACGATCCAAGTCCATCCTTCGTAACATGGAGGAGCGAATGCAGAACCTGTATAACGCACGAAAGAGTTGGTGTCGTAAGGAAGGAGGCCTCTAAGACGAAGTGGTGTTGAGACTATATTAGTTGATGGAAAAGTGATGCTTTCTAGACTATCGAAGATTGGGTTCAGGTAATCGTTATCGAAAGGTTTGATCTAGAAAAAAAAGGAGGGGTTTCAACAACTCGTTGTGTTTCTTTTATGTTTAGATTTAATTTTGAAAGAAAAATCGTACTTTTAAGAGGACACTTAGAGCTAAGACGGCACCGGGACGATCGACAACAGTTGTATATTCACTCTTCAAGAATAATAAAATTGCCTGAAATGAAATATATTGAATTGAACGAATCTGTGCCAGAGAATAGATGGATATATCGGGTATAAATAAGTGCACTTTTTCTCCTTTGACCTTACCTCCATGGGAAAGTATTTGCTGTCAACGGTATGTTGAGAACCTCTTTTGGTAGTATTACTCCAAAAGAAATAAATAGCATTCAGTCGATATGTACCATCCAACCATTCAGCAGTAGCTGTTATATTAGCCGATGCGGGAATGCGGATATTAACTGCAAGTATTTACCAAATATAAAAGTTTAAAAATATAGTAATATATGTATCTAAAATTTATAAAATTAAATTTTAAATTTTAAATCAATGGATTTAAATCAATGATGCGAAGCTAAAAATAAAGTACTTGAAAAAATGCTTATTTTAAGTAAATCAAGTAATTTTTTAATGTATAAAACTTCAAGAGGCTCGAAATTACTTCACAGAAAACTTTAGAATATTTTGTTTGATATGAATGTATTAAAAATAATAATAATTTAGAAAAAAAAATGAAAAAATTTACCATCATAACCGGTATTTTGTATGGTGAGATTCTGAAGTGGAACATTGAGATTGGAAATGGAGAGTGGAGTTAAACTGTTGTTGACAACAATGGCTTCTGTGTCAATGTTGATTGGAGACTGATTCGCACCACGACAACCTCTATACAAGCAAGGCCAAGTCATTGAATCTGTGTGAAAAGAAAAATCCACAATAGAGTTAATTAGAAAGAGGAAAGAGAGAGGGGGAGAAAAAAGCCAAAGAAATTCATTAGAAATCTTCTCTGTTTAATTACAAATTATATTTAAAAGTTTAAAAACCCACCTTCTCCACCTGTATAAGTCCAAACTTCTTCTTCGGCTTTGTGAAAAGTATTAAAAATATTAATTATAAAAAATTATTTAATTAATTAATATAGGCTATAAAAAAAAATGCTTACTCATTGGTTCTTCGGTAGTCGTTGGTGCTTCAGTAGTTGTAGTCGTTGTGGTTGTTGTAGTTGTAGTTGTTGTTGGTTCTGAATATTAACAAATTTTAAATAAATAAATAAATTGGAAGATTTATTTAAAATATAATTTTTTAAATGTTACTGTAAATATATTATTATAATATTTACAATAAAATATACTTTTTAAATTATTTTTTAATAAAAAATTATTTAAATATTTATGAGATGGTTTTATTATTTAAAAATTTTAATTAATTAATTAATTTAATTAAAAATTTTAATTATTAATAATAATTTTTTAAAAGTTATTATCCTTACTTTCTGTAGTTTGTTGTCCACCTAAAAATAAAATTTAAAATTTATTTTTTAATCTTTTTTTTTGATATTAACATCATTTTAAATCTAATTATACATTTTTATTATAACAATAATAAATATTACAAACTATATTTTAGAATAATTTCCTCTTCATTTAAATTTATAACAGGATAATTTCTTAATATTTTTAATTAAGTAATTTTAATATAAAATTTTCCAAGTTGAAATGAGTTAAATGTGAATTTATCACGAAAACATTACAAGTTAATAGTCAAACAATTAAAAATGTTAATTAAAATAAACTGTAAGGAAAATATAATATTAAAAAGCACAATAAACACTAAAAATAAATATTTTTCTTGTTAATTTACTTTGTCTATTAAACGAACAATAGCTAAGAAATTTTTTTTCTTAATTTTCTTAAGGGGGAAAAAAATCATCTTTTTTTATGTTAAATCTTTTTCGATAATTGTTTCCTCGATATAATATTTTTCTCTTTCAATGTACTCTATTGATTTATATTTTAGAAAATATTCTCTCCTTGTTATTATTTATGCTAACGTCCATTATGTGTAAGAAACAGGTAAACGAACCATTTACTTACTTGGATAAATCAATCTCCAACTGGAATCGCCTAAAGCATAAATAAATCGATATTTGTCACTTTTAAAATTGCAAATATATATACATTATATTCTATATAAAGATATCTTTATAAACTATCAATTGCTAAATTACTTTAGAAACTATTAGTATGATAAAACAAAAGGTACAAGTAAAAGATGATGTTTCGAATCATTATATTGTACTGTTCAGCCAGCTTTGAACTTTAACACCTCATAAAACATTAAAAAAATAGTCTGATTCACAGATTAGGGCCTTTATTATTAGAAGGGCCTAACAAGTCTAAATGTGACCTACATTAAATATTTGGCTTCTTTAAGATTTCTGGTTTATTAAACTACTTTATGTTATTTTAATTAATTTATATAGTTAGTTTCTATATCAAGAAGGTAAGTTATATTTACCTTCATCGTCCTTATAAGCCCAACGAATTTTACTTTCTAAAATAATAAAAATTAAAAAAAAAATCTTTAAAAGGATCTTAAAATCTTATTCTTTAATCTTTAAACTAACAAAAGATGGAAATTTATTTATATATTTTACTTTATATATCTTCTTTTTATCACATTTTATAACAGGATAGCTTATGTTTGCTTTATCAATCGATAGAAAGAAAATTGTAAATATATGTATTATGAAAATATTTATATATTTTTTGTAGGAAAATAAATATATGAATATAGATTTTAAGTTCTTCTTACTAGACTTAAGATATTATAGGAATTGAGATATATTAAGACATTTATTACTGACCTGGGCTTGGTCGATAACTCCAACTTCTAACAGCATCTACCAAGAAGAAAACATATTGAGTTTATATGAAAATTTGTTGATAAAAATAATATATTTTTGTTTATTTCGTTTTTATTGAGCTTAAATTATATTTCTTTCTCCGTTTTTCTTATTTTATTAAATTTAGCTCTCAAAAAAGTCTTTTTCTACACTAAATAATTGATAAGTTTTACTCGATTTAGTTATTTAAAATTAATATTTTTAAATTATTATAAGAAATAAAAACATTTAAAATATACTAATACATTTAATTATATTTTTGTTAGAAAAACTTATTTAATAGTCGAAGAGTCTTACCATCATCGTAATTCCACGGTTTGTGTCTTCCTCCTGAAAGAATGGGTTAAAATGTTTAAAATAAAATATAATTTTTAAGATCAAATTTAAATTAAAAATTAGTAATATTATAAAGTATATAAATGTTCTTAAGAATCTCAAGATCTATACCTGAAGTAAGAGTTAAGATTCCACATAAGGCTAAGATTGCTGCACTACGAAACATATTTGAAGATAGTCGAACTAAAACTGATGATTTGGACAATATCCTAACTCCTTATATACTAATTGATGCGGTTCGAAATCTCAGAAGGGAGCCAATGATCGGTTATAGAATTTCGATTGGCTAATACGAGAGCGCCTACAGCCAAATGTAGTTTGGGCAATGACCTCTAGATGAAGACTCATTCATTAGTACGAACCAAAGGAAAAGTTGGGGAAGTCGATAACGAATTAAAAAGTTTTTTCTATCTATCACCCTCTATCAGAAATAGCGGAGTCGTTTGTTATGAGGGGTATAGATCTTGAGATAAAGCATAACAGGTGACGTAAGGGAGCGAAGAAAGCAGTTTTTTTTTTCTTCCTTAATCAGGATATTCGACATGCTCCAAACATAGTAAAAGTAACTATTATGAAATCCTATCATCGATAACATCTATATAATATTAGTATAGACGAAGTTATGTATAGAAATAAGCAAAAATTCCTAACATAATCTCTATAGATACTACAATGATGCAATAGAGTAAAGATTATTCACAGCCACAAATAATACACATTATAACTTAAAATTTAATTTAAAATAAATATAATAAATCTTTAATTAATTTTTAATACAATATCAAATTGTATTATTGATAGATAAACAACTAAGATTAAAAATAGAAGGAAAAATATTTCCCTTTAAAACTATATAGCACGAACGAATACATATCTTTTAATATATTAGATCAGGAAAGAAATAAATAAACATTTTCCTGATTGGATAAAATATATTATGTCTATCTTAGCATAAAATGCTAACTAGTTTCAAACGTTTATCTTCTTATCCTTTCTTTATATGCATTAATATTGCCTTGTTATCAACAAACCATTGTTTTCACCATTATCTAAGCGATTTTGTCGGTTCTATTTAGTCTCAACATCATTCAAAAAGATAGTTAATGCTTACAACAACACTTTCAAACAGATTAGAATAAAATATAATGCTTAAGAATGCTTCTATTTATAGAATTTTTAAGTACGATATTGATAAATTTTCCTGTTTGTATTGTAGTCCCCATAGACACTTTCTTTAAACCGTATTTTTAACTTCTAATTATTAAAATTAATTAAGTAAATGTAAACATTAATTTATAAAAAAATTTATTGATGAAAATATATAAATTACATTAACAAAAAATTCTTTTTAGTACATTAATATAACCAAATATAGAAGAGAAATTAGATTAGTGATAACTGATACATTTACTACGCTTATGTGTTATCAGATAACTATAATTAATGGTCTATTATTGTTTTAGTTTTTAAAATAACTTCTAATTAGTCCTACAATGCTCTTCTAAGATATATTTTCTGATTTTTTAGTTATATGTCTTATAAATAGGTAAGCTTACTTTGGAGAAAAAATACTAAAAAAAAAAATAGAGAAAAAATTCCCATTTGTATAGAACATAAATCATTTTGAATATTGAATATTTAAAGCATAATTATATCTAAATGAAAGTAAACTTGCTTTCATTTAGCTTCAATTATACTTTAAATATATACTGACAACTCCTAATCATAACTTTTGGCACTTAGATTGATGTAATTAATCAATTTTATAGATTATGTTATGACTAATTAGATATAATCATTTACTATTTTTTTTTTAGCTTTTATATCTTAATATTCTTTTTTATATAGAAGAAATACAAATGTAGAAAAATCAGTCATTTTTACAAGTAAAAATCAGTATAAAATTAAATAAAATATGAGGTAAAAACAGCTACTCTATAAAAGAATATTACCAGTTATTATATTGTAAATTGGATTATTTAAATTAAATAAAATGTTTTAAATTATATAAATAATAAATTTATCATTTTAAAAATAAAATATACTTTTGTAATTTTCTAAAAAATTATTTTAAAATATATTAGTCTTAAACATTAATTTAAAAAAAAAAACTGGTTTTATAAACGATTTTTAAGAGCAAATATACAACTTTCTCGATAAAGAGAATATTTTTTTTGTACAAAATCTTAAATGGTAGTGCAGGAGGTCACGTGATAAGAGAAAGAAACAACATATGGGCATCCAAAAAGTTTTGAACAGGATCCCACGAGATAAAACAAGACCAAGAAAGTGTCCCCACGGAAAGATGGAAAAGATGAAATTAGGAACTTTGCTGAAAACACAGAAAACAGATAAGATAGGTAAGAAAAAATGAAAGTAGCTTAAAAAGACCTTCATCCTGCACTAAAACAAACAAAGTTAAATATGCTGATGTTACCTGAATTAATTTTTTTAAACAGTTTATTCCTCCGCATCTTTCAATATCCGTACTTACTGTTGAAGGTTAATGAGATTTTTAATTATATTATTTCCTTTATATTTGTTTTAGTAGAATTAAACTTAAATAAATGTTAATTAAAGAATTTATATGATTAATATTTTTAAAAAAATTATAAATTTACTCTTCTTTTTATATAAGAATGGGTCTAATAAAATTTAATAATGCAGTAATAATAATAAAAGAATTTATCATCAACTATTTAAATTTTCCTTTTATTATATAATTATTATCGATAAAATAATATTCTATATATACTGTACTTCAATTACTGTTAAAATTACACAACTGGCAGTGACGGCTTTAGGCATAGGCGACTTAGAATTTTGCCTGGAGCCTCGTGCTTTTAGGAGCCTCTAAATATATGTTTATGGATATTCGAACTTGCTCCAAGTAATAGTTAGAATCTACACCTTGTACGATATAAAATATCATTGGTATGGCCTTTCTACAATGTAACTTTTTTTCAAAAAGGGCCTCAGAAGTATGGACTTGCCCAGGGCCTCGTACAACCGAAAACAGTTGCTTGAATATATCTTTTTGTTGTTCAAATCAACCTAAATAATAAATTTTTACTGATAATAAATGATTGGTTTATATATATATAAGTGTGTTTATTACCAATTAAATTTATTATTAAATTTTTTTATAATTTTAATAATTATTAATCAATCAATCATTTTTATATACTTTAAAATAGTAAATTTCATATTTCCATGTAAAAATTTATTTATTAATAAATTATTAATAAAAATTATTATTATCATCAATATTTTAATTAATTTTATATAACTTTTCGGGATAAAAACACTTATACAAAAAAAAACTTAAGAAAATATATTAGAATTATTTATAATTTAGTATATTTTTGCATAATAAATACGAATATTTTATTCTAAAAATTATTTTTCCTATTTTCACTTTATTACATCCAAACGATTAAACTTTAATGATATATTTTAAATACATTTAAAAATAATAATAGCAATTAATTTAATACTAAAAAGATGTTTATTTACAAAACAATCTTATTATAAAATTACATTAAAATATTCAAGTAAATTTTTATTCCTTTATTTTCAATCGAATTATTTTTCTAAAAAAGTAAATAAATGGACAAAAATAAAATGTTATTTTCTTTTTTCCTAAATAAAAGAATAAGGAAATTTCCTTTTAAAAAAAATTCCCTAAATTTATTTTAATGTATGACATTTTTATTATAAAAAAAAATGTTTTTTTCGTGATCAAATCAATTTTATAAGAAGCCAATTTTATTATTTTATTTTATATAATAATATAAATTTAAAATATATTTTAATAAGTTTATTGAATAATAGAAATTTTTATTAATACAACTAAACCTGCGAACAACGGCCACTGACGGAAACATAAAAAATGGCCGTCATTCGCAGGTTATTTTGTATGCACTTTTGTTAAATGTAAAAAATTCCTGAAAAAAAAATGGCCGTTATTGGAAGTTCTAAATTTATTTCAAAATTATGGAAATTAACTTCAATTATTGATTATAAAACACTTTATAATCAATAAAATTAATATCGCTACATTAAATTAACATTAGAAATATGCCAATATTAGCATTAGAACTAGTATTAATTCTTACTTAATTAGTAGTAATTATACTAGTACTAATAGTATTATTTTTATTGAATAATCAAGGAATGTTCCTTAGAAGGAAGGGTAGAAATTTAAAATAATTAAAGATTATAAGAAAGGAGTTACACTTTCAACTTGAAATTCTTAAATAGAATCAAACGTAGCTTAAAATAAATATTTTTAAGCACAAAAAAAAACAAATAAGGAAATAAAATTTTAATTATTTAAAATGATTAAAACAATAAGAATTTATTGTAACTTATCTTAAATCTGATATGAAAGGAGGTAAGTAACTTAAGCATATTCTTAGATAATAAATTTTGTATGTACTAAATCTACTCTTGTTTAACGCTATAAAATATCCTGTTTACTTTCAAAACAATAAGAGATTTTTATCTTTAAAATATTTAATATCGATAAAGCTTAAGTAGTTGTCACTTGCTACAGATGATTGAATAAAACTATACTCTTGTGTAAAACTATGGCAAGCTTTGAAGTTTTTGTTTTGTTTTTTTCCCCTGTAAAAGTTGTTACATTTATTAATTTAATAAAATTCTTTATTAATTTTTATCTACATTTTACGATAAATTTATCAATAAATTGCTTAAATACATAATATTAAAAAAAACTTTAAAAAATGCTTAATTTTCTTCCATAAAATCTTTGTTAATTATCTTATAAAACATCAAAATTAATTGATGTAAAGTAACAAATTATTTGAATATTTTAATAAAATAAAATTTTTGAAAGAATATTTATAAAGTAAAAAAAAAATTTAGATTTATTAAATGTCATTTTGATATAGTCTGTATTAAATAAAGTCCATTAATGATTAAATTATGCATTAAGATTCTTTTAAAATGTATAAAAATAATTAATTAATGCATATTTTAATGAATAATTCGCATATTATTCTGCAAAAAAATCAATATTTTATTACTTTACTACTTTTTAAAAAGCTTAAACATTAAAATTTCTTTAATTAAATGATTTAAAAAATCGTTTAAATTTAATATAATTGGTAAAACTAAAAAATTAAATTGATTTTATTTAAATACTTAACTTAAATAAATTTTATATTCAATTTTCTAACGTTTATATTTTTATAAATTAGTTGTTTTACACATAAATTACGTTATAAATCAAAAAATAGAAGATAAAATATAAAATAGAAGTTCTAATATTTGTAAATTTATATTAAAAATTAAATATTTAAATGAATTTTAAAGTCAATTTAATTAAGAATAAAAACTGTTAAAAAATCGAGAATGAACGATCCTCGGATAAATATAATTATATTCAAAATAATAATATTGGGATTGATATGGTGACAAACTGTCTTCAGATTAGTTTTTGGAACTGTCAGGGCCTTAAAGGAAAAATTCATAAGCTATCAACAAAAAAACTAATAAATTCTAATACAATTATTGGTTTGATGGAAACGTGGATAGAAAAATTAAATTTAATTATTTAAACTGTCTAAAAATCATATTCAAATCAAATTATTTTATGATTATTTATAATCTTTTAAGTAATAAATTAAAATATATAATTTTTAAAAAAAATTAATTTTAATTTTTAATTAACCTGTGGTAATTTGTATTAGATTTAATAAATATAATTCGATACAATTATAAATATACAATTTACTACATAAGTACAGTTCAGCAAACTTGTATAAAGATACAAGTATACTGAACTATATTTATGTTGTATACTGTATAGATATAGCCCATATAATTATTATTTCAGGAACTTTAAATACAGTATATACATATTTTAGATATTTTCAGGCGTGCGAAAGATGAGAACCTGGCCAGCCAAATTATAGGACTCACCTTTCTCATCAGGCTGTAGGCTCACCTTTCTCAATCAGGTCAAAGGCTATAAAAATATATAAATTATCAAAAGCAATTTCGCTTTCATAGCTTTTTTAATATAAAGAATAAATTTTGCATCTCCTTTATGTCCGAAACATGCATCAAACATTTTTAATCTCTCATCAAGGTTTACATATTTATTATAAACGTAACAAATGTAAGCTTCCTGAAAACATCAATGCATCAAAATCCTATACACTTATCAACTGAATTTTCGTTAAATATACTTTAATTTACATAAAATCAATAGTATTGATTACAAGTCGCAAAAATTGAATAGTAATTAAACAGTAAATTGTTGTTTCAATATTAAAAAAAAAGTGAACAAATCGGTTTTTTTTTCCTTGTGTTTGATCAGTTTTTTTGTGCAGTGAAGTATGATAAATCGCTTAATAAAATAAAAGTATTAAAGTAATATTTTATTTTTATTATACAATATTATTTTTATAAATACTACTCGAATAAAAGTATTAAAATTTAATTCGAAAGTGGTGAAATCACTAATATTTCACGCAAGACAAAGGCTAAATTAGTCATTGTTACTAAACGTTATGATTAATTTGAAACAAAGTTCCAAAAAATTTTGTAATTTTGTAATTTTATGTTACAAACCGCAACACAATGAAATATTAAAGATCAATATAGACAAAAAGTGAAGAAAGAAGCTGTCAAACTTAAGATATTAATTCATATCTAATGGAAAAAATATACACTTATTTATTTAAGATTATTCACGTGTAAATATAAATTACAAAAAAACTAATTTAAAAAAAATAAAATAAAATATATTTACTTTAAAATTAAAAAAAAATGTATTTATTCATTTACTTAAAATACAATTAAAGTTTAAAAATAAATATTTTTACTTTAATATTTTAAAATAAGAAACTGATATTTAATTCAAATTTTAAAAAAAATAATTAGAATATTTTTATTATTATTTTTTTAAATTATTTAAATTCAGTATTTTACTAATAATAATAATAATAATAGTATCATTATTTTCATTTATTTATATTTGAGTTAAAAAATTGATTGATTTTTAATAGTAAATAAACTATTTTGATTGATTAAATTTTGAAAAGCTAAATTACTCAACCGTAGTTAATTATTTAAAAAATATATTCAAAGTTTTATCATTTTTAAATGTAATCTATAGAAGAAAAAATAGAAAATATTGATTTAAAAAGTTTTTATTTTTTCTGATTTAATTCGATAACTATATATTCTCTAAGAAATTATTTGTATCAGATTGAAAATATTGAAGCGGTTACAAAGTATTTTTTATCATCTATTTATGATCCTCTTTGACAAATATCTTCTGTTGACAATGTAACTACTTAGGATCAACTTCACATAAAAAATATTAAAAAATAAAATAAAACTTCCAAAAAATTTTATATTGAAAAAAATATATATTCTTTCGCATCCACAAACTTTATAACAAATTGAAAAAAATATATATAAATTCTTCAATTGATTATACTATAAAAACTTACAAAATAATAAGAAGAAAAAATTTTCTAGTAAGCAAATACGAAAGAACGTATACTTTAAGAAGAGAAATCGCATTATAAATGTTTTATTTTTTAGAATGATACAAACCTCTAAAGAATTTTAGACTAAAATTATAAACTTCTTACTATGTTTCCGAATAAATAAAATAAAAGTTATAAAAGTTATTGAAAAAGTAATTTAATATAATAATTTTAATATACAGTAGGAGCTCGCTTTACGACGGTTCGTTTTATAACCCTCCGGTTTTACGACCGGTATAAGTTCTCTCTTATGATTGTATTAAATGGTGTGTGTATTTTTGTCGAACTTTTGTGTACAATATTATATAATTGAAACTGTAAGGACAATTTATACATTGAACATAGGAAAAATAATACGCTCGCTTTACGACGGATTTTTTAAAAACCAATTAGAACGTTAAGGAGATAGACTATTGTGGTTTTTATTTACGTTCTGATTAATTTATTATCCTCTTCTAATTTTATTTATTCTTATTTACATAAAAAATAAATTTACAAGTAATTTAATCTATTGTTTATTTATTTAGTTAAGATTTTTGTTACAGTATTATTAAAATCAAGATTACTTTTAAAAATATAACAAATATATTTGCTATATTTATGAATTAGTTAACTATTATATATATAAAGTATATAATAGTTAACTAATTCAAATTGTACGCGTCTAAAGTAGGTTTGGTATTGTTATTGTTATAACTAACAATTATTATGCAAATATCAGTAATCAGAAAAAAAATTATTTCAGAATTAGAAATGTAATTAGAATTAAGATTAAAATTTCATAAACTTTGTATCCTTTAATATTCTTTTGTCTTCTTTCTAGATAATTAGATATTCATTTTTTTAAGATTTAAATAAATACACGAGTAAAACAGATATATATATTCACAATATATTCAAAATATTTTTCAATATTTTGAATACGAATCGTAACTTGAGTTACGATTCGTATTCACAAATGTAACAAGATAGCAAGTTAATTTCTTCTACATGAACAAGAAAATACAAGAAAGATCTCATTTTAAATAATTTTAGTAAAGTTCATAAGTAATGTCCAATTTCTATGTACAGGGTGGCCCTGTACATAGAAATTGGACAAATCATTAAAAAAAAATTTTAATAGAAATTTTGCTACTCGTTTAAAATAATTTTTAAGGTAAATATTGGCTATTTATATACATAAAGACTAGATTAAAAAATCATTTTCAGATCGTAGCCTTTACAGTTTAAAATTAATGATTTTAATAAATTTTTTAGTTAATTTGTTAAAGAAAAAAAAAGTCTCATCGATTTATGTAAATGAAAGTATAAATATTTAAATTTTAAAGAATATATGTAACTTCTTATATCATTTTTTTTATTACAACAAAGTAAAAGAATATAATTGAAGCAAAATGTTACAAAACATGTTGACTAAATTACATTCTATATATATATATTTATTTATTTTTAGGCTCTTATAAGAGAAATTTTGTCAGTTTATTCCTAAAAAATCAAATAAAAATTTATATTTTATTATTTATTTATGCTTTCAATATTCTGATAAGAGGCAGAGAGTTTATCTGTAGACTTCCTCGTGGTTACATCCGTTGTATATATAATGCTGTTAAGTGCTGGAATTTTCCTGTCTCTAGTGTATCAAGTTATAAGTAGATTGAAATTTAACTTTTTAAATTTAGTTAAATTTCTAATTATAAATTTATGAGAAAGATATCTAATATTTTGAATTAATAGAAAATTAGTTTTGTAGTTAATGTTATCGTTCAGAATAGTGTCTTCTCTCTCCTCTTAAGTAATGATAAAATTTATATTTAAATCAAAAGAAATATTATTTTTATATGTTATTAAGATCTTTTGATTATATTCTACATTAAAATAATATATATAAATGGGATTTTATGACTATAAATCTTCCATGTTTTAATGAAAAATCGTTATTATTCATTACGGTATTCAAACAGTTGAGTTATGCTATTAAAAAAATCTAAAAGCTCGTTAGAAAAATTATTGTAAAAGTGAAATCGCTAAGAATTCCGATCAGAGTTAAGACCAAAGTTCTAGATGATTTTATATGAGACTTGAAGATGATACACAATAATTTGAATGAAACATGCTTAATTTCCTCGGCCGTCGAGAGGGAAGAGTTGGGGATTCTTCCCGAACCCTGAGAAAAACTAGGGGCCATAATGGTTTCTATCCCTATAAAATTAATGTCCATTTTTACTATCAGAAAATAAAAATCTTTAAGACTGCTTTTTTATTAACAAAGAAACATTCTACGTATTTCATTTATTCAAAAAAAAATGGCTAAAAGGGCCCACTATACCTCATACAAGCTCTCGACTGCTCTGTTAATTTTATCAAGCAACATCATATCAGACCAATTCCAGAATTTCCAAATTATTACAAGTACATTTTAAATATTATTAAAAAATATTATCATTTTAACAAAAAAATTGAGTATAATAATAAATATTGTAAAATTATTCTCGCTTTATTATATGAAGAAGGAAGTGGTTCAAAAATTCGGCCACATCAATTCTATTATACTTATATATAGGCCAGTCTGTGTACTTGATGTGGACATTTGCTCTAATCACGCCGATTGTACTGTACAGTACAATTCTAAACTTCTTTCGACACAGAAATTATGAGATCAAAGAATAAATCGAAAGGTAAGAAAATAGCATCAGCTTAGTTTTATGTAGTGTTTTACTTCATGCCATATACTTATAATGGCAGACTTTAGGTTGTTCGAGGCCTTAGGCAAGCGTGAAATTGCGAGCCTCTTATACATAAGTTAATGTATTTCAAAGCATGTATCACTCAATATTTAATATTATACAAAGTTCTAAAAGCGAGTATCGATAAGTATATATTTGTGCATGTTTGGGACCCTAAGCAAATGCGAAAGCTGCCCACGTTTAAACCACCATTGAACAGCATAATCTTAACATATATTTCATATTATATAAATCCTTAAAAAAATGCATCCTTATACAGGCTTAAAATACATAATAAGTTTATTAAAAAAATTAAAAACTGAAATAATTATAAAGGCATGAGTAATTAATTATTTAAAAAAACCGCAAAAATAAAAAAAAATATATAGGCTTATATTTTAATAAAAAATTAATTTATCTTATATAATAATAAATATCGATTAAATTTTTATAATTTAAAAATTTATGTATAAAAATTTCGAAAGTAAAATAAAAATAATAATTTAGTTACATGTTAAGAATTTTAAATTGCAGAAGAATGTTCTTATCTTTACTGAATTCTTATTAGTTTTAGAGAAAATTAATTAAAATGAGAAGATAACATTTATCAAAGTTTACCGACTCGTTAAAATTTTAATATTGCTCAATTTAAAAAACAAAATTAAAAAAAAAAATAAAATAAAATAAAATTCTTTTTAACAATGAATAAATAAGAAATAAAATAAATTTTTCTGTTAATAAATAATGGATCTTTTTTTTAACTTTCAGTATTTAAATAAATGAGAATAAAATTTTATTATATAAGCTTTAATAATCTTACGTCATATACATGACATTTCCAATTGTAAAAATTAAATAAATGAATAAAAAAATAAAATGTTTTTGTTTTATAAAAATCAATATTTTCTTCTTCTTATAAATTTTTTTTCTTTTTGCATTTTTAACACAAAATTTTATTTTTATTTTTTAAAATTATAATTAAAAAAAATTAATTTTTTCATATATTTTGCTATTTATTTCTTTTTTATTTAAGATAGTAATAAAAAATAATTGTATTGTAAAATGAGATTATTTAGTTTAAATATGGATATCATTACACTTATTAAATTAAGTTTTTTTAATATTTTAATTAGTTTTAATTATATTAAAAATAGTAAATATACTTTAATAACTTATTAAAGTAATTTTATTAAATTAAATTGTTTAAAAAAATTTTTATGAATATAACAATATTATTTTAAAATAATTTTTTAAATATTTTCAAGAAGTTTTAAATTTTAGTTAATTCTTTGTTATGTTAAATAAATGAATAAAAATACATTAAGTATATCAATATAATAAAATTTATTTAATTTTATATAATAATATCTCGAATTTTTATTTATAAAATTTACACGAAAGAATGCACATCTAGAATTTTTTTTAAATTTTATTTTACTTTCATATGAATATTTAAAAACGTTTTATTAAGTAATAATTGCAATATTTATACTGTATAAACATGGAATTTAAGTGCATAAACATATATGTATATATATATACAATGCA
This sequence comes from Centruroides vittatus, assembly GCF_030686945.1. Taxonomy (NCBI): domain Eukaryota; kingdom Metazoa; phylum Arthropoda; class Arachnida; order Scorpiones; family Buthidae; genus Centruroides; species Centruroides vittatus. The sequence goes on along the minus strand of NW_027122427.1, from coordinate 1,113,983 downwards.
CACTTAGTACATATAAAGTGGCAAATTTAGGGCTTTGAGGCTCGTCTCACAGTAAACAATGGAATCTGGAGCCATTTTGTAATTAAAAACCGTAGACCATCTGAAACTATAACAAGGGACAGTTCGTTTTCTATCCGAGCACGAACTACGAATTAAGTCGAAATGCTAGCTCAATAATATTGTTTTGGGGAGCCATCTATGACGATTACTTGACTCTACCACGGCAGTGACGTCGCCGCTGGCATAAAAAGAATTTAAAAAAAAAAAAAAAAAATTGCGCGCGCTCGTGTTAGCGACCTTGGACATAGTTACTTTGACCCCATAGTATCTCGAAAACGAAATCACGAAACCCCGATTTTTATTACATTTTTAATTTCCTCGTCTCATACTATGTCAAATGACAAAGTTTAATCATAATCTACCGATCAAATTTTGAAAACGAAATCGATTTATAAGCCACATAGAAGAGTCTTCATTAACGCTCCATCTCAACTAAACTTCTTTAAGATAATAAAAATAAAATTGATTTTGTTTTTTTTTTCCCACTAAAATCACCTTACAACATTTAAACTTCTCTTAATAAATGAGTTTTTTTCAGGGTTTTTAAATTATCGTTTAATTAAGTAAAACGTTTCTCTTAAAATTAAGAAAAACGCCAGTTTGTTGGGAGAAAATGACGATACTTTGTCTCTAAACACTATATTTTATTGTAATATATTTACAGCTGCAGAGATGACTGCACGTGTCTATACATCAAGAGCTGCACATCTGAATCCGGTCCTTTGTTCCTTTGTGAGTATGACGTTTTATTCAGTGTTGCCACCTTACAATTCGTTAACTTATTTTTTTGAGGGATAATTTTGCTGCTGTTAATATATAAACAGTAATTATTATGTATATAAAATTTTTTAAATTCTTAAATTAGAAAATTAATTTATAATTTAATGTTTTAAATTAATTAATTTGTTTTTAAATATTAAATTAATTTATTTTTATCTGAAAATTTTCAAATTTTATTATTTTTTTCAATTTAATCAAGATTAATTAAATTTAATTTTATATTATTAATTATTAATAATTTATTTAAAATTTTAATTAAATTTAAAAAAATATGAGATCTGTAAACTAAAATTGAATTTAAAATAATCATAAATTAAAAAAAAGCAATTTTAAATAGATAAATTTTATATATTTTTATAATAAAAAATAAATATATAATTAAATTTTTAATATAATATAATAATTGATAAAATAATTTAATAACATAAATTAAAAAGAATAATTATTATAATTATTTTTGGTTTTAATTTATGGAATTTTTAAAGGTCATAAATTTTTTTAAAGTAAATTAATAATAATAATCTCTTTTTATTGTTATTTAAATAATTAAAATAAATTATATGAACTTTTTAATAAATATTTTTCTCGTTATTAAAGAAAATTATATTAATTATAATTAATTTTTTCCCCTCCATCAAATTTCAATGTCACTAAGATCAAGATCGATATTTTCAACGACGAGTCGTTAATTAACCAATTGATCCGGTAGCATTAAATTGTGAATATAATATATACCCTTATTTTAAATTTTAAATGATTATTAATTGACTTAAGAATTAAATTCACTTTAATTGAATTTTATGATCAAATTCCTCACCAAGACTCTCTCGTATCGCAAGCCATTGACAGAAAAGTTACAAGATAACTTGCTATGCAAATTATTTTCATTTTCTTGGTTTCCATAGTCAATCAACCAATTATAACAATTAAATATAGAACTATTTAGCTTATTCACTAAGTAATTTACCTAATTAACTACATTTATTCCAGGTTAATTAATGTTCTAGCATGTTACATTTCACTACAGTTCAATCAGGCCAAACATAAGCACGAACGCATGAGGTACTAGCCTGGGGCCCTATATAACTAACAGTTTCAACAAACGGCCCCACAAATTTTACTATGTAAAAATTACAATATTAAATATCAGGATCATAAAAATCGGAATCTAATTTTATTATTATTATTTTTTTTTTATATCCTTAAAGGGCCCCCCATTAGAGCTTAACGTCTCAGAGCTATTCAAAGAACTATACTCGGACCCCTACGGAACTATATTTCTCTATCATACTTCATATTTTACTACACTTGAAGGGGCCCAAGACGTTAAGCTCTTACGGGCCACTACAGAACTATACTTCACTGTCATAACTCACACTTTACTATATTTGAAAGGGGCCGAGACATTAAGCTGTTACAGGCCCCTTTAAAGAAGTATGAGTATAGTTCCGTATATGTTCGATACACGAAAAAACGATAAAATTACACATATATTTAAATAAATTTTACATAAAATTAATTAAAAATTATAAATAATAGATAATTTTTCCAAAAATTACAATTATATACATAAATATTCCTTTGAAAAAATTAATTGAAAGCGATTTATCAACAGTGAGTTTAGTAATTTTAAATATTGAATAAACAGAGATTGATTGAGAAAGTTACGTTATTTAAAAGATTCTTGGGCTTTAATTTACTTCAATCTTTAATTTCACTGTTCACAAAACTTCGTTTTGTTTGATAGAATGAACCGTGTTGCCAACAACATTACAGAATTTGCATTTTCTGCAAAAGTCGTTGAAAGGATTGATTGACTCAGTTGTAATTACTGCATCTGATTACATTATATTAGTCTGAATCTCTCTCATCGTCCAGAAAATTGAAGACGTAATTTATACCAAAAGATAAGAAATTTACTTATACAATATAAATATATTGAATAAATCGAAAACTTATTTTATTTTTGTAAAGAAAATAAATTCAAAATATTTTCTTCTAAAAATAATACTGGAAAAAAAAAATAAAATAAATAAATATTTAATTGAGTTGATAGAAAAGTTATGCTTTGTTTACATGTACTCGGCCATTCTGTTATTTTTTTTTTCTGTTTTTCTTAAGAATAAAGTCGCTTGTCTGTTTGTTTGTCTGTTGGACTTTTATCTCTTAATCCACTGAAAGTAGAAGTTTTAAACTTCCGGAATTACTTTGTAATTGTTAAAGGTAAAGTGTTATTTAGATTATTTTTTTCCGTTATTTATTTTCGTTTCAAAATCGTTTCAGTTTCAAACTTGGCAAATATTCAATTTTTAAATCATTCGAATTTAAATTCGTTACATTCTCTTATTTAAAATATATCGAATTTATTTATTTATTAAACGTATAATTTTTAAATACTGGCATAAAATTTAAGAATTTTGGGACAAAATTAAATCAAATTTCCATTATATATCTTTTTTCTTTTCATTACGATAAAACAAAAATGGCAACTAATTTTCTACTTTTTAAATATTATTAATTGAATTTAATCAAAATTTTGAATAAATTTATAAAATTATGTATTATTAATTGTTTAACTTTATAATAATTAAACAAAAATGTCTCCAATAAAATCGCATATAATACATTTTTAACACAATTTTTCAATTCATTAACAAATAATTAAAACGTCCTTATATTCTAAGAATGTATGAAATGATTTAAATCTAATTAAAATTTAATTTTATTCGCATAATTTTCTCATTTTCTTTTATTTTTGCTGATGTTTTAAGGAGAAGCAATGAGCTTCATGTCGCATTAATTAATAAGATAGCTTCATAATATTTGTAATTTTAATGGAAAAATATAAAATGTCACAGAAATTCTATAATTTCCTTCTAAAAAAAAACATTTTTAATATAAAATAACTGGATATATATCCAGGGAAATTTATACATAATCTAACCAAAATACAGTTTAAATCCTTTAGGGCCTCACCCTATTAAAATTATTATTACCGTATATAATTGAAGGGATAGGGCCTCTTATACGCTACAGTTTAGGGCTGTAGTAAGTTTAAATAAAGCCCTATACAGCATTATAACCAGACTTTAGTATGCAAAAGAGAAAATCAGAATGATTAATTGCCGTAAACTTTGTAAAAATTTATTAAAAAAAAACTAAAGAATGAATTTAAATCACTTTTATTTACATTAAAATAAGAGATTTTATTAATAATTTTACAATTTTTTTGAAAATTTCTAAGTACTTTTATCTAGAAGTATATCACATCATTACAGATAATTATATAGAACACCCATTATCTCATTTAACAGTCTATATAAATATAAACCTTTATAAATATTTAAATATGTAATAATTATTATATTAAACATTATTAATGTACGTTTTATAAATTAAATTTCACCGTTCTCGGCAGCCAGTGACACCATCCATTAAAATTAATTGAATTTGTAAGCAGTATGGGTATTTAAACCTATATTATACATGGTCAGTTGTTGACTAGAGGTTCATTCTAGCAAATTAAAATAATCTATAATCTCTTCATCGTAACGTACAATATATATATAAAAATATCGTTGGGTATGTGTTGTACTGACGTGTATAAACTGATCGGTAGGACCTCATAATCTCCTCGTCAATAAATTAAGATAAGTCTATTATAGGTGAGCGATAAGGTCGTTTATGATACTTAGGAGGCCAACCAAAGGTTTAACAAGTAAACAGCTCCATAACCTCACAAAAATTATCATTAAATTCATTCGAAAGTTACAGATACATTGTAACAATCCGTAAAATTTGTATTATACTTTGTAAAAGTGTTATAATAGTTTGCGAATCTCCTCGTAGAAAATCCATAAACTGCTTTCTAAATATGACAACACAAATTTACATCCCCTAAGTCATAAAAAAGTCATTTCAGATAAACTAATGATAAGCTTATAGTTTATAGTTTTTGTACTAAAGCCGTGTCTAATGCCATAAAATCATCCTTAATTGTTGTACAGAGGGGACGAAACAACGTTACTCATTACTAATAATATAACGTTACTTAAACACAGTTTGCATTATTTATCGTTTTACATTAAAACTATTACACACAATATAGATTTCAAGTTACAAAATAATTATTAACATTAATCTATTTTTATAAATAAATAAAATTTTCCAATATATTATAAACGGAGGTGAACGTGTACAGTACATAAGTTCATATACAATAAGGCTATCGTATTAATGTTTATATGCGTGATTATACAAATGTAACTTGTGCATTTATATAATAATAATGAAAACTAGAAGATCAATTAAGAGTTATACAATAAAGAACTAAGTGACATTGACATTTATGACAGTTACAACTAAGCTTTATGCATGTTATTAGAAGATAATGTAATGTATTATCAGATGTAAAGTTGTAAAACGAGTTTAAATATAATATACTCTGACAAAAGCGTTATGAAAATGATGTTTACTTTTTATTTTTCTTTTCTTTCTAAAACTTGTTCTTTCTTCCGTTATAACAAAGAAAGAAAAAAATCAGTTAGATCATTATTGCATAATAATTACATACAATTCTTTTAACTAGAGATTCTTGAACTTTGTACTAAATATGTTAATTTTTCCATTCAAAAAACAAGAAAAAATCCATTTTTCTTTTCCTGTATATAATGTTTTAAAATTTAATTTATACTATAATACATAAAAATAATAGTTAATATATTTAAAAAATATTTTTAAATTTGTCATAAAAATGTTTTTAATATAAATTTCTTTAAAGAATAAATATAATACTTTTTTTTATTTATATAATTTTTTTAGATAAATAATAACAGTATAATTTATTTATCTACAGTATTTATTTATTTAATAATTAATTAATAACATTAAAAAAACATTTATTTCATTTTTCGAAAAGTGAATAATTTTATAAAAATATTAACGTTTATTTTCATTTTTTATTACTTAAATAAGTTTTTTATTTAAATAAATAAATAAAAAGTTTCTTCGTTATTTATTTAAATAAATGAATAAATCGAAGAATTTTTATTAATTCAAAATTTTTATTTACTTAAAAAGTTTTAAATAAATAAATAAATAATGTTACTTAAATAATTCGTTAATAACATTTTAAAATATTTAATTAAATTGTTTTTTATGTATTTGTAAATAAATATAAATATTAAAATATTATTCCATAAATGTAGAATAAAATTGTCTGCTTTTTTTTTTGCAATAAAAAAAAATTTTTTCTTCTTCTTTTATTAAATTTATTCAAATATTTAATATTAATTTTTAAAATATATTTCAAGAGAAATTCATTCTTTTCTTTGTTTCTTTGCTAAATTTCATCCTACATATTAAAAATTTAAATTATTTTAAATATAAAGGCATAAAGAATATAAAAATATATATAATTAAATTCTAGGAAATAACGTGTAAAAAATAAACCAACTTTATGTATATTAAATTAACTTTATATAATAAAAATTAATTTAATCATATTATAAATAATAATAATAATAATATAAAGTGAATAAATAATTTATAATGTTATTTTATGAGAAAGTTTTAGTATATTTTTAAATTTACTTTATTTTATTAAATAATTAAATTATACAACTTTAAAATATTTATATTTAAAATGTTAATACAATCTTATTATTTAATTTAATTGTCAAATTTTATAATAATATATGTAAAAGTTTTTAATATTTTTACTAAAGAAATTAAGTTTTAAAAATATATTAGCTATAAATTAATTAATGTTAAATTGTTTTAAAAAATTACTCTATAAGACAGTATTTAATAATTAAATTTTTATATAGTAGTTTTAATTACTTATATTATAATTATTATAAAATTATTCGCGAATATACTCTTAAGTTAATTTTTAAAATTTTAAACAGAAATTTCCATTAAAAATGAATTAAATCTTTTAAAATTTTAATTATTTTATAATTAATTTACAAATTTAATAATATAAAGATTTTATTTTTAAAATATTCAGTTTTTTACATTCAAATCTATAGATTTATTATTAAATTTTAACGATTTTTACTTTTAATAAATGAAATTTAAAATTTTTTAAATCGATTTTTAAGATAGATGTTCTTAGCTTTTTCCTGTGTGTTTGTCTGTCTACAAGTTTTAGACAGTTGAAACTATAAAAATGTTATATACACAAGAAAGATTTACTTGAAGAAAAATTTAAACAATTTTGATCATTTGGGAATAAACAAAGCTAGAAATTTATTTATTTTTTAAATTCTTTTTACAGTTTTTTCTTTTTAATTTTAAAATATATTAAAACATGAAATGAATTCATAAGAGAGATTTCTTAAATAGAAAAATTAGAAAATCAAAAAGAATAATTTAGTTTTATAATAGAGGGAAAAAAGTGAGAGCAGAGTTTAAGTTTTTATTTTTTAGAAAAAAAAAATATTAAAATTATCAGAATGACATTGTTTAAATTCATTATTCAAATTTCTGAACAGAAACAGAAGGAACTTAAAAAAAAAAAAAAAATTTACTCGAGAGAATTGTGAAAAACAAGAACACGAATTTGTTTCGTTTCGATACAAATTCTTTCAAACAAAACGATGAAATTTTTTGGGTTAATTTTACTTTTACAGTCTTATCTTTAATGATCTTTAAATGTGATGTATACAAGAAAATTTACGTTAATTAATACATTTTTTTAAATTTAATTTCAACTTGAAAGACGTGGGTTCAGTTCTTTTAAAGTATTAAACATATTTCTCCCAATCAAACTTTTGTTTCAATTCAGTTTTAATGGTTCAATAAATTAAATCCTTAATAATAGAACTAAACTAAATTAACGTACCGATCTAAACAAAGAAACTAATCGAGTAGGAACTGAACCCATAGTTATGTATCGTACAATTGAAACTCCTAGATTATGTTTGAGAATATGTGTGAATTGTGTAATCTTCGAAAATATGTTTAAAAATGTGTAATTTAATTTTGATAAGCGTAGGTTCAGTTCTCATAGTATCAAATACATTTTTTTCCATTAAACTTTTAATTGTTGTAATAGCTCAAGAAATTTTTACCCAACAGGATTGTTCGAAAGTAATGTATCAGAGTATGCTTCCACGCATAGCACATATGTATGTGCCATACGGGGAAACAATTTATGGTGTCCTTTTCTAAGTTACACGTTCATTAAATAATTTACAATAATTAACTGTACGGTATACCTTTATAATTTCATGTAACGACGATTTATACCACAAATTACATATTCCCCTGATAGAATCTCTCATAGTACTGTACGTATGTACAGTACATATGTATACTGTATATATATAGTACTATGCTAGGAAGCATCCCCAGGCGCGTGCTATGCGTGGAAATATCCTCTGGCAGTGATGTAATAACGTACAGAAATAAATTAATCGAATAGGAACCGAACCCACACCTTTTTATATAGCAAACGATATGAAACACACTTGAAGCTTAAGTTTCTAAAATTAGATACTGTATATAACATACAATATTATTTAACATGTAAATAATATAAGCAAACATTTGTTTAAAATATATAATTTCGTTTTGAAAGAAGTGGGTTTGGTTCTCATATAACACTTTTTCTACCAAATGCTTACTTTATTTCTTATTTGCATATGCGATATATAATTTAGACATTATTTATTATTTTTTAAACAAAAAAAATTATTTTTTATAACTAATAAATTACTTTTGTTATATGATTAAATCGTTTTACATATTAAATATAACATATAATTAAATTATTGAACATATTCTTTTGATATAAAACTTTAATATTTCAAATTTTTATAAATTTTTTGAATTAATGAATTTTAAATTATTTAGTAATATTTTTTATATTATACAGGTCTTTTAGCCTGTTCAGGTATACCTGTACATGTGTAGCCTGCTTTAGCCTTCAACCAGTATTGTTGTTGACGATAATGATGCATCAGATCATTCTAAAGAAACCACAGAATGACACCTTTTATTGTTATTGATGAAGATGACGATGCATTAAATTTTGCAGTGAAATCCTTAATATTAAAGACCATGCAGCATACTTCACATAATATTAAGCTAACATAAACACATTAATTGAAATTAACTTCATCTTATTAGCATCAATATAATACTGTAATTAATGTAAGTAGAAATATATTTATTCTAAGCGTGTAATAATTTCGTATTTTTGAAAATTATATTGATAATAAATTAATTTATTATTTGGTATTAGTTAGTGTTTCGTGTAAATTATATAATCAAGATTATAATTTACTACAAAATTATCATTTTCATCGTTTATACAGAAGAGTAATGAGATAATTTTCTTAAATGAGTTCTAGATATAAACCATACTCGCTTAGAAAATCACATTATTTAGATTAAAATTCTAATTAGTCGCATTCTAAAAATCGTAATTTAAATGATCTAAACTACAATTATACAAGTTTAAGATCTCAGAAACCAGTTAAATTAGAAATAAATAATAACGTTGAACAATAATTAACCATAATAACAGTCAATTATTAAATTTATTTTTATATATTAAACACATAACTATTGTCATAATTAAATCCAAGATTATAAATTGATTAATAATTTTAAAAAATATTAGTTTATGTTGTAAGATATTAAAAATCTCTCCTCACTTTGTGGATCATTGCAAAAAGATCTGATGCATCATCATATCATTATGACGTGAGCAATAAAAGTGCTCACTCCATGAATCGTTGTAGAGAGATCTGATTCATTATCGTCATCAACAATTCCGGTTCAGATCTTAAGACCAGTTTCAAAGATCTGATGCATACTTTTTAATGTAAATCACTACTTGCTTTACTGGTTAAACATTTTTTCTCAGAACTGATAATCATCTTTTTTAACAATAAAGAAGCTTTCAACAGCCTTTCAAAAATCACAGCTTACTGTTTATGAGATTCCGTGACTGACTACACTGTTTTATTTGATAAAATTGACACGTACAATCTACATTCTGCTCTCTTCACGTTCTCCTTTCAACTTCTTATTTACTTCTCCTTGTAAAACTTTATTAATATTTAATTTTCGTCTTAAATCGGGGATTTTTTCCCTCAAATTTATTAGGAGAAAATGGAATTGTAGTCAAATTAAATATATTTGATCTAATTTGTTTCAAATCATAATGTTCTATAATTAATTTCTGTTGTGTTTACTGTAAATTTAATTCATTTCAAATAATAATTTTGATATTTCTACATTTGAAATTGCAGTTTAAATCAATGTTTTAAATTAGAAAAACCTTTTTAACATACTAGAACACCTTGACATTAAATGAGAATGTAGTTAGTTACAGGTTCACACCCAGTAGATCGTGACTTACTGATTGACAAAAATTATTTTCTCAACCGGTAAGATTTACATAATTTTATCAAATCTTGACATACTGAATTATACAGATATATATTTTTTTATTAATTGCAAATTAATTATATATTTATTAACATTTTTATAACATATTCTTATCATTTTAGACCCACATCAAACAGGAGCCATATTGGAAATTGTATCGATTAAAAATGTAATATGTCTGATAAAATATAGAGAAAAATTTTTTGAATATATATTTATACAAAGTATTTTTTTAAATAATTTATATAAAATTTATTAATATGTTTCTTATAATACATAGCATATGTTTCTAGTTAAAAAACTGTACTACCTCTTTTCCTAATCTCACTAAAAATAAATATAAAAAATAATAATTACTCTATAAAATATTTTAGATGTTTCTAAGTAGAAAAAATATAGATCCAGATACGATTTAAAGTCTTTTTTCTTTAATAGCCAAATTATTTTCCTCTAAAAATATCGAACTTTTTCTGTCAAGTATAGGATCAAAGATGTGATTAATGTCTATCTTATCGACACGTTTAGCACTCTAAATGTGTTATTTTTATATATATTATCGTACTGATTGATAAAATAATTATATAATTCTTTTAAAGGAATTCATTTTTAGACAAGGAACTTTTATTTCTATATTTATTAATAGTCTAAGAAAAGCTATATAAATTTTTTCTAAAATTATTATACAAGCTTCCTCTGTAGAACTGCATAGAAAGCCAGATATATGAGCACTTACTTTTTTCATTTGTAAATTATTATAAATTCTCTTAGGGATAAAGAATAATTCAGATATTTTTAATAACTCTATAAATTTTTTTTTTATTATTATGAAATTTAATTAGGCTAAATTTTAAATCTATTTTAAACATTTTTAAACCCAAACCTCAAGGATTTAGAAGAAAAATTTCATTGCCTAAATAAAATAGATTAATAGAATAAACAGGAAAAGTAGTTTTTTAAATTAAGTTCATAAATTTTAATCAAAATAAATCCATAAATAATCACAATTGAAAATAATTAAAATTATGAATAATTCATGTAATAATTTTTGAATTTTTATATAAAAGATAATCTATTATAAGATTATTTTATTTAAAAAAAATTAAATTGGAAGAAAAGATATAAATATAATAATATTTAAAAATTTATTACTTAACTTTTCTCCATATTTAAGTTAGTAATTTATTTTCTAAACTATAAAATGCAGCAAATAATTTAAAGTGATTAAAATTAACTATATAGGCCTATAAATTAATCTTTATACTATATTTATTAATTATTATTTTTTAAAATTAGAATCGTCCTTGTTATATTCAAAAATTAACGACAGCAATTGTTTTAAACGAGTACTGTACTCAAAAATAACAATATACATAAATAGGAAGATGCTTGAAGTAACAAATATTATCAGTAAATCATAAAAGACTTTATTAAAAGAATGATAATTTGCAACACTGCTCGAAAGATATAAAGCAGTTGAACATCGTTTTATAATAAACAATGGGTATTGTTTCATAAACAGCTTCTAACTATAAGGTGTAGTTGTTTGTCTTTCCATAGTGTCACATTGCACGCGAATTATACCAAAAGATGTTGATAACATCTAAGCTATAGGTTATATCCTTAAACAATCGTTGAACAAAGTCTTTTCTTTATTTTTTTCTATCTGTTTTTATTTATAAAAGGAAATTTAAAAATATATGTTAAAGCCTGCAAGCTTTGCATTTTGCTTCAAGTCTTGTACTACATTTAAATTCTAAGTACCGTCGGGTGTTTTAATAGATAAAGACCAGGAAAAATAATAGTTTAAATAACTTTTTGTATTAGAAAAATTGTATAAAAATAAATTTAATTGCCAAATATTGTCGTGCGCTTAAAATAAAGCTTAATTAAAGTAATAATAATAATAATATTCATTTTTTGTGTTTTTAATTTAATAATTATTCATTAAAATATTATTATTTAAATTAATCACTTTTATTCTTTATAATAATTTAATTTGCTTTTTACATATTTTTTAAAAAAGCAATTTTTATATTTATTCTGTAATTTATTTATTTTTTAATTTTTTTCTAATTTTTTTTAATTGTTAAGTAAAGTGTAAATTTTAAGAATATTTTTAAGTGTTAATAAATAATAAATTTCAAATATTTTATTTTATTACTAACTTAAAAAAATTCTATTTAAACATAATAAACACATAAGGAAAATATTATTATTATTATTATTATTATTATTATTTAATTCTAATTTAGTTTCGTTTTTTACTTAATTTAACTCATTAAAATTTACCATACTATTGAATTCACAACGTACAGTACATTCACAATTTAATATATAAATAAATTATAAACTGAGTAGTTGATTTAACAATAAACAAATACATTAAAAGTTCCAAAGTATAACGCATAAATTATTTATCAACGTCAAGAATAAATAAATAAAAGTTTAGTTTCAGATCAGATGCGAACCTATGTCATTATATTACTATAAATCAAATATTTAAATCATCTTAAGAAAATGTTTTCTACCTTTATTCTGGATGCAATTAATTTTAATTATTCCAAATTTTCATGTAATAAATATCTCATTAGACTTATAACTGGGTAATTTTCTAGATAAAAATATAAGTTTGAAGCGTAGGCTTGATACAGAAAACGTAGGTTCGGTTCACTCTTATCAATATTTAGTTTATTTGTGGATAAATACTGTAAAATTATATATGTAGCCTATATTATTTATTTATTTTATATAAAGTTTTTAAAATGTAATTAAAATTAATGTTTATCTATAATAATTATATATTTTATACCTATTGTAAAATATTTATGATATGTGTATTTACATTACCACATTAAATATACAAAATACAAAAATAAGCATTTCTTAACTATTTGATTAATTAATGTATACGATAAAAGCTTAATTTATTTAATTGTTAAGAGTCCTATCAATACAGAAATCGAGGTTCTGCAAGGCCTCACATTTTTACAAGCATCATTATTTGATGAAGAGGAAGGACCTGTTATATGTTTTAGCATAGGACCACACAGGTCTAATACAGCCTTGTGTTAATAAATTTTATAGTTAGATACAAATGATTTAATAAAATTATTAAAATATCTCTTTATAACTGAATGTTAAATGTATTTCACCTTAAAAATAATGTTAATAATGCATATAATTATAGATACTAACTTATAAGGAAAATATTATTTAAATTATATAATAAACATTGTAAATTTTTCCTTATATTCCTACATTATTTTTCTACAAAAACATTATAAATGTGTCACTAATAATAAATTATATATGTATATATTTAAATTGTTTATTATAAATTCCTAATAAGTATTATATATATTTTCAGTTTAATGTAGAAAACTATGGAAAATTATCAAAAAATATCTTAAAATTTATTGCTTTTTTTAATATAAAAAATATATTCTTATTCACGTCCTATATTATAATTTTAAAATAGTTATAACCTGAAAAAAAAATAAAATATTAAGTTAAATAAAATTTAAACTAAAATAAAATATATTGTTATTTTGACCTGATATGATTTTATTTATTATTATACGAATTATTTTATATATAAATATTTAATTACAGTATATAATAAATAAACAAAAATTAAAATTAAAATGGCAAAATTAAAGTAAATAAAATAAAATACTTATTAAAATCTTAAAATTGTTTTTTCAAAAATTTATAAGACTATTCTAAGAATTTAAAAAATATTTTTTATTATAATTTATTAAATATAATTACTTTATACGTAAATATGTATAAATATACAGATATAATGGTTAAAAAAAATTGATTAATTATCAAAATTGAAATTGTTTTGAGTAGTTTAAATTACAGTTAAATTAAGTAATTAATTTTTAACAAAAAATATTTTTTTTTTTCAATTTAAAATAAAATTAATTAATCAATTAAAATTTTAAAAATATTAATAAAGTATTTAAAATTCGATAAATAATATCTTAAAATATCTTTTTATTGTATTTTTAAGATTAAATTAAAATGTTATTAAATTTAATTTTTAGTTTATATAAAGTTAACAATGATTGTTAATATGTTACAGATTTCCATCTATATAAAACTGATTTAAAATATTCGTTGATTAAAATTAATTACTCAAAGTTAATTATTATAAAGCTATATTTTAATGACTAATTAAAATGATCGTGCTAATTAAAATTGAATTTTATTTGTTTTTAATTATAAAATATAACATTTTTTGCAATTATTTGTAAAAAAAATTATTAATTTATAATTGATATTATTTTAAACATTTTTTAATGATAATTAATTATAAGACTTTGCTGTTATTTATTTTTTATCGATTTTTTTGTAATTACATAAAATTAATAATAAATAATTCTTAAAGCAATTTCAATTTATGCTAAGTAATTATTATATATTACACAATACAGAATGCAATTAAGATTTCTTTATTATATTTGTTAAATGTAGTAAAACTTTAAATGATAATATAGGAATTAAGAAAACTATAAGGATTCTTAATTATAATACTTCTTTAAAAGTCCTATGATATCCATTCTACTTCTATAAAAAATCAATATAGAAATCCTTCACTATAAAGTTACAGTATAGTTTTTATACAGAATATTAAAGGATTTCTACAAAAAATCTTCATTATCATGTATAAAAATCCTTATTCTCCTTACGTAAAAGGATCTTTGTAGAAAATCCTATACCGTGAAATTCAAAATTAGCTTACAGAAAATCAAATATACAATTTTTACAGTATAAAATTACAATATATAAATTTTGTATTATATTTTTTTAAATTTCTACCGTAAAATATTTCTATTATTTTACATTTACAGTATAAACGAACGTGTTTTCCTAAACATTTACACGAACATAAACGATATTTAATTAAAAATAACTTTTTAAACGATATCAATCGGTTTTACGAAGAGGAAAAACATTTTTAAAAAATCGATAGGAAACAAAAGAAATGATGTAAGAGATATTTCGAAGAATTCAAAAATGGCGACTAGATATCAATCTTCAATAGTCAGTATTTAATCAATAATTCAAGCGTGCATTCAGGCAATAAATACTCATGTGACAGTTCATCAACCATCAATAGAATAGATACAGCTCGAAGTCGAATCCATTACAGGATCGTCTCAAGAATAAAAATTTACAGATTTATTTCGAATATTTTCCAATCATTAAACTACATAAATCGATTATTAACCTTGAGAATTTTATGTATATTTAAAAGTTATTATACGAAAATCGTAAACAAGAGGTTGAAAGAGGTCAATAATTTTCGAGTGCTTACCTCTCGACTGCAACAAAGATTATAAATCTATTTCGGTTCAACTGACTCAGCTTGTATTTGGAGAGGTTTGCCGTTATTCAATACGCCAGAAGGCAACCAAGCTCACTGAACAACTTGATCATTTAATGACATCTTGTCAATTTGGAACGGGAGCGAAAAAAATCAAAAAATAAAATAAAAAAAAAGAGTTGAATTTAAGTGACGTTTGACAAATTCTAGAAGCAACACACTGTACCAATGTTTAAAAGGGGAAATGTAATTTTTTTTTCCTTAAGATTAATTTCTTCTTAAAAAAAAGCGTGTTGTGGTAAAATCTTGATTAAATTAATTTATTTTTTATGATAATTTAAGTAGGAAATGCCGCTTTTTTTAAATACACATTACGTGATTTTACCCATTTTTTTCCCTCTTTTTGTGCCTATGTATGTGTACTTACATATTGTAATTAAATTAAAACTGATGTTATAGTATGTAAATTAAATGAATTAAATTTTTTTTTTGGGATTATTTAAGTAAAATAATTTTCTGTTAATAAATATTAAATATTTTTTCCCCTACGTCCTATATAAAGGAGAGGATCTAGATATTATCGTTAGGAGGGTATCAGGATTAGGTTTGTGCGTAAAATTTTTTATAGATAAATCTAAAAATTGAAGATAAGAGGAGACATAAATCCTCTGTCCCTCCCTAAATAGACCACTTTATATGTATATATATATATATATATATATATATATAGGACTATAATTTTGAAATCATGTTATGATAAAATCTAGATAAATTAATAAATTTTTTATATAAATTAGATAAAGGAAATCGAGTTTTTAACGTATATTGAGCGATTCTATCGATTTTTTTTTTTACTTTACGAGGCTTGTATAGTAGCTTAAATCATACATAAAAATCACGTTATAATAAAAAATCTATATAAAATTTATTTTTTAATAATTTAAACGTTTATAAAAGAAAACTCCGATTTTATATTAGTAAATATTACACGATTTTATCGATTTCCTTTCCTGATATCCATATATACACGCATATATTTTACTTTAACTTTTCACTATTCCCAACAGGGCCTATAGACTCTATATATATATGTATATATATGACATATGAATTTGCGTATGAATGAGAAAGAGAGGAGTCTTTTTGAAAAGAATTAATTTTTAAATCGTTCCCTTTTGGCTTACATTCGTGTGAATAGAAGCTATATTGAAAATTTGTCATCAAATTGCTATTAAGGATGACATTAATGGATGGTGCTTATCGCGAATTATGAATAATTGTCAGCCACTTAAATTAAAAAAAAAGTATAAAAATAATGTCTTTGATAAAATAAAAAAAAGAGGAGAAAATTTAATATTAGTTTTAAAACAGATAAAATATTTAATTAATAATAAAAATCAACCGAGCGATGTTTTAAGAAATAAAAATTTCTTTTTTTTTTTTAAAGGATTGCCATTTACAAATGATTTTTCCCCCTTTCTTTTATATAATAATATATGACTTAATAAGGTATTTTTTAATAATAAGAAATTAATATTGACGTTAAATTGAAATTACTTTTTTAAAGATAGATTTAAGCAATTTTTATTTGATTTTAGAAAATCTACATTCAAGAAGTAGAATGCATCAGTGCATGACTTAACGATAATGGAAATTCTAAAGTATTTTTTTTTCTTTCTTTTAATAAATTAAGTCATAAAATTGAATTTTAAAAATAAAACATTTTATATAATATTTAAGATTTTATTTTACTTAATATTTATCATTTTCAATTTGTATTAATGAATTAAAGATTTTATTAAAAGCAACATTTAAGAATAATTTTTATCATTGAAATTTTTATTTTAAAAAATATTTTATATAATTATTTTATTTTAAATTTATTCTTTACATTATAATTTAATAATATAGATGTACATAAACTTACATAGACTTATACATTAAAAATAAATATTTATTCTAAAATTTAGCTTTAAAAAATTCACGAAAAAAAAAACAATTATAATAATTTAAATTTTTAAATCATATTTTTAAACTAATTTCATTTTTAAATTAAAAAAAAATATAAGTAAAATAGAACAATTCCTCCTCCATTTTTTTCAAATTAAATTAAAAATTTAAGTGCCATTTTAACAATTTTTAAGTTAAATTTTTAGCAAATTAATTATTAAAACACACACAAAATAAATGTAAAATTAATTACTTTTAATTTTAAAATATTTTTTAAAAATATTCCTTAATATAAAAATTGAAAGGAGAGGAGATTTCCTAATAAAAATATTAAAAAAAAAAAAAATTCTAAGCAATCGTAAATAAAAGCGACATATGGTATATGTGCATTAGATAAAAATCTTGTTTATATGTCAATCTTGCAACAAGATTTTTCCGTTCATCTTTGTGAAATTTAACTGAAACGACATTTCGCTCCAATAGTCTGCCATGGGAATGACTTAAACGTGATCAGATCGATCATAAAATATACTTTTTATATATATCAAATAGGGTCGAAGTTTAGAAATAGGAATGGGATTCTTTCCTATCCATCTGTTTCGTGTCAATACGTTACATCGTTCTACGACTGCAAAACTAGTAGAGTATGTAACATGATTCGCAATATACGAGCCATACTTGTCAAGCTTCAGTGAAAACTTCGACCACATTATATCTTAGTCGGTATCGTGTTCTGCGGCATTATAATCTATCCGACAGACCTCCATTAGCATCACACAACTCCATTCTTTATCGCAAGTGATCATTATTCTGACAAAGCACAAGCTCAACTTTCTCCATCACAAATCCGTCAAAACAAAAATGGGTGTATTCTTAGCTTATTTTTTCTCTCCTATTTTTTATGTATTCTGTAGCCAAAAAATAAATGAATCGGTAGCCAAATTTAATATACTGAAAAAAAAAAATCAAATAAAATTACGACAGAAGAAAATCTCAATTCTTCTTTTAATAGCATTTCTCTTCATATTTTAACTACCAACTATTATTTCTTAGCTGTCAATGGACTTAAAATTTTCAAATAAAACTAATTTAATTATAATAAAATAGCCAAAAATTAACTACCTGGCCATTTTATAGATATAAGTAAATTAATGTAAATTTAATTATTCGTTCATTTATTTTCTGCATGTAGAATAAAGTAGCCAAAAAGTTAACTAAATTTTTAATAAAAATACTAAAAAAGTTAATATTTATATTTTATATTTTACTCCAAAGTATTATTTTGTTAACTGTTAATGAATTTTAACGTTTTTGAGAAAATAAAGGTAATTTTATTGGATGTAGCATTTTGGTATTCTACTCTGTTCTAAGATTTAAAACACTAAATAAATAAATAATCAAATTTTTATTTAAAAAAAAAAAACAGGAATAATAGAGAAAAATCTGTTTATTTCTTGATGAAATTATCGTTTCTTTTCAAATTTTATTGGAAAGCATTATTGGTTCTCAATAAAGTTTTGATGAAAATGAATCAAATTCAATCAAAAAATCAATTAAGTAGAATATCTAACTTGTTTAGAATACACAGTGACAATTTTTGTACAATTTTGGTACTAGGATGGTTAAAAATTAATTTTTTTTTTGGCTATTTCACTATATAGAAGAGTGCCTACCAGTGGCATAGTGGTCACGTGGAGTTTTATTCACGTGTCTAACAGAAACCAGTTTTCTATAGAAGGTCCTGTTGGGGGGGTACGTATCAAACCGAATTCTATAGCCAGAAAAATGAAATAACTAAATTAATACTTAAAAAAAAAAAAAAAAAATCAGGAAAAATTATGAAAGAGGAAACTCCAATTCTTTTCCTACTGAAATTAACATTTCTTTTCATATTTTACTGAAAAGTTGTCAATGAACTTTGAATTTTCAAAGAAAATAAATCAAATTTAGCATTAAAAACCTAAAGGCATGTATAACTAAGTAACCTATTTAAATATAGATTTTTATAGCTTATTGTTTAATGAGATAAAATAATTTATTTTTCACTTTTTGAATCTAAATATCTTTGGTTTTGTAAATTTATTTTTGAATTTTTAAAAAAATTGTATCAAAGACGATAAACTGTTAATTGAATTTTAAATTAGATGCAATTCACATTAAAGATTTAAATTAATTATTAACGAATTCATTTCTTAAATATTTTTATCTACTTAAAAATTAATAACAACAACAAATTTCAATTTAAAATTTATTATATTTTTGCAAGAATATTATTATTTTAAAAGAAAGTAATTTTAATAAAATTAAAAATTTAATTATTTAAAGTCTTTTTTTTAAATTTTAATTATATATTATTGAATGAAATTATTTATTTAAAAAAAAAATTCCTTTTATTGCTGTTTTTAATTTATAAATTAGAATATTTTTTAGATTAAAAGATTTTTATTTAAAACATATAAAGTGAAATAAATAAATTTAAACATTTTTCTTAAATTAAAAGTACATAAAAACGCAATAATAATAATATTTGAAGAAATAAAAATAATTTCTAGTAAAATATTTTATATTTTTATATATAGTTTTCGACAATAATTATTTATCTAATAAAATTTAAATAACTTTTTAAAAATTAATTCTCTGAAAATTATAAAACTTATTCTACAAATTAGAACAACAACATAGGGTGGCCCAGGCCTAATTTAACCACAATAAAGCTTAAATTTCTGTCTTATTCATATACTTCAATACATATTTATGTTTTCACAGTACATTTTAACGCTGGTCCACTTTGATATATCGTCCGGGTCAACCGCTCTAATGACTAAATTACTATCTTATCCAAACATTTTATTAGTTACGAACTTTACAAAATGAGATCATTCTTGTTCAATAAACAAATTACGATGCTTCGATACACTTTTATAAATTGTTTGGGATGAATCTACGTCACATCTCATTCTTCATACTCTGTATTCTTAATAATTCTACCAATACTAATTACATTACTTAATTATACAAAATAATGTTTAAGAATTTTGTATTTTATCTTCATCGTAATGGATAATCTATGAAGAAACTAATTTTTTTTTTAAATTTCACAAGTGTAGAGAAATTTAAACATGATTTTAATTAGATTCTAGATGGTATGTCAAAAGTTAATGTATCAACTTCACATTATTTTTCAATGTACAGCATACAGTAGACGTTTACTTCTTTATTTAAATAAATGATTGTTACATAAAAAATAAATTCTTTATTTTTAAGCGGTGACATTTATTGATTTTTACATAAAAACATGAAAAAGTTATCAAAATATTTTTCCATAAATCTACAATAATTGGTGACAATGAATGGAGCAATAGGTTGATGCAATACAACGTAAGCAAATATAGAATATTCATTTAAAAATACGGCTTCAAGCTGATTTTATGGAAGATATTTTCCATGCAATGTTTAGGGGCCCTTAAGTTGGCTTAAGTATGTTGTCATAAGTTGGCATATAATGTTACCATTATAAAAATTTCGTGGGAAAATATGGTTCCATAAACTGTTTCAATTAATTAGTTCTACAAGCATGTTGCATGGAAGAATAAAGTGGCTTTATGTAATGTTTTATGAAACTAACTATAATAAACTCTTATGTTTTAGATAATTACATTCTTTCAATTTAAACATTTTTTTATGAATAATTTAATTAAAAATTGTTATTTTTATATTAAATAAACTAATTAGAAATATTATTATCTTCATTAATAAATCGACTCATTAATTTTAAAACATATTTTCAAAATTTAGAAAAATTATTAACGCATTTCTGCAAAGATATTTTCATTTCTCTCAAGAAAAATATTAATTCTAATCAATTCCTTAACAGTTAATCTAATTAAGTTTTGATTTCTCGTATTAGTAATATTTTTTAATGTTCAATTTATTAAGAAAATTCCAAATTAAATATGCAATTAATTAAGTGCGCGCAATCAACTTCGTTTCCAAGTATCTTATTCAAATTAAATTTAATTTTAAAAAAAACATTCTAATTACCAAATAAATTTTAAAAAATTAATAATAATGTTATAAATGTTTATATTTTAAATGATTTATATATAAATTTTTATTTTCGTTACCCTTTTTAAAAGAAATTTATGTAATTATTTAATTTGTTTTCAATTCAATTCAGTTCAAATTTATTAGCAAAAGGAGAGATCGTTTACACCTGTAACAGGGGGTGATACACACAGATGTATTGTTATAAAACAATCGTTTTACAGCCCTGTTAACAGGGGGTGATACACACAGATGATATTAGTTAATAAAACAATCGTAATTTAACAGAACCGTACAGGTAACAGGGGGTGATACACACAGATGATATTAGTTAATAAAACAATCGTAATTTAACAGAACCGTACAGTCATTTCGCCTTATAGATATGAACAGAATAAGTTAAAAAATACCGTATTAGGATTGACATAAACAACAATGGGTATTTGAAAAGTTTATGTAGGTATTATTGACAAAGAGAGAATATTTGTTAAGACGTAGCTGGATTATTAGTCGTTTCACGTTCAAATCAATTGGTTGCCACATATATGACTGGGAAGACGGGATTTCAAATAAGTTGATGTACAGTACCAGGGATGATAATTACTATGGTTTAAAGAGAGTTGGTCTTTATTTATAGATTGAGATATGGCAGAGTTTAATAGAGGAGTATAACCGTATTTCCAATCCTGAATGATATCTTTAAATAATAGTTCTGATACGCCAAATGAGTTCAAAATTTTACATAATTTGTATTGCCATAGCTGCTTGTAATTTACGTTTTTGCTCTGCTTGATTATTCCTTGATGTAGGAAAGTTATATTATTGTCACTTTTGAATTTGAATCTATAATAAAATTTAATTATGCGTTTTAACAGCAGGGGAAATGGTCAGATACGATTTGTTTCATGTCGGAGAGCATAACCGGGAATTGTTCTTTTTAGATGGAATAATTTACGTAGGAAATAGATATGAAAGGACTCGAGTTTATATAAATAATCCAGACTCCAGATAGGGCTTGCATAGTAAATAATAGGGTTGATTATAGAATTGTATAGTTTCATATGGATATTCAAATTAGTGGTTTTCAGGGTTGAGCATAGGAATAGAAGATTGAAGTGAACTCACTCAGCAAAATTAAATCACAAACAACCAAACACCTTAAGTTGCTGAGAAAAATTTAATAAATAACAAACGTTTTCAGCCAAATCTGTTGGCCATCATCAGGTTAAACAAATTCGAATGCAAACACAAAATGGAACAAAAAATTTAAATACAAATAAATAAAATAACGGATAAAATATACATATAAGAAAGTAAAAATTAAATATAAATAACAAAAATATATAAAAAAATATGTATAGGTTAAATAATAAACTACACGAAACTCTAATAAATGCAAGAAGTGCATTTATCAATAAATTATACGAAATTCTGACAAATACAAGATATGCAGTGATAACAAAATCAAGGCATTAAATTAAGAGCTATCAAACCTCTTAATTAAATATTTCCATGCCGAAGGCAACCCTTCAGCATCCCTGGCATTAATGCAGGCATTATGTAATCTGCTCTTAAATATTTCAATTTTTTCGGCGCAAAACGCTAAAGTCGGTGAGTGTACAGGTTTAATGATGTCTGCTTCACCCCACTTGACTACCGAGCCTTCAACCTGTGCCATCTGAGATAGAATTGTGGCGTTAGATCTTTTGCTGATGTTGTATTTGTGCTCCCTCAATCTAATCCCTAAGCTTCTATTAGTAACTCCAATGTAGTTTTTATTAATGCCTAGTTCTTGGTTTTCATAAGGAATTTTGTACACTCCAGCATTCTTTCTTTATCAATACGGTCTTTGTCGTTCACTAATAGAAGCTTAGGGATTAGATTGAGGGAGCACAAATACAACATCAGCAAAAGATCTAACGCCACAATTCTATCTCAGATGGCACAGGTTGAAGGCTCGGTAGTCAAGTGGGGTGAAGCAGACATCATTAAACCTGTACACTCACCGACTTTAGCTTTTTGCGCCGAAAAAATTGAAATATTTAAGAGCAGATTACATAATGCCTGCATTAATGCCAGGGATGCTGAAGGGTTGCCTTCGGCATGGAAATATTTAATTAAGAGGTTTGATAGCTCTTAATTTAATGCCTTGATTTTGTTATCACTGCATATCTTGTATTTGTCAGAATTTCGTATAATTTATTGATAAATGCACTTCTTGCATTTATTAGAGTTTCGTGTAGTTTATTATTTAACCTATACATATTTTTTATATATTTTTGTTATTTATATTTAATTTTTACTTTCTTATATGTATATTTTATCCGTTATTTTATTTATTTGTATTTAAATTTTTTGTTCCATTTTGTGTTTGCATTCGAATTTGTTTAACCTGATGATGGCCAACAGATTTGGCTGAAAACGTTTGTTATTTATTAAATTTTTTCTCAGCAACTTAAGGTGTTTGGTTGTGTTGGAATAGAAGATTGTCGATAGCCTGCTTTACTTTGATGTTGATTCTTGAGATTTGAGCTTTGAAGGTTACGTTCCAGTCAAAGACGACTCCCAGATAGTTTACTTCATTAACTGTTTGTAGTAGAGTATTGTCATGATATATTTTGGTTTATTTTTCAGATATTTTGCTATTATTGCGAAAAATAATAATGTTGGTTTTAGCCGGATTTATTACTAAGTGAATTGATTTAAAATAAAGACTTAGCTGGTTAATTTTTCTTTGTAATGATAGAGAAAGAGTTAGAGAGGGGGAAAGGATCTTGCCTTGTTTGATCTTTATGTTATAATTTGAGAAAAGCTTTTTTTATAATAGATACTAATAGGGTACTTGCACCGCAGGCTTTTAAATTATTTACTAGTAGTGGGATGTAGATTGAATCAAAAGCTTTTTGTATATCAATGTAAACAGCATATACTTTTCTATGTTTTTTTTAATAGATGAAGTTGTATTATCATTAGTAATATGAATATTGCTGATTCAGTTCCTTTATTTTTGGTAAAAGTATATTGAAATTTAGCTTTATCAGTAACTTTAGTCCATTGTTGAAATTTATTTGCCAGCATTGAGGTGAAGCATTTTCTTAAAGTTGATAGTAATGCTATTGGTCTGTAATTACTAGGGAAAAGCTGATCACCCTTTTTATGGATCATGGTAAGGATAACTGGATTCCAAGAGTCTGGGTAAGAAGTGGCTTTGTACATGGTGTTAAAGAGATTTAACCTGGAGCTATTTGGAAGCATTTTTAGAAATTTAGTAGGAATATTATCATTTCCTGGGGTTGAGTTATTCTTTGTTTTCTGAATTTCTTCATTCAGTTCTTCAATAGTAAAACTGGAGTCTAAATATTTGTTATAAGCATCAGTGTTTATTATTGGTAGTAAGTTTGAATGAATTTTTGGGAATATTTGATAAAAAATTTTCCAAGTATCGAAGACAATGATTGGTGAATTTTCAGTTAGGTTTGATTTAAAACGGAATCTTCTTATTGTAGACCAGAATAATTTACCGTCTTTACTATTTTTGATTAAGTTTGATTCGAGTTTCCTGAAGTACAGTAGTTTTCTTTTTTGTCTTGAGTAAGTTGTTGTAGGATCGTTGGCTTTCTTGTAATTAATAAAATTAGTATCATTAGAGTTTAGTCTGAAAATTTTTAGTTTAGATTCTTTTCTATTTTCATTTTATGACAATCGAAATCGTACCAGATTTGTCTGAATCTATTATGGAGGTTTCTTTTTTAATTATTATTGTATATATAATCATTCATTATATTTGTCATTAATTTATAAATTTCTTCATTATTGTTTTCAGTAAATCGATTTTCAATTTCTGTTGAATATCTTGAAGTTTTGTATTTTATTCTTTGACTTTTAATTGATAAGTTGTCTGATTTCTTAGTCGAAAATAGCAAAAATTTTGCTATTATAGGTAAGTGATCGGAGACGTCGAAAGTAGTTGTGGTGAAGTCCAGACAGCAATCCAGTAGTAAGTCTGAGCAGATTGTATAATCAATAGTAGATTTTCCGGCATATGTTAAACAAGTGTATTCTGCAGGAATACCAGGCTTGATGCGTTCATTTATTATGTACATGTTAAGATCCGTTATTATTTCTATTAGTTTTTTCCCCAGTCTATTAAGCTGTTTATCTTTCGATTGACGAGTATTTTGTATTAGAAGATTAGGTCCATCATATTTAGAGTCCATTGTTTCACCGATTCTTGCATTAAAATCTCCTAGTATAATAGAGTAAGGAGTCGTAGGTTGCTAAATATCAATTAGTTTGGAGGTTTCATTTAGGTTTGTTAAATCATTAGGAGGGATATAAACGAACATTAGAGTCATTAGTTTGTTAGTTATATTTGCAAGGATGGGTTTGTTGATTGCGATAAGGAGCAGGATGTAGTTGTCGGATTTTTTTGTTTGTATTATTTTATAAAAATCTTTTATTATTAATATACAGAGACCACCGCTCGGACGATCTGGGCCTATTGGTTTATGTGCCATTACTGATTCTATTACAAATTTATCAAAAAAAATTTGACTTATAAGTTAATTCAGAGGTTATCCAAGTTTCTGTTATAGCGAAGATATCGGGTTCAAGCTTGGAATAAAAAGAGTTGATTAGAGAAATTTTATGTTTAAGACCTTGGCTATTCCAGTTGACAATAGTAAATAATTGGTTGTTCAAATAAGTTTTATCGTATTGAATTTTACTTTGCTTCTTAGTATATCAGTTTGTTGTATTTGTTAACCTAGAAGACGGAAGAAAGGTATCCACATGTACTAATTTCCCAGTATTTAAACTATATGTTAATTTTTCACGTTCAATTATTAAAGTGTCATTACGTAGTTTGACCTGAGGATTATGTTTTCGCAGTTCGTAGAAAGTTGGGAGTAGGTATTTTGTCTAATCCTTGAGTTTTTTGTTAAGTCCGGTGATATTTGCATATTTTCCCATTCTTCTAGCAAATTCTGTTGTTTCTTCCGTATAAAGGTGGAAAAAATGCGATGACGAATATGATTATTGCCAAAAGTTAGTCTGACAGTTGAATTTGGTGATTTAGTTAGTTGAACTATTTCCAGGATGTCTTCTTGAGCTATGTTTTGCAAATTTAATGAAGTAGTAATAAAATTATGAATTTCTAGTCTAGAAATAGTTTCAGAATTGGGATAATTATATTATTGTGGTGATGATCATTAATTAAAGAGTCCATTTTAAATTGAATACAGTCCTTATCTACTTTAATTTGTCGACCAGTTGTTTTAGGTTATTTATTTGTTCTTCCATTTTTTTCTGCTGTTCTTTACTTTCACGGATGTTTTCATGTATAAGGTCAAGATCTTCGGTTAATGTTACCTATGGTGCCAAAATGGCGGCTCGTCTCTGATTCAAGGAAACAGAAGAAAGAAAACAGTGGGAACGCACGATCTAACCTAACCTAACCTAACCTATTCTAATAATTTGGTTGGTAATAATTATGGTAATTTATTAGAATAGGTTAGGTTAGGTTAGATCGTGCGTTCCCACTGTTTTCTTTCTCCTTTTTCCTTGAATCAGAGACGAGCCTCCATTTTGGCACCATAGGTAACATTAACCAGATCTTCTTTTATAAGAATCATTTGGCTAAAAAGTTTATCGTTAGAAGTGTTAATCAAGTTGGAGATTTTGTTCCATAGGACTTTGTAGAGGTGTCTGGTAGATTGTCCGGCTTGTGAAGTAAAGTAGGGTCGAAGTTAATTGACTCACCTGAGAGACTTTGGGTGCTTAGTTGTGGCAAATTCAGGTTAGGATTCACGTCCTCTGTGAAGTCTTCATAAGAGTTTTTTTCGAAATTTAAGTTAAAATCCGTTATTAGCCTGGACTTTGACGAGGATAGTTGATTCTTTTTGCCGTCTGGTTTAGAGCGATTCATTGGCGGTCTTCCCCGCTTTGGTGGAGAACGTTGCATTTTTACTAATATTATTATTACCTCTGATGATATTAGTTAAAACAAATATAAACTTTTTAACACTTTAAGTTAGTCAGAATCAATCAACACTTAAACTTTATGCAGATAGCAAAGTGCTCAGAAAAAGTCGCCAGCATTCTTGACGGTTGGAACACGCCTCCATAATTATTTAATTTTAATATTTGCTATTTATTGCATATTTTATATTTAATTATATTTTATTATGCATATAAATTTTATTATAATTGCATTACATGCATGTTTATACTGGATCAGACGAAAGGGCCGTTTAAGAAGAAGGGCCCAAAATTGACTTTTTTTAAATGTAAAAAACATGATATAAAAGTAATTTAATTTCGTTAAGTGATGAAAAATGTGTTTTTATTTGTTTTATTGGTTTTTTTTATCTGCAAGGTGTCAGAGCGGCCAAAAAGTCCGAATTAACTGACTTTTGGGCCTCCCTGACACCTTATATATGACTTTTTTTTAATAACTTTCGAATATTGATGGGGCCTCACATTTGTAGCTGGGTCAGACTCTATCTCACTTCAAGTCTTACACGTATATTTAATTATTTGCATATTATAATAAAAAGCTTATATAATTTTACTTATATAAAAATATAGCCTATATAATAAATATTTTAAAACTTAACAAGTAAAATTCTCTATTAATTAATCAATTTTACTATTTAAATTTTAACTGTAAACATTTAAACTGAAAGAGTAATATATCTAATAAAAAATAATAATAATAATTAAAATCCACATTAATAAGAATTTTAATTAATGTTTTCATTTTTATATATTTTGTTTCTTCGATGAAATTTTTAAATGAAATATAAACGAACATCTTAATCATAATTAAATGATTATAGTTTATCTTAATTTAGCTAATTGCTTACTGTATAAGAAAAATATAAAATATAATTTTTAAATAGTCGTAATAATAATAATTATTACTGTTATAGGAGTTAACAATAATTATAAAACTTAAAATTTATTCGATAATTTTGTAGTTTCTTACACCAATAAAGAAAATGTTTAGTGGCGCGTTATTCTATGTGCAAAAAGGGCAATTCCTGTGGCCCCCACCAACAGGGGGGTATCAAACCAATCTTTCATAAGATAATATTATATATGTATATACAAAAAATAAATAAAATAAGGATTTTAAAGTTTAAATCAATAAGAAAATGTTTTAGAATTTTCTATCATTCCAAGTAACAGAATAAAATCATTGACCGGAAATAATTACATGACTAGGATTTTAAAGGTTATTTCTATTTTACGTAATACAAAATTGCTTCGAGTAATTTTGTATTTGAAGAAACTCAATCACTCCTGTGGGGAGGATATAAAAATAAAAACACTAAGTGAAGAACTCAAAATAGCAAATATACTTTTAAACTCTCTTCTATTACAAGCTTATTTGTTTCTTATAAAAAATCTAGAGCAAATTAATAAGAATAAGCTGAAAAAATGAAATGTTCGAATATACTAACAAATAATTACAAGAATTGCTTCAAAATATGATACACAAAAGTCTTCAAGTCACTTGAACGAATAAACTTCTTCGAGTGAAATTTGTTGATTGCATAGATGGATAAGTAACAAATGAGAAACGGAGACAGTCAAATAAAGATATATATAATAGATTTTATGAGGTAAAGAATTCAGGCTTATTGAAGGTGAAGATAGTCTATCCATACAATTTAATACAGTAATGTATAAAAGAGCTTATGGAGTTAGAGTAATAGAAGGAGATAGTAAAAATAGGCTTATTGTGTAAGCAGAGCAAAAAATTGAGTAGATTTTAAAACAAAACGGATAGATACGAATCAAATTTGATAGGATTTAAAGGAATATGATTTAAAATCATAATTATCATCATTTTTTTTAATGCTTATGTAGAAAGGTATAATTGTAATGTAATGTGTAGGATGCGAGATACACCTCAATTTGATTCAAAACCGTTACTTAAAATATGATTTACAAGAATAATTTGGATTAATAAAAACTAAAAGTAAATAAAGAAAAAAATAATATAAATCACAACGAAATTATTTATAAAGTATGAAAATTTTTGTTCGTGATTCTATATTCTTAAGTCCTGAAGATTTTCTGTAGATAATTTGTTTATTGTTGAATTATTGGGCTTCAATTTGAAAAAAACTATAGACTATAAATTCCCACTGTCTTCCTTATTTAATATCGAGAACTATGTTAAATAGGTGAAAGTCGATACCAGATAAGGAAAGCTTAGGTGTAGGAGGCCCCGATTAACTATATAATAACGTTCGGTCTAGAACAAAAGTCACATGATTTCAATTCAAAAATGATCCCTAGAACGGAGTTACATATGACTATTGTTATCAGGAAAAGTATCATGTACAGGGTTAAGACACTACACCAATTTGAGGCGAAGAACGTATACAGTATTTTAAATTAAATAAATTAAAAATTGCAGCCCGGCATTGTGACGATTTCACAATAAATAATTGTTTCAGAATACAGAAAATTTTAAATAAGATACAGAAAAGAAAAGCAAAATAAGCAAATAAAAAGGAAAGTAGATTAAATGTAATCTAAAAGAAACTCAATTTGAAATACATCCATTAAAATAATTTCGCTGATTCAATGAAGACATTTCGTAGATAAAAGTAAACTGAAAAATAATGTTAAGTAATTGATAAAAGAAAAAAGAAAACGAATTTTTCCATCGTATAGAAGTTTAGATGACATAAATGGTATTTATCAAGATGCGTTAGTGATCCGAAATTGCCAAAAGATATTGACTATCGTAAAGAGAAAAATATGTACAGAATATACTAAGAAAGTAATGAGAAATACTAGAAGAATGCACTTATAAAAATGCCGTTAATAACCATAAAATATAAAAAAATATATATAAATTTTATTTACATTCCAGAATAAATAAGCATTTATTTTGAATGTCCAACCATCTAAATTAAAAAATAAAACTCTTTTAATCCAAAATAACTTGATTGTAATCTATTCTAGACTTGATTTCTTATAATAAGTTAATTGTTTATTTAGAAATAATAATGAAGCTTAAAGTATTTTTTTGTGTTTACAAATGCTTAATTTAAGAAAAACAGTTTAAAAATGAGACGAATAAGGACCTTGTAGTTTTCTGTGAAGTACAGTACCTTATATACTGAATACTCAGTACGAATGGAGATTGATTTGGGAGTTTCTTTTTTAATCTTTTTCATTTTTAATGTAAAATAAACAATAGCAGTGTTTAACATGTTGAACATGCCTTATTGCTTTACAGGACTTATGTTAATGATTTTCAAAAATCCATACGGAGTACAGTACCAAAGAACTGGGAAAGCCGAAGAATAAGAGGCGATTTCTTTCAAATTTTGTTTAAAAATCATTTATTTTTTCAACAAATGAATTATACCCCTTGTTGTTTTTTACGTGGCACACCCTGGTAATCTTTTAGAAGAGTTTAATTACCTCTTGTTTCGTTGTGACACAATGAGTGCGTTATATGTAACCCGAAATGTAAGTGTGCTGTTCGCTTATACGTTCTTTGAATAATGATTCACACCATCGATACTGATTGACACGTATTTATTAGTTTAAATTTTCCTGTACCCAACCTTGAATCATTCGTCATTTTTTTCTTGAATGTCTGTTACAGCTTGCGCGTATTATATCCTAGTAGAATTCTGAGAAATGACTACCTGTACTTGTCCTTTAGATAATAATCGTGGTAAGAATTCCTATTTTATTATCTTGCGTGGTCGTAAAGAATTTCGATCGTTTCTTTTCCTGTAAAGGTGAAGAACATGCATTTGATGTGACCACGGAGTGGCAATGTGCTGTATATAATTTCAATGTTTTATGCAAATTATAATTTGAGAAAAACTGCCATAATTTTATCTTTGCATCATAATATCATAGTTCCTGGTACCATAACGCAAAATTGACAGATTAAAATTACTGGATTGAAATGGCATTTCATTAGTTTGCGTTGGAAGATTTAAATCGCTGGATTTTTTAGCAAAGAATATTTAATATACAGGATAACTGATTTTTGGGGTATTCTGTATTTAATATTTTCGTACATAATTTCATCTATTCATGAATTTATATGAATTATCATCATTATAAACAATTCAGTTTTGTTCTTATAAGCTATAGTAAATTAATGAATTTATTATTATAAACTATCTTTTTAAATAAATATTTAATCATATATTAATATTTTAAAATATATATTAAAAAGTTTTTGAGTTTAATATATTACTAGATAGATATCTTTTACTCATTCATCGTTTTAAAGGATTAAGAACGATCATAGAATGGACTTTCTTAATCCCTTAAAACGACTTAGTCCATTTTGGACTGACAAGATCCAAAATAGGATCAATCTTACGCATGAAGAATGACGATCGTAACCATCAAATGGTTAGCTGAAACTATCATAAAAAATCACTCTGGAGAATTTGGACGAGATTTAATCCTGAATCCCTAAGTTGCAAACGAGATACATTGTTCGGTTTACTATGGATATTCATTAAATAGAAGTGCAAAACCTATAGAAAATTGTAATTAAGTTGCCAAGGAACAAACCCTTTTTTTTACTACGTATAAGTAGAAACCTCTCATTCATTTAGATAATTTGGCCAGGACCTTACATTAACCTTAATTATCTGTCAAATTTTTTTTATTTAAAAAGTATCGTACAATTTTTAACGCCTTTTTTAATATACTGGAAGGCTCTCTTTAGACCTCTGAAAGGCCCGGTATACAAGTAAAGTGTATGGGATGAAAGTTCTACTCACATATGAAGAGTACTTTATTAAAAATAATTTAGTTCCAATATGAATGAATTTAATTTTAAAATTTCTATTGCGATAATAATATTTATTTCATATGATATTAAATTTATATTATTAGAATATATCTTATAAAATAAAAATGTACTAATTGCTGAAAATAAAGTCAATATATCTACTCAAAAACTACATTTCTTTTATTAGATTTTAGAAGTCCAATTTAGAAAAAACACTCCTATATACTATAAGACATACTTAATTCTTATATCGATTGTGATCTATGTTATGATCTCCAGCGATATCGATCTTTACATTGATCGAATGTGATCGATTTCTACATCATTGTTGAGCACTGTCTACTCACAATGAGTAACTTTGAAATGTTTAACATACAAGGAACTTGTTTCTCTCTCTTATAATTAAAAAAACAATCTAAACATTTTATAATTTTAATAAATTAGTGAATCCAGTTTAATTAAAATAAAATAATAATTACTTTAATTAAAGTGTTTGATTATAATTAACAAATTAACCAACTTGTAGATACTAACTATTGATTGATATGGCAGCAACTGTAATAGAAAACAGTAATTGTAGATTCTGGTTTGACAATTATTTTTATTATTTTAAGATTATTATAATTAAGATATCAATTCGTTTAATATGCGTATGATACTTTAAAGACGAAAGAATAACAACAAAAACAAAATGCATCTTAAGACAAAGATTTTATTTTTAAAGCAAATTTATCATTTAAAAAATAAAGAAAAAGCTTCAAATGAATTTGGTAACAGGTAAATTTTTAGTAAAATTATTTTAAAAATTCTTTAGAGTGGTCAAAAAGTCAGTTAATCCTAATTAAACTGTAAGTCATTGATTACTAGTCATATATTTTTTTCAAGAATAGCCAAATTGGCTTTGACCATTCTTAAAATATCTCTGTTAAACTCATATTCTGATTTTCAGAAATAATATTTAGTTACTAGAAGCGAAAAAAAAAAAAAAAAAACTGTATTTAGAAAACCATATGCTGCAAGTGGCCTCACAGATTAAATATTTTGTAGTAGATTTTCATGGCAGACTGGCTTTAATTCTCATCTGGAAACTATTTTTAACAAATCCCATCTCGCAATTAATAATCTAGTTCGGCTGATGGCAAAAATGACGACAAGAATCAATGCAAGCTACACACAACTCCAATGTTATGTTATGCTTCACCAGTTTGGTCTCTAGAATTTACATACAAACTAGAAAGGATGCACGTTGCATTTTTACGTAAAATACTAAGAGTTGATCGTGATGTCCCTAGCTACACCCTCCGTCATGATACAAATAGGGCTTGGATTTTACCCTTTCATATTAAAAGGGACTACGAATTTCTACCAAAAAGGAAGAGACACTCGAGATGATTTAGTAAAGAAAATCATTAAAAAATATTAGCAGTTTATGGTGTATCTTTAAATCTGTTCGACATGACTGAAGAAGACAGCTACTTCGAGTTTAATCTCTTAATACAAGATGCGTTCAATTCACGTATATTAAAGGATCAAGACTTCTTGATGAGATCAAACTTTCACCCTTGGTACAAGGAAGGTTCCCTCTGAAATGGCGTATGTCAAAAGAAGAAGAAATTTATCACTAAAAAGACTTCTCGCCTAATTAAGAATTAATAGATACTCTCTAACGATCCCTAAATACCCCTGACTAATAAAGATTTGAATTTGATATCTCTTAACCAACTTTTGGGCCGTCCTTTGTAAATAAGGAGAAATCACTTTAAAATAATTTTACATGAGAAAAAATTCAACTTTTATGAAGATTTTAATAAAATAATAAAATTGCATGCATAAAAATTCTAAATAGTTTTATTTTCAACGAAAATAAAACTATTTAGAACGAAATTTTCAACGAAATAAAAAATTTTGATCTGATCTTGATTTATGATGAGATTTATATAAAGAAATTGATAAATGGCTCGATAAATTTTATACATAAAATAAAATAGAAAATTCAATAAAATAATTGGTTAAATTTACCTATGGTATACAAAATGGCGGCTCGTCTCTAATTCCAGCAAACAGAAGAAGGGAAACAGTGGGGACCTAACCTAACCTAACCTAACCTATTCTAATAAATTACCATAATTATTACCAACCAAATTATTACAATAGGTTAGGTTAGGTTAGAACGTGCGTCCCCACTGTTTCCCTTCTTCTGTTTGCTGGAATTAGAGACGAGCCGCCATTTTGTATACCATAGGTAAATTTAACCAAATAATTATTTTTATAATTTATAAATTAAAAATAATTATTATTTTTATACTTTTTATATTACTTTTTATATTTCTTACTTTTATAATTATAATAATTATAAAAGTAAGAAAATAAATAGTAATATAAATTCTAGAATCAAGAAAATTCTAAAATATTTTCAGTGTAATAACAAAATGGTATAATTATATTACATAATCTAATTTACAGAAAAGTTTTAATATATATATAATGAAATCCAATTTTGCAATAAAAATAATATATATTTACTATAATTGATCTAAATTAATTCATATATAAATTTAATTTATTGATTTTTATACGAGTTGTCTCATAAGATGACCTACATTTTTTCTGTGTTTATAACAAAAATAATCTTTTTAAGAGCAATTTCTTTTTATTTATCAAAGAAAGACCAATTTAGAAATTAATCAAGAAGAAATCTGATATAATAAATTTAGTTAAAATAAATAAATAAAAATATTTACAGAAATGCAAGGAAAAGACGGCAGACGTTGCGCTTGTTTTCTAGTTTGATGTTGCATTACGTTTATTTCATCCTACTTATTTTAAGTTTCTTGCTTTATTTTATTTCTTTAAAAAAAGTGATTAAAATGTTAAATTAAAACATTAAAATTCTTAATTGTAATTGGAAAAATAGAATTCCCAATTCATATTTTCATCTTTCTCCTCCTCTCGGAAGAATTGCAAAGTTCCAACTGATTTTCCTCCTGTAGAAAGGAGTTCTTTTGCTGGAATTCTTTAAAAATTAAATAAATATATGTTTATTAGATTAAAATATTATTAAAAATTCAAGAAATTATATAAATATTAAAATTTCACAAAAATAAGATAATAGTATTTTAATGAATAAGCATACAATCATAGATATCAATTTCGTTGTTACAAAAGAAGTACTCATAATTCGACGTCTTCTTCCTCTGATATCATTTCCTAATTTGAAAATGATAATTTTAGAAAGACGAGAAAGTGCAAATTAAATTTAAATACAAGAAGAATAAATATTTTAGTCGATATTACTTTATTACTAAATATTAATTTTTGCTATTAACATTACGAACAACATCAAGATGCGATTTCACTTAATTAAGATATTATTTTTCCAGTTAAGAACAAAGTCTATTTAATTTCTGTTTGCTGTTCGGATTAAATAATAATAAATTCTGTCTTGGATAAATGTAGTTATTATTCCGTAATTGATATTACTTAGGATCATCATCATTGTTTTTAATTTGTCCATCCGAAACAGCACAAAATGAAGATTTTTCAATTCTTCTTAATATTATAATTGTACTTACTTTTTAAGGGGGTAATTTCAATATTTTGTGTGGAAAACTTTAATTTTAAGCTCTAATTTTTGAACGATCCCGTGACTTGCTCATTAACTAATGGGCAAGCCATGACTAACCAACCCATCACGTGTTAGTGATAATAGTCTATTCTTCCAAAATTTATCCAAAAAAAAAAAGAAGTGTTATAAAGAAAACAATGTAATTCCAGTTAATAAGATAGTTTAATTTGTTTTCTTTAAATAATGGCGTCCATTACTTAAGATCACTAAAGCAAAGTGTACTGTACAGCACTTCTATTGCTTCACATTACTTTTATAATATAATATTTTAACTATTTATTATATTAATCTCTTCTTTATTAATTTGTAAATTTATTTTTTTTCTGAATAAAAATTTTAGTGAAAAAAATAATGAATACTTTTGTTATAAATACAAGAAATATGCCATCATATTCATACGCGAGTTTTATTGTCCCATAAACTAGAGTTACCCTTAAAATGGAAAAATTAAATATATATCAATTAATTTATACATTTATTATAATCAATATGTCATTTTTATTAAGTTTTTTTTTATGAAAAATATGATCGAATTCTACGTCAAAGGACCGTTTCGAATCCAACACAACCTTATTATTATTTTCGAAATTAATTATATTACAAAATCATATTGAGAGAAAAATCAACTGTATAAAAACTTTTCTATGTTAGTGGAGGAACCTTTATTTAAACAAATTAATTGTTAGAAGATGAGAAAAGCACCAAAGCAACATATAAATAGAAGAGTGGGAATAATTTTAATATTACACTAGAGAGTGATAAACAAGTTTTTAATGCTT
The DNA here is from genome assembly GCF_030686945.1 of Centruroides vittatus. NCBI lineage: Eukaryota > Metazoa > Arthropoda > Arachnida > Scorpiones > Buthidae > Centruroides > Centruroides vittatus. The sequence goes on along the minus strand of NW_027122427.1, from coordinate 1,077,210 downwards.
ACTTTAGTAAATTAATTATAATTATCACACTTTGTGCACTTTGTACTTTTTCACATTAATTAATTTAAATAACATTAGCGTTACATTATGCTTCGGACTATATAATATTAGCATTTAATTTAATTATTAATTAGCCATAATGCGTTGGTGTCTTGCGTTAACAAACCAATCAATCAATCATTAATTACTTTTTGCGTGTTTATAGCGTCCAATTTATTTTAAAATGAACATGTAAAAATAACGTGTATAAAGACATTTTATACATTATTTTGCTTATTTTTTTAAAGTACAGACCACCATAATAGTCGTCTTACTCTCTCTCTCTCTCTTTCTTCGTTATTTCTTAGGGAGTCCCTCGAGCCCTTATCTCTTCCTGCTTGACATTAACGACATCATGGACATTTTCAACAATGATCTCTGTTCTGTACAATCAGGTTTTCGATGATTTGATATAACCTTATTCTTATATAAGCAAAGATATTTATCTAGAAAACATATTTACAGTGCAAACCTTCTTAGTATCAATGTGAAAAAACAAAGAAAAATAAATGATGGAAACTGAAATTGGATATATTATATCTTTCTTTCTTTGTTTTATAACTTAGTTTCTTCAAGCAAGTCTAAATATTTTTTTAAAATTTTTCATCTTATAATTATTTTTCAATTTTGATCTTTAATTGTGTAGGCGTAAAGAAAGAACACTTCGTCGTAAACAATTATTTCCAAGTAAGGTTGAAGAATAAATTACATTAATCGTTGCAATATAACAAAGATGACTGAGTTTATATTTTAAAATAAACCATCTTTCTAACTAGAATATACTTAAAGAGAACCACCCAAAGCTTATGCTCGAGTTAATCATGTGGAGGATATCACATGACACAACTCGTTCAGTAGCATTGGAACAACGTTTTAAATATATTGAGTGGGCTCAAAGTGGGAGTAAAAATTTAAAAGTAAAATAAATATAAATCAATTATATCCTGTGTTAATATTATACGTTTGCCTAAAAAACATTCAGATTAAGTTACGAAATATAATTATTTAACACTAAAATATTAGTGATTTAGTAACAACAGTACAGTTTAAATCGCCACTAAAACAATATGGTGCTATAAAGAAAATTTTCACAAACTAAAGTGTATCTGAAACCTTTGCACCTTTATTTTACTAAACTAAAATATTAAAACTATAAAACCATTACTAATGTACTAAAGAATGATCACTCATTATTGATGTGTTGCAAATGTGTTTATCCCAACTGCTCTTCTTCCTATAAATTCAACACCACAGACTTCTTTCGGGTCCAAACTTTCATCGTGGCCCTAGTGAAAATTCAAAATAGTCATATAATTCAAAAAACGAACGGAGAAACAATGTTAGTAGTCTGTCCAATAAATCATTTTAATTATTTCAAAAATTATTTAAATAAATTTTTTCTTTTACAAGTGTTCAATATACAGTAAAAACTGCTTAGGCGACCACCTGCATTCGACGGGCACCTGTCAAAACGGACAATTTCTGGCAGGAAATAGTTTATATAGTCTTCGTATAAGTTACCTGTATTTAAACGACCACCTATGTAACGTGACCACGGGCATCGATTTTTGGTCCGAAACAACATACAACAACTGTAATAAGCGACCCGCGTCTAAACTATTGTTCGAACCCATCTCAACAACGTTTCCTCCTCCTAATATAATGAATTAGTCTAAACTCTTGTTCGAACACACCTCGGGAAATTCTCTCACCCTTGAAATTAGGTGCAGGTGTTAATGAATTAGTCTAGCAACAAAGGAAATTCATTTCAGTTTGTTCGAAATTGTCCGAAAAACGAAAGAAATACAAAGTGCTGTCTCTAAAAGATCGGGTTAAAGTTATAAGAGAGAGTGAAAATGGTTTATCACAACGGCAATTAGCCGTGAAAAGTTTAACTGTGGGAAAACGAAATTTATTTTACCGTAGACGTACTTAGGGGTATTAAATATTGTATACATGATACAATTAATCGGCTGATCTCATCGTTTGATGAAATTTATTTTATTTTATTTTTTTTAAGCTCATTTACAATAAATAATTTCTGTATCAATCTACTTTATTTCCGCGATATTTTTAGAAAAACAATATTCAAGTAATCTTCGCACGTAAACAATAAACGATTTAACACAAAATCAGTTTTACAGGCAAACTTCCTTTTTCGATTCCGCGATTGTCATTGATGTAATGAATTCGTATTATGAGAAGAAATAATAGAATAGTGTTATTATTAATTAACAATTTTTTTATTGTACTGAAGAAAATATTAAATATTTAAAAATACAATATTTTTAAAGTTAAAATAAGATTAAACTAACGAAACCAAAACCGAAGTGATGGAGATAACTGAGGAGCAAACGAAGAGAACCAACTTGCATTAATTTTCTCAGAAAAAAGAAAATGTGCATTATAATCGAGAAAATGAGAATACTGTATTAATCTTTAACATACTGGTATTAAATCCGTCTTATAAAATCACGACTTCTGTTAATCGAGTTATCGGATAAGAATAAAATACAGTACCAATATAGTTCTATCGTTGAAAAAAATTCGCTTATTTTTGCTCACCTCGAGTTTTGCTTAGTATGTATGGCTTTTAGCCATATCTGTGCGCAAAATACGTGCGGAAATACGATATTACAACACCACCTGTATTGGACGACCACCATTGGAAGACCACTTTTTGATGGAACCGTGGGTGGTCGCCATAGACAGATTTTACTGTATTTATATTTCCACTCATCAATGCTTTATCCACATTTACAATAAATCGTCATATCGTTTTATATTCAGATATATGAAGTTATTTAATAACCTTATCAAAATTTTTCTTTTGTTTTGCATCGAAATCCCCCCCCCGCAAGGGAGAGAGACAAAATTAAGGCTTACCGTGAAGAACTCCGCTTATATTATAACTATTTTAGATGCGGTTTTTTGTGTTTTTGATTGCGTTTTAATAGGGTACAAGAGAATGTACACTAAGATGGAATTTTTCGAAATTCCCCCTTGCGGGTGAAGTGTTATACATTTATAATTGATACATTTTGAGCCCACAGCAACGCGTAGCCGGGTACGCTAGTTATAAATAAACGGTAAACACATCTAGTTCTGGTCCTTTTTTTATGGTAATGTGAAACGTGTTTGGCCAACTTTTAAATTGTTTCATTTAAAATAAAATTAACTTATTTAATGTTTAAAAATAAAATAAACTGCAGAAAAGTAAAAAAATGTCAGTAGAAAAATTTTAAGAGTTCGCTGACAGGCTTCACTAGCAAAGACGATCACGCAGAAAATACGATCAGTCACGCGCGATAGAACAATATTATATACTGTAAATTGTTTTCAATCTATAAAATATCTTCGGCTGTTTGATTATTGTTGTACTCATACCACATCAAATTGTTTATTGTCCTCTAATCTGCTTATATATCGAATCAGATAAAACAAAATGGTAGTCAATAACAATTCGAACTTTCCGTAAAGTTAAAAATCGGAATTTCAGTTCAGTTGCTTATCCTCAACGCGAAAGATTAGGTTTTCTGCAACAACTACTTTCAACTAAGTTTCAAGAACAAGTTTGCTCTAATCATTATCATATAATGAAGATAAAGGTGTTCTTATTTTAAAGAAGAACTACTTTTCAACTGGAATATATTAAAGAAAATTATTCAAAACTTGTTCCCGAGTTGAAGGTGTCATATGCAGGATCTAACTTAGACTTGTGGCCCTAAGCTATAACATATAAGAAGCCTTTCCATGAAAAATGACTTTAAAAATATATTGAATGTAAATTGAATAAGCCACATAGTTAAAGAAGCTTCAGTATTACAAAACTTCAAGTTTAATTTGTAAATAGGCTATTTGGAAATATAATTCAAAACTTACACACATATAGTAACGATTTAATGAACAGTATGAATTATTAATTTTTTTTAGGATAGAGCAGGATTCTCGTAGAATAAGACCCTAAGTTGAAGCTCGTTCGGTTTATCTATAAATCTGGCCCTAGTCACATAGTTCAGTAAATATCTCATTGAACATATGACATCACGCCGTGTTGATGTTGTATAAATAGAAGCTAAATTCCTAAAGAAGAGCAACCAAATGTCTAACCAGAATATTCCTGATAAAAGTCTTCTCTTTACAGTCTCTAACTAATCAACAACTCGTAATTCTACGACAAGTAACACTGATGAACACAAATGTTCATTAATAATGAAAATAAATAATGATTAATGATTTTTCATTAGAAAAATAATAATTACATTCACATATATTTACAACAATCATTAAATTTATAGCTGGTATATTTACAGCAATCAACATTAATGAACATTGATAAATGTTCATTAACGTTGATTGATTATTATTATAACTGTAATTTAAACAAGATTATAATTAAAAATCATTTATAAAATAGAAAAACTTTTACATCATTTCTCTATAATAGGATAATATTTTAACTTAATTTTTGTCTATTTAGATTCATAATAAGATAATATTTTATTCTGTGCAATAAAGTTATAAATAAATAAATATATTTAACATTCATCTCAAATTATTTATCATTTTTAATGATTGAAAATGATAAAAAGTTTAAGCAAAAAAAAGCTAAATTTAATTATTTTACTGAGTTATAGAAATTTTTATTAACCATTTCTTCCAATTTTACTAAAAAAATTAATTTATTAATAATTAATTTAATCAAACTTTTACTTATAATTTTAATAATACATATATAAATATGGAAGTTCATATTAAAATAGCATTATTTAATTTTATAAACATTCAAATTTTATTATAGTAAATTTATACTAAAAAATATTTTATAATTAAAAATCGTTATTGTTTTACTAATTGTTTAAACTATCTTAAATATAAATTAATTTACATATATTTTTTAATGAGGAAAAAACTTTGAAGATAATAAATTAAATTAAAAAATTTTAAATTAATTTTAAAAATCAGTTAATATAAACTAATATTCTTATATAATTTAAAATTTTAATACAATTCATATAAAATATATTAAATTTTTTATATTAATTCAATTAAAATTATTTTTAAAATAATTAATAACTTAAAAATTAATGTTTTATTCAACTTTTAAGACTGAATAAATAAATAATAATTATTATTATTATTCAATAAAAGAAAATTAGTCAGAATTTTCTACAGTAGTCCTATTTCATAGCATATAAAATATGACGGATCAAAGAACTCAAGTCTCTGACTAAATATAAGGAAGTTATAGATCATTTTAAAGATTGCGTGATCTATAGCTACTTGTATTTTGACATAATATGTCATCGCAAACTTCGTAAAAATAATGTCATATTTGTCTGTATCTTTAATAATTTAGGAATTGAAGGGGGAAAAAACTTAAAAAAAAAAGAAATTTTCTTAATAAATAAAAAATATAAGTAGGCAGGCCTCTGTACCATTTATTGCTCTTTAAGTTCTAGAATTTGTTTTTTATTAAGCAAAAAAAAAAGAAAAAAATTGGTGCCAAATAATTGACTTTGGGTAAGGATTTATGAGAATTAATACACGCATCAAGTCGATATTTTAAATTGATAACCTGTTTTAAACTCTTTGAAAAATGTATAATTTTATCTCGATTTTTTAAAAATTCCTGAAATTGTTTTAAAAATAACATTTTATTTATGATTTATATATGATATTTTAAATATATTATCAATCTAGAATGAAGTATGACTTCTAGCTTCCATTATTTGCTTAGACTTTTGTTTACATTTACTGAATTATAATTAAATACAGAAATATATACATACATTTAAATTTATAGTTTTAAGGATTTAAGTACTATTTACTCCTTATTTAACGAAGGATTTTTGAAGTGAATTTTACAAAATATTATTATTATTATTATTATTATTATTATTATTTCATATGTAAATATAAAGTAAAAACAAAAATAATTATTTGTACAGAAAATGAGTGGTAAAATACTAAATTTTGCTTGCGTAAATTAAAAATCAATAAAAATAAAAATTATTTATATTCTAAGACAAATTATGTCAAAAATTAAAATTAAACTTATCGTTTTTAGTTGCTTATAATCTTTCTTAAAATTTATATTAATATATTTTAAAATAGGCCCATTTTAACTCTTTGTATAGTCCCTTATCCCTCATTCACATATTTTACTTTTTAAGGGATTTATGAATTAGTTACATAATAATATTCTTTATTTTTAGATTTAATTATAAAATATAAAAATTAATTACATAAAAAAATATTTTACAAGAATTTTAATAAATTTATAATTTATTCCAGAAAACATTCACAAAAACTTCGAAAAATCGGACGGGATTCAATTTCGGATCCCCCACTCTCCATTAAGTGTAAATGATGTAAAGTATTCTTTCGAGAAAATCGAGAATTAATTGAACAATTTTGCATAATAAAGCTACAGAATAATAAAAAATACGGCAATTTTTAGTTCGATATTCAGAAAATATCAGATATAATGAACTAGAACTATAAAATTGATCGATGAAGAAACCTGCTTCTGATGGACTACGTTAAGAACACATTGATGCGTAAATCGCTTTAGGCATCGACATGAAATTCAAATGTTTTTGATACAAAATGAAAAAAAAAAATGCTTTTTTCAGAAATATAATTGAAATCAATCGAATTGCCATGTGTAAATTTAATAATTCAATACATTAAATGCTAAAAAAAAGATTAAAATTCAAAATTTAGACTGGCAGCGGATCAAATTTAATCGCAAAAAAATCTAAATTTATTTCTATCGTTTCGAGTATTTCAACGAAGATTTTATTTTAAAATATTAATAAATTATTTATTTATTTGCTTTTATTTTCTAATATAAAGCATTAGAACTCAACAGTGTCGAGTTCAATCAAATTCTATACAATGAAGGATATGTTATGAGTTTATATTCTTTTTACTGGTTTACTGGTAAGATATAAAGATTTGTAAAATATTCAAAACGAAATATAAATTTACAATAAATTTGTTTATAATATGAAAGCGAGAAAATATAGAAGAAAAATTTTACAAGATAGAGTTAGAATGACTCCTTTGTCGATAGTTTAAGCTAATAAATCACATCTACTTGCACATCAGCTTCATCCAACAACCAAGAGTTTACAATAAACTGGTTTTGTTTGGAAGCGAACATATTGTTGAAATATATAGAGCTATATATCATTTGATGCTATTATAGGTCTAAAAGTCTATAAGGATTTAAAGAACCTTTTTTGAATTCTAATTCCATTTATAAGAGAAATGAATAAAATGTCGCATGTGACCTTCAAACTCGACATCGATTTTTTGCTGTCACACGTGCATAAAAGTGTCTATAATTCATTCTTTAGATTAATAAGTTTAAAGAAGCTTAGAATTTTAATCAGTTCTAAATAAAATTGACCACTTTTAACATTAAAAAAAAATAAAATAAAATTCTAATTGATAAATTGGGCAAATAAATGCTGAAGAATGTTTCGAGATTTTTTAAGCTTTGTAATAAATTATTCTTTAGATAAATAAGTTTAAAAGAAGCTTAGAATTTTAACAAAATTTATATAAATTTTACCATTTTTAAAATTAAAAAATAAAATCCTAATAAATAAAATGCAGTAAAAAATGTCCAAGAATGCTTCAAGTTTTCAATTTCAAGATTTTTTGAAACGATTGATTGGAGCTATATTATTCAATAATTATATAAATTGCTATAAGTAAATTTTATATATCTGTATATATTTTCGTATGTTTATAAAATAATAAAATTTACGATAACTTAAAAGCATTAAAAAATAAAAAATAAATAAACTTACAGCAATTTAATCAAACTTGAATTGCCGGCTTTGCCTAAGAGCAACTTTTTCGATGTCTTTGCTAAAATGAGTCATAAATCAGAGGATTATTCTACAATAGGGTCGATCAATCTGTAGCTTGGAGTCATTTTGTTTGAAGAGAAGCTATATTACGTTTATAGTGTTCATTTTATAAGAGATTAGGAAAGAGAAACGGTAGAAAAACATTTTTTTTTCTTTTTGTTTTTTTATTAGTTCAAAAAATGTGTTTCGAATTTTACAACATACCAAAAACATCACAAAATATTGTCCCAAAATTTCTTTATTCTATATTTTGTATGAATAATATATAACATAAAGAGATATAGATCAATCCTATCGTAAGAAATTATCTAGAAAAAATACAAGAGAAAAACTGTTTTTAGAATAGCAGGCAATTTTTAGTTCCGGTCATAATAGGTTTTTCTATTTTTTTTCTTTTTATTTCATCCCTCAACAGTAAATTTAGAAGGAAAAATAAAAAAAAAAAAAAACAAATGGACAATCTTCTCTTTCAACCGTAACGACAGTTTAAGAAGAATAGCAATAATATATCGCCTGCTAATTCGTGAAACTGAAGTAAACTATTTATTTATTTATTTTGTCTTTATAGATATTTTATGAATAAATTTTAGTTTAAAAAATTAATTAATATATAAACTTATATCTATTTTTAGTGTATGTGTAGTACATATTTTTCAGAAAAGTTTAATATAAAAGGAAATTTTTAATTTTAAGAATAATAATTGTTTTAGTTTTAGGACTAAAATTAATTTTTTTAAAATTAGAATTATCTAATTTTTTATAGTCTATAGTTCTATAATTTAATATACAGGATGGTCCAAACGTCAGTTAACCGTTATAAAGTCTAAATTCTGTTAATAATTTTAACTGTATTTTTAAAAATCATGTTTCCACCAATTCTGTAAAAGAAAAGCACCATAGTCTATGATATATAGTCACTTGAAACAAAACAAAACGTGGTTAAAAACGTGTTTTTGGGCCTCTGTCTATAATCAACTTCTAATTAAAAATATCATTTAATATTTTTATGCAAATATATATTAAAATAACACCAATAAAAAGTTGTTAGTTAAGATGTTTAAACTGATCAATATTTAAATTTAAAAATATATGCATTTACAGATATAATTTATAAATATTAAAAGTTTATTCAGCTAAAAAACATTCTGATATGAAAATTAAGAACTTTCAAGTTTTATTTTATTTATTTATTTATTTTTTAAATTAAAGTTAATAAATATGAAATCTAGTTTTAAAAATTAATAAATTTTGTAAATCCCAAAATGAATTTTAAATTAAAAAATAAATTAAGTGAAATTTTTGTAAATTATTAATTAATTTAAATTTAAAAGTGTATAAACTTTTCAATTTACTCTTCATTAAATTATAATTTTATTTTTCCTTCATTTATTCTTTATTTTTTGTCAATAAATATAAAATCAAACATAATAATTTAATAAATTATACCTTTTTATAGATAAATATATAACTAAATATTAATTATCAATTTAAAAAATAATATTTTTAATTAAGACATTTTATTATTTAGAATTATCTTCCAAAGCAAACCATCTCTTTTCTCCACTCTTAACCTTTAGAAGTGGAATAGCAACTTTTCCTAGGAAGTCACAACGTTTATCTCTGTCTTCATCATAAACAGTTATTTCTATAACTGAATGAATATCTTTTACCTGGAAAACAAAAATTTTATTCCATTCAGGAGTAAATGTTTTATATTCTGTGTGAGTTTGAAGCCTTGCATTTACTAATTCTACAATACAAAAGGGATCACTTTTTCTTCCAATATTTGCAGATGCTAATCCTTGTGCTTTGAAGACTTTAATAACAAGATGACCAACATCCCCCAGATTATTGAAGGTTTTGAAAATACTATATTTATTAATAAGAGATTGTCTTTCCTCAGGATCAAATTCATAAGCTGTTAAATCAGACACGGTATCGGGTTTGTGCATACCACTAATTGTGATAAGAAAGATATATAGAACCTGCTCCATCTTCAAGCTCTTGCCAAATATTGTGTGTTTTTTTCTGGAGTAAGAATGATAAGATCTATTGTGCATCTGCCCATAAAATCATCTTTTCCATGATAATCTCTATCCCATACAGAGACTTCTAAAATTTTTAGATGTTCTGCATACATATGCAAATCAAACTGTTCTAACCATTGAGGATTTAGAGTTTTATTGGAATTTTTGCTTTTATATTTTTCTGTACCCAATCGAAATTTAACATATGGGTCACTTAAACCATTTTCATCCATTGACAACAAATTTTTACCTTCTACTAACACTATTGTCACAACACTATCACAACACTATCCCATACTTGAGTTTTTTGCTTCTTAACAGCACTGTCTAAAGAGGAATCTAATCTTGATGATTTGTTGAAATACTGTTCTTTTTCTTCTTGAGTTTTTGGAATGAGCGTGAATGCTAACATTAAATAGCCACATGACTTATCATCATCGGATTTCCCCGATTCCGTCAGATATAACGTTACATCTGTAGTTTTATTTAATTCTAATTTAGTAAGATCAAATTCTGCAGCTCCCATAAAATCGTCGGATAAACCAAAATCGTAATCGTAGACGCGAATGAGAAGGGGTTGGAAGACATCTTCAACAGGAAGATGAAAAAATTCATCCCAAAAAGGTTCTAAAGTTTTTGGAATGGTTCTACTTTTATACAATTGTCTTCCTCCTATTTTGAATTTTACGTACGGATCGCTAGTGCCTGAAACAAGTAAAAAACAATTTGTTAGAATATATACAGAAAAATTTCTTTTATTTGCCGGCCCGGGAGATGAATATCCAATTGAAAAAAAGGCATGTTGACGAAGAGCACCAAATTTCTGTCTGCTCAAAGCACTGTTCTGTGTCCATCTTTGTACGGACTGTAGGGGAGATTATTTAGAATTATAAAGAAAGTCAAATAAAAAATAAAATTATAAAATTAAATTAATAAAGTATATTTTAAAATAATATATTATTAATTTTATATAATATATACTAAATTATAATTTTATTTTTAATATAATAATTTAAATTTCATATTAAAGAATTTATATTCAGGAAAACAATTTAACTAAGAATAATAATTGTGAAAGGATCGAAAAAGAACAATACTCGGATAAATATAGTTATATTCAAAATAATAATATTAAGATTAATATGGAATCAAACTATCTTCAGATTAGTTTTTGGGACTGTCAGGGCCTTAAAGGAAAAATTTCATAAATTCTAATACAATTATTGTGTGGATACGTGGAAACGTGGATAGAAAACTTAAATTTAATTGATAAAAACTATGTAGAACAAGAGAATATCTTGATTTCCAGTAACGCTCATCGGTTAAGTAAATTTGGTCGACCTTCGGGAGGCATACTTCTCATCATGAAGAAAAATTTTGGTGAAATCATATATTAAAATATAACAATGTACTATATACTAGCTATAATTAGAATAAATAATCAACTCAAATCCGTGTGGAACGAATCTTACTTAGGAGTTATTGTAATATATCTCCCTCCATCGGTTAATAAGAAATCGATATTCATGAAAATACAACACTGTATTGATAGATGGGCTTTTTTAATACAATTCTGGTTGCTCGGAGGAGACTTCAATTCTCGAATTGGAGAGATGTTGGACACAAAGTTATATTTAAATTATGAAAATATAAACAACAACAGACAGTCTAAAGATAAAATCTTAAACAGTGAAGGTAAAACTCTAGTAGAATTTGTTTACGAAAACCAGCTTATTATACTTAATGGTAGAATGAGAGGTGATGTTCCAGCAGAATACACATACATATCACAAAATAGGAAACCAATCGTAGATTTCATTATATGTTCCGAGAAGCTAATCGAACATTGTCAAACCTTAACAGTTCTTGATGAAGACACATCGGATCATTTTCCAGTAAAACTCACATTATTAACTGAAAAGGATATAAGAAGTAACATTATTAAAAAAGATTATATATCGGAATTCAGCAAAAAATGTGAATCCAGGATTGATAAGCAAAAATGGTTAAAAAGAGTTGATTTTATAACAGCTGAATTACTAAGGCTGGAGGAAAAAATAAACCGATTGTCAATTACCAAAGACTAGTTTCTAAAATAGTAGAATGTTGTGTCATGCGATGTAATCACGCCTCCAAATTAAAATCTAAAATTCAATGGTTTGACAACTCTTGTTATCACCACAAACTTATTAAAGAATTTTTAAATTAATCGAATTTTTATTTAAATAAAATAAATAAAACTTTAAGTTATATAATTATATGCTTCCTTTTAAATTATAATTTAATTAAATTAAAATATAAATAGAATAATAATGATGTTAATTAAATGATTAGGACAATTCCCATAGAAAGAGAAGTTATGTATAATGCAAGTAAAATGTTATTTGCATTATATTATAAAATTCTTTATTTTTTAAGATCCAATTAAAAGTTTTAAATTGTTATTCTAGTGAATTACATTAAGATTAATTAACATTAAATTATATTTAAATACTGATGAATATTAAATAAATTTAATCAATTCTTCAGATAAAATATTACAAAAATTTTCTTATGCATTATCTTTAAAGACGTAAATTGAATTATAAATTAGACTTTTATCATTATCCTTTTTTGACATTTTAAATAATTATAAAACTTCTAAAACGTAAAACATCTTTTATTATAAAATGGACTGACATTATTTGTTTAAAGATTATAAATTTGATTTAAATTAAGAAGAGATAATTGAATAGAAAAATATTCTATTGTGCAGTTTAAAGTAGTTTTTATGTATAGAGTGGCCCCAAAAATCAGTTAATCGTTATATTAATTGAATTTTATTGTACTTTCCAATAAGAAAGTTTTAAGAAATTTAAATAATGCAATCCGTGTTCAAAAAACCACCCTACACATTTTACTACAGCTTGATGGAGGTGAAATGGAAACCCAGACCAATCACAAATGCGAGACAATATCACTTCCCGAAAGCCATAAAAAATATATGAATAAAATCAAATTTGGGATACTTCTGTGTCTAAACAAGGCCAAACGATGCTGTGGCTCCCTATCTGGGCTTGCATTTTACAAAATGTAATATCAATTATGAAAGCTGAAATCAGTAATTCCTCATCCTTGTTGGTTACCTGAATAACGGTTAAAATGAATAAATGCAAGAATAATTTTCAATTATTGCGATAGAAAACTAATCAGAAGATGGAGAAAATCGATGATCTTGATGTTCTTAGCTATTATATTATGTCTTGCATGTTGTACGTATCGAGAAACTGTTTTAACATTTATGAATGATTCAATAAGAATTGTTGTGTATTATAAAATGAAGAGCTTATCAGAAATAAAGCATTCTAGAAAAAAAAAAAAAAAAAAAAAAATGTGGATCCACATTGAAAACATTCCAAACCGAATAAGTGCATAGATATTCAAATAGATAAGCAATAGTAAACTGTGTACATGACTCTAGAATTAAATAATTTAGAGACAATAAAAAAATATTATTGTTCTTGTAAGCGAGTATAGAGATAAGATTAGAAGTCGAGTTAAAGTATAGGATCTTTTATGAGGATTAAAGTGAAGAACGACGCCTCTAAGGAGTTCATATTGTCAGACGCTTCCATTGGCTTGAAATCGAAAAAGACCTCAATTTCGAGCCAATAGAAGTGTACTCAATGTACACTACACGACAGATTTCTAGAGTCTACACATTTCTTACCCGAAAATTATACACTATTTATACTTACACTGTGTTGATAAGTAAGTAGGAGCTGTATGAACCAAATCTTTTCTGTAATATGATAAATGGATTCTGAGATAAACCAGGTTAGAATGTAAGTTAGTATTTAAAAATTTGCAATGTTACGTTCACGAAGAAGATAAATAGGTGCAGACTAATTGGATCTCCCCAAGGAAGGCCCAAAAGAATGTTAAAGGATTTCGAGTAGCTTTATTTAGATAATTTAAAGAAGATAAGTTAGAAAATAGATTATGTAAACATACCATTTAAAATTTTTTTCCTAGAATCACACACGATGCTTATATATTAAAATTACTATCTAATAATTATAGAATTATAAAAAAAAAATTATTTTTACTTTGTTAAATTTATAATTTTATTGTCATTGAAGTAATATTTATATAATAGATGTAGGCTTATATATTCCAATATATTACAAATAAACCTATATTTACAAAGAATATTTTCCAATTTAATTGTTTATTAATTATTTTAAAATATGTAATTTAAATAAATATATTAAATTATAATTTTCCTTAATAAGATAATTTTCTTCCTATCTAATAAATAAAATTATGTAAATAAAAAATAAATTATAATTCTTTAAAGAGTTGACGATAAGCTTTACTCGATTTTTTTCCTCTGTTTCAATTAATATTAATTAAATAACTTATTAAAACTTGTAGTACATTTAATTTAAATTTTAATTAAATTTAAAAGAAGAAAATTTATTTATAAATATACCGTATTTTAAATTAGATTTTATTAAGATTAATTTTTAATGCTCGATCTCCTGTAATTAGATACATCTTAAGTTTAATTTTTTTTTACATATTTTTACGTAATAAACTATCGAAATTTTCTTAATTTATTATTTTATTATATAAAATGCATCTTTTAAATTAATTAATTAAGTCTAAAATGTGGATTAATATAAAAATAAGCTCAGTAAATTCCCTTCCAAAGAACAAATTTGTTGTGATTTTTAGAAAAAGGGATCAAGTATAAAATAAAAAGTATAAAGTAAAAAAAAAAAAAGTCATTCAATTTAAATAGTATATTTCGAACTTCAGATTCTAATTCCATCACACGAGACATGTCACTTCGCTCGGAATGATCCATTAATAACATGTAAGGATGCCAGTACTTCAGGCCATGTCTCGTTCTACTATCCATATAAGTGATGAGGGTTTCCAGCTGTTTCTCTTGGATTAGAAGCTTGTTTTCGAGAATAATTGTATACTACAAAACTAAACTATTCTCGAAGGAAATTATGTTTTGAATTATGGAAAATATATCTAATCGTCTTATTTAAATAAAAAAATAATAATAATCGATTTAAGTTTATAACATTCTTAAATACTCTATTACTTAATAAAGATGATAAATAATACATACACTTGATAATATTGTTGATATTTTTGTTAATATCTTTAGTAATACCAAGCGCGCGTGTGTAATTCATCATCCTTATCAAGTGAGCTGACGACTAAATCGAAGAAAATGTGGATTCTACAACTTAAAAATATCATTAAAAAGCGAAATAAAATATTTAAAAAATCTGTTTTATTTTTAATTTTTATATTATCATATTGTAATTTTTCTCTCTTCTATTAAAATTTATTTTAAAATGTTTAAATTTAATTATTATAATAATTAAAGTGTAGAGAATATATACATATATACATATTTTTTTTTATTCTTAAAAATAAAGTTATTTATATAGAAAGGATGTATTTAAAAGCTTAATTTATCTGTAATTTTAATTATTTTCGGATCGTTAAAATTTCTAATGAATTATAATTAAATTTTAACATAAAAAATAGGAGTTTGCCTGTGTTAATGCTATGAGTGAATTATTTTGTTTACAGAACAACCTTGAAGATTTATTCTTCGCCATACACTCGACTATAAAAGACCGAAAAAAAAAATTAAAACAGGAATTATGAATACATTTTTGTCTTTTTTATTATTATAAATTATTATATAAGTTTTTATATAATCAGTAATTACATATAATAGATTGTTTACGAGTTATAAAATCCCAAACACGCAATAAAGCTTTCCTTCGTTCATTCATTTTGGCTTAATATTTTAACGTCTTTTTTTTTTTTAATTAATAAATTCAATTCTTTTTTAATTTAAAATGACTTAAATATATTTAAAATCATTTTAAACACGGATTTGAAATAAAAGCGAACGATTTTACTCGTTTATTTTTGCTAGAAATCTTTATATTTGCATGATCATTTGCCGTCGTGTTAACAAAATCGACTGTAAAACAGTTGCGTGATGGACAAATGTCTATTTTCTTCAATGGTTAACTACTGAATTTACATAAAATTACATTGACATTTTAATATAATGGATGACGATAAACGATGAAGTGTTTTTAACACGATCATTTTTTGTTTCTTGTTTGTTTAAACCCATTAATTTTAAATTTAAATATAAAATTTACTTATTTATTTTATTAAAAAACTAGATTTTTATTTTAGTATTATTTAAATAAAGAATATGTATATATATAGAGAGAGAGCCTATGTAAACCAGTAAAGTAATTTATTCTTTTTTTTCAATGTCATTAAAGTAGGTCAGACGATTAATTGATCTAATGTGATAAGTTGGCCTATTTCAATGACAAGTGTCAATTGGTTTTGTCAGAACAAATAGTAAAAACAAAGCAAAAAAAAAAAAAATATATTGATTACAGAAAAGTCTCTTCGATCGTTTCGTGCAGACCTAGATTTTACTCGGGTTTATTTCTTTTTCCTAGTTTTTTTTTCCCTATAATAATCTTAGTATCATCCGGTTAAGTTTTTTTAAGATTTTACTATATACCAATAATAAGACAGTGTTAATAATATATTTTAGAATAACCTTATTATTAATTTATGTCCGCAGTTTAATTTAATATAAAGAATTTTTTTAAAAGTTTATATAAGTGTGTCCAAGTGATTAATCGTTTATACTTGTATTACTTAACTTTTTTTATTACATTTAGTAGATTTAATTCAAAGAAAATTCTTTTTTGACGTACGATGACCTTGTTTTATTTTCACTAATTTTATATTATTATTGTGTAATTTGTTGGTTCAGATAAAGGAGAACAACGGAATTATTTGGACAGGGCCTTAGATGCAGAAAGCCCCAAAATTTTGTCTTTAATATATATAAACGATTAAATTTTCTTATGATAAGTGGTGAAAAATCTGTTTTTGCTTCTTTTATTCATGTTTTCTATTCATCTCGATAGGAGTGGGGCCTATACTTGTAACCCCAGAGTCCTATCTATATAAATATAGGCCCCACTCCTCTATAGGCCTTGATAATTTGCACTTATATATATATTTATAACTTATCTTAAAACTATATTTAATCTGAATGAAATCATAATTGAATTTTTAACCTTTTTTTCAGCTATTCTAATAACTGTAGGATTGTCTATCTATCCGTAAAAACTGTCTAAAATTAGAGTTACAGTTAAAATAATAAATTTAACTTTTAAGATATATTAAAAAATAAATAAATGAAACTACAAAAAAGAATAATAATTATTTTTTCTTATTAAATTATAAAGAAAAGAAACTAAATTTAATTTTGTTTTATAAAAGATTATTAGGCTATATAATAAATTCTAGTTACTGGAAATTTGATGCACTAATGATTTTGAATTAGCAGATCAAAGAATAAAGTTCAAACGAATTTATATTATTAAATTTATAAGTCAATGATTTCTCTATTTAACTTATTTACTTTATATTTCTTACCTCAATACAAATCAATTTTATACATGAGATGAAACATATTTATTTACCATCATTTATTTATTTATCAATAAATATTATAATGAAGAATAAAGTATAGTAAATAGTTTATAAGATTTTATATCTCTAAAGTAGGCTCCTGAATTAAATATTTAACAATAATTTAAAATTATCCTATATATTTAAATCATTTATATTAATAAAGTAAATAAATTTGTTCTGTATAGATGATGTGAAAATGTGTGTTAAGTAAATGTGTAGATAATAAATCAGTCAGCTATGCTATTGATTTTATATAAACTTAATAAAATATATAAAATTAAAAGCATTATGCCCAAACCTTAAATTTTAAATATCTTATTTAAAAATAAATTATCTCACTTTATTTATCATTTATTTTAAATACATCTTACTTAAATTCTAAATATTGCTTCATACAAGTTTATAGTCCACTTATAAAGATAAATTTCAAATTAAACTAAAAGTAAAACCACTTTCCCATTCTGATTAATTTACATTTTATAACTTCTGATACTTTAATCACATATCTTCATTTGTTTATAATAAAATTATAACTATTCAATAAGAAAATGAATGTTAACTTTTTAATGGCAAGTATTTTCTTATCTTAGAAAACAAAGAATCTTAATGTTTCTTCATCTCCATGCTTTTAAATATATTAAAATTGTCCTTCAACAACGTTAAAATGTTTATAGTTTGATTAATATCTATCTATCTATATATATATATATATATATATATAATTGATTAATAAGCAGTTTTGAAAAGCTTAATGAACAATAGAAATTATGGATAGGAGATAATAATTAAAGATAAACATGAAAGTGCAACAAAATCATTAATATAAATATGATAAATAAAAAAGTAAAGTACACATTCTAAAATATATTTGTTTAGTAATGGAAAAAGTTACAAAATTTGGCACCATCAACTTTATCAAGCAACAAAAATTGATTAAGTGACGAGACAAAATTAAAGTTTTCGATCAAAGTGTACAGAAATAAACATCAAACGAAATTACAATTATATGTTAATAAAATATAGAAGTTAGTTGGAAGATGATCAAACTTTGATCGAAGATATTTCTTACAATAAATTTTAATTCGTTATTCTCGATTTTAAGTAGTTTTTGTTAATGATAAAATTAAAAAATATGGATGAAATATGGAAAATTGATAGTAATCAGCCTACATAAATTTATTTTTAGCGAGTAAATTAACGCATATTTTTCTTAGATTTCTCAAAATTATAATTCTAGAATTAACCTTTACGTATAAATTTTAAATGTAAATCTGTTTTGATTCCAGAATTTATTCTAGAATTATTTTTATTTTTCTATATCTTATAATAAATCTATTACTGTTTACATTATACAAGCTATATGTATACGTAGGTGTATTCTTATAAAGCAATAGCTTTATAACTCATATATTAATAACTGAACTATATAATCCTATATGGACAGTAATAATATAAAGTTATGTAGTTATATGATTATTAATATAATAGCTGCCTTATTTAATAGTTACGTTTATTTGGTTATAAATAAATTCATAGAGACATGCGTAAACAATAATAATTAAAATAAACTAGTTGATAAATTCAATTCATCGTGATAGTAATATGTAAACGTATACAATTTTAAAACATTATTATTACATAAATTTACAGGCAGCACCATAAAATGGCTGCTTGACCTCTCCAAAATAAGCAATCATACACTCCTACAATCACAAGATACAACGTAAAACATTGTAAAAAGAAAAGGATTCCCCTTTTCCTTTTTTCTTATGAATAAAGATTCGATTTACAATTTATTTTTTAATTTTAAAAATATATAAAAGCAAGTACGTAAGCAATAATGTTATATCTATACAGATCTACATAAATGCCGTAGGATTTTTTTCAAGGAGGCAAACCGGGATCGTGTCTGTTACATGTTTCTAGATGGAGATAACCACTTGCCTAAGTATTAACCGGCAAAGGAGGGTGTAATTGCCTTTCTTGTCCCTCCCTCGCCGGTGCCTCTGTCTTCAAATTTATCACAGAAAATAATGGATATATATACGTTAAGCTTATATATATATATATACACACGAAAGTGTACTCGAAACAAGATTATATAATTACAATCCTAATAAGGTAACGAATCAAAAAATAAGCCAGCTAATATGTTCAATTCAACGTTATAAAGAGAAGCTCATTTTAGAAATTTAATCTATTCACGAGAGAACGTTCATTGATATCCCTTTTAAGCCATCTTTTCTTCTTTCTTTCTTCCTTTTTTTCTTAGCAACAATTACGGCATCAGGGTGAAGAAATCATTAGAAATTTACATGCTGCCGATGCTTTCGCAGCGAAACAATGGAAATTCCTGTCGTTCGGTGGCTTAATTGATTTTTTAACGTTGCAGAATTGAAAGACGTTCGGTATGGCTTCATTAACTCCCCGTTTTATTTTTCGTTGGACAGAAGAAAAAAATTAAAAAAAAAAGAAAAAAGATAATCAGAAAGTTTGCTTCTAAAACCACAATCACAGCACCATCTATCGACAATGGGAGGTATTAATAAGCCCAAGCTGTCATTTAGAAAATCTAAAATCTAGAAAAAAATAAAAAAAAAAAAACTGGAAGGTGATTATAATCTAAACGAGTTATCAATAAACAGCGGCTTACAAAGTAGTAATAATAGAAAAAATTTCGATTTTTTTTTACATATCCATCTAATAAAAATCAGCGAAGTTAATGATTGATGTCATGATCTTTCAGTTTACATTCCGGGCGAGATTCTGCAAAAGGATTATCATTTTCGGAATGTGCGTACGTATGTATATACATTACTTATCTAACATCAAAACGAGCGTAAGTTTAAAATTAACTACATCCAGGAACGGAAGCGAAATGCCCCGAAAGTAGCAACAGAACAGTTTCCTAGCGATCTATCCATGCGATAAATTTTCCCTTTAGCTTTTCGTCGAACGAAGCAAGCAACGTTATTAATATCAAAACGTGACTTAACGCCCGAAGTACTTATACAGTCAACGGATCTTAACGCAGCAGCTTTGGTGATTTATATATCGAACGCAGCGACTCAGGAAATGTCTGAATGATCAATTAATTACACGAGATCCACTTGTGCCTCGGGATAGGACCACTTGGAAATCTGAATTACTCGCTACTTAAACGTCTGTCGATGAAGTATCGATAGATAACGCTTCTCCTTTTATCCCATCTTTCCACTTTTCTATGACGAACCGCAACACTTTGAAGGTTTTTCTTTGTTTATTTATTTGGCTATTTTTAATTATAAGTGAAAGTAATAATGGGATCCGCTTAGATTCGATTCGTGAAAAGTATTTCTACGAGATTTTTCCAGTGATGGGAACTTATTGGAATGTGTAGGTAGTGCTTAAAATCTGAGAGATGATCTTTAATGAATCGTGATCGCACAATTTACATGGGTTAATCTGTTTGGTGAAGTTATAATAGCATTATTTATATAGGATCATTTCAATAGATCCTTTCTAAGGATCACTTATGAACGATCATTTCTATAATTCTTCCAGTCTTTAGATCATTCTTAGGTTTGTTTTTATAGATGACTTATAAAAATTGATCTGTAGAAATGATCCTATATAAGCCATCTACAGAAATGATTCATAGAACTTATAAAGGAATCTATAAGCAGTCCTTAGAAGGGATCTATAGAAATGATTCTATATAAAATAGTTTCTATAGATCACTCACATAGGATCATTTCTATAGATCCCTTCTAAGGATTGCCTATAAAGGAACCATTTCTATAGGTTCTATAGATCACTTCTAGGATCATTTTTATGGATGACTTATAAAGGTCTTATAAAGGTTACTTTTAGAAATGATACCGTGAATAATTCTATAATAAATATATAAGGAAATTTGTATAAAATTATTTGTGTTACTTTTAAATTTTGACGTATAGCAGGTTATTTCTTTTATTACGGTTATACTACATTATAGAATAGTCAAGGCCTGCCTATAACGTAGGTAGGCTTATAACTACATAAGTACAGTTGAAAGAAAGGAAGGATGTCGATTAAAGTAGTAGTTTCACAAAATTTTAAGAAGTGACTAAAAATAATTAATGTTTTTACAAGAAGTTTTACAGCTACAGAATTAGTAGACGATCAATTAATCTTTCAATTTGAAAAGCTTAAATAGAACGTCAAGTAAGTATCTTAATTGCAACTTACTGTATTCATTGAAATCTTAAGTTACAGTAAATATTCGAAACAAGTTTATAGTTTAGATCAAAAATAAAGCAAATATCATTATAAATTAGCGGTATAAATAGAGAAATTATAAAATTATACAAATAATCTTATTTTAAATAAAAATATTTACTCTAGTTTCTAATGGTAAAAAACATAGTTACTAATTGTTAATAACTATATTTCTCACCTTAAAAAAGTGTTTTATATTTTAGAAAAATTTAATATAAATAAATATTTATTTACCGTTATATTAAATTATTTTTTCTATTGCTTGTAATAAAGGATTTACATAATTTTATACATTGTACAAGAAATTGTGTGTACGCTGAATAGCAAATCAAAAATTACATGGTTTTTTCCAACAATTCGAGTATAAAAGTATTTAAATCAAAAAAACTAAAAGTATTAACTTTATATTAAAACTACACCTTGTATGTTACGCACAAGACTTTCAGCAAGTTCAAATATACAAGCATAGAATAAATTAACCATTTAACCCAAACTTCTAAGCGTAATGGTCGGAATTTTTTCACTGTTTTACTCTGTAATTCTTAAATTAAACATCGCGTAAAGATATCTTGTAAAGTTTCTTTAAAAAAAAAAACAAGAAAAATTACTTAAAACGAAAACGTAAGAATCCTGGCCCGATCTATAATATTTGAATAATAAAAGTGAAACCGGAGCCATTTCAACAATGGTTGGATTTAAGAAGACTCAAAAAATTTGTGAACGAAATTATGAATTTGAACAAAGTGTGTCAAGATGTTGACATCAATGGACTTACTCGAGACCATTTTCCAGTTAAATCGTACATTTTTCAACAGGAACTGGCATCGTGCCACGCATCGAAAGAAGGCATAAGATATTCGAATTTTATTATTTTCAAAATTTTGGGGGAATGAAACCGGATACCATTTAACAGAGTGTTATGTCAAGTAAAAATTGCATTTTATTTATAACATTTTCTTTCTTTTCTTTAAAAAAAAAATACTGTAGATATTTTTTTCCTATTCTTCAAATGGAATAATTTAATAAATTTTCACCCCATTTTAAAAACTTGTGAAACATTTTTACCCAAAAATATAAACCTTTTTCAAATATTTAAATTAATTTCTTTTTATTTTAAAAATAATAATAAAAAAGATTATTAACTTTTAAATCGAAAATTTTAATTAAATTATCAAACAGAATTTTAATAAAAATTTTACAAAGATAATAAACACGATAAAAGTAATAAATGTAAGATGAAACTTTTATTAATTATCTTTAAATATATTTTATTACAGAATCATTAACTGGTAAATTTAATTATCGTTAATTCTGTTGAAAATATGTTTTTTTCTTTCTTTCTTTCTTTTTAATTTTTAACTAAGCAAAATATTCATAAAAATTATAGGAAAACTGATTATACAGTGTTAAGCCTCGATCTAATGCTACCCTTGTAAAACGCCAATAAATACAACCAAATTTCGATATAGCGCTATGAATTTGTTCGTGTCTGAAATTGGCACTAAATCGATTGTGACGTTAAACCGAAATACCACGAACAACAAGAATTTTACATAGTAACCAAGTCTAGACACAAGTTTCAATTTGACAGTTTTAAAGTTGAGAATTTAATATTTAATGAGAAAGATCCGTTCCCGAGTAGTCGTTGGCGCTATTTAGGAGAATACTGTATTGAGGTTTGACTATACTTATGAATATTAAATAGAGAATACTGGTATCTCTGAATCACTAAATGTGCAATTTTTCGTTGCAAATGACACTCTTCTCAACAAATTTATGTGACTTTTAAACTCGTACGTATGTGTAGACATCGTTACTATATATTTTTATCGTTCAAAATACTTCACTTTAGCGCCACACTCGATTTAGGGCCAGTTTCAGAGACGAACAAAATTTATATTTATTAATCGTCGGTTTACGAGGATGATACTATTTACGATGGCGTTAAATCGAGGGTTGGGTATACATAATCCATTTTTTTAAAAAGAATTTAACAAGGTTTTACATCATATCTGCTTCCTTTCTTTCTTATCAAATAAAATACTTCATAGTACAAGATAGGTTGAATGCAGTATAAATAACCTTTAAATATTGTTATCGTTAAAACAACATTAGAACTGATAACAATGAAAAACAATGATAAGAAAAACAATTATAAATATGGCCGAATGACTCTATTATCAACGTTCTTATAATAGTAATATTCGTGCTTAGAAACTTGATTTCTGATAAAATTATACTGATTAACCTTATATTTTTATATGAATAGATAATAATAGAAGCATTAAATTATCCTGTTACAATTTTACAAGACCACAAAATAATAATAACAATAAAAAATAAATCTATAAAAATGTTATTGAAGATTATTAATCAATAAAAGTAAACAATAACAAATTTTTTTTCTGGTTTTCTTCAGTTTAAAAAAAAACAGGATATCAAAAGTTATTGTTGATATTTGATATTTTTCATAATTTTTTTGTTGAAAAGTTGAAATAGTGAAAATGCTTTTATATATATATATTTTTGATAAAAAAATATATAAAAAAGTAAATGGAAAGAGGAGCGAGTTGAGCTCTTAACACGGAGATGACAGCAGGAAAGTAATCACTTCCTTTTATATCGATGCAATCTGATCGGAGATAATATCACTGATTAAAAAGTACACGTGCCTTGCATTCTGTACTCTTAATGTAACCTAAAAAATTGTTATTAATAATATAAAAAAAATACTTTCTGAATTAAATATATCTTCGTATAAAAATATGGAAGGGCCTCATTAATTTGAGATTTTAATTTTTTTCATTAATTCATTGTTAACGTCTTACGTTTAGGAGTGAATAAATGCATCTAAAAACAAATTAAAATTCATAACATTTATATATTTTAATGTAAAAATATTTAAATTATTATTTTTACGTTAATTATAAATTTTTTTATATCATAAAAAATATTTTGAAGTCACCCTAAACAGCGCTTTACCTTTAAAGAAAAAAAATAAGCTATTTAATGGCAGTCAATCTTTATGACAATAACACAAATACTACACAAACAATTTATTAAATTTATTATTAAAAGTCCTTTTACTTATAAAATAGATCCAGCTTTATAATTTTTTTTAATGATTAAAATAAGGGTATAAAATTTTCTTTGATGTTGCTAGTTAGCTTTACACAATAAACAATCTAACTATTCCAGCCTCAATAAACAAATATTTACGCTCGAAAGCACAGAGTGGATTTGACAAAGATTAAGAGCTAACTAGAACGAATCTTTAAAAAATCGCCTGTGGTTTCTATAATAAAAAAAAGAAAAAAAAAAAGAATTCTAAATCGAAACCTGAGATTTTTTTATTAGAGAATTTCCTATAGAAAAATTCTTATAAAGAATTTTTATAAAATTCCAGGCTCGTTCATTGTTTTTTGTTCTTTTATCTCGGTCAATCTCATTAAAGTCTGATCAGGTGATGTTAAGAAGATCTATTCTATTACTGTTCTTGTTATAAACCTGACAGCAATTATAAAGGTATTTGACCTAAATAATCAAATAGCATTTCCAAACGGCTAATTTTTTAAATAAAAATTACTAAATTAAAACTTCAATTAAGTGATCTTCTCCGTCTTCAGCATCTTTACGAGATGAAAGGATCTAATGAGATAAATTCTTTAAAATTAGTAGCTTATATTGAAATTGTATTTTTCCATTAAAATATTGAAAATTTTAATCAGTTCTTTAACTTAATTTATAAATTTGTGACTCCTGAATTTAGTACTTCGCGATTGAAAATTTAATCCCAATTATGTACTGCATGATCTTATATAGTAACCACTTGAAATCGTGTCGTGCATGCAATATTTCGTAAATTATTCAAGGCAGAATAGGCTATCATCATGAAGCTAGAATAGTATAATTGATCACTCGAGAAGATCCATCTAAAGTTTTTTCTCGAGATCGATAAACACTATTACTCCAATTTAAAAGAAAACTATGCCAAATATAAGGTTTTTTTTTTTTTTTATGCACTTAAGTACCGGCATTCTAAGAAAAGCTGGCTCTGAAGTACCTTTACATTGAAATCGGTAGTTTTCTCATCGGTGACATCCGTGAAGGACAAAGTCGTTTCCTTATTCTGTTGAAGGTCATTAAACTACTTCAATATTCACGTTACCGGATTAGTTTCGTTCCAGTGAGAAGTGAAACAAGTAGAAACTAGATCCTGTCGAGTAAAATGGTTAAACTGAGAAAACGTATTCGTGCCAACGTATCGAATTAACTTACAACATGCATAAACTAAGTAACAGCTTACAATTACGCTTTTTCACGTTCTAAGTAGTGTTATTTTCGTATAAATTCTATATTGCATTGAATTTTCTATCATTTTATGAATCATGCCACCGTCAACGAGTGATTCAAATCGTAGTTAACAGTCGAGTAGAGAAAGTTGTTACGAATCATAAGCAAAGTATTCTTTCTAGATAAAATCGTAATTTTTAAGTTACGATGAAACGTTATGGGCTTGGCACGATGCGCTTCACTTGTCAAGGCAAACCAGGAAGCAAGGGTGGTGCCAAGTTCACAGCGTTTCATCGTTAAAGTCAAAAATTACGATTAATTTATTTAGAAAAAATTTTTTTTCTTCTCCTCTTTTGCTTGTTGATTTTAACGCTTTCGATGATAAACTAATATTTATAGAATAACATTTTACATCGATTTATCATTATTAAACTTAATTAATTTCCGGTAATAAATTGAGATTTTATCAAAAATAATAGCGAAATTGGACACCAGTTTCCAGAATAGTAATTTAATCGTTTGAAAATTTTTTGAATTTTTGATTTTACGAGTGAATTTTTTAAGATTTAAAACTGTATTAATGAAAGATTTGTATCTGTACTTAATCAAAAAATATATTTTTTTTAAATGTTAATGTAAAATACTACATATTAAAATAATATTACCATTGTTATATTTTGTGAAGTATTAAGATAAATTATTTATAGTTAAAATAGTAGAAAAAATCGTGTATTACAAATTCAAAGAATAATTTTTATACTGTACGCATATTTTTAAATATAAAAGTAAACAATTGGCATAAAGATATAAAATATTAGGTTTTTTCCCTTACACTTTTCTACAATCTAATGATGATTATCTGACAACATTCCTAATAAATCAACGTAAATTTCCTTCAAAGTACACTGTAAAAGTTAGTTATATACGAAAATAGAAAATAAAAACCGAAAATTAATTTCTACATTTTATAAAAAAAAATTAAAATTTTCAAAAATAAATTGCAATTTAGGTAAGAGAATATATGTATATAAAAATATACATCCTTTTTTAATTATAATTTTAAGCTTTTTTTGTACTAAATGTCATAAAAATTATGTAAATTATATATAAGAATCTTTACAAATTTCGTATGGATGAAAAGAATAATGATTAATCATTTAATGATTAATAATTATGCTATTCTTTTTACGAAAGTAATGTTATGATATAAACAGCACCTGTTACAAGATTATAATCCCTATAAATGTTTCCTTCCTATTTATTTATTTATTTGCCAAATCGACCTACAGAAATCCCCGATTACAGGACTGTTTAACATACAAGGAATATAATATAAAAATTGAAACATAATAAAACATAACATAACTTTGTATACATACATACAAAACATTTGAATTGAATTTAATACATAACAAAACAAAAAAAAATTGAAAAATGAAAAAACATATTGAACATGTAAGAACAATTTTCACATTAATTTTAATGTTCAATATTAAATAACTTAAGCAGTGATGCTTGAAACTGTCGCTAGAACTGAACAAATCTAGTTGTGGTCCAAAGTGATTATAGAGTACTGCAAGTTTATAAATAGATATAATATTTTGAACAATAATAGATTTATACAAAGGAATTTTAAATCCAAAATAGTTTCTTGCAGATGTAATTGTTCTAACAAAGCAGGAGCGTCAATTTCAGATTGTAATAGAGATCTTAAAAACTGCGTACATTAGAAATAGTGTCATTAAAGGTAGAAAATATATTTCAGCCTGTTCTTGATTTAACATAAATTTCCTTCTACAATATCATCTAATATGGTTATTAACTGTTTCTACTCTATGTTCAATTGTCACCAGTTGTGTATTCCAGATCACTACCGCAAATAAAATCTTCGAACAAGTAAGAGCCGAATACAAAGATTTTAGACATTTATTTCCGGGCGTGGTCTCAAAAATCTAAAAAATCATTCATTCCTAAAGTTCTAATAGCAGTTGTAATTATCTTTTCCACATGCATTTTAAAAGAAAATCTGGTATCATAATACATCCTAAGTCTCTAATATTCTCAACTCATAACCCTGTATGTAGTAAACTGCAAAAAATCTTGGAATGTAACTTGACAACATTACACTTCCCAAACAATTATGATGTATAAAAGCAATTATACACCAATATATTATTGCTGTATAATTGCATTTATACATCATAATTGATAAATAAATAGATACATTCTTAATAGATTGATACATAAATAAAAGTATTGATTAAGTATATAACAGATATGTTTAATATATATTATATAATAAACTTATATTATTATATAAGTTATATTAATATATATAAATACAACTTATATTATAAGTTGTAGTTAAGATAAGATGTAGCTTTATATTATAATATAAAGCTACAACTCATCTTTAAAATGTTTAAAAAATACAATGTTAAGAAAATTGCATATAAAAAAAAGCGAAATTTAGTAAAAAATTATTCTTTTTAAACATTTTATTTCAATAAATTATATCAAGAAACAGTAAATTATAATAAGCTTTAAATCTAGATCATAATATTCAATGAACTCTATCTTAAAAATGTCATAACAGTTTGTATTTTTTATTATAATTTAATTTTCTTCGAGTTAGTCTCCCAAAAACTACAAATATATATATATATATATATATATATAGTGTGTATATATATTATGTTTATAAACACGCAATAATGTTAAATAATCATTTTGAATATTTAAATTGAATAAACAAAGCATCCGAGTATAATCAATTTAAATGATAAATACTAAAATATTTAAGCAAGACATTAAATCTTAAAAATTACTTAAGCGACAGAATTCAAGCCGTGCAATGGTAATGTTAATGATTCATGCAAATGGTTCTTTTATCATCTCGTGAATCATTAATATTAATGTAATTAAATGTAACTAATTAGTAACATTTTAGATAAATTATAATTTAATTATAAAACTTCAATTTAAAGATTTTTATAGTTGCAACATGAACAAGAAGAGGAGGAGGAGGAAGAAGAAGAAAATTCAATGAAGTTGTCGTCTATGGAAACTTTAGCAATTTTAAATTTTAGAATAAATAAAATTTAAAATATTCTGAAATCTAAGTAAAACAATCCATTTCGAAAAATTTTTCATAGAAATAAAATTTCTTTTGTTGATCAAAGATTGAATGCAATATCGAAATACATTTATTCCAATCTAAAATCATTTTTTTAAGAGTAAAATAATATATTAAAAAATTAAATTCGAAGTTTTTTAATTAAAAAATTCTTATAAAATTAAATTTAATAATATTTAAAAATAAATATTTATTAGTAATATTTAGTAATCGTTTAATAAAAAATTTCTATTAAAAAAACTACCGGTATACTTTCAAAGACAATTCTTGACATAATTATGTTAATAAATAAATGTTTATTATATTTAAAAGTACTTTTATTTATTATTATTATTATTATTATATTTAATTTAATACTACATAATATTAACTTTTATAATATTATAATATAATGTAATTTTAATATCATGCGTAAAGAGTTACATAGAGTCTAAGTTGAATATTTTTATCTTGTAATTTTGTTTAATAAAATCTATATTTTGATTTAAAATTAAAGACATAATATATATATTTTTTATATTTTAAATATAAAATACCTTTTTCATGTATAATATTTATAATTGTATATGTGCTGATAATTAAATAAAATATTTAAAAATTCATGCAAAAATATCTTTCTCTCATATTTCATATGTACATATTTAAAAATTTTATCGACTGTATTTCAAACGATCACTTTAGAATATATATATATATATAATATTATTTAAGTAATATAAGTACGAACATAATAATATTTTTCGATCATATTTAAAATTTAATGAGTAAAATAAGAACTATTTACAAAAAAAAAAAAAAATTTAATCTGTTGAAACGACTCAGATAATTCATGTTACGTGAATGAAGTAATATAATTACAAGAAGAGCAATATCAAGAATAAATGGAATCGGATAGAGATTATAATCAACATGTTTCTTCGAATAACCAAAACATTTGCCTAAAGGGTTATGAAACAATGTATAAATAAATGGTAAAATTCATCTTAAAGATAATACTTTGCAATATAAATGATTTAAAAATTTAAATTTATCACAGAAATTAATGTTAAACGTAACTCAAATCCATTGACAATACTATAAAAACAATATTTTTGTTTCCAAAAGCTCCGTTAAGTTTAAATTAAATTTACTTCAATTATTATTATTATTTTTTTTTTTAATTCTAAAATTTAATAGTATAAAAGAAAGTGTTTAAAAATGTGTAAATAAAATAAAATAATATACATGTATAATTAATTATATTATTAGCATAAATCAATTATTTCCTTTTTAATCCTCACTCAATATATAGGAAAATATTTAAAAAATAAATAATTAAAACCAAACCTGTTGTTAGTTTAATCGATTAAACCTTTTAAAATATTGTTAAACATCACACAAGAATAATGGAAAACCTGTTTGGTAGGATCCAAATCTAATTTATTTCACTTGTTGACACACTAAAGTCTAAACTACAAATCATCTATTAGTTGGATAGATAACGTTCACTTGCTACTGTAGCTGTAGGCTCATTTCGAAAGTTTAGCTTTTAAAATATTAGAATTAAATATTATAAAAAAATATGTATCCATTAATAATAATAATAAAAAAACTATAAAGTAAGCTACAATTATTCAATGACTAACCAGTTATAGATATAACGTGTTACAAAGTCACTTATCACGAAAATATATCCTAGAACTTTATTCTATTAAAATGAATATATAAATTCGAGATTTATTTATAATAATTAAAACATTTTTTTCTCAAAATAAACATAATGAATGCTGGAAAAATGCTCCAAATAATAAATACAGTAGCCTGAACATATAAATTAATACACCGTAAATAATAATTCGTGTAAATTGGCATGATGCCATTTAGTGTGAACAAGGTCAAATGATCCGAATGATGCGAATAATAACGACTTCAGCTTTCACAATGATTTTAAGAAATCTTTTTAAATCTTTTCTATAAAAATTACATTCAATATCACTATAATTTTAATGTATAATGCGCCATTTTCCGGTTTGAAAGTAGGTTATTGGGGCATTTCTAAACTTAAAATGTAAAAATGTTTTAACTTTAATAATCTAACTTAAAAAATAAACAATTTAAAAAATATATCTACAATAGTTTAATAAACTATTAAAAGAGTTATTTTATATATTATAAAAGTAAACTATTGATAGGACAATAAACAGAATTTACTACAAAAACTACATCAATTCTCGCCAAATCCTTTTTTCATCTTCTATAAAACTGAAAAACAATTTTCTGTATTTCATCTAAAGAAACTAGATGACCCGAACCGAAAATCTAAAAAAAACCCCCTCTTAAAAAAACCTTTCTTGTCGTTCGAGTATTGTTCTTTCTTTTATTATTGTCGCACGCTTCTTTCATTTAAACAGCTGTTATCTTTTACATTGAAAACAAATTTTAATTATCAAACAAAAAGCATTGTTTCTTTCATTTTTTCCTACAGTAAATGGGGAAAAAAGTGCTTAGAAAGTCGAAAATTTCATCAGCACGTCCACTTCGTTAAGAAGAGCGAGAGAAGATAACACGCTCCCTTCTTAAAAAGAAAAGAAAGAAAGAAAGAAAAAAGAAAAAGAATTTAAATAATTTGGTAATAAATTATTTTATGATTTATTCGACTAATTCGGTGGGTTGATATTTATTTTATCTGGCTACATATTGTGACGGAAACAGGAAACATTGGCCTTTTCTATGATACAAATCTTTCTTAAGACGTTTTATCGCCTCGACGGTCAAGTGTGTTATGGCGTCTCATCCAAAGTTTTGGTAGAATAAAGATGCTCAAGGTCAACAACTTGCAAGGTTAACTTTTATCGAAAATCATTCATTGTCGTTCACTATGGCTAGGGGCTTTGAATAATTACTTCAGTCATCGATCGATTAAGCTTACATACAAGCGTAAATTTTACAGCAAAGTATATTCAAAATTGAAATAACATATTAACCTGAAATCTATTTAAAGTTATATTTGAAATTTAAAATAGCCATTTAAATTTTAAGATTTTTCAATCTGTGGATAGTGAATCCTTTTACAATGGCAAAGAAATTCGACGAACCTGCTAAGTTATAAAGTTTATAAATGAGCAAATTAAACCAGCTTGCTTTAAATAACCAAAGAATAATGATTTAAAAAAATTAATCAAATTTATGATTTATAGATTTTTAAGTTCAATAAAATAGCTAATATATAGAGATTATTTCAGGAAATAATATACGATGTCCTAAAATGAATTATTTCGGGCGATTATATATGTTATTATCTTAAAAGTATAAGTCTAAGGAATATTATATATTTTTACTTAAATTTATATATAAATTTTAGTGATTGACAGCATCACAAAGTTTGAGAACTCCAGAGATAAGGGATGACCTTATTACGTTCATATTAATCTCATTTAATTTATCAGCTGCTTAATTAGTAATTTATCGAGCGAAAATTCATACAGTCGCCATATTCAAAACAATTTAATTGTAAATTCATCAAACTGCACTTTATTAAAATTATAACGAGATCATTATTAGCAAAAAACAAAAGAAAAGAAAGAAATGTTTATAGTGTTTTCGAATAAATAATAAATATCGAAAATATGTTTATATTAACGAAATAATTTTTTTTATATGCATTATATTAATGTTAGGGTTTATAATAAGGACTTAGAGAATCGAAAATACTTATTACAAATGATAGATCACAATTATTATCTCGAGAAAGATACGTTTCAAAGTAATACAAGTTTCTTAGCGCATATATAAAAAACTTATTATTTTCAAGCGGGTTATTTTCATTTATCTATAAGAGGCAATAAAGATGATTATTATTATTATGGGATACGATAAAACCAGATAATCCATTCTCATCAATCAAGCTATAAAAATACAGGTTGACTTTGTAATACGAGAAAAGACATCCAATGAGATCTTAAGCGGTAGAAAGTAATATTAAGAAGCATATAAAACATTTATTAAAAGTAGGAGTTAAATAAGACAAAAGAGAAAGAAAGAAATAATAATTACTCTAAAATTTATGTTAGTAAAGATAATTAGTTATTCTTAACGCGCAATAAAGAGTATTATTGTTAGTTAAAGAGATAAGAATGAATAGCTAGAGCTAGACAAAAAAAAAGAGAAGAGGACATTATTCGAAGATTTGTCATCATTACGACCATCTGCCCGACTCTGAACAATCTGATCTACTCGTTTGCGCTCATATGATCACTCTCTACATGTTACTAATTACGTTGTTTTCCTCATTGTTTCTCCAATCTCAACAAAAAGCAACACTTGGCACGACGTCGAGATAAATGACGGCATAGCTTGATTTTAAATTAATTAACTCTTCTATACAAGTATATATTTAAACAGTTTTATTTATCGATTCTTTTCTCGCGTTATTAAATGGCGTCCGAATAAGAAGAGTAAGAAAGAAGGAAGAATAAAAGAAAAAAAAACAACGTTTAAAATTTAATTACGTTAATTATTCCATTACATGTCAATTAATCCGAAATTAGTACCATTATAGTATCTTATAAACTAACCGTTAATATCCTTTTCGAGATTCAAACTGGCATTTTTCCAAAAAATTTCTCGCAAACTTTTGTTAATAATTTACTAAATATTCTTAGATTATTTTATTTTTAAGTTTAAATTGTTTATAACTGCTGAGATTTTTATTTTTAGCTAATGAGACGAAATAATTAGAAATAAAGCAATTACATTCCAACTCGTGATAGCATTGTCAATATAATGAGTATTCTCCATAAGTAAACAGTCATTTATATACCAGAAAAATACCATTATATCTGATAATATTGACGTGTAGGCTTAGATAATTAATTTATTAACCATTCAGTGCTACTCGGAGCATTGTTAATTGCTCCGAATTTACTTTAGCTGATGCGTTGCACTTGATGAAAAGGAAAATCACGAAATCTGACAGAGTCTTTAACAATTTCCTCAGTAGGGTGTCATCAATTCATTCGTCTTACATGCGCAGGGCTAGTCAATAGGCGGCCCAAGGGCTACATCCGGTCCTCAAAGTTCCTATTATTGGCCCCATTATGAACGGTTGATTCCCCTTCAAACTACCAAAATGACCGAGTTCTTGAAATTCCAATTTACTTGCAAAGGGAATTTATTTTATTTTTACGTTAAAAACAGTTCATTTTCTAAGAACCTTTAAAATTATCTCTTTTTAGAATTTTATTTATTTATTTATTATTTTTTTCCTTCTTAAAACTATTGTTCTTAACGAACGAGTTGTGATTCTGTATTGTTTAAGCAATCTACCTCTACACACAACTCGACCGAATTAGCGTAATGGAAAGAGCATGGATTGTATACGTCACGAAGCAACGTACCATCGACGCTTGAGGCGATAAATAGTTTTAACAAAATTCTAACTCTAAATTGCATTACTTTAGATGATTAGTATTCTGATATTTATCATCAAAAACCGTTTGGAATTCCGAATAAAAATCCAAGAAAGAATTACGTAAGAAGAAAATTTTCGAGTGTGCTGCAGCAGCAGCAGCTTTGGTTGAGTTCTGAAGAAATGAGCTGGCAACTATAGGGATAAAAGAGGTTAGGAATTGATGGTGGTTTTGCTCCGCCTCTCAGAAAGGACGGGTGGATTTATTGACCATACTGACGATGATTCACTGGATGACTAGAAGCTGATATGACAAGCATGAAACTTTTGGAATGTAGAGAATCGTCCACGCCTTTGATACGAAATTCTTCAAATAAAATAAACATTAATTTACCAGTTTTAAAGTAAAGGAAGTACAGGTTATTAATATATGACTCGGCATTTTATATGAAATTCGGTCGATAAGATGGCGGCTTCCCCCTCGACGTACACTCTCCTATAGCATTAAACCGTTAAGGAAATTAGATTTGCGAATGAATAACATGTATTCCATAATTCGACAGTTGGAAACTATTCATGCAAATGAACAATTACATATCTATTCAAAATATGAATGTGCGTGTTATCTGTAGTGGATATAATCGAGCTTAAACGATAGTTGAACTATGGAACCTTCCATATAAACTGTAGCGTACATCACGTACTCTCTAAATACGTTAATGGGAATGGATTACTATTATTTCTAGTTAAACGTTTATAAATATTTGTCATTTATTATAAAGACATCTTAAAATATTTCAATTTTAATTTTATTTAATAAATGAATAAATAGTAAATCTTTAAACTCCAATTGCTTATTTTTTTATTAAGAATCTGTTAATTTTTTATTTTAGAAAGGTTCTCTCTTGTTATCGCATAACCTATGTATTTTTACAAGAAAAAATATTTTTTTAAATTAATTTTTTATAGTAATTATACAACAGTTCAACAGTGTAAATTATAAAGTATTTTTTTCAAATAGTGGAATTTTTTCTAAAGCAACTATGTATATAATTATTTAAATATTTTTTATATAATAAACATATATAAAATATACAGTCTGTTATTACTTCGAATTCTTTCACCCTTCAGTAAATAAGAACTTCTAAGTATTTTCGACAAGAATTTAATGATTTTATATCAAAATTTTTAAAATTTTTTGAACTAAATATATATATATATATATAATTTAATGATAGATGATAAATGAACTGATCGTTCTTCAGATAATTTATATTTCCTATCATTTAATGATATAAATAGAACGAAACGCAATAATTAAACTTCACTTTTATTTTTGTAAATCGTCGTTACAGCAATTAGATTTTTAAAAACAATTAAATTTACTTAAACAGAATCGGTTAATTATGGGATTTATATAAATAAATATTAATTCCGATATATTTAATCTTGCCACCAAGTAGAATAGTATATTCAATCGAGTTACCGATAAATCTACACTTTGAACCGAATATATTTACGACTTTCAATCCTATTTTATGAAGTGTACGGTTTAAACAAGTTTGCTGTCACTTCCAATAAAACAACCTGTCGAAAGAGAAACAGTTAACCGGACAAGCATACAAAAGTTTTGTTTATTTTACTTTGTAGTTTATGCAATAAGTTGATAAGTCCTTCAATCCCTCAGCAAACAAGATCCCGATAGTTTCTAACTATTCTTCGATGATGTGATATAAGTACTCACTTAATGGTTTTGTAGGAGACTATTTTTCCTTTGATACGCAAATGAAATGTGAAAGAGGCATAAATCATTCGGGTGGTCAAAGCGCCATCTATTGTTATTTAGCGAAACTAAGCACCCAAAAATTTGTTAATGATCCACACTTTAAAAAATTACAATCATTTTTTAAAAAATTTAGAAGCGTAACACGTTACTCTTATCATAAAGAAGCGCTATGTGTACGTATCTAGCTTAATACGAGGGATGATTATTTTTAAATATTCAAGTTTTTCTATGTTTAATTTTTATCTAAATCTAAGAAATAAATTCAAAAGAGACAAAGAAGAATACATTTTAAACAATTCTTTACGTATTTTAGACAAGGATTACTTACAAAGTGGGAGTTTTGATTTGATTCATAGTTCGATACGGATGATGTTTTGTATAGACGAGACGTTTTCGAATGTCAATAACCTCTAATACGATTCCTACAATGTAACATCCGTACTTAATTTCAATCAGTTTATGTGCAGTGTTATTAATCAACGAACAGATCTTGGTATAACAAAAAAAAAAGAAGAAGAAGTTGACCTTGACTGCGATATATCAATTAAAATAACAGCATCGACTACAACAATTTAAAATAGTAAAGATGGCGAAAAAAAAGAAAACATTGAATAGAAATGTGCTTAAAAATAACAGGTGCAGACTACATTTTTACTTAAGGATGCCATGTTTTTTGTTTCGAATTGACAAGAACATTTCATCTGCATTCATTTCATCTGATAACAGCTCTTCCTGTTCTGCCTATTACAAGCACCTGTTTCGGCCATTATCATTAAACGGATTTTTCTTTAACACGATATTATTTTAACATGAAATATAATTTTTTTTTTTTAAATTCCCTATTTTTACAGTTTATAAAATTATGTAATTATATTATATATTAATTTGTTTAATAAAACGTTCTTTTATTTTTATTGCTATATTATATTACTTATTTTCTAAATATAATGTAAGGCAATTTACATTCATCTAAA
The DNA here is from genome assembly GCF_030686945.1 of Centruroides vittatus. Taxonomy (NCBI): domain Eukaryota; kingdom Metazoa; phylum Arthropoda; class Arachnida; order Scorpiones; family Buthidae; genus Centruroides; species Centruroides vittatus. Next base: position 1,039,902 of record NW_027122427.1, on the reverse strand, counting down.
CTTCTAAATGCCGCTTTAATTTTGATAAATAAATGATTATTAGCCTATGTAGAATAAATTTAAGATTATATAATATTTAATATTTATTTATATAAATCCAATTATTTCTAAAGTAAAAAAATAACAAGTGAATTTTATTTACTTAATCATTAAGTAAATAGAATTTCCTATTTAATATAGGCCTATACATATATATTAACATAAAAAGATTAGCCTATATATATTTTTATTTAAAAATTAAACATAATAAGTTATTATATAATAAATAAATGAAATGTTTAAAATTCTTCATTTAATAATTTTTCTTGAATAAAATAAATAAGAACATATTTGAGATGTATCCTTAAAATGAAGATTTAATAGCAGGTTTTTAATATTTTTATATAATAATTTATTATTGTGTAAAATATTAAATCTCTATAGAATATTATTGAAAATTTTATACTTTAAATAAATATTTATTTATTTTAAATTTTTGTACAGAGAATCAAGCAGCTATAAACGAAAAATTGATTGTTATTCCTGACGAAAGCAAAACTAAAAATAAACTTATATTAATAAACTCATTATCATTCGAAACTAATTTAATATATGTTATATAAAATAATAAAACTAAATTAATTTTCTTATATTTTTTTAAATATAAATTTATTCCAGATTATAAATTTCTGTGATTTGAATAAATTATTAACAAGCCTTATCATAGAAAGGGCCATTTGACTCGGGCCTCACAATTTTAGAGGCTTCAAAAATATTTGCTACAAATTATTCATTTCGTTGTATTTCTTTTTTATTAAGAAAATAGTCTTTATTTTTTCTGTCAAGTTTTATTATTTGAAAAGTATAATACAATTTTTTAAACAACTTTAATGTACTGAAGGCCTCAAAAAATTAAGTGATCTGATCCTCTCTTGTTTTGGATAGGTTCTAATTATTAGAATAAAACCTTAAAAAATTGTTTACTCTACATTAAACTTAATTTAGATAAGCAATTTATAGATAATAATTCTAGTGTTTAATAATAATTATAACTGTAATTATTTTTCTTGCAGGAATTTATTTCATTTCTGTTATTCAATTTGTAAACGATCTCGTGTAGATGTATATAAAGAGTCAAAAAGAAGAAAAAAAATATATATATATATATATATTTTCCGAAGAGTTTATTTGATCTTTTCTTAGAGGAAATGTTGACGTTAACATTTAATACCAATGGCTGATGTATCGAATCTCGATGAGTTTATAGATCCAGTTCTAAGTCAAGTGCATGAGTGGATATCTGAAATAACAGAAAAGATCTGCCATAATATACTTTCACGTTGATATATGTTGTATAATATATAACATCGGATGTATATATAATTTTTTTATATTTAAATAACCAAAAATGTTTTAACTTTGATATTACACAAAATGTTTGATATTATAAATTAATTTGTGTATAAAATATCTTTAATATGCATTAAAACTTATAATGTTAAACTATTCAAATTTAATGTTAAAATATCCTTAATTTTATTAAAAACATCATTATAACAGACTTGAAAAGTTTATCTTAATGCTGTTTAATAAATTTAGTTTCTTTTTCATATGGGCTATATTCATGCTCTAAATTCAGTTTACAATTCACAGGTATATTAAGAACATATAAGACAAACCACGATTAACTAACTTCAGAGCAACCATGTATAATTTTAATAAATAATTTCAGAGAAATTTTTCTAGAATATTATATTCAAACACGGCAAATATCAATGCGCCTTTCAGGACTTCGCTTTATGTTTGCAGGTAAATAAATAGATAAATAATTAGAAAGAAAATTTATATGTTTAGAATGTATTTTTTAACTTTAAAAAATTTTACGCTAATTTATACATTTCAACTATTAAATTAATTTATAAATAATTTATTAAGAAAATCATAAAAATTGATCGACTAATTGATAACAAACAAATCAATTCCATAAATCAAATGATAATTAAATTGCTGAGAGTCTTAATATTGAAAATGCTTTAATGATGACTAAAATATTGCAATTAAATCAAGTGAAATAATCCTATACATCTCTCACAAACAGGCTTTTAACGTATTTAATATTAAATAGTTAGATATACAAAGATAAAAATAATTAATATTAAAACTAAAAATTATCTTAAAGATCGATAAGCCTACGGATATATACTTATACCGTATATATATAAAGGTGTCCTAAAAAATTATATATATATATATATTTGCAAGTCTAAAAATATGAATTTTTATTAGGAAAAGTTTAACAAAATGTAATACATATTTACAGCATAAATTTTGTTTTTTCTGTTGTAAATTTACATTTATCCATTGTTGTTATATATATTATATATAAATATAATATTAAAACTTTAAAAAAATATATATATATTCTATTTTTTTTCTAAAAAAAGTAATCATTTGCCATTTAATTTATTTTACAACAAATTAAAGAAATAAAAATAATCTTTTGAGGTTTTATTCGCTTTATAATAAACTAATATTTTTCCTTATTTCGTGACTTACATAAAATTTATAAATTAGGAAAAATAATATTTAAATTCTAAATTCCTGTTGCTTATTTTAACTTGTAAATAGTTTTTAAAAATTATTTTCTTACAAACATATTTATGAATTTATATACTGTATGTATATAAATATGTAGGCCTGTATATTATTATGTATATTTATTTATTTTGTAAATACGAGACAATGATATAAAAGCATAAAGTTATCTTCCCATTTAAAAAAATAATAATAATTATAGCAATATATGGTAAAAAGTGTATAACACATAAAATTATACAATATGTATACGTATATATATATAATATAAAATATATAAAATGGAAAGCATCACAAAGTAAACCGTGGCAGTCTGGCTGCACTTACATCATACAGTTTCTGCACAAAAGAAGAAAAGATGGTCTTTTTCTTGCATGGAAGAGCAGAGTACAAAGTATTCACATTGATTTTAGCTGTTTATCCAGTCAACAGGAATAAGAAACAAAAATTTACTAACATAATTGAAGTTTTTAAAAAATTATCTAAGTCATAAAAAAATCACATATTTGCATGAGCAATCATAATTAATGTCTCGGTTAATATTGTATAATTTCATTAAAAAACAAATTAAAAATTTTTAAAAATATTTTTATAGAGTTAGATCCATATTTTAATATCAGAAAAATCAGTTTTTAATAATTTTTTATATATATATTATTAAAAATATAATAAAATTAATTAAAAAATATATATGTGTACATATATTAAATAATATATTTTTTTAAATTTTATAGTATAAAAAATATAAATTTATGAGATAAATAAATTTCAATAATTTGATTTTTTTTAATAAAATTCAAATTTCAGAATGATAAATTATACCTAAAAGATGTCAGTTATTTCGATTATTAAAAATTCGATAAATACTATATATACATATATATAAAACGATAAAATATTGAAGATATAACCTATATTATAGACCATAAAAATTTGTAATAAAATATTTTATATAAACCAAAATTGACTTAAACTTTAATAGAATGAAAGTATATTTTAGAGGACGTAATCATTAGTGAGTAAAATATAAAAGTTCTTTATTAAATATTAAATAAATAAATATACATATATATATTTATACAATATTTATTTTATTTATTTATTTATGTTCTCGTATATATGTATATTTTTTTAAATTTTTATATAAAATATTCAAATTCAAATAATTTATTATCATGATATGGATTACTCCAGTCATAAGGGGCATACATTATTTTTAACTTTCTACATTTGAAGTTAATGATAAAAATAAAATACAAATTTCTTATAAATTAAGTTAAATAAACATAACAGACAATAAAATTTTAATTATAATCTCGTTAATTATAAAATATAAAACAATATAAAATGCGTCTTTAAAATATCATAAAATTTTTTGGGCCTTCTTTTAAAATAGGGTGTGATATCATTTGTACCTTGATCAATAGATACATAAAATAAAATTCTTCATATTAAAAACACAGTATTATACACACACATCATGAAATTTTAATAATTATTATCTATTACATCGTACAAATTATATAATATGTAAATTAACAACTTGAACTACATATACTGTTTTTTCTTTATTTTTAAAAGTAAAACAGGTATAGTTACTTTAATTTATTAGCATATGTTGACATTTAACTGATTTAAGTGGTAATGTTTAACTCAGTTAAATGTCGAAATTTTTAAATTTTAATTTTAAAATTCAAATTATCAAAAGTAAACACAGGTGAACATTTTTATTCTTGTTTATATATTATCGTGGTTTTCTTTAATTCCTGTTTATATGTTATGAACTCGTTTCATTCCAATAAATTTTTATAAAGAAATTGGATTTTTCGAAGTAAGAGTAATTTCATTTATAATATATTTTACACTAGACCATAAATAATATTCTATTTTGAATGATCAGCTGAAAGGCTATGGAATTCATGGCTACATATAACGCCATCTATCTATTTCCCATAATACTAAATCATTCCCTTAGTTATATGTTATGATCATATTCTTACTTGTCAGTACATAAAAAAAGAAAAAAAATCACAAAAGAAACTACGAAAAGAATGAAATAAAAAATATTCTACTAATTTAGTTACGCTTTGAAAAACATTTTACATTTTAATACTTATATATTTCATGGAGGCCCAGTTGACAATTTTTCTTTTTCTTTTTTTTTTGTGACATTCATAAATGACAGTAGTGAAGTAGGCTACTATTATGTGTCTAAAAATAATCTGGAGATTTATGAATAAATATTGAGTGATATTTTGTAGAATAAACTTGATGTTTGCTACCCGATCCTTCCTACGTATAAAATACCGATAATCCATAAAACAAACATAAGCTGTTGATATATGGTAGTACTAAAGAAGTAAGCAAGACTTACCTTTACAATACGATTCTTTTATTTAATCTAGAATAGATTCCAACGTTAAAAAATCTAAAAAATTCTAATTCTTTTTAAGTTTTCCTTCTGTTTTTCCATAAGTTATATTAAAAATGATTCGCAATAAACTCTATGTTAAAGATTGTATATTAATTTTAAGAATTACAACGTCTAACTCTAAAATTAACTCTAAAAATATAGAATTTAACAAGACTTTATGAATTACTTGTTATAACATCCTATAAGATGAGATAATAAATTACATCGTGTAAATATTTAATTATTGTATACATATATATTTTAATTAATAAAAAAAAAATAAGAAAATATTACTTAAAATAATTTTAAAATTAATAATTAATACTTTCGTATAAATTTTCGACTAAAAGTAACAGATAAATTGAAAAATATACCTTATAAAATTTTAATATTTATTTATTAAAACAAAATTAGATAAAAATCTGACGTTTAAGTTTTATATTTAAACCTGTTCTCACTTTAAAAAATATTTTATTAATATTAATTATCTTTAAAGGTGTAATTATTATTGAAATTATACGTATAATTATATATAATTTACTAAGAAGTATTGAATATTTTTTAAAAGAATAATTTTAATTAATATTAATAATATATTAGAAGATATAATTAATTATTTTAAACGTAATTTCTAAAATAATTGCAATGTTTATTTTTCTTTGATTTATTCATTATAATAGAAAATTTTTAAAAATTACGATAATGATCACATCGATATAAAAATATAATTTCTAGAAGAATAACTCAAAATTTTTATGCATTCATTTTATTAAAGATTGTTAATAATATATCAAATTCATTCAGTTAAGAAAATTCAATCCATAGAGTTAAAAACTCTTATATTATAATGGTATAAATATACATTTCTCATATATATATCTGTGCTTTTCTGATAAAAAAATTATCATAAAATAAGCTAAAAGAAGTTGCATGATAAAATGTAGACTATATTAAAAGTTCATAAAGAAAAAAAAAAGAAGAAAACTTTAAATTCATTAAAGGATACAACCACTTTAAAATGTATAGATAGCTGTAAGCAATATAGGCCTATAAGATCCGTTAAATATATTGTAAAGTTTCAAGAAAATATCACGAACTAGTAATTGGTTTCATAAATTTAATGGTTAAATAATATTAAGAAAGGGAAAAATAAGAATTCACCAATGACACACACAGTCAGTTGAAGTTGTTGGTATTTTTCAATTTGTTCAGATACCAAGTGTTTTTCCAATTCAGCGAAGGTTTGACGAACTACTTTTGATGTCGTCATTTGAATACCGAATTCATAAAACCCAGCTCTATTTCGTGATATTTTCTTGGAATCTTTTCAATACATTATCTAGACTTATACATTTTGCTTTTCTTTTTTTATTTCTAAATTTTTAAAACAGCAGCTTCAACTTAATGAAGAATGTTTTTTCTCCTACGTGTACATCGCCAAAAATGTATGCAAGTCAATATTTATTCCTTATTAAAACTATTTTTCAATAAATAAAATTGATTTGTGATAAGAAACTTTCTATTTGAATTTTTTAAAAGTGAATAATAGCTATAAAAATTTATTTAAAGTACTGAGATAAAAATGATTGAATTCTTTAAAAATTGGGGTTACTCTCCTTTATTTTATTCCATTTCCGCACTACTTGCTTTTTATATTTTAATTTTTTCCTGCAACTTATAATAATTGCATTAATTTCCTCTAAGGACATTTTAATAACCGAAGCAAAAGGGGTTATGAATTGACGGTCACATCCTTATTAATATGTTTGGATGTTAAAAGTGGATTTATAAATTTTCCCAAGATCGATAATAACTGAAAATATTCGTTAATCATTTTACTTAAGATTCGGATTTACGAATATAATTATATAGTAATTGACATTCAAATCAAGCGGGAATTGAAAACAATTGTAATAGTATACACGAACGACAATTTTCTAACTTTTAAGTGCAGAGTTCTGTCATAACAATAGCAGTAAATCGAATTTCCGTTTATAGTGCCGTAATGGTTAAGATATATTGTATTCGTCCAGCTTTCCAAAACTATCTCTTCTCGAAAATAATAAGATTTAAAAGATATCGACTGATAAAAGCTTACTTGATATGATAATCAAACAATTTGTTTTGGTAAGAATGTTAGACAATTCATCAAATACACGGAAACTGTATTGTTCGAAGCAAGTAGTAACGTCTGAAAGGAGTTATTAATCCCAACATTTCAAAACGAAACGCCTCCTATCATTTTAAGTACAAATTACTCACAACTTGAGGGTAAGCAGTCTGTTTCACCATAATATTCACTCCTTACTGCAGTCCTGCAGAAGTAGTGGGGCCGTATTGATTTAACAGCGACGACGCCAGCCACATTTCTCTCCGGTTGTGTTCTAATTCCTTCCTAACATCCCTTCCGGGGAAACCTACAGCCAGCGACCAGCAATATATCTTCCTTTCTCGTTGCTCCAAGCCTCCTCGCCCTGGCCTCGTGCAGCTCGCTGCTATTCCATGAAAAATGACTCTGTGTTTAGCCACCAGTAGCATGCTGGGAGCCTTATGGTTCCACTAGCAAAACTCTATCCATTTGATAACTAAGATTTCAAACTATTCTTTTCGACTGAGATCACTTAATAGGCTCTTTATATTTAAATCTAATTGTTAAGAATTTAATGAACATTTATGTTCTTCTCTGCGACTACATGCGTTTATTGTTCTAAATCCTGACTTGTTCAGTATCTAAATTTAAAATCTAGTTCCTTTTTTCCCCCTTCCTTACTGATTAGATAAAAAATGAATAGAACGAGTTATTAAAATGATACTGTAGGCCTATATATTTATAATAAAGTATATTAATTAAATTTCTAAAAAAAATTAATTAGATTATCTTTTATCATTAATTAACATTACGTGTCGATTTTTATTGTCATTTTTAAATGTGTTAAATAAGTAAACAATAAGAAATCCAACCATTTAATTTTAAAAGAAGTGTAATAAAATTTAATTAAAACTTTTATAAATTAATTAAATATATTCAATTTTTTCTCTCCTTTATAAAAACTTTAAATCGTTTTTTAATAATAAAATAATAAAAATAATAATAATAATTTATGGTTTACATTAGCGACGTTGCTTGACTAATTTTTATTTTTATTTTTTTCAATCACTTAACGATCATAAACTAATCTCTTTAACCTCAAGTTGATTCTTTCAAAGTTTTAATTTTATTATTTTCTCTTTGTAAAGTTAACTGGTAAATTAAATTTGATGACTTACCTTATTAATTTAGTCAAATTGCTTCATATCATTAGGAGTTAGTACTTTATTTTTTAAACAATCAAAAGCTGTATATCTCCTTTCGATTAGGTAAACATCCTGTAATTTAAACAAGCACTGCTGAAAGAATCAATTATATTTTTTTTAAAAAAATATCCCTTTAAATTGCCAACGAATATTTGAATATATATATAATCTATGTAAACGATTAACAAAAAAAAAATTTTTTTTCGGTTTATCATCTTAAATCTTTAACTCTAAAATACTAATTTTGCTGATTCATCGGGTTTAAAGTATTAAAGCTTGCTCGTAAACATCCAACAAAGTTGTTTTCAGAAAAGGATTTGCTGGCAGTTTACATTACACTATGATTTACAGAAACGTTAAAGTATGCAACTGGAAATTTTAGCAAGTTTAAATCTTAAATCATTCTCTATTTACTGATTATATCTGAAAGGTGAAGAGTTTTTTGAAGAGCTTGTATATATCATCGCCTTTGATTCTTAAATTTTTTATGATATTTTTTCATATAACTACTGGTTATCAATATATATATTTATTTATTTTTAATAAATTAATGCTTATAAAGTTCCTGAATAAATTGGAATATTGAACAATTCTCAATTATCCTATAAAATCCTCGTAAACATGAATTAAGATTAGATCTAAAAAGTATTGAATTTCAAGAGATATCATTAGCATTTTTATGTTTTTTGTGGTTTATTATAATACTATTTTTTGGAATTTTATATATATTTTTGAATATCATGTTTGATTTTCAAGTTATATAAACATGACTTTACTTAATTCATGAGTTTGAATTGAATATCTTATTCAACATTGATCTGATCTGAATGTAATAAAATTGATTGTGGCTATATTCAACAAGCAATCTCATTGATAACTTCAAGAAAAGATTTATATAATTGAATTGCTCACATATTAACGAGTAAAAATAATAAAGAAATGTATTTTAGTCCCAGAACACGAATAAAAATACAAAAATTCAATTAAAGATCAGATCTAAACGTGAAAAGTAATATTCTATATCCTTTAAATATTATCAATTAATTCACTATTAACATGGAATTTTAAATTATTTGAAACAAATTTTTTATGGTTTTTTTTTCCTTACAGAATTTAATTTTTAAACTTAAAAGACAGAATTATTCACCATTTTAATAATATTGAAGCATTTCAGTTTTATTACCAAAAAAATGAATTTCTCTTTTAAAAGTTAAACTTTTCTATAATAAAATATTATATAAAAGAATATATTATATAGAAATTTGTTATATATACTGTAATATATTATACAAATTACTGTGTTATATATTATAAAAAAAACTATTTCCATTAATAAGAAATAAATTTATTGAAAATAATTTTTTAACTTCAAAACATATTTTAAAATTTAATATCTATAATTTTCAATAAGTACGTACAGTACATTTTATCAATTTTTATTTATAAAATAATACTATGTTTAATTACAATGAAACCAATTCAATATATTTTACTCAATAGAGACTGTTTTGAAATGTATATTCATTTCTGATCACTAATTTGAAAGATGATTATTAATAATCATTTCGTCGAAGAGAATATTTAAGATTTTAAATATATTTTTATATCTGGATACAATACAATAATGCTGTATTACAATTGTAATTATAGAGAACAAAAGTGCAAGTAAATCTTATAAAGTAATGATAATAGGTGTGGTTTCCTCAAGTGGAACCTATAAATTATATGAAACTAGTAGCCAGTGAATAAGTGATTTGAAACAGTCTAATAAGAAGGGTGGAATACATTGAAACTGATATCTTCAGTATTATTTTTAGATATACCGAGAATGCATTTACTGTCAATTGAAGAAAAATGTTTATTTATTTATTTAGTACAAGATTTTAAAAGGTAATGCTCGAAAGGGCATGAAATTTCCCCCTTCACTATAATGAGTCGGGTTAAAAATAGCGAAAAAAAACTATTTATAGAAAAATTTTAAAATAAATTTATAATATTTATTTATTTTACGTACGTAAATATATGTACGTATATTATGTACAGTACAGTATTGTGGGCCACCCACATACACTATTAACTCAAAAGTCAGTTAAACAAGTTAAGTAACTTAATTATATCTGAGTTAATTGGCTTTTGGGTACTCTATATTTAAATTTTAATCTCCATTAAAGTATTAATGTATAATTATAACGCATATGTATATTATAACATAAAATATAAATAAATAAAAGCAATTTTTATTAACTGTTATCAATTAAATAAATTAACAATATCTAATTTTTTAAAATATTTTTAAAATGTTATATATATATTTCTTAATCCGTTCTGCTTATTTATAATGAGTAATTTCATTTATAAAATAAAAAAAATTTTCGAAATTATCTATCTGCTTGAAAACAAACAATTGTAATTACTGTTATTGTTAACAATACAATATAATATTTGAATGGTCCGTGTTGGCGCAACATAATTCAAACTTGACCCGATTTCGTGACCAACGTTAAAGTCCTACATAAGCAACGATGAGCAAATTCTTATTTACAGAAGTTCCTCTACGTTTGACAACATAATGAAATGCGTGCTTAACGCTACTCTGATTAAGAGCATCGTTTCGATTTAAAACTTTTTAATTGCTTTCCCATTCTCTAATTTTAATACTAAAAAGTACACACATTCTTTTATAATTCGACAGTTTTAATTTTAATTTTTTGTAATTATTATTATTAATATTTTATATTAATTAAAATAAAATTACAATGTCATGTTTTAAAAATATGCTTATCCCATACATAAAACAATTATTTTTAATAATTTAAATGTTTCTTAAAATAAGTTATTTAAACATTTTTAAATATATATTGATGAAAAATAGTATATTATTTAATCATTTATCACTAATTGTGTGTCCTTTTTTCATATATTTAATGTTTTAAAATATCGTTAAACTATTAGTGTATAATTTTTGTATGGAGATTAAAATTTAAATACACGATGGCCCAAAGTAAGTTAACCAAGATGTTTAAAAAGTCTACTTAGCTCAATTAACTAACTTTTGGGTGATCCTGTATTTTAGGTCACGTAATAAATAAATACGTAAATATGCTTATAATTATAAATTATATAAAGTGTATGATCATTTTAAAAATAATGATTTTAAGATATAATTAGCCTATGTAACATTAGAATACATTTCCTGACTTGTAGCGTAAAGTAATAGAAGAGAAATAGCAATATTTCAATTATAAAATCATTTATACGCTTTGTTTAATTTCTTTTTTTAATATTTAAGCATCAACTATAATAAACAAGTAATCTATATATTTATTATATATTTTTTTCTTTTTGTTAACAGATAGGATCGAAAACATAAATTACAATGTATGAACTTATTCAAAACAAAGTCCTAGGTCAAAAACTGTGTTTGGCCCCAGGTGGGAACCGAACCTGGGTCTTTAAATTAAAATTCGTGTGCCGAATGCACTAACCAGATATACTACTGCGACATGTTCATCCTGTTTTTATGATGGTATCACTTAAGTTTATCTTGGGAATAATAAAACATCTTGTTAATAAACCATTAATTTGCTTAGAAAAACAAGTCAATAATCTGTTTATTAATGAACAAAGTTTCTAGTTTAAAATTTTGTTATTTTTACATTAAGATGTTATTTAATTTTTTTATTTTATTTTAAAACTGGTTGTTATATAAGTGAAGCAATGTGGATATTTATTGCCGAATATGGAATGGATAATGCCGAATATGGCATGGATAACAGAAGCTTTGTAAACTTTACTCAGAAATCATTTATAACTCTAACACGAACAAATACGTATTGTTCAGACTATAAATTGAGAATTACAATTCCCAATCTCCATGACTACCATTTTAAATTTCCTTGATGCGAGTTTTCCTAAGTCTTCTTTCTACATTATAAACCTATAGGATCAAGTAGCTGAATATGCATTTATCATAAACTTTCTATTTTATAATACAGATATGTAGATTTTTCTTAGATTTATTATAAACTTTATTGATATTTTTATATATTCACCGGCGTGTAAAGTTTACATCAGAATTTATGAGTATGAATAATAAATGTTTCAATCTAAAACAAAGAAATATAAGCTTAATAAAGTCAATGTAAAAATAATTCCGAGAATAAGATTGATATAGCATATGGTAGCACAATCCGACACTAAAAATCAACCTATCAAAGTAAAACAGCATTAGTTCCAAGAAGCCAATCTAGATAGCAAATGTCCGAATGCCATTGCAATTGTATGAATGGATATTTTACATGCGATAGGAGTACATTAGATATTTCTCTTATAGAAGAATCGAAAAATCGATCGTTGTCTGACACGTGTATGTAAAGATAGTCTACTCAAGATGATGTCTGTCAGTAAGTTAGATGTTATTATTAGACTGCACTTTCTTGTCAGATATATAAGGTAATATTGTAGCAACTTAGACAAATAAAACTTTTTTTAAGTCATAATTACTACAACTTTTTAACTAAACGTATAACCTTTTGTTAATATAAAATCATTCCATTATTTCAAACGTAATTACTGTAGACAGTTAACTGAATAATCGTTAAAAACGTAACTAAAATGTAGAGTTGTAAGTTATAATTTAATCAATTAAGAATACTTCTATTTAAAGATATTTATATCTAATATTTATTTACTTGTAAATTATAGAGATTTTTTAGTAACGAAAATATCAAAGAATCGAAGAAATTTAAGCTAGAAAAAAGAGAAGGAATGAAAGAAAAACCTTAAGTGTCAAGAGTGTGAAAGTACAAGAAATGGGATGACTGGCTTTCTCTCTGTTACTGTCTGACGGTTGAAAAATTCACGATGACATAACAGAAGCAGAGTTGTTTTCTTGAACTAGAGTGAATCGTGGAATCAGGAAAGGAAACATCGCCAATCCAAAACAAACATAAGCTACATAAGAAAAAAGAAAAAATTGATTTTTTCTCCCCATCTATTAGTATGGACTTCATTTGTCTTGCAGATTCTACCAGCGTAACCAGTTGAACTATAAAATATATGGATCTTGACCATTTTTCGCAAGAATATTAAATAATTTATCAGCAGATAAAAAATATTTCGATTTTTACAACCGGTTTACAAATAATTTGTAAATTTTGAATTCGATATTCAATTTTTAAAATTTTGTTTAGACATCATTTCTATTTTATTTTCTAATTCACAAAATTTAAAATAGAATATATGCACAGTAATTCAAAATATTAACATTTAAATAAATCTATTCTTTTTTTTCAGTCTACTTAAAGTTAATTAAAATTAATATTCAGCTAACATTCTCCGTTATTTATTCTAAAGCAATTATTATTATTATTATTTATTTATTTTGTAAGTAAAATAATTTATCAATTTTAACACAAATTATTTATTCAGAAACTATTCAAAATTTAATTAAATTAAGTTAAATAAAGTTTAAAAAGAGTAAAATATTTCAATCATTGAAATGAAAGTAGCGTAGTATATAATAGATAAATTCATGTAATATTTAATTAATTTTCGAAATTTCTTTTATCTTTTTAAAAATGTATATTAATAGTTAAGAATGATGTCGTTAACAACTTAATTAAGATGATAAGAATATATATGTTTTATGAATTAGTACAGGGCCGTGTCGTACAAATTAACAGTAATTTGAATAATTAAATATTAACATCGACTTTGATTAAATCTTTAACATATTCTAACAATAAACATGAAATATAAAGTGGATTATTCTATATTCTTTCGTCTCGAATACTTTTTTATGTACATATTATTATTGTAATTACATATTTCACCATTCACAGACTTGAACTATTAACTTAAGTGTTTCTATCAACCTTTAATTCAGTCAACTTGTTAAAACAACAAAACTTGATTTAATAAATACAATTTATTCATTTTAATTACCTATTTAAAATATATCCCTCTCAATTGGCATATAAAATAACTTAAACGAAATTTTTTCCCAACGTTTCGGGCGTGTGGCCAATAAGGTTAAGCAAATTTATGAGTTAAAAAATCAGTCTGGCCTAAAGCCAAATACTTAATAATACAAACGGGTTTTGATATATTTATATATATATATATATATATGTATGTATAAAATTATTTATAAAAAATTATAAGTTTACTAAAGCGGAAAAAAAGTATTTAAATTAAGATTTATTATTTAATAAATATTTATAAAGTTAATTATAGGGTTTGTTTATAGGAGGTATTACACAAAAGAATATTCTAATATGCTTATTTAATCATATATTTTAATTTTTCATTGATTTTATTCTTCTTATTATTATTATATATTTTAATATTTATTTTCGATATAATTTTCTTCAATATTCTCCAATAACTTTGTTAAGATTGTAAACGAAAGCCATCAAACTAATATGGTTATAATCGTGGTGTAATTTTCGAATAGCGGTGGCCGTGATCGAGTCGTTATGACCAGCCCTCCTAATTATCATTGTTTGTCATCAACTAATGACTATGTAATAACATACACCTTATCTAAAACTAGTTCTCTTCCTATCCCAACCACACACAGCTGCTGGCTTTGTTCGAACAAAAGATTTTCTAAATTCCCCCTATTCTAACATGTTTTTATTTCTTTGTCGATTCACAGACAATAAACATCTTTAAAGTTCTAAGTTTCTTGTGTTTGTCATTAAAATTTTATTCAATTTTATGTATACATTCAGTAATAACTGTATTCAATATACACAAAATTTGCTTGAATTTTTATATAATATACTCAATTATATATATAATAAATATTATTGTTTATATGTCTTTATATAATACTGTGTGTATATATATATATTAATATAAAGACTTTAATAATTTAATTTAAGTAATTCGTATATTATTTATAAACTGTTCACTTAAAACACGAAAATTATAATTTATAAGTTGCATTTAAAGTAATTTTATTGATTTTCCAACTTAATATTTTAATATAACTATAGAACGTTAAAAATTTAAATTACGTGCATAATATATTACATTTTTTTAAAACAATATTTTAAATATCTTAAAATAATTCTATATAATAGAAACTCTAAATCGCATTTTAAATAGAAAAAAATGTCTAGTAAATAAATATATTTATGTTTTATTTAGAAAATGTTTTAGAAATGCATTTTTATAATTTATTTATTATTGAATGAAATCAATTTACTTGACGGTAAATTATGATGCGAAATTTTAGTTTTATATTTAATAAAAGTTAATAATAAAATTTGATCGTCATATTTATTGAATAGATAATAAATTATCGTGATAAATTATTTATAGGTAAAAATATTGTTGACTTTTAATCGTTAAATAAAATCATAAATACATTATTAAGTCATTCTGCATTCATGTTATTAAAATAAAGTTTTAATTTAAATCATCCATTCATTAAACGAATTTTTCGGTTTTAATTACAATAAATTTAAATAAAGTGATATTTCCAATATTGTAAAGAGTTGATTTTAATTTCATGAATAATTAACCGAACAGAAATTTTTATTATTAAATATTTTTAGAGTTATTGTCAATAGAATTTAAAATAGAAAATAAAAAATTTAATTAATTAATTTTGTAACTTTTAATTAAAAGATATTTTATAAAAATTAAATCAAATAATTTATTACCGTAATATCGATTACCCCAGTTACAGGGGGGATACATTGTTTTTAATTCTCCACATTTGGAGATAAAATTTATGTATTATTTTTATCCTTAATTTAAATAAACATAATAAACAATAACCTTTTTATAATAATCTCATTAATTATTTTAAATTAATAAATCCAGGAAAAAATTTAAATGACATTTTATAAAAATTGAGGAAGTTGTTAATTTTATAAAATCGTTAAAAAGTAGAATGATTAACAAAAAATTTTAAATATAAAAATAAATGAAATGTCCTTATATTGATAATTTCTTATAGATTTTAATTGGAACAACGGAATAATTAATTCAACTCGTAAATAAAATTTAAGATTTTAAATGCAAACTTAAATTAAAAATAAGCAATTTCTCATCAAGAATTTTATGAAAAAGATATGTAAAAATATCCAATACTAAAAATAAATATTAAAATTATATAAATTCTAATTTAAATATATGGTATACATCAAAAATCAGTTGAATCATGCGAGTTAAAGGTTTATTGACTTCTACAGAAAATCTTAGCGATAGATTCTATTAATATTTTATATAAAAAAAAACTTTAAATAAATGTTTAAAATTTATCAGGAATTGAATTAGAACTATAGAATTTCAAATAGTACAATGATTTATGATAACGTTCCCAATTATTGCTAAACCGTTCGAAAGATCGATAAATTTATTAATTACTCCTATTAGTTCGAATTTATCGATTAAGCTTGATAATAGGATTTAATTGTCACGAAAATATTAGGATAGTGATTTATTGTAAGCTTTAACTTTTCAAAAACTGCTACTGATAAATTGAAATCTAAAGTACAAGCCAACATTGCTTGAAACTTGGTTCAATATGTAGTTGGGTGGATTTCAGTTCAAGTAAGTTGCTTTTAGATCCATTACAGGCAAGGTTGATCCACGATACGAATGTGAAAATGGAATCGACGCCCTTCAACCGTTCTACCATTAAAAATATATATTGAAATATATATATATATATTTTTTTTTCTGAATACTAAGGATGGATTATGTCTTCTGTATAGAAAGAAGTGTATTAAAAAATTCGCAATCGCACTTTGTAAAAGAAATTTGAAACGTGATAACACGTAAATAATTAAATAAAATTACTAAAATATTCAACTAGCTGGTGTATTCTAATAGATTTATTTTAAAAATATATTGTGCATCCTTATTTTTATTAAAATTTTATTTAATATTTTTTTATTAAATTAATTATTCTGAAAATATAAATATCTTCCGATTAATGAATATCACATTATTAATGAATATCGTCGATACATATAGACACGAGACATCTTTTAGTGATATAAATAAACATTTAAAGACATTATAATCGTGATTAACTTATTTATTTATTTTTTTCAGATTTAAACATTTAAATTTATCTCAAAAAAGTGGCCTATATTAAAACTTGAATAAACCTATACCACGCCAAAAAATGCTTTAATGTAGCATATCTTTGTTATAATATAGTCAAGTATAATTTAGCATAATTGCCTCATTAAAGTTTTTTTTTTTTTGTTATATTTCTTATTAGTTTGGAGTATTGATATGTATATTACTTCATTTAAAAATAATAAAAAATCATCTTACTCATGATGATTAATTGAAATTATTAAGAATAGAACTTTTTAAAACAAACATCATACAGAAATACTGTAAATTAATAACATCTTTTTACATTAAATATATTTTATAATTGTCATACACCTCACAATCTTACTTGAATTCGTAATAAAACAAACAATTAATCTAAATCAAAACGTCCAGAATATTGTATGAATATTTTAAGACGTTTATCTTAATATCACCAGAAAATAATTTTTAAAAATACAAATGCAATTCAAAAATATCAAAATAAATATTAATAAATTTTCTTCTTTTTCAGCATTTTAATAAAGGGGAAAAAACCAAAACTAAGCTTTAAAGCGGTCGTATATTAATCGTGTCATATGTGAATGAAATCAAGTTCTTTTGCTAGAAATTCTTGTAAACAACTTGATATATCAATCTGAAAAACTGATTATCGACATTTATTATATTAATCAGAGTTTATATTTATTTTTATAACAACTAATATCAGAATCTAGTTCACGACTCTTTTATTTTTAAACAGATAGATTCTGTTTCAAGATTAAAATCAAGACTATTTAAGTGGTTTATCTAAAACCAATTAAGCGTTTATGATCTTGAATTATCTGTTTATAAATTTAAAAAGTTTTAAAACACTCCTTGAACTTTAAAAAAAAATTATACGTATATTATAATTACAATAATACAATAATATTCAATACACTGTAATTATTTTGGAATGTACAATTTTTTAATTTATAAATTTTTTCTTGGCATTGATATCAAGAAAGACATCTTAAATCCGTATCCTTAATACTGGATATAGAAGTAAAAGAACTCAAAAAGCAAGTAGAATAAAAGAATTATTATATAGCAGATGTTATTTACGATATGGACAGAGATACAAGGATCTGGTTCCTAATACCATATTGAGAAAGAGCTCTTGTTTGACATTTTTACAAATATTTGGTACACATATCATCCTAACAAGGCAATTAGATTAGAATTTTTCTAAGTTATTATTTCAATATTATTATTTTAATATTTAAAAAAATGTACGTATTAAAAAATAGAATTTATAGAAAAATATTAATTAAAAGTATCTATAAATTCTATTTAAAAAATCTGAAAAATAATGTATAAATAAACACGCATAAATATATAAAGTAAGATATATTTTCAGATATTTCATTTTTAATTCATTTAAAAATGTAGAAATTAAAAATAGATCTTATATTACATGTATATTTTTAAAGCTTTGCATAAATATAATTAGTTAAGTCAATAGATTATTTATAGATCTACTTTAGAATGTTATTATATGAAAGTATAAAAGCTTCCCTTTTATTTATTTTTACTCCTTAAAATAAAATAACGTTCATTTTTATTTTATATATTTAACTTACTTTTAAATAAATTATTTTAAAAAGAGTTATTTATTATTTAAAATAAAATGAATTTTTATATTAAAAGACTACGTAAATCATTTATTTTTTTATTTGCTAATTAAAATTGTTTATAAAATGTTTTTTATCATGAATCATTTATTTACTTTCTATTAAAAAAGATGACAATGTTGTCATTATAATTGAAGACATGACAAAATGAGATGATCAGTTACAAAAGAAAATTGTATGCCTAACTGAAATTATCATTTTAAATGTATAAACTAAACAATGTTATACTTATTAAACAGTTTCTCATTAATAAGTTCATGTTAAATATTAGACTTAGGCCTACAACAAATAACCCGAAGGATTATATTGAAATTCAACTTTAATAGAGACAAACAGGAAAATCAATATAGTTATATAGTAACATTGATTTATATGTATAATATTCAAAAATTAAATCATTAAAGGAATATATATGTATATATATATATATATACTTATGTACAGACCTAATACTATAATTAAAATTTATAATATTTTTAAAAAATCTTTCTAAATTAATAATCTAATTTTTCAATAATCTAATTTTTTCAAATAATTTTTAAAAATTCATATCAAAGTTTCAGTTTTTTCGTTCGAATAAAATGTAAATTAATGAGAGAAAAACGTGTTCACGTATTTACAATGAAATAAAACTAAATGAAGTTGTCCTATTTTACCAAATATAAAAAATGAAACGTCAATTAATGTTTATGTTGAAGCATTTATATTCATTTAACAAGATATATTTATATGTACCTTTTTAATCGAGTCTAGCTTTTTCGATTGATAATATTCCCAATGAGTCATTATTTATAACGTATATTAATGCCTATAATTAATGAAGAACTATTCTATATTAGTTATTTTCATTTTAAATAGCCTGTTGATATTCATTTATAATACCTGATTTTCTACTTCGTTCATTAATTTTTAGTTTTCCTCTCCCTCTTTTCTTTTTTAAATAACGATCTAACTTGCCTTTATACAATGCTAACTCACCTTTATACTGTATAAAATATGCTTACTAAAGTAAATAAATACATTTCTGGTATTTTAAGACAAATTATGAATATTTGTACAATACTTTAAAGGTTTTAGAGTAAAAAAACTTTAAGATATTTTTATAAATAATTTACGCATTTTTTAAAATGTTTTTAAGCGGTTTATTCTGTTTACAAAGAATTGTTTTTAAAAATATTTGTTCTTGCTTAATCGAATTTAATTTTTAAAGTAAACATTTTCTAATAATAATATAGCTTTAAAATTTTTTTGCAGATATTAATTAAAAATTCGACAACATATTAATATATTCATAAATTTACTTTACAAATACTATTTATTATATTAAATAAGAATAAAACAGTTAAAAATACATGATAAGAGTAAAATAAGTATAAAACGACTTTAATTACAATTTTAATTATATATTTTTTTCACTTTTGAAGAAAAATTATTAATAAAAATATAAAGTAACAACAAAAAAAATCATCGTTAAATATATGTTATTGGCTTATATGTATATAGTATACAGTAGGCTATATCTTTCATAAATCATTAAAATTAAAATATTAAGATTAAATTAAACGAAAATGTTTAATTTAAACAGAATTAAAGACTTTTCTACCTAAATAGATATAGACTAATTTATATAATCTGGTAAAATACTCGGGTTCTTATGATATTAATACAGTAGCAGAGAGGCTAATAATAAAATGTGTACCGATTCATAATAACAACTCAAACACATTATGTTATTAATACTAGAAAAGAATATCGAATAGCCTGGCGCACACACACAAAAAAAAATTAGTGAAGTAGAAGTGGAAAGTCCCTATTGTTATGACATATTTAATCCTTGTACAGCTTGTCATGTGTCACACTAGTAGTCATACACGAAGACGGCCTTTTGAAACAGTGGTTAAAGAAGGGTATTAACAGGTTTTAAAGGACGACTACGTAATTTAAAAATGTAAATTTCTCGATGACTATTCTTACATATCGCAAAAATATAGTAAAAATATTAAGATTTTTGCTTTAAATTTAAATAATTTTCCAAAAATTTAAATGGTATAAAATTATTTCTGTTAGACTTTAATACTTTAATTAATAAACTTAAATATCATGATTTGTATGATAATTTAAGCAATAAATTATCATACAAATAAATAACAGTTATTATTATCATGGCTAAAAAGTTATGATAATAGCAATAAATAAATAATGTAGAAATGTAAATTATTTCATAAAGATTATTTCAAATAAATATAAATTGTAGTTATATTATGTTTATTATAAATTGAATTTAATTTTATAACAATACTTATTTTAACATAAAAATAAAAAATAAAATAAAATATGTAGGGTAGCAAACATGAACTAAGTCATTTCAATCGAATTATTTTCCAACATTTTAATAAAAAAGAAAAAAAAAATAGTAGTTATTTTGTTCAATAACTTCGCAAAATTGTTTTATCGATCGAAAATATAGAAAATATCACTAAAATTGGAATAAAATATTATCTTTCGAATTTATAAATTGTGTTATCTTGTGTCAAAATTGAAAAATCTCGAAAATATCGAAAAATACAGAGCAATGATTTATGTCGAGGTCAAACTCGCAAAAATTATGTAAGTATTGTTTGACTTGTGATTTAAGGCAATGTTATTTTTATTTAAATAAATAAACATATATATATTATTTATTTAATAAAGTAACGATATGTATGTTGTACGCTGTAAAAATATAAGAAAATAAAGTTAAACTACAAATTCCTGTTCTATAATGTATTATTTTGTAAACAATTACTCAAGGTTAGTTATTAAAAATTACAAAAGATATGTTTTCAGATATGATTTAATCATCTGTACAAATAATAAAATTTTCAAAATCTTTCCAAAACATCAAGATTTTTGAAAATATTTGCTGTAAAATTATCAAAGTCAACAAAAGGATATTGTTAAACCTTTCGTTGATAATAACATTATTTAAGTTATATTATTAAATAAAGATTTCATTTTTTTCG
Organism: Centruroides vittatus; assembly: GCF_030686945.1. Lineage (NCBI taxonomy): Eukaryota > Metazoa > Arthropoda > Arachnida > Scorpiones > Buthidae > Centruroides > Centruroides vittatus. Next base: position 1,017,877 of record NW_027122427.1, on the reverse strand, counting down.
ATATTATTATTATAATTTAAAAAAATACTGATTTAATGTCAAAACTATAGAAGAGAGTTATAGATTTCTTAATATCTCTCCCATATATAGTTCCAATAATGAAAAAAAATCTATTAAAAATATAAGCTCCAAGTTTAAATTCTACAGAGCTTTTTATAAAATAAAAATGTTCTTAACTTACATATTAGAATTTTAATAACTTGCATGCAGACTTATTTGTTTATGATATATTTAAATGTGACCTTTATTGATCCTGATTCTCTCTCTCTCTCTCTCTCTCTCTCGCTCTTTCAAAATAACAACCTACTAATATTATTTGCATAATATGTTATTATGGTTTTAATAAACATATTAATGTTTAAAATAATCTTTCTATTTTTTAATAATTCAATATTATTTTTAAAATACTTTTTAAGTTAAATTGTTTACAGTATGCCGCAAAACGCTTCCCTACTCGAATGCAATAAACAATTATTTAATATTAATGTATAATATTTTAAAACTTTAAACTTGTTTACAGTATATAAAAATTACTTTACTGATAGTAAAATAATTTTTATATACTGTAAACAAGTTCAATTTTTACAGTATTGTTTTTGTTCATTACTTCCTCTTAAGGGTAATAACTCTTAATTGACTAATAATTATAACCCCTTTACCCATTAAAAACCCTTAAGCGCTATAAATGGATAACAACCCATTACTCATTACAATTTTTCTTCATTACTCTCTATAAGGGTTATTACCCATTACAATAAAGGTTAATTGATTGGATTTTACAAAAACTTTACAACTTCTGAAATAAGTTTGTATTATTCTCCCTTTAACACAGCTTTAACTTCCTTTAATATTTAAACAATTAAATCTAATAGTTATCAGAATTCAGTGTAAGTTATATAGGTTTGTACAAGTCGGAAGGAAATGAATCTTTGATAAAGAGGTTGAAAAACAATTACCTCTTCATTAACGAGCTATCACTGTTCTATAAATAAAAATAAAAAGAATATTTTTAAATGTAGCATAATTTAAAATATATTATAAACATATAATCCCAAAAAATATATTATAAAATATTAAAAAAATAATAGAGACAGATTTTTTCTAAATAATTCACAATCAGCTGCAGTCATATATAATACGTAATATATTATGTATATTATCCTATTTAAATATTTTTCAATGCTGAAGTAAATTCTGCTTCGTTGTAATGTCAAATTTCATAAAAACAGGATATCGTATTAACAAAGTGCTTACTACTCAGTTACATTTGAACTTTACATTTCATCAAAGAATCACTTCCTTTCTGTCTTTGCTACCATTTACGGAAACTATACGCTTACGTTAAATTGATTATATAAATTAATTTAATTATAATTTAAATTATATATAAAATATAATTATTTTTATATAATAAAAGCATAAAGTTTCCTTTCATATAGAAAGGAAACTTTATGCTTTTATGCTTTATACTTATATAAATAAGAACGTAAATAAAAATAAAATGTACATAATATATATTTTAAAATAAATACAAATAGAAACATTTTAAAAAAAAACAATGAATAATGGCTGTTAATAAATATTGTTTAAATGATCTTTAACCAATTATTCAATAATATACTGTTTAGAAAAATTAAATTTAGCTACTGAAAAGGATAAAATCTAATATTCAGTACCTCTAATTAATTAATTAGAATTAAAATTCCGAAAAATTAAGTCTATATTATAATAAAATCATTAACTTATTTTTATTTAATAAATAAAAAATTAACACATTTAATAATGGTATTAAAATAATATATTTATTTATTGACGGATATCCATTTAATAAGTCGGTAAGTCAAATTTATAAAATAAAAATGCTTAATTTATAATAATGTAATGATTTATTTATATATTTTACGTTGAATGTATACTAAAAAAAGTAACATTTCTTGCAGTCTTTTACGATTATATGTGTATTTATGCCACCGAATCAATATTATCAACGTTTAGAAGTAGAAACATTACGTATCTGCAAGGGGATCTCGGAGTTCTGTACCCGAGTCTTATTAATGGAATCAGACCATTAGGATTCCCAAACTTCAGGGTAAACTTCTGATTGCCAAAGAATTTCGGTTCTTCTATTTAGGAAATTCCATATTTTCGAAATACATTAAATAGATTTATAATTGTGTCTTTCAATACAAAACATTATAAAAATGTAATATTATGACTTCATTTTATTATTTTCTTTTTACATTTGATTTATCATGGTTATTGAAAGCCAATGATATTCTTAAGGAGTTTTCAGTTACTCCATATAAATATACATTTATTTAATTATCCTATTTAATTCTTAAATAGAAACTCAAATAATTAAATTAATTCGATTTTTTAAAAATTATGTTACATTTTAAAAATTAAAAATTTTCTTGGCCAAATGATCCGAGATCGAATCTGATCCGGAACTTAATGTTTTCTTTGTTGGCCTTCTTCCAGACAGTATGAAAATACTGGAAGGAGAGTAGAGAAACAGGAATGTTCCTCTTGCTGCAAAGGAATTATGGCATCGGCTCTACCTGAAATGATTTAGAAGTTTGTAATGACTCAGTACATTTGCCGCAGATAACATTCTTTGCTTTCATCTTCGAATATAAAACTGATATGTAACTTCTTTAGCTTTTATTATTTTACTAATAATTCTGAATATATATATCGATTTGTAATAGCAAAAATGTTAAAAAAATAGAATTGAATTTTCATCTAACACAGATTTTTATTGAAGACAACAAAAATTTAATAGATATAAGCAAGCTATATCGGTTATATAAAACAGTTATACAAATATAACTAATAATGAATATAAATAAAGTAACATAATATATTGTACATATATAGATTAAAAAATTATTCTAATTCAGTTAAAACAAATAAAAGAAAATCGAAATTAAATTCTCTCGGCGTTAATAAATTAATACATTATCGATTATTATTACAGTAATTAATAATTGTATATAAGAGGATGACGGATATTTTATAATTCAGTTTAATATAAATATTCGAAAATACTATCAAGTATTGTATTTTTTTTAAAAAATAATTACTTGAAAAATTAATCTTTCTCATAGCAATGTATGATACACGCACACACAGACGTTATCTGAGATTAGAAAGATGTAATAATAATAGTTCCATCTTCATTTAATGCATTTGTAATTATTCTTTACTCAATATTTATATTTATTTTAAAAACAAAACAATTACAATGTCATTAATACACAATTGTATATATTTCATTGTTGCTATTTCCTCATTAATACATTCCATGTGTGCGAAGCCACGTACCGAAACTTAGCTTCGGATAAATTAATTAAGTAGAAATATCATTAAAATATAAACAAATCATTAATTCTGTGAGTTTAAGCATTCGTGTTTTAAGCTACTAACGTGCAAATTTTACGTTTTTACTTACTCTAACATGAAAAAAATATGTAGGTCTATGTACTTTACAATATTTTGTAATTATTTTCAGTTTGTTCTAATTATTGTCACGTATGTTTTATACTTTCTTTTCGTTGTATATGTGTGTATTTATATAACGAAGGTTAATTAAAAATATTTAGTTAATATAAAGGTTAATATATATATATTTAAATTAAACCTTTATTCTCTTTGCGTATTTTCTATTTTTTTATATTTATTTATTAGAGTCTACATTGCGTATCGCCGTGCCGCAGGGTTTACTGGTTTTAAAGGGTCATTATTTTATTCTAGAATGTCAAATGAAAAGAAAGAATTATATTCTCTTAAAAATCTCCTAACGTATAAAAACAAAATGAAGGTAAATTTTCAGATATAAAGATATAAGAATACGGACAATCCGAAAATTATATAGATTTATATGAATAGCTCTATATATAAGGAATAAAAACTTAATTTTTTTAAAAGCTTAAATTATGTCCAATGATTTTATCGAAATATTTATCGATTTTGAGTAAGATAATTTCATAATATAGTATAGTTAATATACATAGAAAAAGATAATTTCAATTGCTGACCAGAATATTAAAAAATATATTCTAAATTTTAAACGAGTGGCGTGATGAATATATGAGAATATATGAATAAACAGGAAAAATTATAGTGAATACACGCAAAAAATGTAGATAAAGCGTAGTAAAATTCAAATTATGAAGAAACATCAGTTTATAAAGTAAAATATATGTTAAGGAATATAATGAAGTATAAACTATTTATGGCGAATATTTTAAGATATCCACTAGAATGTTTAGATTTATAACTTATTTGAAGTCTGCAAAGTTATAAGCCTATAAATACGGCCATAATTTTGATTTGTTTAGGAAAAATCTACCTTATTTCGAGGGTCTAAATTTTATGAACAAGAAAGAAAAGACTTACCCGACTCTGTTTATGTATGCTATGTTGTGATAACTGTCAAATATACCGCAGTAAATTATTAATTAAAGTGAAACACGCCCATTATTCCAGAAGTGTTTGAATATTTCGAAATAGTCCGGACACCTGGACCATCCCTCTGGCTATGGTCTTACGTACAAAATAAGTAATTTCATCGGTCTTTTTAGTCTTTAACATTAAAAAAATTTAACAGTTCATTAATTTCAATAAATTATCACAACTTTGAATAATAATAAAATAAATAAATAATTTTTTAACATTAAAAATCTAATTTTATTCGTTTGTATAAACTGATTTTCGTTGTTAAAATAAACGATTAAAGTCTATTACGGAATGAAAAGAAGGTGTTTGCATTTAAATTTTGAATTATGTAAAAATTATATTTGAAAATTAATGATTATAATAAATGTTTTAAAAGATACAATATATCTTATTATCAGTAAATAACTCTTGTCTAGGAGTAATAAAACAACGAGAATCTTTAAGAGATTAAAAAAACTTTTTCTATTCATGAATCATAATAACAACTCTTTAACTGAAAATATTTACCATAATCTTGATGAAGAAATATGATACGTTATTACCATCTATTCTTAGCAAGCATTAAATTCCTTAATGATTCATAAAGAAAAGAAAAGAAATATATATATATATATATTTTATCACTTTAAAAGCCTTAAAAAGATTTTTAAGCAGTGAATGATGTAATCCAGATACGTATCAGAACAGATGGCTTTTGTGTAGACTGTGAGCATTATTACACGAATTTGTTAAAGATAAAAGGAAATTAATATATAACGCAAGAAATGATTCATTATTCTTATACACTTGCTCATATAAAATTATAATAAACCAAATTAACATATCCGATTCACTCTCTCCGCATATTATTCTCATAAAAAAATTAATAATTTTCGTATAGATTTTGATCATTCAAGATATTTTTAAAGAAGAAAAATATATATAATATTTTGTTATTTAAATGATTGCACGGATGCAAAATAAAAACCATTGACTCTATATCAGCAGAGAAGTCTTTCGAGTAATAAACTTATCTAACATTTTACGATGACTTCAACTGCATTAACGATCTTTGCACCTAACAAGTCTTCAGGACAAGAGCTGGAGTGCTGTGCAGAGTGTGTTAAACACTCTGCAAATCGAATATTTCATATGAAAACGAAAACGAATTCCAACTTATATTACATAGATAATAGAATCGTCATTTATAAATATTGCATTATTTACATGAAATTTCCATTATTAAATATTTTAAATAAAATAAAATAATTATATGCCATCATTTAAAAATTTTACAAGTTTTAAGTAAAATAATTGCTTTTTAAAAATGTTATATTGATTTATAAACCATTTCCAAAACAAAACCTCAAAGGCAAAATTATCCAGGAAATATAATTATATTAAAATAAATTTTAAAAATTTAATATAATTATTTCTGTATATAAATATTAAAATAATGAAAATAAAAATTTAAAAAATAATACAAATTATTTGAATATTCTTCAAATATGGATAATTTTCAATAAGAGTATTCAATAAAATAAAAAAAAGTATAAATAATATATATTATATTAATAATTACTACAATAAATATTGTAACATAATATTAAAATTAAGTCAATTTATTATTGATTTTAATTTTATAATTATTAACAAACTAATTTAATGGATCTAAACATGAATAATTAAATACCATATATATTCTTAATTATTTTTAAGAGAGGAGGAAAAAATTATTAAAAAGTAACAATAATATAATTTGAACTGTACCGTTTATTTTCTATATTTTATTAAAATATTTAAAGTAAAATTAAATTAAATCATTTCAAAAATGTTAATGAAAACAAATATTTTTCGATTAAAATATTTGCAGTTGTTATAATGCATTCGCGTTTGAATATTTTTTTAAAAAAAAGAAGAAAAACTAAAAAAGAAATAATAATAATTTCAGTTCTTGCAGTTTTAACGAATATCTTTCATCATTTTTATTTTGTTAAAATATTTGAAATTTTAATGAACATTAATGATGTATTTTAAAAACCAATGATTCTATGTTAAAAAATCCCATTAGCGTATTAATTAATATTTCAATAAAAATTTCCTTATATAAATCTAAATTTAAAAAAGTGTTTAATCTATTCAATTAATTTATTTAAATAAAAATAAAAAAGCCCAAAATATAATAAATCGAAAATGTAATTTTTTAAACAAAAGTAAGAATATTGTTGCATTATTCTTCGTATAAATATACAGGTATTGCTATTGTTTTAATTGACAAAACCTTGTAAAATAATAGAACAAGTTAAATTAAATATTCAAAATTTATTTCAATCTGTAAACAGCATTCATAATACAAAAATAAAGAAGTATTATTAATAGTAGCCTATATCATTTTCAGACATCTAGGCAACGTTATGACTAAAGAAATTTAAAAAATAAAATAAAATTTTAAATAAATTAATATTGATTTGAGAAAAGTGACTAGACATTCTCTCTCTCTACTAGATATAAATCAGTCTAGCTGTAATCAGTTTTATTTTATTTATTTATTTATAATTTTTAATAAAGGATAATAAATAATAAAAATCATAATATGAAAATTTCGAAATTTGAAATGTTAAATATTGATTATAATTTATTAAATTTTAAAATAATCAAGCTATTTATTTAATTTAAGGCATGAATTAAATTATAGTAAATTAGGCATTTTATTTAGATTTATCGTTAGTTATTTTTACTATTTTATTTTTTAATTAAAAAAAATAAAAAGTTATCTTTGTTTTATTATTTTATTTTAAAACTATTTTATAAAATAATACGTAAATCAAATATTTTATCCATAAAAATACCTCATATTTTAATTTTTGTTTATTTGTAAATACATACTTTAAAATCAAATATTAATTATTAATAAATCACTAATATACATATATTAATTAATATAGCAATTAAACTATATTAATATATTTTAATTAACGTATACTATATTAATTAAAATTAATATAGTATGTGTTAATTAATTAATTAATATAGGCCTATACTATTTCGTAAAAATAGTTAAATGTATATCTTTAATTCTAACATTTATTTATAATTTTAATTATAATAAAAATATATAATATATAGTTAATTCCATATTAAATTTGCCAAGAAATATAAAAAAATATATATTTTTTTAAATCAAAGTTCGCATTTATAATTTATGATATGAAGTTGCGTGATAGACATAATACCTTTACTAATTCTTTCTGTTAATTCTTTCCGTCTAGATTACAATACTTTCCCTTCAGTTAAACTATTTGCTAATCTTTTATCAGAAATGGAAATAAATGGAGAGCCGAAATGCAAATAAATTATTAGTAATCCGATATGATTTTAATATTTCTAATCGGTAATCATTTCTGTCTTGTCAGAAAATTGCTTAATAATTCTCTTCAAATTTCTCAATTATTAAGAATTAGATAACACTTTGCAGAATAACTACACCTATTTATAAATTGATTACTTAATACTTTTTAAATTTACATTTACGTTATTTTCTTAATTTTATTTTAAGGATTTGAAAAATAAGAATTTTGTTATAATTTATTTGAATTCTTCTTTGCTTAGAAACTTATAAATCTATTTTGAAGTAATTTATTAGATTTTTATTACGAATTATATTATGAATTAAATGCTTTATTTACTGTATTATTAATTAAATTTTCTAATGTACTGTATTGTTTTTCTTATTTTATATGATTTTATTTATAGTTATTACACTGGAATAAAAAATCACTGACTCTTGTAACTCCGAGTTTCTATCTTTATTACGAGGAGATAATTAAATAAATGCATTTAAAAATAAAAATAAATAGTTTATTAATTAAATATATTATTAGTCAATGTATAATTTTATATTACAATCAATAGAAGTAGATCTGATATATGATACACATGAGATAAGCATTTGATATATCTTATATTGATTTCTCTAACTGAAACGAAAATTTCAAAAAATTTGTATAATTAATAAGCCATTCTTGTTATAGTTAAGCAGAGAAACATAAACAAAAAAAAAATATATTGTATTTTATAATAAATAGACTGTGATATTGCATAAAATATATAATAAAATAGTCTTAAAAACATTTTTCGTGCTGTTATATAATAAACTAATGGAAAAGAAAATTTTTTATAAAGAATTGAAGTTAAATTTTACAAATTATATATCTATTGAATTTTAAAAATACATGAAAGTCTTTTCTAAATATTTTAAAGCATATTTTATATCCAGACGGTTTCTAAGATATAAATTATACTCTGTCTGCATGAAATCGTTATTGGTTTCCACAAAAAGGATCCCGATTCGATTCCAGCACCAGGTGTAAACTATTCATCCCAGAGGCTAATTTAACATCCTTCTCTCCCCAGAATGGAAGAAAAATTACCCGCAAAAAATTAAGGAAAAAAAAAATCAAAACTCATTTAGAATATTGATGGTTTCAACGATATAAATTATGCTCTGTCTACGTGAAATCGTCATTGGTTTCTACAAAGAGTTCGATTCCAAAAATCGGGTGTAAACCATTCACTCCTAGGGGCTCATTTCTCTCCCCCGAGGTGGAAAAAAGATTATTTGCTAAAGAAATTAAGAAGAAGAAGGAAAAAAAAACCATCAAAACTTAAGTCGTAACTCATTTAGAATATTGCACATCTTATCGATGTAAATAAATTTAAAAGAACAGCTTAATGATTTTTGCCAGCATCTTTATTATTAAATTTCATCAAAATCTGTTCAGAAAGTTCGTTTGCGCAGATGGCTAGACGAACAGAACGAGAGCGTTAATAGGTATTGTTAGCATTGATGTTGTAACTTGCCAAAAAAAAAAAGCTTTGATGTAAACCTGTTTATTCTATTATTCATTCGTTTTTGGATAGAAGCCAAGTCATAGAAACTTCAAGTGTATATGAACTTAAAATGCATATATCAAATAAAGTTTAATTATTATTATTTATGATTAATAATTAACGCATTTATTATTATTATTATTATTATTATTATTATTCAAAACTTTTAAATAACGCAACGTATGTGTACTACACGTTTCATAATTCAAAAATTTTCTTAAAAATTTATAAAGTGATATTAATAAATTTCATTACTTGAATAACAATCGAAGTTTGTTGCAGAAAAAATAAATTTATTGTTATTTTATAGGAAAAAGTATTTTTTATTGATAATTAAATTAATTTAATTATGAAAGAAATTATTAATTACAGCGTTGTATAAATCACTTTGTTGTCAACTTGTGCCAACTTTTAAATTACTTATGCAAATGTTAAAAATATCAAAACATAAACCTGTGTAACGTTTATTGCGAAATATATTCTAATAAATAAATATATTATGAATATTTCTGTAGAAATGAAAGTTTAATTGCAGTTTTAAATTTATTTGCTTTATTTATTTTCATTTAACATTAATCTGATTAATCTGATTTAATTGGTTAAAAAAAAAGTAAAAAAAGAAGAAATTTAATGGAGTTCATAACTAATTTTTATGTATTATTATTAGTAACTAATAATAAATTTAATGAATAAATATGCTGTATTTAATTTCTAATTATAAGCAATAAGATCTGCTTTCCTGTAAAAAAAATGAAAGTAAAATATTTCTTGTATTAAAGAATGTATTCATTATTATTAAAATCATTTTTTTAATACCTTTAATCCTTTCTAAAACATATTTCTGTTATCTAAATAAATTATTTTTTAATTAATGAATTGATTTTTAAGAGTTTCTAAAATTTTCATTTTATAAAGAGAGGAAAAACAATTATTTTTCTTTGTATTTAGAACTGTAAATACTGTAAATAAAAATTTTAAATATTCAATTTGTGTTTTTTGAAATAAAATATAAACAGATATTTTAAAATGTTAATTTAATTATTATTATTATTTTTTTAATTGCAAAAACTAGATTTTATCGAAATTTATTTGATATAAATAGCTATAAAAATAATACATTTATCAAATAATATATTCAATATAAAATGAATCTATCCACCATAATATAAAGTAGCTGCAGATTAATTTTTTTTTTAAAACTCGTATCTAATTTGTATAAATTTTAATAATTCGAACGAAGTTTTAGTGACGAAATTCGTTACAAATTAAATATCGATTAACAACCTTCCGACAAAATGACATTAAATTAATTTGTTGTTCAATTGTTAATATATAATTATAAATATTTTATTAACTTGTTTACTGGATATCTCTAGAAGTGTTTGCTTCAATATTTATTATTTCGATTAATAGTATTCATATTATGAACGGATTTCTTGTATTTTCCAATATTGACGTGTTTATTTAGAGGGCAAAGTGAGTATATGTCCCTCCTTTACCAAAAATTTAAAAATAAATACGTAAAAAACATTTGCGATAAATACTTAATGGTCTTCTAATAGTTAAATAAAGATAAATCAATGAAATATTCTTTACGTGTTCATAAGTCTTATTAGATTTACAGTATCTGTACTCAAACCTATTCCCGATGATACCTGGATATGCCATTGACCACGAATATTGTGAATAAGCATTAATATAAATAAATACAGTATACATTTTTTAAAAAATTCAGGCATACAAACTAAGATATTTTCATATGTTCAGTGATGATTTTAGACATACGTAGCCTAGGCTTTTGTAGATCCCCGCGCCTTTAAGAGTCCCATACACGCACAAATACGGTATATGCTTGTCGATACTCTCTGTTGGTTCAGTACTCGGAATCCAGTACTAGCTAGCATTCTAGAATGTGTATGATATAAAGTATCGTGTGATAAGGCTTTTACATTATATAAAAGGTGTCTCGCAAGTCACGCCTAGCATTACCTAAACCTGCCAGTGTTTACATCGTAAAAAATTATATTTAGAAATTTATATATAATAAAACTAGTTATTTTATTAATATGTTTTAATTATCACTCTTAATTTTATAAATTATCAGTAACAATAATTATTAAATAAAATATTTTTAAACGGAATTGTTTTGAAGGAAACATGGTACACTGTAACAAGCTTTTATTTTAATAGTTGGTTCGCCAGTCAAAATATTAAAATTTAACTGTCTGTATATTTGGATATATAAGGAAAATAAACTTATTTATATGAGAAATGATATTTATCTTTGAATAATCGATTGTACAAACATGAAAATTTAATAACATATTTTGAATTAAATATGTCGTATGATTCAAAATTGAAACAATTCAGTAAAGATCAGAAACTATTTTTAACAAAATGAAGAAAATCTATAGACTTAAATTGTTTTTAATGTGAACACAGTACAAAGGAAAGTTTTCGTTTGCGGGAGCAAACATCCAATATATAAATCGATTTCTCTAGTAGCAAGTTAAATACACTTTTTTCGGAATTCTTGAAAGTCGCTCAGAACGAACCTCGAGCCATCAGTGAGATAGGTTAAAGCTATAACATCTGCTAAAGTCACAAAAGTAAGTGATATATTATTCATCTTCAGTACGCTTATTTACTTGCAATAGTCAGATACAAGTAACAGCTCACAAATATATGGTGAGTTCATCAGGTTACTGTAAAGTTAGATATATTACGAACAAGAAGTCTATCGATTAATTTTTGTTCATGTTATTTATATTGTTTACTGTTTATAAACAGTATGCTGAGTACAATTATACATGCGAAATTGAAAGAAACGACCACCTACCTACACAATAATTGTATTTGTAAATTAAGTTTCCTGTATAAAAAACATTATAAAGAAATAATAATTAAATTTAACTATTTTTATTTAAAAATAATGAAGTTTGATTATTTTAATATATTATTCTATATTTCTATCCGTTTTATTATTTGCTGAAAAAACAAGATATCGAATGCTTTCTCTTCCTTTCAAAAGCACTTAGTTTTTATAGCAAAGCTGAAAATAATTTAACTTCCATTTGAAATCAAAATTTCATCAATAGCCATTTCTGTAAGCAATTGTTCATCTAATAAGTCTTTTCGCGTCATTGCGTATGCTGTTGATCGTTAATTTAAAGCAAATATTAAATAATTCTTTTCGAATTTTTATTTATAAAAAGGAATACTCGTTTTATTAAAAATATTTTTCTCCAATTGTTTAAATAATTTTACTTGATTTAAGCAGAGATCTGCAGCGCATTTGTTTAAATGGTTTTTTTTTAATATTTCTTTTGTTTAAGATGACAAAAGAACACATGAATAATTTTTCTGGTTGACTCATTTGTAAAAACGAAATATTTTTTAATGAATACTTTTCGAAGCATACAGCACATCGAAAAAAATAACTGTGATAATAATAAAAGGCTATAATTTCTAAAGTATGTTTACTATAACTTAACATAGTCGATAGAATATCGAGGTATCATCGTAATGGAGGCATCTTATATAGATTTTTGCATAAAATTACTTTTGCAGATAAATCTAATAAGACCTATACACAAATAAAAAAAAATGTTTCAATTTATTTATAGTTATTTCAATATTAAGAGATTACACGAATAAAATCAATGAGCATGTATGGAAAATTTCTTTATATCTTTATTTTAAATTTTTGGTTTAAAAAGGTATATGCTGTTCCCTCTAAATACGCCTATGAGCATAATATGTCAGTCTTTATACAACATAGTATTTTTTTTTTTTTTTAACCAAAAGTGAAGGTACTAATAGACATTATAATTCTTTATTATATTGCGTAGAATAAATATTAAGTTTTCAAAAATTTTTACACTATAAATATTTTGAAAATTTGATATAAACTCATGTAATAGTATTAGTATCTCATTATTAATATGCTTATCATTTTCAATACACACCAACTAATAATCAACCTATTGATCTATATGGCGTTTATACCATATTTTGATAAGCGCATTTAATTTCCATTATAAAGACAAATTATATTTACACACTTATATTACATTTATATAATTTAGAACAATTACCAATTGAATTATATAAATTGAAATGTAATATTTTTAAAATATATTTAATATCATTAATCCAATTTAATTACATTTAATTAAATATAAAAAACAATAGATCGGATAAAACAATATAGATATTTCAAATTTAACTTTATTTTAAAAATTCAGCTAACATCCCACCAAAAATTTACGAAAATTTTTTAAAAAATTTGCGAGATTTTACACGTCCGAATCACAGCAACTCTAGAGTAGTTTACGAACATTTGTTCGTAAACAACTGGCAAGCATGTTTACCGACTACATCAAAACCTCCATTCCAGATACCATTACGTGAACTGCACGCTTCAAGTTCCAATCATGCATAAATATATTGTATTAGCAAGTGCGTGTTTTACAGCAATAAAATTGTTATTACAAAAAAAAAGTGGTATTTCTGAGAAAGAGCTAGTTACAAAGTAAACTGAGATATGATGAAACAAATCTGCTACAACAGACCATTTTTCTCTATGCTTCTTAGTGTCATTGTATAATTTCTTTGAGATGATGTTGATTTTCAGACCAATTCTTATAAGATTTAAATTAATTTAACATATTATACTAATTATAATAAAAATTATTTGTGATAAGTTTCAATCATTTCTAAAACGCGATTCCTGATCGTGCTGCAGATAGAATTTATGTCCATATCAAACTAGATATTTACCACATGTTCATCTGCTCTTCTTTAGGAAATATCGACTCAAAGTCCACAGTATGTCGTTAAGAGTTGTTCTCCAACACCACTTGCGTGTAGCAAATAGTGTTCGAGAACATTTCGTATTCTCAATGTTTCACAACTATTCATGCTTAACCTCCATATAAAGCATAATAAATAGCTTAAGAACTTAGAAATAATGTGCCTTAATATATTTGTCTATGCTTTTATTAAATGAATACGCCTAATACAAATAATTAATTAATGGATTTATTAACTAACTAAACTAAAGAATGACTATCTTATTCATAATATTTATTATATTTGAAACAGTTATAAATAATTTTTACCGTATAATTTATGTAATAAGTAATTATTTAAATAAGTAAATTTTAGCAAAATTTCAAAATGAAATCAATCTGTTGATGTAATTCACAGATATGTTTCTATAAAACTTGAACTCCGCTTTTGACATAACAATAAATAAATTTATTCTATATCATAAATTTCAAATAGTTCAATTCGAGGAAACAAAAAGTTATTTATGATGTGGCGGACAGGCCTCGGATATTTTTACATTTTTAGAGACAAGGTTTATGTCATTTTCGCAAATATTTCAAATAGAATGATGATGCTGATTGCTGAAATCAGTACTATCGATTTTTTGGGAATGTTATTGATGTAAAAAAATATTTTTTTTTCCGTGTATCATTTTGCAATTTATTTATAAGCTATTAATAAATTTACTTCTCGTATTTTTAAAATATTTATATTAAGATTATTCGAACTACTACAGTTATTAATCACATTAAAAATTAATGTGATTAATTTTCATTCGTAGCATTAATTATTTATAAAAACAACTTTGCACATTTATTTTCGTATCATTTTATTTATACATGATTTTCATTCAACCATTTTTTAAAAATTTTTATTTAATTAAAATTGACTAATTTCATATTAATTTTATAAAATTAAATTACTTTTTCTTCTTTATTTTCCTCAGTTTTAATGCCTTATACCTGTATATATTTAAGTACACTACTGTACATGTACAGTACGGTCGCTAATACTTATTTGCTCTGAAATTGGCACTAAATCGAATGTGGGACTAAACTGAAGTACCTCGAACAATAAGAATTATATATAATAATGAGGTCTATACACAAGATTGAGTGTTTGAAAGTCTCACGATCTGTGATAATATAATTTACAATATAAAATTGTATAGTGCCTATTTAGAAATTTATAAATGCCGATGCGTTCTCTATTTAATATGTACCGATACGATCCATTTAAAAGTATTCATTGGCGCTTTAAGAGGGTGGGGCTATTTAGAAGAGCGCTGTATCGAGGTTTGACTGTATATTGTTTTAAAAGTATACGGAATTTATAACTATTTATAACAATTCCTTTCTATATCAAATAAAAGATTACATAACTTTGAAAACATAATATTTTCAAAACAATAAAAATGAAATTATATATATGGTTGTATTTATTAAAAATTCAAAACAATAAAAATAATATATACATGGAGTAGATATATATATATATTTCAATTACATTTAAATATTGATAAATATGAGTAACAATCACCAGGAATCAAATCAGGAAATATTAGTTCCATAAAAAGACATGCTATGAGACATTATGCACGACATAAATGTGGAACATGTCATTCTATGAAACAGATTTGACGGTTTGGGAAAAAATCGTGTCTGAATACTGAAGAATTTCATAACAACGGTGACAGATGTTCTCGTTGCCTAGACTTGATCATACAAAATTTAAGAAATGAATACTTTAAGATATTGACTTTTTCCTCTTTTCATAAAAAAAATCTATCGTTGTCTTAAATAAATAAAATCATTATTATTATTAAATTCACAAATAAGTTTATTTGCGAAAATAAACATTATTAAATTGGCAACAAATATAATTAAAATTAAAATAAATGATGATATTTTTAATGAATAATTTATTGTCAATTCGTTAATTTAAATTTCCAACGAATAGAGAAAATAATAAGAGAGACAATTTATTGAATTTGTTCTTCTAAAAAATTAATTAAAATGGTTCAATATTTATAATTTTTGAAATAAATTAAATTAAATATAAATATTTAGTTTTAAAATTTTAATAATTTATCTGTATGAGTCAATTAAAAAGAAAAAAAAAACAAATAGTAGTAATTAAAACTTTAACGAGGAAACAAGTGAACAAAAATAGCAGGAAAATTTGTGATCAGCAATTAATAACTAAAGTAGAAAAAATATATTTATAAATTATTGTAATTAAAATATATATTATGTATTTTTTTAAATGAAATAATTGTTCAGAATATTCCAATCGATAGCTTAAAAATCTTGCTCAACTTTCACAAAAAACTGGATATTTTAACTAAATATTTTAGAGAATTATTTTAAAATTTCAAAGTAAAATAAAATCTGATTTATCGTGTTTATTTTCTTGCTTAATGTTAATGATCTATATAAATAATACTGTGTATAACATTATCTTTATATAAATTTTTTTTAAAAATGTAAAATATTTATTTGAATAAATTTCATTAATAAGAAAATATAAAATATAATTTAGGCAAATTTCTCAAACGAAAATGAAAATCAATAATTTAATTTTGAGCAAATTTATTCGAGTTATTTACTTGATTTTTCGTTGTATTTTCTAAATAACGTGGAAATTAGTGAGGTCAAGAAGGAGCGGCGAGTACCGCACCCTGAATATAAGTTGAGGGTCCAGACCAATACCCCCATCGGCTAGTAAGGCATGTCGCAGAGGAGTCGGCTGATGTGGTTGAAGAGTGGAAATCAACTGGGAATCAGTGAGGTGAAGCGAACGTTATTCAGCCACCCATTCGATCATCCCATATCCCTTGAATAGAATATTTAATAGTCTAATAACTGGCTCTCGTAGAATTTTAATTAAGCATTTTAAAATTATTTTAAATATATTATTATTTTGATGGTGAATACGATTATTAAAGGATCGTATCTCACTAGATATTTAATTATTAAAAATCAATTCAATGAATAAGAGCTTACGAATTAATTAAAAAGTCTTTGCAAATATATTGTTTAATAAAAACATAATTAATATTATATATATTTAATTTTAAGCATTACACTTATATTGACATTAATGATGATACAGTTGAATTATCTTTGTATTCTAGATACATAGATAAATATCAGATTTGTATATAAAATTGTAATATTAGGTAATAGCGAATACTTGCTTAATATTAACAGAAATTTATCACTAAAAATTCTTATGCCTGAAATAAATCTTTAATATATACTGTATGTATATAAGCAAGCATAACAGTAAGTAATCTATAGGAAATTTTAATCAATATAAATATAATTAATAATTTTTTTATTATTATTAAAATATTATATAACATTAATTTAATTTGTAATAATATTTTAAAATTTTTATAATTTATTGCAATAAATAAATGCAAATTTTTATCTAAAGTTAACATGTTATAAAATAAATAATAATTGTTTTAATTTTAATATTTTACATGTAATTATTTGCTTTAAATTACGTTTTTATACAGGTATTACGATAAATATTACGTCTGTTCAATGCTCAGATGTGCGCCATATTGGACATATGCAGACTAAAATGATAAAAGATGCTTGTACTTGGATAAATACAAGTTGACAGCAACGAACGTTTTATCGATTTTCATGCAAAATTAGGATCTTTGATTGCAATAAACAAGAATTTAATTATTAAATATGCACACATTTTTTAAATTATGAGTTGTTCTTTTACATGAAAATTTTTCAATATTTTGTGAAAAATTGAAATAGTTATTTTCATTTATAATAATAATAATAATAATAATAAACATGAAAGTGATTTATTTAATTCCAAAAAATCGATAAAAGGGAGAACCTAGTAAATTTGAATTCTCCATTTTGTATTATTTTATTTAAATAATGAAACATGAAAATATTAAAAGATGAGAAATTAAAAGTAAATAGAATAATTAGTTTTTTGCACTTTGTAACAAAAACCATCTCCGATTCTTCATTTTCTATTTGTGATATCAAAAGATAAGCTATTTAAATTATGCAACTTGTAAATATATATATATTTACACATGACTTTATAATCCTTATAAAAAGTTGTGCAAATTATAAAAAATCTTAGAATAGTTTTTGTGATATTTTTACATTTTAAATCGCATTGTAAGTTTTATATTTGTAGTTTATTAAAGTTAGGGCGTATATGTTGCCATT
This sequence comes from Centruroides vittatus, assembly GCF_030686945.1. NCBI lineage: Eukaryota > Metazoa > Arthropoda > Arachnida > Scorpiones > Buthidae > Centruroides > Centruroides vittatus. The sequence continues at coordinate 999,497 of NW_027122427.1, read as the reverse complement.
TCATAGATTTTCGATATTTTAATTTATCATAGTTGCAAATAAATTACTTCAAAGCTTACCTTTTAAAATATTTATAATACTGATACAACTGAGATTTAATCACGATCTTGTCATTTTGTACATTATACTAAATCACAACGTTAACTCCTTCTTTGGCATATTGGAATCATAGTGATATATATTCATCCTTCGTTATAATTCTTCTTATCATTCCTTTCATTCAGAAAGTAAATATTTATATCTTTAAAAAGTTTTTAATATATTTTACAAAATTAAATCGCAGAGATACATATGGAATATTCAAAGTACAATAAATTTTATTTATTCAAATCAAAATTAAAGGAAAATGTATTCACAAAATGACTTCGGTTGTTATTATCCAGCTGTTACCAATTTTTTTGAGGATTATATATTATTACATTATTGTAAAAGCAAAGTACTTTCAGAATAGTATGAGAACTTATTTAAAACTTTTTGATTTTAAATATATTTTACTTGAAAAGTAAACAATTTAAAAAATGGAGATGATAATTTCGTGTTATTTCCAAATTCAAATATAGAAACAACTATAGATCATAAAATAAACACTAAATCTTATTAACAAAAAATATATATATTTTATACATCAATTATAAAAGTGTATAAAAATATTGATAATAAAAAACATTTCTGAATATTTTTTATTAATTTTTAACTAAACATAACTTTGTACAAATAAAAAAAAAATAAAAAAAAAACACTAACAAATGTAATCTTTACATTGAGTGCCTGAGTTCTTTCCAATTTTCTTCAAAGTTATTGATTTCAAAACTCTGTGAATTGCTAAAAGGAGAGGCTTTATTAAGAAATGAACAGACTGCAAACCGAATTTTATTTGTTAGATATTTTATGAATAATCATTAAATAGCTATTATTCTTAAAATTATAACAAGTAAATGTTTGTTTTATTAAACCAAAATTATACATGTATAATTTTAATTTAAAACTTTGAATTAAAATTTATATATTTTATCATAAATAAAAAGTATATATATATATATACTTTTTATTTATGATAAAATATATAAATTTTAATAATATTTAATTATCTACATATATATATATATATATGTAGATAATTAAATATTATAAATCTATGTGGCCCCATGCTTATTAATATGTATCTCATAGATAGGAAACAACTAATACATGAAATAATAAATAGTTTTGTTATAGATCTACGTCAAACGATCAGAATTGAAAACAAATGAGACTAATTTGTAAATTCCTAGAAATTAAAGAATGTTACAAGAAATAATTATTTGTTCAATATTTTTTTCCAAATTTATAAACCTATTTTTCTATCTAAATACCAAAAATTGATTCTGGTTATCCAGATAAATATTTTTAATTATCATTCAATCGATTAATCAATCAAAAATAAATGAAACTAAACTATTAAACTGAAAAGGGTAAATGTTAATGATTAACGTTCATCGAATGACCTATTTATAAAAATGTATATATTCTATCTTGATCTTATAAAACAGTTTAATTCTGTTGGGAAGTTTGTCGGTGAAATTGGATAAATTGAGCCAGCAAGGATAAAAAGGGGAGACGGATAAAAATTTTATACGTGTTTATTCATCGAAGAGATACAGTCATAAGAACGTTAGAAAAGGGTAAGGTAATAAGTATACAAAGGGTCATAGGTAACGAGAGTAAACAGTGTCATCGTACACCACATCCTGTCTTTCATGCGGCAAACTTTCGCACGTGACAGCCACATTCCTAACAAATTCTACGTAATTTTAACTTTATAATATTAGTCAAATAAAAACGATAAAGTGTATTTTTACAGAAATATACAGTAAAGTAAGATTACTAAATATAAACTTTATTATTTCATTAAAAACCTGAAGATCCTATTTAGCAATGTACAGTATATTACGGTACATTGCTATACTTCTACACAAGTCCTAGAGAGCAAACAGGAAGATTTGACTGTAACATCAAACACAGGGAGAACCCAAAATTTGGCCTTTTATATTAAAAAAATATGATACGAAAGTGACATAAATTAAAATTTTGATGATATTATATAAATTGATATAACTTTAAATACTTGTTAATTTTAATATATTTAAAATATAATTATTAAAAGGCATTTATTTTAAAATTCAAAGAAAGAATGAAACTCGCATAAGTATATCTATCGATAATATACTTTATAGAGTTTTCCCCCCCCTTTTACCGGAAGAAAAACGAGCAATTCGTTTGATGAGAAGCACAAGAAACGTTTACCGTTAAAGTTCTTTCGTTTAAGTTGTCTAACAGACATATTCTTCCTTCAGATGAGCATTATCCGACTTAGCCAAAACTGCTTTCACTGTCTAAAAATCTATCATCTGTCATCTTCGCTTCATTGTTGTACTTTAAAATTTTTTTATGAGTTTCTGAAATTACATACGCTTCGATTTTTTTTCTTCAACATACGAAAAAAAGACATAAAAAGTGATTTAAATTTTATGAACAATTTAAATGAAACGAAATGTATTCTATCTATCTAAAGGAAACTAATTACGGGTTAATTTAAAATAGATTAATTAACATTGATAGCAAAAAAAAAAAAACTGTTTTGGGGATTATAAATATTAAACATTTTATTAATTGAAAATTATAGTCGGTTTATTTATTGAGGATAAATCTTAGCGGATCAGAAGAATGCTTTCCATTAGCTGAAGCTGTGTAGAGGTTGAATAGGATCAATGGATTGAATCTAGAATCTTTTTAAAAATCGAAAAATGAAGTTTAGCGGAATCTGATTTCAGGTTTTTCCAAGAAACAAAAAGCAAGAAACATTAATTTTGAATGATTGTATAGGTAATAAAATAAATTAATAATCTCAGTTTAATATAGAGATGATTAAACTTATGAATAAAAGATGAATAGCATTTAAAAGAAATAAGCACAATATTGTAAATACTAATTTACAATATTATATTAAATATAGAATTGTATTTATATGATTATATCAAAATTTAATAAATAAAAAATAATATAAAACATTATATTGTATGCATTATATTTAATTCATTCGAAATATTTTTAGACATTAATTTATGATCCTAATATTTCATAAAGCCGTAAACTTAAAAAAATATGCTTTTTTTAAATTATAGAAATGATTTTTAATACTGGAAGATAAAAGCAATTTTTACATTATTTATTAAAATATTCAGAAAAATTGTTTTAATTATAATATAATAAAAATAAAAAAAAGTATGTGCTGTTAGTTTGCTTTATGAATTTTAAAGCAGCTCAGTACAGTAAAATTTTTCTATGATCGAATATTTATTATGATACAAAAAATATATGTAAATAGGCCTAAATCTACTTACGCTCTATTTAAATAGTTAATATTATTTTGAACGAATTTTTTTCATACAGTTCAGCCTAAGTAAAAATAATGAATAAATAAACAAAAAAGAATAGAGTTATTCGCTAATCACCTTTATATAAAGCGCATTATTAAATTAGTTACAGAAATAAATGCATCTTTTTAATGCCATTTGAATTTTATAAAGTTATTTTCAACATTCAAATATTTAATATTCTTTTTAAATAATTTATTTAATCAAAATCTCATTTTAAACTATATGTTATAAGAATATTATCACTTTTTATACAGTTTTAATTGACTTATATTGAAAAATAATAATCTTATTGAAATAAAACTGTTATTTAAAGTTCTTTATTTAGAAAAAAGTGGATTATAGAGTTTTAATTATCAAAACCGGCATCATGTTCCTTTAAATTAATAATTTTTTAAAATTAATATTGTTCAATCTTTTATTTAAAATATTAAAAAATTATATTAGGTACTAATTAAATATCCTCATTATTTTATTTCTGTTTATTTTATTTAAAAAAATTAACATTCTAAATTATATATTAATTTATTAAACTTTACAAAATTATTTTATTTTTTAATTAAAATTAACATAATGAGATTAAACTTGAAAAATTTAAATAATAATAATAAACACTTTGTATCTTATTAAACTAATAAAAATGCGTTTAATATTTTATTTACAATTATTGTATCAAACCTATATTATTTATTAACTTTTTATTTATTATAAACAATAAGAAAATGTAGTCGACAAGCAATCACCTAAAACTTCGTAAGATGATATTCCCCTTTCATATCGATTGTATGCTTTAAATTGTGTGTTACTTTATGACATCTCAATTATTTATTCGAGTATATCTTTTACATTTATTGATTTAATTAAATCCTATACCATTAAACAAGAGAGAAATTTAATATTTTAACATAATTAATAATAAAAAGAAGTTTAAATATCCACATAATTTATTTAAAAATAATATCTTTAATAAAATTTTATTAAGTAACTTATTTACATATAAGTTATAATAGAGAATATTTAATTAAATAAACAAGCTGTACAATTTTCCAAATTTATTATTAAAGTATTTATATATTGTCTCCGTTTAAATATATACCTGTATATTTAAATTTTTAAAGATTTGAATGTTTGTGTATGAGATAGGAAGGATGAATTATTATTTATCGAGATAACAAACAATGCTCTTTTCAGTCTAGCTAATAAATACCGATCGTTTATTATTCATTGGCAATGGGACGATGAAAGAGAAGGAATCAGTTTGTCTGGATAAATCCGAGTGACAGAGAAGCAAGTTTAGTGACATTTCCTAATCAGGTTAGACCAATAGCCACTATTTCAGTCCAAATCTTATTTGGTATTGGAATAGTTATTGTCTAACGTATTGCAATTATTATAAAATATAACCGTATTTAAATGTATATAATTTTTTTCCTTAAATAAAGCGTATTTTATTTTAAATTTATTTATTTATTTTCATAAAAGTGAAAAGTCATTCAATAATTAGTAATTTTTTTTTCCTCCCTTGTCTCCATTCTAACGATAATGATTCTTTGCACGAAACATTTCACCAAATTGGCATTCTTGGGAAATAGAAGTTGTCCAATGAATTAAACGGTAAACCTTAGAGTTCTTTTATTGATCTTGATTGCTATGTAACTTGTCAATCTTGTTTTACCAAAACATTGACTGAATCAAGTTTAGTTTTTTTCTTGTTTCTAAACGTGATGGTTACAACTATTGATTAAATATTTTGCGTCATTTTATGGATTATTAAAAAAAATATAAAAAAAATATAATACAATGCAATTATTATCATTTACTATTATTATTTTTTTATTTAAATAATTTGATATTCTATGCATGCTTTAACATATCAATATTAAAAGTATTAATTTTTCAAGCCGATGAAAATAAAGCTATTATTATATTTTTAAAAATAACAAATAACTAGTATTAAAAAATATAGGACATTAAGTATTTTGCAACGTGTCCTTATTTAGTTTTTCCTTCGTAGATTTAAAATTTAAAAATAATAAATTTATAATAGAAGTATTAGTAAATAATAAAAGAAAATAAAATTTAATATTTAATAAATAATTAAGTTACTTTATTTTATTTTTATTTTTCAATAAGTTAGTATACAGTAAGAAAATATCAAATATAAAATTTTATGTATAATAATATAATAATAATAATAATAATAATAATAATTTATATTTAGAAGTGACAGAATCATACCGTACAAACTTCATAAAAATTATTCAAAATTATTACAATATATATTCTATATATATATATTTGAAAATCGAATCATTAAAATTATGTATAGACCTATATATTTTTGTGTTATGACACAATATTATGATTTTAGAATAAATTTCTCATTCCAATGTGTGAGTATCCTAGTAAACATGTTAGGTTTATTTTGAAACATTTTATAAAAATCTTTGATTTAAAAGCAGATAAAGTAATAAAAACCTACTTTGCCGAAGTTTAACCACAAATAACGAAAAAAAAAGGCGTCGTCTACAACATTAGAGTGATTAGACCGTAATTTCTGTTCTTTGTTGCGATTGACTTGGCCGTTACAGTTGATTTACAGTGGTAAAGGAAAATTCATTGCAATATTCTTTTTCTTTTTTGGATTGTAATAACAAAAAACAAAAAAAAACCAGCATCTATATAGGAAGTCATAATAATTTAATACAAGTTTTTATTATGTAAAATACAGAGTATATTCATATTAATTTGAATTTAAATTTAAATGTTGTTTATTTTAAATTGTCTAGAATTTAATCGTTTTTGAAATATTTCATTTTGTAATTATATAACAAAATTGAATATTTAAAAAAAAAGTATTCTTTAAAAGAAAAATGAAAATAAATATATTTTTCTATTTTAATAGTTTCATCCATTAGATTCATTAATTTTACTCAGTGTATTGTATAAAATTTCAGTAATCTGGATATGTTATAGCTTTATATACAGTATGATAAAGTTGTCAAATTAACAGGTTTTTGAAGTAAAAACAAATATTTGATTTAATGCAATAGAGAATATTTAATGCTTTATTTATATTCAGGGTACTTTGAAGTAAAGAAAAAATATTATTATTCAGCCGTTATTCTCGAATATAGGAAGACTGAGAACATCGATTTTTCTTAAAAATTAGGTGTCCGTTGAAAGGCTGAAGTACATTTTGTCGTAGATAGTAATAAAAAACAATGAAATTAGCTATAAATTTATTACATAATCTATTTTTAAAATTAAAACTTAATCAAATTACTCATATTCTTCTTTAGTAAAAACCATAAATAAACTACTACTTATTTCACACAATATATAAGATATAATCTTTGCTTTTATATTTAATAAGTTAAAAACATTGTACAATAAGTACATTATATAGGCCTATACTATTTGTTTTACATCGTTTTGTCTCCCCTTTCGATACCATCATTAAAATCATCTTTCCCTTAGGCATATCAAATGTAATTGCACATTTGCATAATAGAAACCATTTACCCTATAGTTCTTTTGAATAGTCAATAGACTGTAGACCTATTATGTAGGCAATGAAAACTGGTTGCTGAAAATCCTGTAAAGCTTATAACTAAAAAGATATTTAAAAAAAAATAATTTTTGGTTTATTTGAATTCTGCATAATTTCTCTAAAAATAGAACAATGTGTAGGTTATACGGTTATTATGTTTATAAAATTATCGTTCTTTATAATGCCTATGTCCTGTTTGCAATTAAAAGAATATAAAGTCAAATCATTAAAATCAGTCTGAATGATAAATTATAAATTTATTATAAATATAATATATAAATTCTCATTTCATTCTCGTAAAAAATATTTTTAAAAAACTTTCATTAAATAAGCTTCAAACGAATGATTCTTATTAACGATTAAAAATTTATATTCAAAATAATATTAAATTAATTTAATAAAAAGTTGTTTAATTAATTAATTTCTTATAATTTATAAAATATTTTACATTCAATTCTTATTTTTCATAAAAATACTCTATTTAAACTTTCAAAATTAAAATTTTTCCCTAATTTTCTTAATAAATTTAAAGTAATGATAATAGAATAATTAGATTTTAAATAAATGTTATTCTATTTACTATTTAAAAACCTTTATTAAAATACAGAATATAAATTTACATTTATTTAAGTACAATTTTGAATATGATAAAATATAATATTTATAAAAACACGGCGCATTTCGCAATGGAATGTTTCCTATCTTTTTAAAAGAAATCTTGTATCGAGATAATATTTAAAAATTTAAAACTAAGTTAAAAATATTTTATTCTTTAATAACCTAAGAATGAAGTATCACTTTATACACACTTATATTTTATAAGGACTTAAAAATAAAGTTAGGAAAAAAAAGGCTTTATCAAATTAAGTTTAAATTTTAATGATATAGTTTTTAAAAATATGATCAAAGTGAAGTGAACGAACTTTTATTTTAGACAAATTAAACAAAATGTTATTAAGAAATTGTTTAAGATAAGTAGTTAATATTTATGAAGAATTAAAAATAATACATTTAATTTTGATATTATTTATTTGTATAAGAGAATGCTTCTTCTATTTAAGTAAGATTCAACAAAAGTAGAATCTTGCCTGAGGATATAAACATAAAAATTAAATTATCAAAGAGAAAGCGACAAATAAAATATTTAAAAAATGAGCAAATAAAGAAATACGTAATAAAATATAATAAACATTAATTAGAAACGTAGTCATAACAACATACTTTATTTTAAAAAAATGTATAACAAGACAATCTTTCAATATATCTATGGTTATATTTCCCGTTTTAGAGTTGAATAAGAAACGAACAGGACTTCTAATTTCCTGTATGGAAGATGTTCATGGGGATAGCACACGCAAGTGCAGTCAAGCTAGAAGATCTAGGACTATTATCATCGAGGACGGGGTCACAAATAGCATGTTTGGTCGGTGTCAGGGTCTTTTAGTTGACACGAATAACTGCAGAACAAGATTTCTTTTATATTCTCTAAAAACGATCATTCTCATTTATTTGATTCGGATGCAGAAAATTATTTTTTTACTCATTAATTATGAATAATAATAATAATAATAAGCCTTACAATACTATACAATTAATCTTTCATTATAATTTAAAATATTGTATCAAGAACCAAGTTTTATTGAAGAATAAACATAAAAAAACATTCTAATTAATTATATATTTTTAAATTAAGGAATAAAATAATTATATAATAGGAAATTTTATTCTTTGAAATAAAAGAATTTATATTTCATCGAGTAAAATGTATTTAGTATCCGTTTGAGAAAATCGAATTAATTAATCCTGTAGTAATGAACAATTGATGTAGCTTACACTAACTAGTATGGATCTAATATTGCAGTTCCGAATCCAATTATTTAAGCGAATTCTCACGTGTCGTCGTACAATTGGGAAATAACCTTCTCTTTGCTGATAGTCCATAATGCTTCCATGCTTAAATAATATGAAAATGGTGAATAAATATCTTAATTATATTGAGTTTTGTTTGTATTTTAACATTCACATTATGAATTACAAAATAATGATATATGTAAAACAACTCATATTTCCTATTGGCGGAATCATTTACTAACGTAATGAATCTTTCACAATGAAGCTTTAATTAATTGTTGATAAATTTATTTAACGAATCACAATGATAATTTGATTAAACTCTTAACATAAAATTTTATTTTATAATTGGTCATATATTTAATTCGAATTTTCTAAACATTCAGTACAAACATTAAAGCGAAGAAAGATTAATTATAATTAATTATTGAAAGTTTTTTTTAACAGTCTAAAAGGAAGTATAAATTTATTAATAATCTTTAAAAATAACTATTGAGAATATTAAATAAAACTAAAATTAGAATTTTAGCGTATTTAGTTAAAATGTTATAATTATAAGTAATTTTAACGTATAAAATAAAATAATAGTTATTAAAGTAATTGCACTTAATAGTTTCTTTCTTTTTAAATAAATTACTAAAATGGACACAAACGTATACGAATTATACCGAAACCGATTAAGGTCAAAGTTTAATCAAAATAGACTTAAATGTCAATTTGATCTCATCTATCATTATTTTACAATTTAAATATTTAACGTAGATAAATATTTACAAAGCATCCCTTCTATTAATAAAAGGTTACATGGTTTCCTCTGTTGACTATTGACTATTTTACTTAGCAAACAAATATATCTCTGAATGCATTCCGTAAGAATTAAATCTTATGGATTTATTTTAACATATAACTTTTTATATGCTTTAAATCTAAAGATATTGTACAGTTGTTAATTCTTTAAAAAAAAATCAATAAAATTATTTATTATCAAGACCATACAGATATAACACGAAACATAGTTTGTAACACTGAAGATAAACATAAATTTATTTTAAATGAAAACATTTGCGATAGAAATCTTTTAAGCAAGATAAGGGGAAAAAAGGCAGTTTATCGATTAGGATATTAATAAAAAATAAATTTTAGTGTTGATAATGATATATTTATCAGTCAGAAGATATCAAAATGTACAAACAAACATAGTTATGATATTTAAGTTTACAAAAAAAATTTCAATTTTTAGTTTTTTTTTCAAGTAAAGTACTATATAGATTAAATATTTAATAAGAATTATATTTTATCGTGAAAAAATATAGTTAAAAATTGATTTTCCATTAAAAAAATAATAATAAAACTATTTCATTTTTAAAATGCTTCAATAGAATGTGAACTACTTTAAAGAATGAAGATAATTTCCTACCTTTTAAATCTATCTAAACTTACATATTTTAAATTTTGTTAAAATTATTTTTAATGAATACTTAATGATATTAATTATTAAATATAATTAATCTAGTATTAGCAATTTAAATATTAAAAGTTATGTATTAATTAAAAACATCTTTTTTCAATATTGAAGGAATATATTTACATATTTAAAAATTCTTCATGTTAAATACGGATGAATATGCATTATAATTATTTTAATAATATTAAAATTTGAATAAAAATGCTTAACTAATAAATTTCATGTATCATTTACGCATTAAATTATAAATAATATATTGAGAATTAAAGTGTATATTATTTGTTAACATAATTTACGAACAGATGACAAGATTTCAATTGGTTCTATATTTATTAATTATAATATTACCAATTAAATAAAAATTACTTTCTCTTCTAATATGCCATATACGATTATAGTCCAACAAAATGCATTACTTTTATTATACTTATGAAAATAAAAGTATATTTTATTTGCTTATTTATATAAACTAAGTAAACTAAAATTATCTTTTAAAAGAAAAACAAAATAAATAAACAAATAAATATATATACATATATATATATATACACACACACACACACACCTTTTATTTAATTATATATAATAATATTAATAGTAAACAAGATTTATAAATATATAATGCCTGTGTGTTAGAATTTCTACAAAAGTGAGATAAAATGAATGAAAAACTAAAAATATGCCGCAGAATAAAAGTTTTTTAGACAAAAGATTTTATTAAATGATCTCATTCTTTTACTTTAAAAAAATTATTAAACTCATAGTGTACTTGATTTTAATTAATAAGTCCATGGTTTCTATAATGAAAGACTTGCATTAAAATTTTAATAATCGTTAATGTGAATTTTTATAGGGACTGTGTTTATTTTTTATATTACAATAAACATATATGATAAAAGCATACACAAGTGTTTGAATACAATGTATATTTTTATGTATATTAAAAAAAATCAGCAAAAATTATACAATCGGTTTAGCTTTCAAGTAAAACGCGGAACCGGTTTAACCAAATAAATATTCTTGTGGGATACGTGGACCTATGTTGATCTAATTAGGGACATTATATCAGATAATCTTACACATCTAATAAAATAGGTTCTAAAATAAATATAGGCTACCATTCAGAAACAATTAAATGAAGGCTTATGAATTTTCATAGCTCTTTCGCAATAGAGTAAATATCTATTCATCTCTTGAAATTAAAGTGCTAATTTTAAGTATTTTACATAGACTAAGAGATGTTAATTTAATCAGTGTATTTTAATACCATAATTATCATTTAAACTCATAACAGTAAAATAAATTTACGGACCGCATTAATTTTATTAACGATAGAATGTAAAATTTTACATATTATCGATGCGTATATTGGGTCAAAATTATTAATTTTAATATAAAATTGAATTTTTTTTCTATATATTGAATATTTTTAAATGGTAAGTTCAATAAAATTTTTTTCGAAATAATTCGTGTAAAATCAGAATCGTTAATAAAGAAAAAATATAATCAAGTTATGTCACCACAATAATATAATAACCTAATTCGAATAAATAACCTGCAATTTTAGACGGATTATTTTATGTTATTTTACGATCGTGAATTACATTCTTATTAAAATTACATAACAGAAATTCAAACTAGAAAATTATTATTATCTTAAAGAGTAATTGATGATGGATATTTTACGTGGTTACATGTAAAGTTCTAAAAGGGTAATAAATATTAAAGAGGATATTAATTAGAATACTATATAAAGAGACTGAGAACATACAAATCTGAGATAATCATTTTAAAACATGTTTCTAAAAGGGGAAAAAAAAAGTTAATAATCTCACTCCTTTCTATTGATCAAAGAATGTAATTTAATAAAAAAAAAGTATTATTGAAAAATAATATAATTAAAACTGATAAATTGTAATTTCTATAAAAGTAACTTAGAATCATAAGAATTTCTTCTATTAAAAGAGTTCTATAGAAAAACGAATAATTTCCGGAGATAATTCTTGGAGTGGGATGAAATGAACAGGAAACAGTTTTAGGAGAGCATGCGCAATAGTGTTTTCCTCTTTTTTTTCTCCTCTCCCCTTTACGTTTCTACAACGACTATCGCTTAACGATATAACAGAATTCTTCTACTTAAGAAAAAGTAAACGCTTGTTGCTGTAACAAAACCAAACTCGTAAAATTACTACTACCCCAACTATTTTTTTTTATACTTTTATAAATTATAAAAACATCGTCATATATATAAGAATGTATATAAATATTTCCTCAATAAAATTTGAAATTTGAACAATTTAATAAAACAAACATTAAAAAGAAAACCTTACAATATTTTGATTATAATAATTTTATTAATTTAAAAGTGTATTTACTTTAATATTTTATTCATTCAGTTATTATTTTTGTGTAAGTGAACTTATGAATACATTAAAACTTAACACACACACACATATACTGCATATATAGATATATATTAAATAAATTGCATATTATTTACAAGTAGATTTTAAACTATTCATAATGACAATAGAATATAAGATACTAAAATTAATGAAATTTTATTCATTACATATTTATGTAAGATTTTAAAAAATAAAAATTAAAGTATTGGTATAATTTTCTTAAATAAATATTGATTGAAATATTTAAAAATTTCAAAAATTTTTAATTCACTACCGTGAAACAATTAATGGATTAATTATGATTTAGGTAAGAGGCCATAAGAACGGAATTATAAAGATGGATAAGCACGATTACCTTGATACTTACACAAAAATAAAATTCTATAAAAAATTATGAGGAAAAATATTTTAAAATATTATTATAAAATATATTTATATATTACTTGAAATATTTGTATTAGTTTAGTTTTAAGCTTCTCTACAAAATTGATAAATATTCTAAAAATAGAAAAACCCACGACAGAATAAATCTTTTGAAAATAAGTAGAAGAACAACAGATGTTAAAATATATTTTGAAAATATATAATAACAATAATCATAATAATAAATAATAAGCTACTTATTTTAAAAGATTTAAAATATATTTTTCAATTTGTATAACACAAAATAACATTAGAAAAATATAAAAGCAATTATTTTCGAATCGAGGGAGATGAAAATCAAAACGTCATAAATTGTGTTTATATTATTTGAAAATATTTGTAAATAAATTTTGAAAGGTTGTTAATTATAGATTAATATTGTAATACTCATAATAGAATATATTCCAGTAAGTAGCCAAAGATAAATGCTGTTTCACAATTCTAAAACAAGTCATCCGAGTGCAACATTAATTATTGCATGAAGCAAACCCCGCCTATCTCTTCGCAGTTCAGTCAAAGTTTGTTATTAAGGTGCAAATGATATGCACATAACGATAGATGGGAATATGTATTGCGTGGTTTTAATGCGATCAACGAAACGACGATGTCAAAACTACCCACTCTACACATTATCGTTGTTAGGCGTTCAAATACATTTCCTTCCTATATCAGAAATTTCTTCCTAACAGTTTATTGAATTCGTTTTATAGATGCACATCCTCTCAAAGGCTACAAATATACATTTATCCTAAACGACTCCCGACTTTCTTCAGTATAATAATACAACTAATATACATACAATACATATATTTGCCGTCAAATTAGGACTGGATATTTAGAATACAGCAAGTGATTTAATAAGAATAGAAAATTTGAATTATTATAAAAGCGTAATAAATTTCTTTTGATCGAAAATGATAGGAAATTATTAAAGGTGATTAGATTTTTAAAAAACACAACTGTTTCCACTTCCAATTTATATAAATAACATTCTTTAAATTCTTTCCCTTAAAGATTGCATAGGCCTACATGTGCACACCCGAATCTGGTTAGGAAGAAAATAGATCTGATTAAATTTAGACGGATAAATATGTAGTAAAGGTAAAATAGCGTTAAATGCTTAATACAAATTAAAAGATATCGCGCAATTCTTATTAAATCGAGCGAACTCTTTTGTTTGGGTGCAGTGCCACGCGCAGTCACATCCGGTGCTTGTCTAGAAGTGTGATGCGGTCGGGCTGTATTCTCCGCCATTGCATCGGGAACAATCACCGAGTGTAAGGGGTGTTCTTCAAAAAGGTGGTTTTTACCATTATTCTACTTACGGATTGTCCTAAAGGGATATACAGTGTGGCCAGGAGTGCTCTGTGTGGTTAATCATGGGTCGCAGCGGTTCTTGAAGGGTATGGATAGCGATACGAAGCAACGAAATCAAAGGACCAGACGTCGGGTGAAAATGCAGAAGGGACGGGACCGTTCCGATCTTGGAAGTGGGGAGGACGGGGATGAGTCTCCCGGTCGACACAAGTCACAACGGCCGCCTCCTACGAGAAAGAAAAGGTGTAAAGAACCACTTTTTGAGGAAGATGTCATCGATGGATTTGCAATCCTCAGTTTTAAAACCTATGAGGATTTAGAGGTGAGTTTAGCTTGTTGTGATACGGCAGTGACCCCCTTTGACGCGAGTCAATGGATTCTCCCTAGTTACCGTCGTCTTAAAAAAAGATGGTTCGTTTGACTTATTTTCACCTTTGAAGATGATCATTTCTTCAATTTATGCATATCGATTTTCGGATAAGAAATTGGAAAGTGTGTGGATATTCCAGCATTATTTGCATAAATCATTCTCTTGGAAAATTGCACATTATGATACCTCTGCATCCTGAATATATAGATTATCAGTTTAAGTAATATTTCACACGAATTATTATACTTTATAATTCAAACTATATCCAAACTGATCATGCATATATTATATAACAAGTTGTCTATAAACGATATTTAGAAGCAAGATTTAAATTGCATGTGTTTCCATGTAATTTGTTTGAACACTACTGAAAATAAGCTTCTACTTTTCTTCCTTATTTCAATTCTTACATTCAATTGCTTATAAAATCATATTGCTCGGAGTTTAATGACTGATCTCATCAGATAATGCATATAGCTTGTAATTATATATCTTAAATATTAATTTCAAAGTAAATTTAATTGTTCAAAACAAAACATTACTTTCAGTTAATCAATAATATAAAATGTTATATTAAACTATTAAATTTCTCTCTTTTTAAAGAAAAAACAAAAGCTTTTTTAAAATAAAAAAGTATATACATACAAATAAAATAAACTATTAAATATTAATTCCTAGGTGTAGCCTATATATACAATAAACAAATTATAAACATTTCAGATTTTTAAAATTTTCAAGTCATACCAATTGCAGTAATAATATGGATTGCATTAATGCTCAAAATTATAATATATATTATTATTGTGATTTTTTTCTGTTAATTATTTAACTCTGTTTTTAATAACTTACCTAACATAAAAACCTATCTAAAAAGTACATTATCTACTGAATAATTTTTAAATAGTGATTTATATTAACAATATATCCCATAAATAGGATTCATTTTAATATTAAATTTCTTCACTCCCGAATAATAGTGTCTGTAATTGTTTTTTAAAGTACTGTATAACCGAATGCACTTATTAGGCCTATACAATAAAACTCGAAAATATGTCTAAAACAAAATATAATGAAAATTGTACTTAAAATTCTATCTCAGATTTATCTGTAGTGTGTATTTTAATTTTATCATTTCATTAGTTAAGAGATAATATCATTTAAAATTATAATTAGATTAGATTTAATATAGGCCTAAATGAAAATTTTATTTAGGCTTAATAATCATATTTTCACTAATAAATCCTTTAAATATTAAAGATTTTTAAAGTATAGTTGACATATGTAATAATAATAGATAAGAATTATTTTTAATACAAAAAAATAAAATATGTAAGAGTTACTTAGTGATGATTAGAGTAATGACTTAAATAGATTATCTTTTTAAATTATAATTTAGTTTCTTTTTTGTATAAATTTATAAAAGTTGCTAAATATTTTTATTTGTTGAATCTTTCATTTCAAACAAAATCATAAAAGAATTGAAAATTTTAAAAAATTAGCTATTTATTTTTACAAAGATATATTTAATAATTAGTGGTTACAGATGTAAAGCTTAAAATTTAATTCATATATCTATCAAAAATTAATCATCTCACTGTTATTTATTAATGTTAAAATACTTGGATAATGAAGATATAGTCAGTTTATGAATTGAAGTATAGTATTACTAATAATTTATAATTAACAAAAATTATATATATAGCCTATATATTTTAAAATATATAGTATCTATATATATATATATATATATATTTAAAAAATTTAAATAAACAAAATCAATTTACTTAATTTAAAACCACTATATTCTTATATGTATATAATTTAATACATTTATATATTATAAAGTATTTTTTATACAAAATATATTTTTATCTGCCTAACTAAAATCTGGTCATTTGTCAAATATAAACAGCTGTTACACAAATAGATAAATTTATGTTCTATATAATTTTCATAATATAATTTTTAAAATATCAAAAAATTATAATTAATTAATTTAAAACTCTTAGAAATTAATAAATAATAAACTGTTATTAATTTAACTATTATAAATGAATTTATAATAGTTTTTATATTGTTTAAAATTCTTCTTTGAAAATTATTTGTTTCTTTTGTTTAGTGATTTTGATTTGATATACATATCAAAATTCTGCTACAAGAAGAAAATTTATTGATTCAAACAGTTGTGCTTTCCTTTTATTTTGACAGAGATGCAATAGGAGGAAATGTATTTTATTTCTGTTGTCAAATGAAGTGGTTACTGTACTTAAAAATAAATCTTGACATGTTAATTTTAAAATCCTAAAATTTACTTTTTTGTTAAATAATAAGTGAAAGTAATAGTAGTAGTAAGTTAAGATGAAATGCTTAGCTTGATTTAAAAAATAGATAAGACTTCACTAAACATTAAATCATAGATAAATATATTAATTTATTTTGGATTTTATATTTTATTTAATTCCAATCATATATAAAACTCCCATAAAAATGAATCTATTATCAGTATTCATTAAGTAGTTCTAGATTAAAATTTCAAACATTATAGGGCAGAGAATTTTTTTTTTAATAATTTTATATTATTTATTTATTTTATTTATTTAATTAATGTATTTTCAAAACAAGAGAGATGTAATTAGAAATACATAGTACATTTTAAACAGAATTATGCAATTATGTTATATGTGATAATGTCAGGAATAATTAAAAAGTTAAGATCATCAATTACTTTTTCATGCAATTCATTAGCATATAATCATGTTTTAAATATTTTTGAAAGAAAAAATTTATTTGATGTTAATATTTCATTTGTAGTAAAATACACTGTTAATATTGCATTAACTTTATTAGTTTAAAATCATAGAACTGAACTACTACTACTACTACTAAATTATTTAGAATTATATAATTAAAAAAATTTCTAAATTTCTTATTCAAATTTTAAGTTGTGGAATTAGCAATAGATAAAAGATTCATTAATTTTATGTGTATTAGTAATTCATTCAATAAAGTTTTAAATATTTCTTGACAGAATTAAGATAATTCAGTTTCTGAAATGAACATTTAATTGTTGAATAATTTAACTTTCTTATGTAAGAATGATTTTCTTCTTAATAATCGTGAAGAATTAGGTCTTTATTTAATTCTTCGATTTTCTTGTCAGTTGCTTGTTTTGTTCATGTTGATAATCATTTAATGAATTGAGTTTTAATAATAATTTTATTATATACAAAATTTTATGAGATATTCTTAAATAAGATTGATAGGATTGTATTTCAAAGTATGTGAATAAATATGATTTTGTGAATAAATATATGATTTTTTTTTAATATTCTGAATGTTAATAGTACTATATCTTAAATGTTAATAAATATTGAAAATTATGTATTTTATTATGTAAAATATTAAATACTACTGCCAAAATATTTATAGGGATCATATTAGGATAATATTTGAACTTAGCTTTCCAAAATTGTATCGTCATATTTCTGAGACCATAGATGGAGATCATAAGAATTAAACCTTTCACATATCATAATTATATACAGATTAAGCACAAATTAAATTTATTTGATATGGCACTGAACTTAATGAATTATTATAATAATATAACTTTGTCTCAATAAGAAATGAGATAATTTATGACTTGCAATAACTGATTTTTTAAAAATTTATTTGCTTTAAAATAATAATTTAAATTTGTTTTTAGAGCATGATTGTTGTTATATTTTGTTGATATTTAGTTGTTATATAAGTATTTTGAAACTGTTTTCTTATAAAACCCTAATATAAAAATGTAAAATATTTTAAATTATATTAATTATCTTAGTTTTTCCTTAACCATATTTCGTTATACTAGCTACTAAAATTAATTCAAAATAGAAGAAAATGTTTATTCAGTTTATTACAAATTTTGTAAAATAGTAATGATAGAATAAAAATACATTTTATAAAATTTATAAAAATTTATTGTTTATTGGACGAGTTTCAGTCCCAGACTTTTATGTCCTACAGGTTATCATTAGTGTAACATGAATTCAGAAAACACTGCTGTTTAAAAAATATTTTAAGATGAATGCTAAACTTGATGTGTGGCATTATGAGTCTGTAAATGTTATTTTTATGGATTCATATTGCCATATAATATTATGATGAATTTGTTGGTAAAATATTCACTTTTACAATACTTTAGAAGAAAGATTTAGAAAATTAGATATCTATTTATGTTATTGATGCAATTGATATGTCAAGTAACTAAAATGTAAAATTTTATTAATCTTGTAAATTAAAAACTAATATATAAAATTTAAACTGATCTTATTTGTAAAGTTAACTAAATAATTCTTAAGCAGCAAGATAGCAAAACTGTATTGTATATGGATTAAGATAATATAGAAAAAGTTTTAGATTTAGTATTTAAATAAATATTGAATATTAGTCTAAATTTTGAAAACATTTTATTTAGACAGGTCTACATTATATAACAAGATGTACAATAAAATTTATAGTATGAAAGATATTTAATGAGTTCAAAGAAAATTTTTGTAAATTGAGTTTTTTTAATGAATGATTACAGAATTTTCTAATTTTATATAGTTAACAGTGTTTTGAATTCATAATACAAAAAGTATTTTAAACTTTTATTTGAAATTCAATATAAAATCTGAACTATTACTGTTGACTAACCAAACTCCATAATAATAGGATTTAAAGTATTTAAGATCTATAAATTAATACAGACATAAGTTTTTGATACGTAAAATTAATTTTATGGATTATTGGATTGATATTAGAAAATCTAGTTTTTTTAAATTTCCATTTGAAACTGTTTAACTTAAGCAAATGATAAAATATTTTAAATCTTATATTAAATTATACAATAAAAATATTTTATCATTTGAAACTTTACTAATATTTAAAAATATTTCTGAAGTAGATTAAAAAATTAAATTTAAGTTTTATAAAATATTTAAAATTAATATGTTTCATTTGTAAGAAAATATCTAACATAACGAGTAACATCTTTTATTAATATTAACTTTTATTAATTGATATTATGATTCATTTTCATATAAATATTTATTATTATAATTTTTTATTTTCCTTGCATGTTTAATATATTTTCTGTTTGAAATAATTAAAGAATTATTGCTCTATGTATTTGAATAACTGTTTTATGTTAAATTATTTTATATTTAATATTTTAAATACGGTACTAAAACATTAATATTTTATCATTAATTTAATATTATATAACCAACTTCTCGCACAATCCCTGGGAAGGATAAATCGACACACTAAAAATATGAAATCAACACATTTTTAGTGTGTTGATTTCATATTATATATTGTAATTTTTGACCCAAAGTAAAGGAGAATTGTAAAAATTTAATAGAAAATTGAATATTGTTCTCTAGAACAAATAATTTAATGTTATATAGTATAAAATATATTATTATTAATCTATGAAATATAATTTTAACATATTTTAAATAATTTTAATTCAAAATGAAATAGTTACAAAACTAGAAATGGAATATTAATTTTTAATTTAAATTATTCTGTATACCAAAATTACAGTATGTGTGTGTTTATATATACTGAAAACTAAAAATCTTAATAAAGATATTTTACTGTAATAAACATTTCCTATATATCTAATTTATTACTAATATTACAATATCAATTAGAATAAAAAATAAAGTAATATTGCAAAATTTATTACCATTAGTGAACTATTATAATCTAATATTACATGCATATGAAATGTATATAATAGTTTTTTAACCAAATGATCAATTTTTAAGGGAAAAATTGCTACTTTTTAAAATCCTATAGAGCACTTTGTGGAATACAGATCATGTCTGTCATATCAGTGAACATATGTGAAGGAAACAAGCTATATAGAGTTAATGCAAATATTTCTTAGATGCATATTTAAATATATAGGTATAGGAATCATTTAAAAAAAAATGCATTTTAATATTTATATAACATACTTTCAAAAAACTATAATTGTTTAGTTATATTCTTCTTTTTAAATAAACGTTTTTAATTCTGAAAGTAAAGAAATATCTTGTTAATATTATTGCTAGATTGGAAAAGGAGTTAACAGCAAAGGAAAAAAAAGAAAAATATATGAACTGTTTATTGGAGCAGACACTAATAATAAGTTTCTTAAATGTAATAAAGTACCTGTTTCAATAAAGTAGTATATATATTTGTTTTATTTAAAGAGAGAATACATTTATATTTGGTTTTAAAACTTATATTTATATATAATTAAACTATTTAAAAATTTACTCATGAGTATGTAAATAAAAAATTCTTTTACATTTAAAGACATTCAAAAAGAATATTTTATAACATAAATTATTGATTTCATGATATTAAAAAAAACAAAGTAATAATAATGTGTTTGTTTTGAAATAAAATAAAATTATATTATATCAATAGTATTTTGTAAAAGTGTATTTACAATATTCTCATTTGGAAATACTGCAGATATATATCTATATACATTAATAATATATATGTATATATAGATATATTAATTTATATATAATTTTTATTAAACAATCAAACTTAACAAATATAATCACAAATGAAACAAACTTTTATTGTTAACTGTGTGAACAGTTAACAATAAAAGTTTGTTTCATTGGACAGATTTGAATATGTGGTGATTATAGTATTTTGTAAAAGTGTATTTACAATATTCTCATTTGGAAATACTGCAGATATATATCTATATACATTAATAATATATATGTATATATAGATATATTAATTTATATATAATTTTTATTAAACAATCAATACATATTAATTTCCAATTGACTTTTTCTTATTATTTAGCAAATTAAATGATTTTATAATCTTATAAAAGTATACATATTGATTTTTGTCTACTTTTAAAAGTGACATTGACTAATACTATATTTCAATATTTAATCATCATTGTAATTATTACAGCTCAATCACGTAATATTCTGTATAAACTTCTAAAGTCTAAATATTACATATTAAATAAGTTTAATTAAGTAGGCATTTTTTAACATGGATTGAAACATTTTTTGATTAGAAGTTTATGATTGATATTTGATTTACTTTCAAAAATCTGAAAGGATGTTATTAAAGAGTTAGGACTATTACTAATAACTAAAATTATTTATATTGTCAATTAAGATAATTAATATCATTTAATTGCAAAATGGGTGGAGTTTCACTTACTTCATATGTTTTTGTTAAAGAAAATTGGGAATTTTGTTGATTTTGATTATTTAAGTAATTAATGATATAGCTATGTAATTATCTTTTACTTAAATCTCTTAGATTGATTTGGTTTTAAAATTATGGATTTATGTTTTATCTTCATTGTTTCTTAATTTAAAAATGTGTGTTGTTTTTAATTACATAAGCTTACTTTTTAAATAATTTGATAAAATATAGTTTAATTGCTAATTTATTTTTGTTTCTATTTATTCAAATCTTAATGTATGGTCATATCAGATTTACTCAATTGGGCTTAATCACCTTTATTGTCTTAGAGACTTAATTGTGAAATATGCAAAGTTAATAATTATAGGAGAACTTACAAAGTTAATTGTTGTGCTTCATTTTAGCTTCTTTTCATTGTATTGTTAGAAACTGATGTTTTTCAATTTGCAAATAAGTATACACATTACTACTAAGATCAAGTGCATTTTATTTGGATTAACAATTTGTAAAGGAAATAGTCTATTATTAAACAACCTTTTCTTTTTCATCTTTTTAATTTGTAAAGTTTATAACAGTGAGTATAAGGAAAAAGATGAGAATGTAATGTAGTTTTACTGATAGTATGAATTTCAGAGATTTTATTTTCATATCTTTTTATAAAATTTATCATATTGTAGCATAAATTCTATTTTCAGTTTTTCTTTAAAAGATATTTAATGGTTACTATACACTATATATTTATCATCATGAATCATGCATTAGTTAAGATATAAAAATAAAAAAAAATGATAAATTACTTGAATTTCCCAATATCTCATACTGCTGACTAGAATATTTCTATTTGCCAAATAGTATAAAAATATTTAAACTTACTTTATATTTCAATAATTTCTTTTTAGAGGGGTTTTATTAAAAATTAAAATTAGTTTTAAGAAAATGAAGTTCTAAAATGTACCTGAATTTTATAGTTCATATAAAATTTGTATAGGTTTTTAATCATTCTTTTAACTGTAAGAAAAATAACTATATATAAAAGTATGAAAATTTTATATAATATAATAATGAGTTTCATTTTAAAGATATTAAATCACATTCAAAATATTTATTTAATAGACAACTTTATTTTAGAAAATATTTCGTTATGTGGCTTATTTTTCCCTTGGAAAGTTGAAAATAACATTATTTTAAGAATTTGATATAATATTTAACATTGATTATTTGTATGATTTTGAACAATATCTTAAACAATGGGTATCTGTTAGTATACAGCCTTTGTATGTATAATCCTATAAGTTGACACAATGTGACCAATAAAAAGCATCTCGCAAAATAATGAAATTGGATCTATAAATCTGGTATTATTATCCAGTTTTTAATATTTTTAGATTTAGTTGAAATGTTATTCATAGTTAGATCATTAGAAAAGTGAATAGGAATTTCAGAAAAGCTTCAGATAATATAGTATAAATATAAAATATTCTCATTTATGTAATCTAGTGATTACTTGACAAGTCAACAGAAAGTTACTTTTATGTGATAATGATTTTGATTATTGTTTAAGGTTATTACACAAATTAACGTATTTCGTAATATATTAATAGTTTTCAGATATTTAGGAGTCATTTAAAAATGTAGGTAAGCTATCTTTAAAATAATTTTTAATTTTATTTATTCAATATATTTATATTATAATATGTATATAATAATGCATTATATTAATTTTACTTTGGTAAACATGTAATAAAAAATATTGCAGTTAATTTAGTCTATATGGCCTAGTTATTTTTGAATATTGTAATTTATTTAAATTATATATGAAATTTTATTCGTAAGTATGTATATCACTAGTCTCACTGTGAGCATTTGAACTTTTGAAAGTCACCATAACAATTGCACATTAGGAAATAAAATGGTTTATTCGAACAATCAACAATAGTAATACATTTTTATTTAGTTTTAGTTGCTAGAGTGTTGTTATTTCGAAATATAAATTAAGCAAAATACCTTGTTGTTTTTGATTGACCACAACATTTAGGTGAGATTCTATATTATCAAAATCTAAACTAAATGAAAATACTATGTAAATAAAGAAACTTGTTAAACTGTTGGATAAAAAAATTTGAACTTATTTAGAATATCTAGAATATTGTTCTATATTACATATAAAGTAGTAATGAAGTCATCTTTTTCAAATTGTATACTAATAGACCAAGAAGCTTTAAACAAGACAAGTTAAAATTCCATAAATGTTATCATTATAAAATGGAAATTCCTTCTGTGATTCTGTATATTAGGATGCCAATTGGTCAATAAGTGAAAGGATTACTATTTCAACTTAAATAAATATTCAACAGCCATCAATAATAAACATTTTTATTCCCTAATACAAAAATGTCAACTATGTTGTAGTAACTTTAAATCTGCATTTCATTACATTAAGGAATGCAAAGCCTTAGCTAATCTGCAGAGGTTTGAAATAGATTTAATATTTCATATTAATACTGAAAACAATTACAGAAGTCATATAAATAACTTAAGTAAACAACCAATGTATACCTTCTATAATTTCTTTCGTAATATACATAAGGCAGGTAAATTACCACTATCAGATTAATAGCCCTAAAACAGAAAAAATCCTTAGTTCCCTAATATAGACAATATATTTTGTTTATATATTTGCTTTAGATTTTACTGTACTCAGAATATAAAAATTATGAAATGATGAAGGATTATCATGTTTATATGGAATTAATTCATAGTACTTACAAACCAAAATTTCATTTAAATTATGTTATTAATTAATAATGATAAAAATTCTATATGTTAATACTCTCTTTGAAAAGAAAAGTTGGAAATTGTAAATTAATAATAAATGAAAATGAATGAATTATTTCAATCATTTTGAAGGAAATAATATTTAATTGATAATAGGATTAATTTGAAATTTTAAAATTTATTGCATTATATCAGTATATTGTTTGTCAGTATATATCAGTATATCAGTATGCTGTTATTGTTGTAATAGTTATGTGCAAGTAAAATAGATTTTTATTTCAGCCTATATACTATTATTATATTATATTATATATTTAAATGTAATGAAAAAATAAAATGAAAATTGAAGCAGTTATACATTAGAGCTCCGATTAACTGAGATTTCACATTATTTGAGATGAACTTATAAGTAAATAACACTACTTTTTTATACTCAATTCATAAAAGAAGGTTAATATGATAACACGTATTACAAAATGATTTGTTTTTGTTATCTTTTATCATTTAACTTTAGTGTGAGATAAGTCATTCATATTAAGATGCAAGTACAATAATATACATTTTTATTCTTAAAACTATTGCACATGTATTAACTGTATAATAATTGAATTTAAAAATATTCATATATAAGATTAAATTCACTAAGGTGTAGAAAGAGGCTGAAAAATATATCATATAAATCTTTTATATTTGTAATTTTTAATCTGAAATGGTCATGGCCATTCATTTTCTACAAGTTTTCAATTAACTGAGGTAACATTATTCCACATACCTTGGATAATAAGGGCTCTATTGTATTCATGTAATTCTCATAACTTGTTACTAGTTTATTATATCATGTTAAAAAAGGTTTTATAATTATTTTTTTTTCCTGTTTCAAAATTGAATATAAGAATGTTGTTACCAGTTTAATATGATGTTGGTTTTATTCAAATATAAATTTGTTTTTAATTTGAATTATATTGACCCTAACCAAATACAAACTCTGTTCAGATATATTTAAATAATGTAATGACTATTTCAAAAAATCTTATAAAAATGCTTTCTAAGTAGTAGTAGTTCTTCAAATTTTAATAAGTTTTTATTTTAGTTTTAATTATGAAATAAATAAAACATTCTTTGATAAATTATATAAAATCTAAAAAATATAAATACAGTATAAAATAAAAATATTAAGAAATAAAAGGCATTTTAAAATTAAAAATAATAAATTAAAAAATGATATATGAAATAAATAGTTTAGAATTTGTCAATTTAATTTATGTCTGAATCATATTCTTTCTACACCATGATTTCCTATATTGAAGGGTGTTGACTAGAAGGAGCTTGATATTTCACTTCTCTGGATATCCTTATCCTTCTATCTTCAGTGATAAGTAAGATAAATAACAAAATTAAAAGAAGCATAAATAGCTACCCTTGCCACAAATTGTTGTAGATGTGTGTGTTCTTGTTGAGGTTAGTACACCTGTAACTCATTAAAGCTTGATCCAACTGGTTACAGTTGTTTATCAGTTGGAAGACAATAGTGAAGAAGGGGGAAGTTGTGATGAAATTGTTGTAGTGAAGTGAAATTGCAGGAATTCTATTATTGTGGAACTGACAGAAAAGAAATGTTAAACTGAAAAGTTTGTAATAAATATTTTTGTAAGCTGAAAGATTTTTTCCTAGTCCTATGGAGGTTGAGTCAGGAAAAATTTAAACTTCGTTACTACATTACAGCAAGATTTCATTTATTTGTTTTTATGTTATTTATTTCAGCATTATTTCATTATATATTTGAGAATTCAAAAGAATCTGATTTCTTATTTATCAAAATGTTTGTGTATAAGATGATGAAATATATAGTTGTAAGGATTTTTATATAAACTTAGTAATCTAGTTGTATTAGGAAAAAGTAAAATTATTTCATCAATTATATTTTTTCAAAAATAAATATTTTAAGAAGTAATGAAATAATGAGAAAATGAACAACCATTTCCCTCTTGTCTCTATGTTTATTATTTGTTTAACTGTCTCGACAGTGCTTTGCTATACATTTATTATTTATTTATAGAAAATTAAATCTAAGAAATTCAATATACTTTTTGATTTTGAAAAAAAAAATGATGACACGGATCTTTAAACTATTGATAACTATTTTAGATAAAAGTAAATTTGAATTAAAAATTGGAGTGATGAGGTTTTGAATAAATTATGATTGATTAAGAAACTTCTAATAACAACTATATTTAGAATATTTGTTGACTTAAAATAATAAATTAACAGTTTTAAAATCAAATTTTTAATTTTAATATATACATATTAAAATTTAAAACTTTGATTTGAAACTTAAATTGCACTGAAAAACAAGTATATTAAATTGCTATAGTTTTAATTTTTTTTAAAAAGTTATCAGATGCAAACTTTTAAACTTTAACAAATTCATTAATAACACTAACAAACAATCTTTAGATAAAATTAAATGATTAATATTAGATATTTTAAACTTAGTTAAAATATTCTTAGAATAAACTTGATGTGATACAATGAGATACCAAAAACATGCCTTATTGACTTTCAGCAATGAGTTGAATACATTAAAACATCTTGGACCTATTCATAGGTTTTCCTCAATTAGAACCTATATAAATGGAATAAATGGATTGAATACAAAACTAACATCTAAAATTGAAACCTAAACCATAAACTAATGTTTCAAAACCTGAACTTTAACATTTGTATTACTTATAAATTTGTTTTTGTATTAAAATTTTAAAATTTAAATATTAGTAATCTAATTTTTATTTTTACATTTAAACTTTAATATGTATTTTGTTCTAAAAGAGAAAAATATACAATTTAAAGTTTAAATGTAAATTTAATTTTAAAACATTAGTTTTGTGAATTTATTCATTTATGTAAGTTCTAACTGAGAACCTATGAATAGGCTGAAAATGTTTTTAATGTATAAACTCATTGCTAGAAGTCAATAAGTTGTGTTTTAGGATCTCATTATTTTATACTTAATTTTTAGTACGAATAAGAATGATATGAAATTGAATCCAATAATTCTTAATTATACATTAAAATAAATTTTTAATTTTTTAAAATTCAACTTTTGTATCATTATATGACTTGAGAATGATATATTAATGCTGAAAACATCAATGTTAACAAATGCAAATTTATTCCTGATTTGTAATACAATGTATTTTATGCTTAAGATAGTTTTTATATTTCTGTTATTAAGTATTTGAAATTAATCATTATTATTGTTTTTGTATTATTACTTTGATGATGATGATGACATTATTATTGTTATACAAATCTTATTTTAGAAAGCTTGGCATATTTAATAATTTCCAACAACTGATTTTTAAGGAAGCTAAATCTTTAATCTTATCAAAATAAGTTTTTTGATAAGTTTAAAGATTTTGCTTCTTTAAAAAGTGGTTATTAGAAATTATTATTATTACTGATTGTGTAATTTAAAAATGCTTTTTATTATCAAAATATTTAATATTTTACATTGAATTAGGGATTATTTAAAATAAGAGATTAAAATATATATAACATTAGTTATTCTCATTATTATATTTTCCAACAGCTCTAAAATTTTTATGAAGAGAATTTTTCTAGTATAATTAAAAAACAGCTATACATCTCATTTGTTTCAATTATACAAATTGAAATATTTTTATATGTTATGTAATTGTTACTGATTGAACACAAGAAATGGTGTTCACACAACATACACAATTGTAGACAAAAACACTGCCCTCAAGGCATTCCCTGAAGACTACTTAGTCTCTGGGCACACCCTTACCCCTTGCCTTTATTTTTAACAACAAACCCAAACAAACAAATTTAACAAACAATGTGTAAAGTCTCAACATTCTGTCTTCCTTGAAATGAAGTTTCAAGAAAAAAAATAAAAAATCAAAATAATTATTACAGCATTAACAATTCATTTTGACTCAGTCTTTGTTTGTCCTTCAATTGGTAGTTTGTTTAATTGACAACTGGTATTCCACCATGTGTCTTAATTGTCACTACTGACTAAACCATCACTTCCAGGATGAATTTCAATGGCCGTATTCAGGATCCATTTTAAGGGTAGTTGATTTTCTACCTTTAATGTAAGACCATTTACCTTTACATTTATGGTTACATGTTGCCATTTGCTTTTCTGTTGTAAAGTAGATAAATACTTCTTATGCCATCTCTTCCAAAAATGCTGAGATATTTGTCATTCCAGTTGCTATCTAGACAAATGGTTTCCTTGAATATTCATTAAGTTGGTCCAAGAGTTGTGATTAAACTTGATCTTACTAAAAATACCATGGTGTTAATGCTTGCAAATCTTGAGTCATTCTGACAATAGCTACAATGGTCAGGAATTGCTTCTTTTTGAGATGAAACTATACATAATTCTTCAAGTAAAATAAAGTTAAAAACTCACGCCAAGTATTTAACTGGGTTCCTGTAGAAAGATTACACTGATTTCGGCATTAAACTATTTCTTTTTTATTTCCACTAGCACTTTCGACGAGTTTATAATCGTTGTCTTCAGGTGAAAAATTCACATTCTTAATGGAATTACCGGATGCCGGTTTTGAATTCAAATAATTCTGTTCTCCTTAGAACATTTCTGCACGTTTGTTTTTAAAATCGTTCTTTTTCACCTGAAGACGACGATTATAAACTCGTCGAAAGTGCTAGTGGAAATAAAAAAGAAATAGTTTAACGCCGAAATCAGTGTAATCTTTCTACAGGAATCCACATAATTCTTCATACGTCAAAGTAGTATTATCCTGTATTCTATGCAAATGTTGTTTAGTTGACTTAATTGACTTGTTTAGTTGCTTCCCATAAACCATTCAAGTGATGTCCCTAGATGGTATAAAGTTCCAATTAATATCTTGTTCTTTTTTATACTTCAAAATGAATTCCTTATGTTGTTCATTGAGAAATAATCATCTCAGTTCCTTTAATTTCTGTGACGCATCCACAAAATTAATTCCATTAACATTATAAATTTGAACTGATTTATCTCAGTAAAAAACCTTGGCAAGGTATAAATTGTTTAAGGCTACAATAAATGATTGATAAATCCTGACCAATTCAAGATCTATTTCAACCTTGGTGTTGAAATAGATGAACAAAGTGTATATTTCTCTGATGGCTTGCTTCCATGATCTTTATTGGCTTTGATTATATATGGTCAAGCATAATGTACTGTATGTCTGGTGTTAAAAATGGTCTTGTTTCAACTATTCTATTTTGAGATAAATCACACATTTCTTGATGCATTGTATTTTTATCTCTGAAACATCTCATAAAATTTAAGTGTAATGACACTTCAACCATTATTTGAAAATTTTTCTCAGAGTGAATAACTATGAACCTGGATATAGTAATTTATAATGATAATCTTTTATAATAAGTTGACTCAGCTTATATCTCTTTTGCAGCAGTATTGGATGATGCTGATTTCTCTTGTAATTCATCTTCCAACTCTAATTATTCCATGTATTATGTGTGAATGTGATTTTTCAGCCTTGTTTTTTAGAATGTTAATAAAATTTTGGAAATGGCTGTTTTGAACTTTTTTACATAAGAGCATCATTGATTTCTAGTGCATTAATGTCTTCAATGGTCAGATTTCTTTTGTGAGTTACATACTGTATAAAAAGTTGACAATATGATGAACTCTGAGTAACTTTACTAGTGAGGAAAATTTATTAAGTAATGTATTTTGAACTATGGTTTAGAATAAGGTAGTTAAGTAAATTTTTAAACTGTTTCTCACTGCTGAGTATGTAATTTAGAATGTATTCTGAATAATCAGTATTGGCAAACTTATTTTTATTCTTAAATTTATCTTTGTATACTAGGGTAGATGTACCAGTTTTGGCCAGTGTAGTACCAGTTCTGGCCAGAAAACAAATTTAACTTAAAAATATAAATCACAAATGAAACAAACTTTTATTGTTAACTGTGTGAACAGTTAACAATAAAAGTTTGTTTCATTGGACAGATTTGAATATGTGGTGATTATATTTTTAAGTTAAATTTGTTTTCTGGCCAGAACTGGTACACTGGCCAAAACTGGTACATCTACCCTAGTACATTTATCAATTAACAGGACTTATTATACTGGAAAATTATGGATGCAGATATTTAGTCTTACTGATCAGAAATAATATTTTTCATTTAGTTCACCTATTAGTTCACCAAAAATTATTTTTATTCTCTTCTCTTTTAACGAAGTTGGTTCAATAGCTTTCAATGATATTCAAAATTAAATAATACATACTGATATCCAGTGTGTAGTAAGTAGTCTGTCCTATAAACTCAGGACCGTTCCACCACAAACTATAACTCAACATCCTTTGTAAATTTCATTGAAGCAATATATGCATGATTGGCCTTTGATGGTATATATAGCCAGTTTTCAGGAAGAACTGTATTATGAATTTCACTCACTTGGTTAGCTATGAAAATCTTCTATTTACTGGGATGATTTCTCATCCAAGTTAGTATAATTGTTGAATATAGTTGAATTGTTGAATAAGTTGAATGGAAACATGGACTTATTTAACAAATCTTAATGGAATGTTTATATGTAATAAACTTCTCACTGAAAGTAATAGTTTAACTAGTAGAACAGCTCCAAATAATTCTAATCTAGGTATAGAAACCCTTTTTACAGTGCTACTCTTGTTTTAGCATACTATAATCTTGTTATAATTTGATCATTCTGTTGTGAATGAACATATATACATATACCATTTTTGATGCATCACAAAACCCATGTAATTCACAATTTCTCTTTTGAAAGTAGATTTATTTAGGTACTGCTAAATCTTACAAATAGGCCTACTTGAGTTGCTCTTTTAATAACACTCACTCAGCTTCAATCTGTGTTTATAGATACTGATCCCATTCAAGTACACTAAGCCATAATTTTAGTAAAATAATCTTGGCTCAGATGATCACTTGAAACAGTCATCCAATTGGATCAAACAGCCCATCAGTGTCAGAGAGAATATATTGCTTATTTAACTGCTGAGTTGTTGATCTTGTAGTTATTTTAAGGCAGAAAGTATTTGCCTTAAGATTTCATAATAGACCTAATGTTTTCATTGTTTGTTGATAATTGATCTCTACTTGTTCTTGATTTGCCAACAAATCAGGTGTCAACATCTTCAACATTTCTTGACAAGAAAAAATAAATTTGTTTAATATTGCCATAACTTTTGGTTAGTTCATCCTGAACATTGTGCTATTATTAACAGGCTATTTCTTTAATTCAAACCCATCCTTTCTTAACATTAAAATCAACTGCCTTTGAAGAACACACACTTTATCAAGGGCATTGTGATCTGACATGATAAAACTTCAATATAAAAGTCTCTTGAGATGATGGGTGCTACTATTGGAAATTTCCTTTCTTCATCTTTAGCCAAATGTTATAATGCTCTCATAGCCAAATAAAATTTAGCTGCTGAACAGTAAATAGCAGTGTTCAGTCTATAAATACTAACTAGCTCTTGTGGATTTGTTCACCATACAATACATTGATAATTTGTCATCATGATGAATAGCAATTTGGCAATTCATTTTTGCTATGTCATGCTGATGAAACCAAAATCTTAACAATACTGCAAAAATATCATAATGCAATTAAAGCCCTACCATTAATGTATCACTTAAAAATACCATTGGTATAGTCTTCATAGATGCATTGAAAGCAACTCATAATTTAGTGCTTGCACTGTCTTTCTTAATTACAAAGTGATGTGATTAATAATTAGCTATGTCTGATCTAAAGAGATTTTGGTCATATATTCCAGTTGTTTGTATTCTGTCATAAAATCATTGTGCTATTTTTATAATTACACTACTGTTGTTAAGCAAAGTTCAGTAGCTTTCAATCTCCTTACAGTCATTTCTCTTGACTCATTTGGTTGTTTATTATTTTCTTTAAACGATAGCCTGACAACATATCAATCACTTGATTCATGAGTATGTTTTATAAAAATGCTTTTTATACTCTTGATCTTTTTTAGTAAGTTGTTGATCTAATTAAGCTCCCAAAATCATGTCAATTCAAAATGTCTATCTATTCTAACTAAAATTCTCTGCTTGGTGAGCTGGAATTTACCAATAATGAGCAATTATTTATTGTGACAATGCCAGCCTGCAATTTTTAACCATATTTTTAATTTATTTAATTTAAAATATATGCTTTCCACTTCAAATTCTGCAAATATAGAAGTTATCAAATTCATTATTTACCTTAATTCAGGCTGTTGTCAACACTACATCTTTATGTGGATAATCATTGACATCATGTGTTATGACTACATTTTGGAATTCTTGATGGTCACCTTGATTATCATCATCTATTGTTGTATTCTGTTGATTAATGTAAAGAAGCATGTTATGATACTTGTTGCATTTCCTACATTTCAACTTGGATTTATGTCCTTAATTATGCGACAAGTACACAAACAATTAAAGCATAAAGATCCTTGTTTGACCATTGTTACACACTAAATTGACTTTGATTTCAGAAACTTATTATACCCAAATATCTGATGTGTCTCATTATTTACTGGAGACTGTATGTTAATTAAATTGAAAGATCTTACTGGAATGAGTTGTGACTAAAGTATGTTTCATTTAAGCCAATGCTTCTCAAACTTTTTTGGATCAGTGGCTCCCTTGGTTGTGACTGTTAGTAATAGTGTTACTTGTTCTATGTACACAGGGACAGGGCCTCTGTGTACACAGAACTGGAATAAGAGGCAACAGTTGAGAGAAAAAGAATAAATGAACAGAAAATGGCATTAAAGAGCTTTTTAGTTCCTTTTTACGCACTTGGAAAAACAGGAGTATACTGAGTTCCGTTGAAAAATACATCAACGGAAGCACATACCTGCTACATAGGGGGCCACCATCAGAATGCAGGCTTCTCGATTAGCCGAGCACCAGCACTCCATAGTGGTGAGAAGGTGTGACATCGAATTGTCCAAGATGGTTGTGCAACATAACCACACCCCATTCTGGGACTGCTTAGAATTATTTAGGAGCTATGGTGATAGGAGCCTTGTATTCATTTGGGAGTCTTTCCTCACTACGTTATTGGTCTCATGCAACTCCCCACCCTTGAGTTTTCCAATATTTAGGTTGAAACTATTCAAAAAATTTAAAAATTTTAAAGTTTTTAGAATATTTAGGTTAATTTATATAAATGCATAAGTAATAATTAACTGACTACTCGTTTCTAGTTTCCTGCATGTTTTTCCTCCCATGTGATTGGCTACACATCTCTATGTGCATGCGCATAGATACTATGTGTTCATAAAAATGTTTTCAAAAATTTCACGTTAAAACATCTATGTATCAAAGTCTGGTATGAAACTCAAATAAACAACGAAAAGAATGAAAAAAACAGTACTTCACAAGCGTTTTTGAACCAGAAATGGTTCTACTTCAGGTGAACAGTGAATTTCCGATGAAATGCAACTAAATAAGAACACGACAATTTAAAAGTTCATTCGAATACGTGTTTCTTGATGTCATCCTACTGGGCATGTGTGCTCTAGCAGGTAGCATTTGTTGAGATTTACAGGTTGTCCATTAGTGCTTGCCACGCTATGGACAGAGTCAATTCCTTCTTGTAGTTGATACATGTGTTGGTGAGGCTAGATCTGTAGATACAAATGGCCTCCTACCACCTTAGATGTTCTGTGCGTGGTGAGGTGATGATGACCCTTGTCTGGTTAAAATCCAGCTCTATGTCTGGATCACTGGTGTAAACGGCGAGAGTGTTGGTGGTCCTTGCCTGTTGTATGTCAGCGAGGTGTTCTTTCATTCTAACCCCAAGGAGTGCTTAGTGGAATCGATGCTTACTGTTTTTTCATTCTTTTCATTTTTTATTTGAGTTTCACATCAGTAACAGGTTTTGGTATGTAGATGACTTCACCCCAATGTTGTTTAGTGTAGATATTCATGTTAAAAATTTTTTTATTTGATTTACATCGTTCAAAATCTGTAGTTCAAAAGTTTTATTCTGAAAAAGCATTCTATTTATGTTGCCTGATGATGATATATGTAGCAATATTGAAAGTGCTAGCAGAAAGGAACTAAAAAGCTCTTTAACACCATTTTCTGTTAATTTATTCTTTTTTCTCTCAAATAAGTCTGTTGGCGTGCATTCTACAATACGTTTTTATGTTATTTTGTAAGAGGCAACAGATCCTATTGCCCCCTGTTGCCTCCTATCATACCTAACATTCCCTTGGATAATTCAAATGCCCCCAGGGGGTGATATTGCCCATTTTGAGAAGCATTGCTTTAAGCAGTTTAGATGTAGAATTCTCCAAAACAACAATTACCCCTAGAAAAACTTGTAATTCTTCAAATGATGGAAATTGCCAATCTGTGATAGAAAGCTCCTGCTGTTGTATTGATTTCATATTCAATTGGTCATTAACTATACTAATGTATGATCCCAATTCTCAATAGACACCCTCAAGACCTTTAGTGCATGAACATGTTTCATTGTATTATTCAACAGTTTCTACAGATCAAAAGGAAACCTCTTCTGTTCTTTAGAAATTGTTGGATATATCCATAATCATTGAAGACTGTGTAAATAATTTTCTTAGATGGCAAGTGATAATCTATTTATCATCTTGATATCTTTCAACTAAGAGCCACCAACCTTCTGCATAATTTGCATCTGTGGTATCAAAGATTGTAAGAGTGTTTTAGCTCTTCCACGGAGTGAATTTTTAAGATGATAAAAGCTTTTGAGAATCACTAATTTGTTGATGATTGTGGAGAATTGAACTAAATAGATCTATAAAGGAAGTCTGTTCTAAATAATTGCTTGTAAATATTGGTAGTTCATTTTTGGAAGCTTGATGTTTGCTTTAATCATATATTAACTGGAGTTTAAACTAATCATTTCTGAAGATAGATATTGAATTTTATCTATAAGGCTTCTCAAATTATTTTTTATCAATATATATTTTGATTCTACCATTTGTTAATCAAATTCATGACTTTCAAGTTCTTTTTCAGAATCCTTATTAATTGTTTCCATACTTGAATTGTTATATTCACTTCATGCTGCTGCTATACTTTCTAACATTGTGTTGATTTCTTGTAGAGACATTAGCTTCAACTATTATATTTTTTATGAAGTTAGATGCTCATGTGATTTTTTTCTTTTTATTACCCTTTCTTTGTTTCTTTAAGAAATCCAT
The DNA here is from genome assembly GCF_030686945.1 of Centruroides vittatus. Classification (NCBI taxonomy): domain Eukaryota; kingdom Metazoa; phylum Arthropoda; class Arachnida; order Scorpiones; family Buthidae; genus Centruroides; species Centruroides vittatus. The sequence continues at coordinate 963,440 of NW_027122427.1, read as the reverse complement.
GTTGATTCTTGTTAAGCCTAAACTCTTGCTAAGATATGGAACATAACTGATCCTGATATTCACAAATGTTTATGTCTTTGCTAGGCTACTTTTGATGCAAAATCTACTTTGACAGACCTTGAAATATGTATATATTTTATGTAATTGTTACTTGAAATAAGAAATGATACCATACATAACACACACAATTGCATCTAGACAAGAACACTCTAGCCTCAAGGCATTCCCTCAAGAATCCCTAGCCTCTGGACACACCACTACACCTGCCTTTATTTATTTTTAATGAACCTGAACAAAGTCACAACACAAATTAAAAATACAAATGTTCATATTTATTAAGTGAACATCCAAGAGTAATTTGTTACTTTTTAGTTGAGTTGCTAATGCTCTGAATTTTCTTAAATTAACATAGTTAAGCAACAATTATACTCTGACTTTTCAATATGAAACCTGATCAGTTTGAATGTACGAATTCTCTAAATAAAGCTGTCTGTTTTAGTTTCATTTTAATATAGTTATTTTTTTAATTGTATGACACACTTATAAAAAATTATTGGTTTAATACAATATAGAGCAACTTTTTTCATTTGATTTGAATTTTATATTTTATTAGTGGAACAGATTTGGATGTTTTTAGTTTTGATATGGTTGATTAATAGTAGATTTAGCTATTCAGAATAGTCTGAAAATGTGCTATATATCATTCTTAAGCTATTTAAAATAAATATATCTCTAAAAATTAGGCCAAAAATATTTATTTGTATGTAATAAAAAGTTATATTGAAGAAGATATTGTGGTTTTTATTTCATATCCTTTATAATTACTAGTGTGTGGCATAGATTGATAGGAAATTTTATTGACAAATATAAAAATATTTTATTTTAGGAATTCAGAATATTGGGAAAATAAGAAATTATGAGTAAAAATTTCTTTTTCTAATAGTGAGACTAGTGATCTTTATTGTCTTTCTTAAATATCCACAATAAACAGAAACCAAGAACTCACTTTATTCACCTATTTAACAATGCATTTTGGATTGGTATTATCCAATCTCTCTTCAGGCTACAAATTTTAAATTTAAAAAGCATATTCTTTTTAATTAATAATTTCATAAGAACTGAGGATGTTGACTAAATGTCTTTGTAAATATTCTTACATTATTGATGAAATTTGAAGTAATATTCAAAAATGTGATAGGAAGTAATTTTCAACAAGAATAAGATATTACTTTTCTAAACTTTCCGAATATAATATATAATATTTTTGGCCCATTTTTGTAGTTAACGGAAAAAATATATAAAAACATAATAAACGAGGAAAAATTTTTGATAAACTGCTGATTGTTTCATAGTGTTGTTTTATAAAAATTTATCTTTTTATATTATTATTGACATTTTAGATGTGTGTATCATTTTCACAATAAATATTTCAAAATGTTTTCAAAGTGTTAAAATATTTATATTTCTAAGTTTGGGTTTTACAATTTGTAAAAAAACAAGTTTTGAAATGGCATTCTGCCAAATTCATGTAGGAAAAAGTCCTACTTTCATCTAAAATGATAAAAAAACATTTTTAAAATTATGATCCAATATACTGATTTAACAATGTTTATAATTTTATCACGTATTCTTAAACTTCTATAAAAAAATGTTTATGAATGTATGGAACAAACTTATAAAAATTTATTGTCAAATCTCGTATTTGTTAATATGAGATTTGACAATAAAGTTACAAAAGTTTGAACTGTATTTTATTGTATTTTAAAATGATATAAAGATACTGTATGTAAGATGATTAATATATGATTAATTGAAAATTGAATATAAAATTTATAAAAATTAAAAGTTTTTGAAGATAATCTATTAAAATGAAAGAAAAATAAACTATATAACTTAACTGCATACAAAATTTAAAATAAAACAGTTAAAGATATAAAATTTTTGATTCTATGTTGTTAGTACATTTATAATGCATGTTTGAATTTATTACTGAAATTTGATATTTTTATTTGATCAAATTCTCTATTGGTTTCAATAAAGTGTATATATATATATATATATGATTAAATGTTTGCTGCAAAAAAAGACATTATTCTAGACTGTTTTGCAATTCATTATTACATGTTTTTTAATTATTGTATTTTGTCCTCTATTCTTTCAGTCATATATATAAAAATCTGACACATTGTAAAAAAACCTTTTAACTAATAAAGTAATCATCTGATTTGAATGAAATTTTACAGAAACAAAGCTTTTATTTAGACCTCATTATGACTTTCTCCTTTTTATACAAAGCTCATATTGAGCTGAAACTGCATTCTATATAATTTACAGCATTCCAACTGAGTGAATTGTACCTGTAATTTTTCTTTTTAAATAATTTTTATTTGTTGGTTACTGTCCATAAATGATTCCTTTAATATGCTCTCAAGAAAAGTTGGACGGTATGAGATCCAGGGAATTTAATGGCCAGTTTATAGGACCTTCTTGCTTGTATCAATTTTTGTAGAATACTCTATTAATAGGATGTGAACATCAAGTGACCAGTGTGGTGGTGCGCCACCTTGTGATCTGGTGAATATGTAATTTTCAGCATATCCGTATATGCATCCCACCATATCATTTCTAATACAAAGAAAAAGGGCTTGATCACTTAATGATGCATTATGCCACATCACGCATTTATCTTGATCACCCTTCTACTGACATGGAATGTAATCATATCCATGAATACCCAGTGATTCAAGTAGGTAGGTTGGTCTTGTTGATGGTTCACACTTTTCCATCAAAACTTGAGATGCTATGCATATTCTGTTACTTTCAGAGCTTGAAATTGTTGAATCTGGTATGGCTACAACCTTAGATGTTTCCTTACAATCCTCTGACATGTTGAATGGGGAATGCCTATTTCTTGTGATAATTGCCTTTTCCTGGACTGCAGTCCATCTCTGTGCCTATTTACAATTTTTTACCTTCTTGATTTGGTGCTTCCTACTGCTGCTTGGTTTTCTCAAAGTATCAGTTTCTTCAAACTGTGAGAACCAGATCAAAATACTATACTGGTTTTTAACTGTGCAATTTTTTGTCTTATGTACTTGTTTAAATTTGTGTTGAACTGCCAAAACACTAAAATTAAGCATACCAGATAATACACTTTGCTTTCTGCTGAACTGATTCTGCCATCTTTTTTGATTGTTGTGTTTATACATAGAAAGATAGTTTGATGTTGCTAGATGGGCCACTACAAAAAGTAATGATTTGGATTGCCTTCCTGCATTCCTGCAACCATACTTTCTTAGTTATAATATTTTAAAGTGTGTCAGGATTTTTATGAAATTCCCTGTAAAACTATATTTTAAAAATAAATGTATCTGAAATTATTGAATGGCTCAAAAATGAAGGAAAATGGATGAAAATTAAAATCATTAAAACAATTTCTGCATTCATTTATTTGCAAGAATTGTTTTATATGATATAATGTTGATGCCAAAGTTATTAAGATATTACTTGTTTGTTTTAGATATAATAGCAAAAACTTGTTCTTGTGTATTATTATTCATGCTTGCATAATGAATATTCATTTAAATCAATGATTCATATGTATGTTCAGAAACTTAACTTGTGAATTTAGCTAAACAGCAGTTCTGTACTTAAATATTTAATTAATAAAGTCAAATATTTACAGAAATTCTGCATTTTTATATATAAAAAAATTTTAACTATTTTAAAAATAAAATATTTAGATATTTATTTTTATGTAGACTGATACAGGATACTGATTTATTGTTAAAGAAAAACATTTCAACCTATATTTTATTAATGTATTAACAAGTTATTTCAAAATATCAGTTTTTTTTATAGTTATTTTTTTAATTCAATAAAGTTTACAGGAACATAATGATTATATTAAATTCTGAAATATTGTAATTATAGCAGTTGTACAGTATTTAATGTATTAGAAATATATTTAATAATATAACTGAGTATTCACTATTATTAATATGTAGAAATTTGTTTTGTGAATACATCTAATAAAGTTTTAAATTTAAACATTAGTATTGTTGTTATTAGGATAGTGAAAGAAAATATGGAAACTGTAACTTATTTATAAAAAGAATGTTATAAAAGATTTTTTTTCATTAGTTTTAATAAGTATAATTTGTGCTGGATATTTCTGGTATATTTGTGTGCATTGGAAAAAATTTTCATTTGCTGTAATTGAATGGCATGTATATATTTTTGAGATAGTTTATTTGAATAGTTGTTTTAAAACAACTATTCAAATATACTACTTATAGCTTTGATGATTACCTAACAAAATCAAAGCTATTTATTTTAAAATTTTTATGTATTTCAAATGTAAATATTTCTTAACAACATCCATATAAGATTAAATCGTTGTATTGTATGTTGATAGATAGTCTTATGAAATTGGGGCTAATTTTGAGACTAATAATTATTCATAAACTACATTTAAATACAATTAACCCAAGTATATTTTTTGGTGTATAACTTGCAGTGGCATATACCTCACAGAAAATTTCTAGAACTAAAATAAAACATGTACATAACCCTTACCATTATATATATCCCATGTTTATGGATAGTATAATGGAGCAACCACTATTCCATAACTGCAAGTTTGTAATTACAATTAAAATTATTATATGATCCACTCCAATGCATCAATTACACCCCTTTCAACTTATCTTTAAATGCAAATAATCCATGTGTTATAGGCCAGTGCAGAAAAATACAATGTAATATAATTGTTTCTTTTATCTAGATATTACAGTATTTACATATACAGCATTTTTAATATAGCTGTATAATATTACATTTAAATGTTGCTTAATATTTTAAAACAGTGTAATAATTCTTCATTATTTTGATTTTGAATGTATTACTTATATGATGATGATTTTCAAAAATTCAGTATTTTTTTCCAGATATTTTCATTTTAAAATGAAATGATTAAGAAATGAGACTTTACAATTAGTTTTTGTTTAACTCAGATGTTCTTTTCTCCTTCTAAGTTTGATGAGCAGTCTTAATGTTGAATCATAATACAGTTTATGGATATTTTCTGAAAAGTTGCAACATTTATTCTCTATTCTTAAGAGAATTATTACTTACAAAATTTTAACCTTAATTATTAATGAGTTGTAAACATACATCAAGAGTTTTTTTTTAAGTTATAAATTTTACTTCTTCAGTATTGACTTTATAAATATTTTATCATCATCAAGATATATCTTTTACATAGTTCAAGTTTCAAAGATTTATGCTATAAACAATGAAAATTATAATTATTATTTCTAGTGAATAGAATTTGTATGTGTAAAGATATAATCACCAAAAATAACTATAAAGAAAAGTAGAATTTTCTGTATATACAAGTCAATTTTTGGACCTTCAAATGAAATTGGTATGGGCAATTGGACTATGAATTTTGGTCTTCTGGTTCTAATTTTAATGTTAAGAAATTACAAATCACTGCATGATTTTTAATTTGTTTATTATACATAAATTTCTTGTTTAGCTGTTACTTAATACTATAAAATTTTAGATGATAATTGCAAATATTAAATCAATAACCAGCTAAACATATTCTGTGTAGATCACTATTAAAATATTATAATTTCTTAATTTTGAATTAACGTGATTATTCATATTATATATATACTAGTAGCCTGGGATGCCTCCTAGTGGGTGTTCTAGCAGCAGTGGTGTCATTTCGTGGTATAAGTAATAAATTCCTATTACAAATAAAAATAATAATATACTGAATTTCTCATGGTGTACCCTACTAAAACGCAGTCAAAAACCCCAAAAAAAACCACATTTATTGTTATTTTAATATTGTTACGCAAAAAATGAACTTATTGTTAATTTAAGTAATAGCTAGGTGTGCCCCTAGTGTCCTTTTTTGGCATACCATGACAGAGACTGCCCAGTTTTTCAGTTTTATATAGTAGCTATATTAGTAGTTATATATCAGATTGTAAAGATAAAATTTAGACATTTTGAAAAAAATTTTTATTTACAATGATTACAGTTAGCCTGGTAAGTAATTACCACAAACGTCAATTACATATCTCCACCATTGCTGCAAACTTTCAATCTTGTGAGCATAGAATGACAGGTATTTCTTTGAAGAAAACCCCAAGTGTTGGATATTGTCATTGAACTGTATATTGGGAATATGGAACTGCAGGGCACAAAATACAAGGTAGTCAGTTAATGCTGAGTCTGGACTTAAGGCGGATGAGGCAGAACTCCCAGCCCATAATAGCCAGCTTCTCTAAGGTCGTCTTTGCTCTGTGCTGGCATGTTATTGTTGCAGTATTGGACTTTGTGAATTTTTGGATAAAGTTCCTTTATCTTGGTGTTAAAATGATCCAGTTCACAGCAAAGCTTTTCAGGACAGTGATGGTCAAGCATTTTCCAACCATCATGGTGCAGAAGAAAGCAATGCAGATCATTGCTTTCTTCTGCACCATATTCTCTTCATTATTTTCATTATTTGCAATGGCACACAAATATGTACTTTCAAAATTGTCAGACATTGCTGATATGTCTATTTCCAATGAGATATATAATGAAATGCCCTTTGGTTACTTTACTTATATATACACATTGAACATTTTAGAACATTATTTTCTAGTCATCTAGAAAAAAAATTAAAATGTTTAAATTTTACCTTTACAACCTGATAGCTATATATTTATTCATTTATAATAATGAAAATTCAGTATTATAAATGTATATAAGAAACATGTGTTCACCCTCTGTACTAGTAATTTTTATTTTTTAAGAATAGTTTACAAATTTTTTTATAATTTGATACATCCTAAATTTATATTTTATTTGTATTTTAAATAATTATTTTTATGCAGTGTTGTTATTAATTGTAATTTTCTATGAATAGCATTATCATTTGTTCAGATTATATAATCAATCATTAAAAAATAATAGAGAAATATTATGTTTCATAATCTGTTAACATAATTGGTTGGATTGCATAATTTTTTATTACTTCAGCATTTTAATATTTATTTTTTAGAAACAATAATTAACAATTATATTTTTTATATCGAGATTTATGTATATATTAAATTTGAATTATATATGGTTGCCTCAATAAGAGATTGCATTTCATCAATACTAACTGTTCCTGTTTTAGGGGATATAGGATAATTCTGTGGTAATTTTGCTACACCTGCAAGTACTTACATTGTACAAATTTTATTGGTTATAATATATATTTTTCTTTGAAAAGAGCATTTGTAAACAAAAGTGAACTCTCTAGCATGGGTGATAATTGGGAAAGTAGGAGGAGGTTAGAGGGAATGATCTATGGATTTAATAGTCAGTTACACATATCAGTTAACACTATTGGTTCATTACTATATTATCATAGCTTTATGAAACATGAGCTAATAAAATACCAATAACCAGAATACAGAAATGGGAAATTTTGTAGAATATTGTAGAAAAGTTAATGTACTCAATAAAATATCAATGGCAGGAATAAACTTCTAATGAAGGTGTTGAAGATAATGTTGGATAATATGGATGGTAAGGTTTGAGTTCTAAGAGAGGTAAAAAACTCAGTAGGGAAAAGTTTTAATGCAGAGAATACTACCCTATCCTGTCACTATATCTTCCCTAAAATAGGCAGTTAGAATTGACCAAGTACAATTTCTAATATATTTTTCAGTCAGTAAAATTATAATTAAATATGATTTTATACTTATTGTTAATTTTAAAATAACAAGGAGATATGCTTTACAGTTTGTGTAATTTAATGTAATATAGAAGTTTGAAACTAGTTACCTTTAACTAATTGAATAAAATATTTCTCTGTAATGAATGACGATAACAGAATATGATTATTATTTCCATTTGGATATGATATACTTATTTTTCATATTCTAATTTAATATATTTTTAATTTAAAATTAAAGAAATATATTTCTCAAAGTTTATTACTAAATAATTTTTTCTATTATTAAAATTTTAAAAATTTATTACTATTTTCCTCTTTTTTAAATTTAATAATATGTGAGGATGTACAATAGTACATCAACAAAAGTACAATACAATAAATCTCACTTCTTCAGACTATTGGAAGAGATTGTTCATTAAAAATTAGTGTTTGTAGGGGTGTGTTTTAAAAAGTGACAAAGACATCAGATATGAAGAAAATAAAGTATTTCACTAAATTGGTTAATATAACAATAGAGCTAATCTTGTAAATTATTAAAAATTTGGAATCCATATTTAGATTTGATATTTAATTGAGTACCTGTTATATTAATTTAAATAAAATTTTGCTGGTTTACAAGGTTAGTTCTTTTAGATGCGAGGAAAATTTTTGATATAAAACTCTTCTACTTCTGTTTGATCACTTAGTATCATATGATGTTGTAATTTAATATCACTGTATTTTATGTAACAAAATGCATTTGATGTAAAGTGGATTTTAGTTAATTGGGACACATTTTGGACCAGTTACTGTATTTGGATCAGCATATAAGATGCAACTTTTGTCCAAAAAAGGCTCAAAAAATTTCATGTCATATTTAAAGTTGCAATTTGCCATGTACTAATGAATTCTCCAAATGGCCTTCAGTAAGCTACAGGTAACTAACTAATCCAACTCTTGAATAAAAATGTTATTGTTTAAGTAAACATTATTATTTTGCTGTAGTCAAGCAGCTTTTGCATGTATTCATGTAAATATTTTAATTGTAAATGACTTATTTTAATTTTTTTCTCTGATAAATAGAAGTATGTATTCTAATTTTACTTTTTTTAAAACCAGTACAGTTAAAAATAATGGTACCAAGTGCCAAAGGAATGGGATTGCTTAATTATACAATACTTTTTTCCTAAATATTCTACACTGAAATGGCTATGTATGTTATATGACATAAGATATGATTAGTGTCTGCCTTAATTATGCAAATCATCATGCAGCTATGTTTTTAAGAAAAATATAGTAAAGAAAAATACATTTCATTGAGCAACAAATTATTTATTCCTTTTGAATTAAAGAATAAATTACCAGCAAATACTATAAATACAGGCAAATTACAGACAAATAGAGTGCTATTTAAATGTTCTTTATGATGCTCTGTCTAAGGATACATTTGTTGTTTTTGAATTCTTTTTGTTCATACTATTAAAAATTATACAAATACTTTAAAAATAGTAAATTCTAGAAAATAGTTGATATTTAAATCTATATGAGAAATATGAATATATTTACTCTCTTAATTTCTAGTTTCTGGTAGTCATTGACAAAGGAATTTGTCTTTTTCTTTTGCTCCACTGTTAAGTTAATGAAAGCATAAATATTGAAGGATGTTCATTATCTGCATTAGTTTCCTTCTTGCATAAAATATCTTTGTAAGTCATCAGTGAATTTTTTTGACATATGTATAATCACTCACTTTGGTTCACATATGTCATCTTCACTATTTACTTTTTATTGTAACAGTCAATATAATTATCTGTACTTTCAAAGCTTCTAACTTTTTGAAGTTCTGGAATGACTTCACATTTAGTGTTGACTGTTTCTGAATGTTTAAACATGCAATGAGAAAAATAGTTTTGTATTGTTTGACTTGCTTATTTATTGCCAACACTCTGAGAGAAAACTATATTGCCTTGAGAAGACTAACTTTTATATTTACTTCCTTGACTGTAGAAGACAAATGCCCGATTATTTTTTTTTTCAGTTGTTTATAATATCTGATTTGCTCAATTCCACATAACAGCATTTTCAAAATATTTATTGTTTCCATATCCATCAGTAAGAATGTATTTGCATGCAGGATTCCTTTTCCAAATATGAACATTTAGAACGTGCAACATAACTGTCAAGAACCAACAGAACTTTTCTTGAGTTCTGCAATTCCAAGTTCCATCTCATTGACTATTTCATAAATATTGCCGAGTCATTTGAGCACTTTATTAGCCTGTGACTTGGCTGGTAAGCTGTTTATGTATAGTTGTTTAAAGCATTTAGGCTTAGTACTTTTAGAAATAACTAAAAGCTTCTTTTTGTCATCTCCTGTCATGTTAGAACAACAAAAATATAGTTATCTGATCGTTGTCTTATTTGAACCTTAAAGAGTTTTGTGATCGTAGTACAGAGAACCATCTGATGTGATAGGCCTGTTTCATCTGTTTTGTAAATGCATCTGCAGAAAATTCTTGAAGTAATACAGGTAATCTCAAGTTTAAACACTTTTCTGTATCTTAACATCAGAACATCACTGCTTCCTGTTGCTGTGTACCTTCTTGAATTTAGTCCAATGCCTATTTTGCTATTGAGATAACCAACCATCAGTCGCTTTAAACCAACAGGATCCAAGATCATTGCTAACTCTTCTAACTATTCATCATTAGTCCACTGATAATCACTCCTCATTCAGAACCATTGATTTAAAGCAGTAATGAGCAATATTGTTTGGATGATAGCTGCATAGACTTCCAGAAGACTGTATGCAATTTTTATTAAAGTTAGACTTGAAGCCTGCTGAGTACTAACATATAACTGGAGTATGTTAGTACCAACCAGTACACTATGTACTAAAATAATGTATGCTAATGATATCAAACTATTCTGTAGCTATATATAATTTATTCTCATCATTTTATTGGCCAAGTTTAATTTATGTTTTTCATCTTGAATATCAACTTAGGTTTGCATAATGTTGTAAGGCAAAAACAGGAAAATATTATAAATTTTCCTCGGCTCTGGGGCTTTATATTAGGATCTCATGGGCTGCTCATTACTGATTTAGAGCATTATCAATGTTAGGATCTCTACTTTTACATTTTATTTTTAGGGATTTTCTTATTTTTCAATGTACATTTGTTTCTCACTTTTGCTTCCTGATGAATCAAGAAATAAAAGATTTTGATAATTTTTTTTGCTAGATGACAATGACTGGTATTTGGTGAATGGCTTTTAACTTGATCCACTTATGAAATTCTTTGAGCTAATGACAAATCTTTGTGTGACATTTGACAAGCTTTTTGAATTTCAAAGAATAAATTTATAAAATATTAAAGCCCTAAATCTTAACACAATCTTTACACTTTCATCTAACAACCACACTAAACTGAAACTTTACATAATTTTAAATTGTTCATTATGTAAAGGGATTGTTACTAAAGTGTTACTTGAATTAGTGATGAGTCAGTCATTCATACAAGGCAATTTGATCAGTAGAAATTTCAAGAAATGAGATATTAAGCACAATGTGGCTTTTTGTCTGTTTAGGTTGTATTGTGAGCATAAGTGGATAATTTTAAGGAATATTTTAATTCTATCCTGATTAAACAGAATCATATACCAAAAAAATGAAGCAAAGTTTGATTATTTTCTCAATTTGTTTTTATTTTCCTTTAGATTTGTCCCAAATAAATGGTTGCTCTAATTAACTGGAATTTACTTTATGTCGTATGATATGATATATGAATTGGGAAATATACAAATTGAATTTGCATTACTGTTTTAATTTTTTAAATTATGAATTTCATTTATTTAGGAGTGTAAAATAGTGTTCAAAATTAATATATTAGTAGAATTTACAACAATTTAAAGCTGAAATGTAAAAAAGATAATAGCCCTCATTATAATAAAAAAATATCCTATTAATTTATACTATATTTGAAGAATTTTTCTTTATACAAAGTATATAAAGTTTACTGTCTATTTGTAAAATATGAAGAGAATTTTCATTTTTATAGTTAGATTTACTTGAACATTTAAATATTATGCTTTACTTTGTGATTATTATGCATTTATTATTAAAGTCAAATTACATTGTTTTATTTTAATTGAAATGCTTTCTTGTAAAATTGATTGTAATTTTGGCAATTATAAATTAAAATTGTAAAAATATAGTAGACATATGAGGAGGAATCAAAAAGTAATGCAAATGAACATTATAATTTTTTTTGCAGACTGGGTGACTGAATTTCTTTGGTGGTGAGGATGAGGAATGTTTCTACATCTTAAGGCATTTAACTTCACATCTTGTCTAGCTATTAAATTATTTGCAAAAATTTTCCATGCATTATTTTTTGATTTTTCCTCAACATTCCCGAGCAAATTTTATATGGTTTTACTCTTTACTTTTCATTATTAAAGATGAAAGCTAAACTTCTTTATATAAGAAGGCTATTTAATCTTTTTAATGCATAAAAATATATTTGTTACCATACTATTAAAGTAAAAATATTGTTTAATCTGTTTTCAATCTTTTTAGTGTAATTTAATTTACTTTGAAGGAGCTTTATGCTTCTTTTTGAATTGTTTATTTACTTTGTAATATATTTTTTGCAATTTTACCTTTTTTTTTTATTAATTTAATCATCATAAATCACTGAAATTATTTGAATTTATAATGATTAAATTAGAGAAAAAACTCAAAGCTGTTTGTCATTCTGAAGGCTAGTGAACTGATATTGAATCAACTGTTGTATTACTTCATCATCATATTTGAATTGGAAATGTTAATGACTGATCAGAAGTCTAAATTGGAAATGTTTTTATATATGAAATGCATAAAAACTCCATATTTTAACATATACATATAAATTTAAAATATTGATTTATAACTTAGTTATTATATGTTAATATTTTACTATTTTGTTCTTGCTATTGAAATTAAAATAATACAGCATAAACTTTCAATATGGCACACCTCATATTGATCACATAATACATAATTTATTATAAACTTTAAATAAAAATGTTCAAATTTTAAACTGTTCTTAATTGTAAGTGTTGTTTGTTGATTGCTTTCTTTAAGACATTGAAATTAAAATCAACAAAACTATTTGAATTTTACTTGTTTATTTTTACTTTAACACCTGAAAAACAGATGGTATATTACATAAAGTCTAATCCAGCAACTTCAACCTTTAAATTTCCGGTACAAACGACGAAAATTAATGAAAAAAACTAACGTTTTCGAATCTCCATCGAGATCTTCCTCAGGTTCGTTAATTTATTACATAATTAGTACAAACTTACTACAAAATTACATTTAATATTAATTTCAGGAAATTATTATAAGTTAAAGTTAGAGACAAAGAGATGATATCTAAAAATAAAAAATTCTAAAATAAGATAATATTAACTCCTTCTTCACCGTGTTAATTCACTGGAGTTATGTCATATTCTTATTTCTCCTTCTTCACCGGAGTTATGTCATATTCTTATTTTAGGAAATGTTATATAAATCTGTTTTAGATGTTAAATTCCTTAGATGCTTATGTTTTGGTTATAATCTTATTCAACAACTCAAACTGGGTATATGTAAATAAGCAAGCACTTCATATAAAACCAATATCTATCAAGATTTTGTAGCTTTTTGTAGTTTATTTCTGGATATTGGTTTTATATGTAGTGCTTATTTATATTATAATCTATTTGGTTTCAGTTAAATGATTATTAATTTTTTAAATTATCGTAATGTAAAAAAATTTTTTAAACAAATTTAATCATAGCATTTCAGTTTTTGTTTTTTTTAAATTGCTTCATTTATATTCTAATAATTTATGTTTCTACTGACTTAAAATTATTACTGAAATGAAAGCAATAACCAATGTGAACACATTGATAATTCCTGCATTTACTTTATTTGAACACTACAGTTTGTGATAAAACTTTTTAAGCTTATTTCTGTAAATAAAATCAGAACATATTAGATATAGCCATTACTGCTTATTACTTTGATTTTTTTTTTCTGAGAAATATTACATAATGCAAAAAGAGTCCACTTTTACATGGAACATTTTACAGTGTCATTACAGTGAAATATTATTGTTTACAAATAATTTTTCAATATTCAAGGAATCTTTAGCATTCTAACTTGTAGGCAAAGATCCATTAACTTTGAATGACATGACACCATATAAATTGTTATGCTTGGATAACTTTACATTTTTGCAGCTTGGCTGACTTTTCTATATTGCAGAAATGATCATTTTTTTATTGACAGTATTTCAAACAGGTGAATTTATCTTGTGCAGTTTACACAAACTTTTTCAAACTGAACAGTCTGCTCACTCATTAGAAAATAATTATTGAATGTAATAGAATTTTCAGCATTTAAGAGACAATTCTTACTTGAGTGACATTATTTATAATTTGATTGAAACTGTGTACAAAAAAATACAAGATCATAGTACTCAATGCATTCGAGATGCATTGACAAGTGTTTTCATACTGAAATCTCTATTTCCTGTGAATATTTTAGTTACTGCATTAGTTCTAGGTGTTTCTAGGTTGATGACTTCAGTGCTTCTTTTTGATTTGATTATGATTTGCCAATAATTTAATATAAACTATCAGATATATAATTTTTGACTTGATTTCTTGATTTTTAAAAGGAATATATTGTGGTTTTGTTTTTCATTTAAAAAAAATTCTACTAATACAATTTTTTTTTAAATTAAACAAAACCCAAATAGTATTTATACTAAATATTAAGAATTAATAAGAATTGATAAATTATTAGTGGAGAATTAATAAAAAAAATATTTAAAATGTTTTAAAGCCAAAAATTTCATACATAATACTAGTATAAAATTTTAATTGTTAGTCAAGTTTATTTAGGTAACTTATGTTACATATTTGTTATTTTTTTGTTTTTTGATATGCAAACTACAAAATGCATCACGTGTCTCAACTTAATACACACAATAGAAATATTAAAACTTACGACTCACCAACCAATTAACCAGTGTGAATAATGTTTAAGTGACGAACATTTTTGTTACCCCTTTTGGGCACTTCTTCAGGTCAGTTCTTAATTCAAATAGGCTTGCCGTTGACATTGGTGAGTCTGTAAGTTTTATTTACATCCCAGTATTGTGCAGTTAAATAAATAAGTGAATAAAAAAAATATATATATATATATATATTTTTAGCTAAATATATTTTTAGCTAATAAAAATGAAGGTAAAAGAATAAATTTTGTGTTAGTTTTATCTTGCAATGCAATGAATGAAATGTTTCATATCATTGCATTGCAGATAAAACTAACAACAAAATTTATTCTTTTACCTTCATTTTTATTAGCTAAAAATATATTTAGCTAAAAAAATATTATATATATATATTTTTAGCTAAATATATTTTTAGCTAATAAAAATGAAGGTAAAAGAATAAATGATATGAAATTGTTTGAACAGATTGGAGTTATAACTTTTAAATTTGAAAACTAATTTGCAAAAAATGAATATGAGGAGGCTATCTTTACTGATAAATTTTATTCAATATATGGTTTTGATCTTGAATAAATACTTGTATTGCTCTAAATTAATCATAATCAATTAAGAAAAAGTGTGAATTTTATTAAAACAATTTTATGTTTAATTAAAATTAAGGCATGAAATAATATTTAATCTGTTTTTTGGCAGATTCACATTTTTCGTAAAAGGAAAATAATTTAACAAAATTTTGAGGTTTTCAAAAAACCTTTAAAAAATATGAAAACTTTAAAAATGAAATAATATATTTAATTTAAAAATTTTTAAGATCTTATTTACAAAAAACATCAGTTAGTTGTTTTAATGATTTTCATTTAAGATATTTTTCTCTAAAAAAATTTTTAAATGTGGAATAATATTATACATACATACATATCCTCACACTCATAATCCAAAAAGGGTGAACAGCAGACAAAAGAGGACTACAATCTTACGAACTATTCATTCAGCAACTTTCTCCACACTGTCCTGTCCAGACACACCTTTGCTTCAGACACACACGTCTCTTCTTGCACACTTTCTCACATTCTCTTGTTGACTCAACACCTTACGGTCTTTCAGATATTCATCCACTTGTTCCAACCAAGACTTTCTCAGCCTTTTCCTACTGCACTTCCCATTCACCTTTCCCATGTATACTCTTTTCAACAGTTCTTTCATTCTTTCAACATGGCCAAACCATCATAGGGTGGATTTCCCCACCTTTCCAACCACATTCTCTTTTACCCCACACTCTTCTGCTACTTGTTCATTTCTCACACAGTTTCTTGTTATGCCACACACTCCTCTCAAATACCTCATCTCATAAGCAGTAGTGTGACTCTTCTGCCATACTCAAGTTTCACATACTCCCAATTGTGAACCACTCAGACACTGTCATCCACATGTACACATGCTTTGCAGTTTTCATACATTGTTCTCACACCTGTAAATAGTTTACTTTTCACTCCATAATCACATAATACTTGCCATAGTTTTTCCCTATTTACTATCATATGCAGTTGAATAACTTTTCAACACTGGGATATAGTACACACATACAACATACCTATACCAGCATACTTGAAATTGAATTTGTAAATTGTTCATAAAAGTGCGTTCAATTCTAATGTGTTCATTATGTTCTGTGTTATATACGAATGAAAATGTTAGTATAAATAAATGTTAATTTCATGTATGCTAGTATAGGTGTGTTGTATGTGTCTATTATATAGTTTTTCTAGATCATCAAACACTGCAAACACTTCATCCACATTCAAACATTTCTCCACAATCATTTTCAACATGAAGATTTGGTCCTTACAGCTCTTCCCTTTCATAAATCTTCATTACATTTTCCATATTTGTTTGCAATCGGCTTTTCAATTCTGTCAATTAACATTTATGCAAAAACTTTTCCGGGTAAGCTCAGCAAGCTTATGCCATGGAAGTTTTTTCAGTCTGTTCTTTCACCCTTTCCCTTGTATATTGGAACAATCATAGCATTTCTCCAATCACGTGGCACTGTGTCTTTATCCCAACATAAATTGCAGAGTTGGAGCATTTATTCTTCCACATTTTTTCCTTCATATTTTAACATTTCTCCAGTCACACCATCCAGACTAGAAGATTTGCCATTTTGCATTCTTATTGCATTCCTAATCTCAGTTGAATAGGGCTGCATCAATCACTATCTTCATTTATCTATGTAATTGTTCCTCCATTTATGCTATCTCCACTGCCCCTTACTAGGCTCTCAAAATATTCACACCACCTATTATGCACCTCACATTCAATCACAATAATTCACCCATTTGCACTTTGTACACAGGGTATACTTTTCTTTCTATTGCCATATATACTCTTCATTTGCTTCTAGAACAGTTTTCTAATTTCCTCAAATGCCCCTTGTAAATGTTGGTCCTTTCTTCATTCATTCTGTCCTTGCTTTCCTTAATCATCTGTGCAGCAGCTCTTCTTCACTCTGTACTCCTCACTCTCACTGTCATTTAATCTGCCCATGTATGCAGTCTTTTTTTCTTTCACTGTTTGCTCAACTCTGTCATTCCACCAGGCAGTCTCTCTCTCACAGCCCACTCTTGTTACACTACATACCTCTTTGCAGCTTCTATCACACAATATTGGATATGCTTTCAAATCTTCTCCACATCACTGAACATCTCATCTCCTTTCCTTAATTTCAACTCAATGTGCTCTCTATACTCCTCTTTTCTACTCACCAGGCGCACTGTTTTTACTCACTGCAGAGCCATTGTTTTCTTCCTTTTGTTCCACCACCCAATCTTCAGTTTCACCCTCAATACCACTAAGTAATAGTCTGAGCCACAGTAAGCTCATTTCATAACTCTTGTATCCTCCCTAAACCTTTCAATCTATCATCATCATACACAACGAAATTATTATACTCAGAATAGTGTTATATATTTTATAATAATATTAAAATTATTATTATGTATTGCTATAGAAGATCTATTTTAAAAATTGAAATATATAACTTTAATTATGCTGATTATATTTATGATTTAATTATTAACAAATATGAACATCTGTGAGATGTTTGTTTCTTCATAAGAATGACACCCATAAAGAAAAACATTTCAACAGTTTTCTTACATATCTTTTGTTCAGTAATTCATGGAAATAGATATAAAAATGAAAGTACCTTAGAAGTATGTAAAGGTGTTCTTTCACTTTTGGATATAGTATATTCTAAATGAGCAAAAAAAAAAACGAAAAAAAATTGTTACAATGCTTGGCTTCAAGTTTTAATTTTTTAATTTAAAATATATTGTCTCAATTTTCAGTGTCTTATCCTTGTACATCATACTTTCCTAATAACAAGAGACATACTGGTTATCTAACTAATTCCATTCTGGAGAAGATTTTTGAATTGAAATCATATAACTTCCAGGCCAACTGGAAGTTCATATGTTGTTAATCAGAACCTCCTGCCCCTAATCTTTCTATATCTGGTCTCAACTTTCATTCATCTAACCGTGTTCTTGAGATTGAGGAAGGACAGACAGGCAGATGGATGCCAATGAGAATTAATAGGTCTGCAATTTCAAAACTGTAGCCAAAAAAAATGTGATAAAAGTCAAGCAATAGAGTTACATGTTGTAAAGAATATTATGTTTCCTAGAAAGCTAAAAAGAAAAATTACAAGATCTCTTGTTAAGGGATGAAAATTTTAGTTTTCTACAGTGGATATATAACAAAATATAAAATAAAATTAGAAAGTGTAAATTAAATAAAGGGTAGACAATAAAAATTAATTTTTTCCAAATGATTTTATATTACTGAAACCAAAATTGGCAGAAAATAGTTCCAATGTATTAATATCTTGAAATTTTTATTTATTAGTTAAAAATATCCATGAAAGTGCAAATTTAACACATGAAAAATAAGTTAGAGGCATCAAAGTATCCTATGAGAGATCTGTCTGAAAATTCATGTCTACTTGTAAAATAGGGATGGAATCAGAGGAGTGGGAATTGGAATTAGTGAAAATTGACTGACTCTGACTCCTGTTTTTTATTACAAACTTTAAGCTCCTACTGGAGGCATTAACCTCATATCTTGCATTTATAGGAGTTTCCTGTAATGCAAGATCTTAGTTTTATAATGATTCTCAACTTCATGATCTTTGCATATCACAAATTACTGTTGGTTTTCTTTTCAGAAATTTATATTTGAATACATTCTGTGTTAGCTAATTCTAAATTTATATTACCAAAGACTCATGCAAAATAGCTAAGACAACTCATGATAAATCTAGTGTTTTAAATACTTTAATCACAAATGGAAAACATTTTGTGCATCAGTGTTTGGTTTCAGGAAAATGTACAAATTGAACTACAAATCTCTACTGTTATGATATTTTACGTAGTCTTCTGCAGTGGCAATGCACTTCTTAGAGTATTCACACAATCATTCAAAGCTATTAAAGTGGTCTTTTTCTGTAATGCTTTTCAGTTTCTTTGTCATGCTAGACTTGTTTTAAAAACATTATACCAATCTCTTTTCATATGAATTTTGAGCTTTGAGAACAGGAAAAAGTTTGCAGGGTACAGATATTGTGAATAAAGAGGATAGGAAAGTGTTGGAACTTTCCTAAGAGCTAAAAATTAGGCAACAGTTCCAGTGAATGTGCAGGAGCATTGTTATGCAAGAGGAAAGTCTTTCTTTTGGTACAGGTCTGGTTTGACTTGCCAAATTTGTTTTAAAAATTGATCCATGACTTCAATATAGTACTGTGACATTATTGTCACACCAGTGGGTACAAATTTACTTTGAATCAAATCACACAGAATCAAAGGGTTTTGACCCTTTGATTTTGTGAATGCTTTTGATGGTTGACGTTCTCCTGGTTAATCCACTCAGCGCTTTCTCTTTTTGTGCTTAGTTCATATTGATAATATCATGTTTCATCATCTATTTCATTACCTGTTACATTTTTCCAGAGCTAGTTTTATCAGAATCTGCCATAATGCCATCTTAGCAAGCTTCTAAGCATTGCTTTTTTATTCATGTGTTAATGTGTGAAGCATAAACCTTGAACATGCTTTTTGTTTCTATAACTTCTCTTGAAGACTGGTATATACAGAATTTTTCTGATATTCAGTTCTTCTGCAATCACATGGAATGTAGTCTCTGACCAGAAGAAAGCAAACTTTATCAGTATTTTCATTGGTAATGCTTGCTATTGGACATCCTGATTCTGGATTGTCTTGAACTGATGTTTCATTTTTATTGAACCATTGAAACCATTCAAAGACTTATGTATAACCCAGGCACATCAGCAATGTATGTTGGTTTCATGGCAATTTTGACAAGTTTGAAACACAACTTAATTGTTACATGTTGCTCTATTGCAATGATCATGATTTGGAAAAATGACATTAGTGCTTTGTGTCAAGACTGTTCAATAACAACACATTCTGTCAAGAAGAAAAAAATTTTATACACAAATTATACCACTAGCAGGTTTTATATTTATAATATATTCTGCATGGCATGCAGGGTCATTGAAAGGAAAGGTGAGTTGGGATTTTTCCCTGGACCTGGAGAAAAATTAGGTGTTCATAATAGTTCCTACATCTATAAAATTAATGTTGCATTTACTAACAGCAAATAAAATCTTTAGACTGTTTTTTTTTTATTAATAAAGGAACATTCTATGTATGTATTTACTTGTATGAAGAAAACAATGGTTAAAGATGTCTCAAAGAGGAAACCCACTCTACCTTGGATCTTATAAAAGTATTCAGTAGCTCTGCTGGCATATATGCTGTTCACTAAAAATATTCAGTCAGGTTACCTTTTATGCAGATGGATCCATATCCAAAGTATGAAGCAAGAATAAGATCATAAATCTTGTTCTTGAAATAAATTTTATTATAAAAGACCATTTGTTGTCCATATTTTAATGATACAGAATCCTACCAGATATTTCTATGGAAGATAAATTGTTTGTCTTCAGAAACAATGTTTCTTAATTAGGATTCTATAGAATTCCAAAGTTTTGTAAAACATTGCCTAAAATAGTCTTCCTAAAAAGTTTTTATTGATAGTATCACTGCTAAACCTTTAGATTTTTTGGTAAGAAACGAATACACAAAATGAACAAACATATTCGATCTTAACCAAGATCTTAATTCCATACTGGTTAAAATTAATTTGTATTCAAAACATTTGAAATCTTGGCATTCCATATTTGGATGATAGTGATTCAAGAACCTGAAGCAGATCTCGGTTAAGATTGAAAATGTTCATTCATTTTGTTTATTCGTATCTTACCAGAAATCTAAAGGTTTAGCAATGATACTTATATATACTGGTATTTACTCTAGAATATTGTTTTTATTGATAATTTCACTCTCAGACAGAAATTTGGAAAAATCCTAATTATATTTTTGTTTCAATTATTCAATAGTTAGAGTTCTTGCATTGAAATCTAACTAAGCTTTACAATAGACTAAAATTATATACAAATATAAACACCAACCGAAACCCGATGCTTAGCAAATAGACACCTACCACTGCTGTAAATAATCGGGCTATATTTTTGGAAATAATAATTATGAATTACAAATGAATTTTGCACTAGAGGAAACATTAGGCCCATTTTGTATTAGAATTAATAATTTAATCTAAATTAATTAATTAAATATTATAACTGGAAGAAAAGAATTAGCCCAAAATGGGACTTGAACCCGCAATTCCTTACCGTGCAGTTGCATTGCCAGTTATGTTACCCAGACCTTCAGTTCAATCTCCTCTTCCAGTATAAATAGGTTTAAGTGCCAAATTCATTTGTAATTCAGAATTATTATTTCCAAAAATATAGCCTGATTATTTATGGCAGTTGTGGGTGTCTATTTAAAATTATATAGTAGAACAAGCCATAGTAAATCTAAATATTAATATTCAACTAGAGAGACTAATACTACAATTAAAATTAATTAAAAATTTGATTTCTTATAATTCTAAATATTTTTTATTTGATGAATCTCAATATAGGTTATGTAAAACTAAGTTTGGTATTGTTTCATATTTTAAAAGAATTTGTAATCTTGCAATCAATCAATGATTTGATATTAACCAATTTTTTCAGAATTCTTCTAATATAAACTTATAAGTTCATTATAAGTTTAAAAATTGTACTAAAATATTTATATACAATATGCTCAATTTTTTATTGAATTTAATTTGTGTTTCCTCTTGTAACAGGAAAAATCTTCTATCATAAATAAAGGATTGATTGACTGATTATTCAGTAGTAGCATAGTGTAATGTTTGCATGGTTTACATGGCTCTAAATCATATTTTATTATTTTTGAAATTTTTCTTACAATTGACAAAATTTTTTGTGGTTTTTTTGGGGGAATTGCAGGCCAATAATTTGCCTACTACTAGTTTCTAAAATTTTGTTATAGTTTTGTTAAAATTCATATAAAAAATAAAAGAAATTGAAATATTGCAAATCTAAATATTCTTAAATATTGCATAAGTGTTTCTTTTGATAATAATCAATAATGAAATAGACTAAATGAAGTAAATTGGCTTCATTTTTTACATTGGTTAATTTGTCTTTAAATTTAATTTATTATCTGTATTAATTTTTTATTGGAACCTCACTATTGATCATTTGTTTTATATAGACTGAAGACAAAAATTATCTGTTTTCATTGTGCACTCTATTCTGTTGTGCAGGAAAAAAATATATCAAATGTTGTAATCCCAGCAAAGTTGATTCTTCACAACTAATCACACTTACTGAATAAAAACATTGATTAGTTTCAACAATTTTTTTTTTGTTTTTCATTGATTATTGCAATGCTGTTGAAAGTTACATTTTTAAAATTAGAAAATACAAATTTCAGAACATGAAATAAATCCATTTTTTTTGTCCTTGAAAATTTTGTATTTTGTGCTATTGTTGACCACTGTTCTTAAATAAATTTCTATATGCTCCATTCTTGTTATGTCACCTGCCTTGACTAATATCTTTTTTTGTCATTATAAATGGTTATTGAAATGCTTTGTTAGGATTGTAGTAAGTATTCAAGAGAGGAACAACTTACTATATCAATGTGATTTACTTAAAAAATAAAATCCAATGAAGCACTATTTGATATAATTTCAGTAGGAAAACAATATCTTAAGATTTCAACTAAAAATGGTGAAAATGTTTCAGTTTTAAACAACTAATTTTTTGAACAAATACTTTCATTTTTAAAAAAATTCAAAATTTGAAGAAACTAAATCATCTTTCTGCCATGTCCAATCATCAGAAAACAATAGTTTGTCTCTGTGAAGAAAGACTGTTGTTGTTTTCTGATGATTGGACATAGCAGAAAGATGATGATTAGTTTCTTTAAATTTTTAATTCAAAAAATTCCTGCCAGCCATTTTAATTAAAAAGTATTTTCATGTCTGACAGTATTAAAAGCAAGGAAAGAAACGGTCTGATTTTTATCGAGGAACAACTGTACATAATGTATGTTAATTCAACAACATTAGCATAAAACAAACTTAAGTATTACCATTAAAAATAAATTTGTTTATATATTAAATTTAATTTTCAAAAATATTAAAAAAAAGTCAAAAACAAGATTAGATAATAAGAAAAAGAAAAATGTTTGAATAATTTTTTAAAAATGTAAGTTGATGATAATTTGTGTAGAAACTTACATATTTGCATACATCAGTTTGTGTTTTTTCTGTAACTTTCCATAGCTAACTTTTTAACAAGAATTCAACAGAAATATAAATTTTCTACTTTCTATCAAAAGTTTTTGGCTTGTGTATATTTCATGCCTAAAGGATTCTGTAAAAACTTTTTTAAAGGATTTATTCTTAATTTATTTTAATAATTTAATTTAACAAAACAGAAAACAAAGTTTTTTATTACTTATCTTTAGTAATATTAGTTATATAAAAATCAGGTAGCAAAACATAAATGATGATCATATTTATGTATAGAAAAAAATTATTTGAATGATAAAAAGGAGTTAACTGCAAAAATTCTACACATTTATTAAGTTACGTTCTTAAATTGACAACAAATTTATGTGATAAGTATATGACAGTGATGCTACCAGTGCCTTTGTGTTGCAGTCAAAAATATTAGATTTTATTCTACAGAATGTAAAATAAAATTTATTATTATTACAGATATTAATATTACAATATTTTATATACATATATAAATATACTTATTAAATCACAACTTTTTGATTTAATATTTTGTGGATTTATTCATAAGAATTTGTTAGTTATTTTATTTTTTTGGAACAAAAGCCTGTTAGTCTAAATTGTGTGTTTAGACATATGTTCATAATAGATTTTAAACTAATTTGTTAGTAAATAACACGTGAAAAGATGATATAGATAAGAAACACGGATAGGAAAACTTACGAAATTGAAGAAGTTATATTTGATTTGATATACTTTAAAAATGGCAACAATAATGTTTGTTAATAGCCAGATTTAGTTGTATTATAATTAACATATTGAATATATAATAGAGATTTTTCAAATCTTAGAATATTTATTTTTGTATGGTACTACGTTTAAAAATATAAATTAGACAATTATATATTTTATGTAGTTTGGATTTTGAGAAATTGGTTCAAGATTTTAGGCAAAATGTAAACAAGCTATTTTACAAATATATCAGATATATTAAACAATTTGTTTTTCAGCCAGTTCTTTATAATCTTTCAATAAGAGTAATGTAAAAAAAAGTTTGTTATATTAAAAACAATTATTAGCTAAAAAATTAATGTAAATGTTTCCAATATTCAATGAACATTTATTAATCTTAACTGATTAATTAATGTTTTTATATTGATTCGTCAAGACACTCATATATATGACTGAAGTGAAGGAATATTTGTAATATTCAAATATCATGGATAATATAAAGATTAATTCAAGGAGTTCTGATCTTTTAATATAGAATGGATATTGCAGGATTAAACAGTAAAGTAAATCTATATTTCCGATGTTCCCAATTATGGTCTTCAGTTTCAAATAGAACTTGAGAAATTCTGAAGGATTGAAAAAGGAAATTATAAAATTTTTATAAATCTAATAAATACAAAATTGAAGAAATAAAAAATAAACATTTTCTAATCTAATAATATTATCAGTGAGTGTTCTAATTCCAGTATAGTAAGGTTTGCTTTGTTAAGCTGTTCATTCATTCATTCGTTTGCTCATTCGCTTACCTGACAGTTTGCCTCAATTTAGCCTTATGATATAAAGAAGAGTTTTATTTCACATTTATAACAGTATAAATATCCATTTTTCTAATTTTTTTTCCATTTATCATCATCTGAATGACATTAGATCTGTTACTAATTATTAAATTGAATTTATTAATTTTATGCTTTGATTTATTAGCTATAAAAATTTGAAAAAACTTGACAGTTCGTAACTTGTTTAATATATATAATTAACCTGTTCTGGTCAAGACAAGTTTAAAGTTTGTACTCTTGTACTAAAATGCTTTTACAATGAAAAATTTTAAGATCCTTTGAACGAATTTGTTTCCTAGTACATTTATACATAAAATACAAAAAGAATACAATACATGTATTAGAAAATGATTTGTTTCTGTTACCTTTTATCATTTTCCTTTAATGTGTGACAAACCATTTATATAAAAATGTAAATGCTGTTTTTTCTTAAAACTATTGTTTATGTTCTCATTAGATATATAATAAATGGTAAAGAATGTTTTTCTTAATTATGATTAAATTTACTAAGACATAAAAAGAAACTTAGAAGTAGTATCATGTACTATGTATGAATATAAATTCAAATTTATTAGTCATGTTTTTTGCTAATAAGAGCTCTAATTTTTGATCATATAAATATTTCTGTGTTTATTTTTCTTTTGGATCTTAGTTTGAATTATTCTAATGATAGTAAATATATATAATAAGAGTTTTAATGCCCTCAACAAATTATTACATAAAACTAGATTGTTGACTACAAAGATTTACTGTTTTTATAGTACAGGAAGGACCTATCTTACTTTTGAAGATTACAATGATCCATTTACAAAATAGATTGATATGATCAAGAATGATAGATACCTTTTGCTGAAATTCTATACAAATGTCAAATGTTATACATATATGTATCCAGTCAAACGTAATATATGTTACATGGTAATGCAGAATATTATGAAAATTATAAATGTTATTGGAATGTATTTAATTTATATTGTATGATAACAATAATCTCATTCATTGTTTTATAATTTTTTTTTTGTAATATGCAATATAAAGTCTAGAAGTTTGACCATATGAAATATATTAGAAAATGCATTGTAAATTAACCTTATTGTAATTTAGTCTGGCTTCATTTTGAGTCTTTTATACGCAACATATAAATATAAATTCAACCATAAAAACTGTCTATTGTGGTGTTACAGGTAAAAACATTTAATTGACGAGTGCTTTTGACAGTATATAACTGTCTTCTTTGGGTAATATGGTGGATAGAACATTAGATAAAAAATTTCATTTTAAGAATGATGAAATCTTTTAACAAAAATCTGTGTAAATTTATTAAAGTTATTTGTATGTATATATAAATGCACTTAAAGAATCTATTATATATATTGCAGATGCACTTATATCCACTTATTAATTTTCACATTGATGTATCTGTGGTTATTATTTTTGATCAAAATAATTTTTTATTCTTATTCTTATATAGACTTGTTTTATAAATACAGTGCTATAGTAAACCATTTCATTTTACTGGTAGTTGTGTTTATAAAGTTAGACTGAAATGGTGTAAATACATGAAACAGTTTTAGATTTGAAGAAGAAATTGTATTCTATGTCAGTAAGTCACAAATAGAAATAGAAACATACAGAGTATCTACAAATGCATGAAAATTAAATGTTATCAATGTTTAACTTTTATTATATTTTGAAATAATTAGTATGATCATCTTCAATTGGTATGATCAATTCAATATTTATTTGACTAATATAATTTTGTAAATCATTTCTATGAGTATAAATAAAAATATTTTCATTTATAATAATAATTTGTAAAAGTTCAAAGATACATTCAAATAGTCACCGATTAGAAAATATTAGAGAATTAAATGTGTTAATAGACATACTTCTAATTTGTGTAAGTATTTAAAACTGTGAAAATAATGTTTAAATTATTGTAAACATTGTTTTTTAGTTTTAAATAAATTACAAAATTAGGAATTGTGATTTTTTGGTTGTATGTTGTTGATTTTATTTACAATGCAAGTATTAAAGTAAATTGGAATAGACAGGAATTTTAAATAAGAATAACCTTATTTTGTAATATTGAAAGTTTTTTTGTTATCAACTGAAAAAAGATTGATTTTTTTGCAAAGTCTAAATGAATTTTGGACTATTTCCTGGATTTAATTTTACTTGTTATGGTAGATCTGAATATCAGTACAATTAAGAAACTTAGATGAGAAATGACTAATAAAATTTTGAATAGTTTGTGAAGAATTTTAAAAATCATAGCCAAAAGATATTTCTAAGCAAAAATGAAACATTTTATTAAATGGAGAAAGTATTTAAAAATGTTTCGTATATCCTACAGAAAAATTCAAATATATTAGATCAGGTGATTGATTTAATTATTAATGTATTTCATTCTATTTAGTTGCTTGTATCAGTGAATCTTTGAAGTTATTGTATTTATAAACGTTAGTCGTTTTATCTAGGTAAGGGTGATGCACTATATCACCTACCTGGGCTTGATTAGTTAATAAATTTAATGAAAAAATGAATTTTGTGAGATCTTAAAAATAATTCTTGCACTTAGATTCTTAACAGTTGATCTTACTAAGAAGTTAATTATTGCTTTATTGTTGAACATTAAACTAATCAGAATAGTTTTATCATTTTTTACTCACTTTTAGGAATGCACAATAATACTTTTATATACATAAAACAGAAACAAACAATTGTATGTGTACACATTAGAAAAAAAAACTTAAAATTATTGAAGGAGTTACTGCTATTTTATCAGCTTAAACATTTTTTGGGATTTTACAATCCCATCTTCAGATCTACACATTCAACATCAGTATGCTGATGATTTGAATAGAGCAACTGCAAATTTTTGAACCAACTAAACAAAAGATGTAAGTTGTTACAAAATTCTTTTTATCCTTATTTTTGAACACAGCTCTGCCTAAGTCAGAAAGTGTTTTGTCTCTGAATAAAGTTTAAAGCAACTACATAACCATTGAACTTGATTGTTTGCAAATATGTACACTTGGCAAGGCTGTGATATGTACACTGGCAAAGCTTTGATGTTGCAACAAAGCTGGAAATTTGATCTAGGGTCTGAAATATTCAAGGTCAAAATGCACCATGTAAAGTCTGTGGGCTGATTGCCAGTTGTAAGCTGGTTGCATGCTACATGTCAGTTGAGTTTCTTATTTCTATCAATTTACATTGATCTCTATAACAGTTTTTTTTAATTTTAGATTTAGATCAGTTTTAAATCCTTTTTTGTACAGCTTTAGTTTTCTGTGTCCTGTGTTCTGTTATTCTATGGATCTGTTTTGTTCTCCAAGAAAATACCTAGTTAACATTATTTTATTTTAGTTTTTATATACTTTATCCAATATACTTTTAATTTTTGTTTTATTGATTTTTAAGAAAAGTCCTTCAACACTGCTGTTAAGACAACCAACTATTTTATGAACAATGTGAATGAAACCAATTTTCAGCACAAAATTGTAAGACAGCAATGGTTGAAAATGTTTGCTGTCTTACTATCTTGTGCTTGAAATTGGTTTCATTTGCCTTGTTTATTAAGTGTACCCAGTTTTGAGTTGTTGATTACAAGTATTTTATTTACAAAAAATGTTTTCAGTTTTCTTTGAGTCATCTTCAGTTTTATTTGCAACTTGTTCTAATAAACATGTGGAGTGATAGAATTTAAAATTATTTAAAAATAAATTAATCAAAAGAGTCAAGAGCAAAACAAGTTTTTAAAAATTGACCAAACCTTTACACTTAGATCAAAGATTAAGTAAAAATTAAATTATTTAATGTAGGGGTATCCAACATTTTGGCTTTCTTGGGTCATGTTTAAAGAAAAAAAATTGTCTTGGGCATCACATAAACTATAAAACTATTTGTAAAGATGACCGAAACAAACGATGAAATAATTTGTTGCCAAAAATGTAGACAATGTATGAAGAGAATTTTTTGGGTTTTCAACTAAATGAAGAGTAACCTATTTTGGCACAAATTAGCCAAATCTTTTCATTTGAGATACAGCATGTAATATGCATATAATTTATGGTAACAGCCATCTGAACTTGTTTTCAGCACTTGTGAACCTTGCTGCACTAGTGCTATAGCAACTAACTTAAATTGGAAAAAGCTTAATTGTCTTTTAACAAAGTGGCTTTACTAGGAAATGTGTCCAATGTATATTTTTATAAACTCTATATAAGTGTATACTTATGGCATCTTCTTCAATATTGCAAGGATAGTTGATTTTATGTTGGGCTGCATTCATTACAGAACTGGGCTGCAGGTTGGACAGCCCCGATTTAATGATAACATGATGTAATATTGTAAAGATTAACCTATAGGGAGAATTTTTTTAACAACAAATGATTAACTAGTATCCTTAATTATTTTGTTAACAATTTTTTCCAAATTGGTGTTATTGATTACCAGTTTCCAATTGTTATTTAATTCTCTAGCATTATTTCTAACAATTTACATTTATGGATTATTGAAATATTTAAAAGTTATAAACACAAATGATGATAGGGAACTAAATAACAACTGAAAACTAGTAATTGATAATGCCAATTATTAAAAAATTGTTAACAAAATAATTAAGGACACTAGTTAATTATACACTGTTAAAATTGTACAAAGATTAGCACTGCAAAGATTAATCCCTTCTTAGGGGTTAATCTTTGCAAAATAATCTTTGTATGTTATTGTTAAATATATTAATTTTCAATAATCATCAATCTAAATGTAACAGTTTTGCTCTTGACTCTTTTGATTAATTTATTTTAAAATAATTTTAATTCTATCACTTAAAATGTTCATTAGAACAAGTTGTAAATAAAACTCAAGAAAGCTGAAAACATTTTTGTAAATAAAATAGTTGGTTACCTTAACAAGCAGTGTTGAAGGACTTTCCTTACTACAATGGTGACAAGATTTGTGGATTTCAAGGATATTTATTTTGATGTTTTTTTTTACTCTTACATAATGCATGTTTAATATTATTTCATATTAATTGTAATTTTCTTGTACATCTAAAATACAGATTGTTTTAAAAATACTAGTTAGTTTAGTGATTTCTTGTTTTAAAATTTTGAATTTTTCTTTTGTTCAGTTTGGTTTCAAAAATTTGTAAGCATGAGCAGTTGTTCTATTCAAATTATCGGAATATTAATCTGATTAAATAGTGGTGACTTTTTCAATAGTTGAGTTTTTTTTTCTAATGGTTATATTATTTGGATTTTCATGTAGTAATTGCAAGTTTTAGAATTGCATTAAAATGTACTTTCAAATAATATAGCAACTACTTATTTACAGACAATAAACAGGATAACAGACTTGTTTGTTATCTTATTTGGATTTCTAATAGACCTAACATATTCTGTAATTGTATGGTTTATCTTAGTTTGAGATGTGGATTTTTTCTGTAATAAGTTTAGAAAAATTATTTCAAGATTATTGAAATAGTTACTGCATGAAAACTAGAACATATAACATTTTCTATTTTAATGATATTTTCTGTAGTTGATCATTAGATGAACAATAAATTGCCTTACACTATGTATTCTAACTGGAATTTTGTTAAGTTAAAAATACTTCACACCTTTTTACACCAGCAATTTGTAATGTTTTTTGCTAATGTTTCAGACACTTGTCTTCAGGCATCTTAACATTGAAAGTCACCACTTAAATTCCAAAAAAGAATGCACATTCCAAATGTTTAAACATAATGTTTAACCAACAAATCACAAATTCTTTTTAGAATTTGTGATTTGTTGGTTGGATGTTAGAAAGAAAGATTTCAAATGAAATTTCATGTTTTTAAAACAGAAATGAGAGAAATAGCAATAAATAAACATTCTGAGTCTTGTAGGAATTTATCAAAATTATTCATCAAAATGATTGTTACAAAAATTTTTATATAATCATAAAAATATTTTAACATAAGAGTAGCAATACCTTAACTTGCTATTCTGATGCTGTTTTACTCTTCTTACAAATATCTTTGGTTTAGACCATAAGCCTGCCTCAGGTTTGTGTGTTGAAATTTGTTCCAGCTTGGATATTTTTAATAAAAGTATTTTGTAACCAATAAACTTCTTGCACATTTGAGAATCAACTCTAACTAGTTTTTATGTATTTGTATGTTTGTGTGTATATGTGTGTCTTTGAAGTAAATAAGTTGCATCTTTAGAACAAAAATAACTTTTGTAAATTACTTTATATAATTGTAATGGTAAAAAGTTTGCTGTATTATACTTAATTTAATTTTATCAATTATAATACAGTTATAATTGATAAAATTATAATAAGCTTCCTTTATTATTAATAAATAAATAAAAAGTAATTACTTTATTGGATAATTACAAAACTTTGAAGAAATTTAAATAACAAATAAACAAATTCTTTTATGTTGAATGTAGCATATTGAAATGTAATCAAAGAGAAAAACTGTACAAACTATACAAAAGAACTATAATTTTAGAACGTAAGATTCTATTTAAAGCTCTGTCTTTTATAATTAAAAATAAATTAGAGTAATAAATGACTACAGTATTTCATATGTATAACTTTCATTGAAATATAAGCTACAGAAAATTGCTAGAACTAAAAATCTTCACATAACTTTGCATAACTTGCACCTCAAAGCTCTAAGAGCAGACATTGCTCTATATGTACAAAATCATAATTGCAGCATAAAATTGGCATATAATCTGCAGCTTCTTTTAACTGTCTTTTAAGCATGTATAATCTGTGAATTATAAGTATGAAAATATCATACATAGAAATTCAGAAATATTGTAATTATATTAAAAAATCTTTTCACTTTTTTCTAAGTTTTTATTGGTAAAGAAATGTAAATTTGTTTTTTACACATTGTTCAAGATTTTTTTATGGATTAAAATTTAAAATAAAGGGCTTTTTGTTGGTTATGTCAGTAGCCTCAGAATGTTTTTGGAAATATATTTATTTCTGGAATTGGTTCAATATAAGGAACCTTAAATAATATGTTCTTTAAAGTGTTATGCTTGTGCAACAACACACTTTTGCCAGTGCTTGTACGACATCTCAAAACACTTCCATAAGCCATCTTTCTCCTCCTAACATGGTGGCCATTGTAATCTGAATGTTTTTATCCTTCACAGAAGTGCTAATGTTACTAATATATGCCAGTTTTTTCATTAATGATTCACCATATGCTTCATTCAACATGTTTAATATTTCTGCTGGTGTCTTGTTCAGTAAAAAACAAAATTTGGTGCTAGTGCTAAAACTTGTAACAATGAGAAACAATGAATTTTTCTATGGATCATTCTGCCACCTGTCAATGGACACATATACAGTAATATCCCCTCCCCCAAAGAATGCTACTGTATGCTGCAATTTTGTTTTTATTTGGTTGGTGTACTCCATTGTTCTTGAGCATTCCTGGGAAATTTTTGACACTACTAGTATTTATACATGTTTAGTGATTAGTTGAATGAATTGTGGTTGATTTGCTTTAATGATTTTATACCAGTATTTATGGTATATCAATTGTATCATTAATCATATATTGATTATTTTTCAGTTTCTATAATGTGTAGAAATTTAGAAATAAGCTAGCTTTCTTGAGTTCAACAGTTTTACAAACTTATACATATATAGTTGTTTTTATGAGAAATCTAAAATGGCATATAACATAATCACAAAATATATCCTATCAGTAGCTATCTATTTCTAAATTGAGTAATTTAAGTACAGAAACTTACTATATAAATCTTAATTTTTCTTTTTAAACAATCTTTAGAATGTTATATTTACTTTTATTACTTATGAACAGACTAGTATTATTATATTCATAATTATATAAAGAAGGTTTTATATTGATAACTAAATAAAAATACCACACTATTAAATCACCCAAATATATTACTCTAATGATAAATATATAATTATTGAAAATAATTTTGATAATGTCATTAGTACAAAGTGTACGGAATAGATTGATAGTCAGAAAGTGTACAAACTTTCTGACTCTATCAATAGTTTAAGTGAACAAGCAATAAATGGGATTAAAAACAGTAATATCAAAATAAAATAATTTATTTTTTAATTTATGAAGAATGAAAAAGAATGCACTTTATTAAATTGGAAAATAAAAAAAATAAAACTCGCCGTTGATACTGTTATTGAGCATTTGCGTATTCATAAAAGTTATAATGATGATTTGCATTATATATTGCTTATTCAGATGTCTATAACCTCACATTCTTTTCTATTATACGGTATAATATATTCAGAATATAGAAGATAAATTTCTAGAATTTATGTTAATTAAAATTCGTTTTAAATTTTAATAATAGAAATTTATTTTGAACATATTTTATGTTGTTTAATTATATTGCATTAGTTGTTTCATGTATTTTTGTAGTGTTAAACTATTTTTAATTTTATTTAATGTTTTGAATTTATTATTTTAATTAAATTTATTAATTTACATTATAAATTTGGTGATTTCTTTCATGTCTATTTAACTATTATCTACAAGAATTTTTTACTATTATTATTATTATTATTTTTACTTTTATTAATTATTTAGACTATAAAACTGGTAAACTGTTTTCATTTTTGAAAAGTAGTAATTTAATAATGATTCAAGCAGACATTGCAGACAAATAGTCAACAAAGACTGGTTATATAAGACAAAGATGAAACAAGTTTCCAGTCAGAATTAAAAAAGATTAAAAATTGATTCTAAAGAAAACATCTATTCATAACTAGACAAAGATATTGAGATTGTTAATTAAAAATAAAAAAAAAATTATTAAATAAAAAAAGGAAAAATATTAGATAATACAGTAGTCTTCTAAATGTTGGATTGAAAGTACATAAACCAAACAAAAATCAAAACCATTAATTATTAAAAATTTTGTCATAAGCTTAAAATATTAAAAATTGCAACAATAATCAATTAGTAAATAACAAAATGAAAAGAAAAAGTCCATATAGATTTTGAGGAAGGGTCAATTGATCAGAAATGATTATGGTAGATGTCAACTTAGCTTTTCATATATACATTATCATTTGTATTAGCTAATTCTATTTCAGAAGAGAGGATTGATATGTTTGTATAGGAAATTTTTATCATATCTATCATCCTTTGTTTTAAACTGCATACTTATATCATTTTTGAAAACTTTGACCTAAGGCTGTTACATGTTATTTATATTAAATATAATATCTTAAGAAATTAAATTTATTTTTAAAAAGTTTCTTTTAGGTATTCCATGAAACTCTTGGATATCTGCAAATAGTCATATAAATAAGAATCATAGCTAAGTCAGGTATACTATTTAATAATGACAGATGAGAAATAGTAATGGATAAAATGATTTTTTGCCTGGTTAAAATCATTTCAAATGATTATGACTGTTGTCAAGAGAGATTCTAATTCTAAGCTTCTGTAGTATAGCCAGAAATTTAGCAAGGGGATGCAATGTTTTTAGTTTTAATTAATAAGTATTGAATGTTGTTTAGATAAAACTGCAACACAAAAAATATACAAATTATGTGTTATATATATTATGGTATGTGATTGGTTTATAGCAGTGGAATCTATTATATAAATAATAATCATGTGAAATCCCTGAAAAAAATCATTCACACAGGTTTGAGACATCGGTTTTATATGAATGCAAAAGGGGGACTTCATATTTTATAAAATTTCTAAATACAGTCAACTTGCCTTAAAACGAACACTGATAATGCAAATTCTTGTGTTAAAGTGAATTTTATTGTTCCCCTGGCAAAACTTCATTGTCACAATGTTAATTTTTGTGTGATAAAGTGAATAAAAATAAATAAATTCTGGTAAAATACCAGAATTTGTTAAACTAAACTGTAAATTACATTCACATCCCTAAGAAATAACCCTATTTCCAATAATGGTTGCTCTTTATACTTTTTGATCTGAACAATAAAAAGTGGTACTGTAGAATGTTCTGCTTTGTGTAAGAATAAATTTTTTTCTCCCAGTAAGCAAAGACTGGTTTGAACTCAGATTGTTGAGCAGTTCAAACATCTGGTTTTAGTAGACCATTCTACTGCACTCAGAAAATAGGGGCTAAAGTTTAAGGACACCTACTCCTTTAAATGTATGGAGTCTCATGAAAACACATGCAAATTGGCATATCTGAGAGTGCATACATATTGCCATGTTTGGCTGCTTTGTGTCACATGTGGCTCTTTTTTTTTTTTTTACTTGTGTGGCACCAAAAATATTTTCTACTTTTTCAAACAATCTTGAACAGAAAAAAATCATGAATTTCTTTTAGCGTATTTTGTTTAGCCACTCTGACATATCGCTGCACACTTAAATGATGAATACCATCTCTTCATTTTGTTGGACTGCAGTTTGAAAAAATTGTAGACCTATAAATTCCCACTGTCATCTGTCCATCTGGCCTTCCTTAATCACAAGAATGGAATTAGATAAATGAAAGACAAGACCAGATATGGAAACCTTAGGGGCAGGAGACCCTGATTACCTATATAAGAACTTCCAATGCAAACTGGAAGTCATGTTATTTCAGTTTAAAAATTTTTCCCTGTAAGGTGTTTGTTAGATAACTGGCATGACTCTATTGTTAAAGAAAAGTATGATGTACAGGGGCAAGCCACTACTAATTTAAGATGGAGAGCATATATTTTAAATTAAATAAATGAAAAGTATGATTAAAAATTGTAGCTTGGCATTCTGACAATGTCACAATAAATAATAGCTCATTTGATGTGAAAATCATTTAGAACATTAAATTTATTTACAATCACAAATTAATTTTATTTAACTTTATTTAGTAAATTAATTCAAAATATTATAATTTAGGGATTGATTGTCTATTAAGCCTCAACTCTGTAGATTATATGATTGTGACCCTGAAAATTGTTAATATGATTTTTCTGTAAAACAATCTATCTACTGTTGCCTTAGTAATTCATATCAATGCAAGTTCACTATGTTTGAAAACTATGGTTTTATGGTTTAAATTTATATTCATGTAGCAACTAGCTTTAGTTTACTTTTACACTTATGTATACATAATTTTCAATTGTTGAAAAAAAAAGGATAATAGTAGCAGGGGTGCAATTGCTTTCTTGTATTCCCTGGACTGCACCACTGTTTACCTTAAGAAATAAAAGTATGGCTTAGTTACAAAAAAATGGATCCTTAATTATTCTGAAAGATCAACGATCTATGTTTTAGCTTGTTATGTATTAAACATGGTCAGTGTGTTATATTAATGACTTTAACAATAAAGACTTGAAATCTTGTAAAAAGAAACAAATGTCATCAGTTGTTATTTCAATGGAAATTGTAATAATAATAAAAAAATACTTTTAGCATTAAATCAAAAATTAAAACTTTTTGCAATGAATATACTCAGGTAGGTGAAAGAATTAATTACTACTATTTATCAAATTATTGAAGAAATGGGCAAAAATTGGGAATTGATCAATATGAGATCGGTATCATAACCAGGAATAAGTAATTGAGGCACTAGATTAACAAATGAGATACAAGCCAAAAAAATTGTATAGGACTATAAATAGGCCCAGTATTTGTAGGACTACCTATATGAACACCTTCAACTTCATTTTAATTTTCCCACTTTGTCAAGCTTGGTATGGGTGATTATTTATTAATTTGTCTATTAGCTATTTTTCACAATAATAGATATCATAAGCACTCTTATGTTAATGATCTACTTTTAATATATAAGTATATATTAACAGAGATATAATTAGTCTAGATGTAATTAGAATATCATTTACTTCAGTTTTTAATGAAGTAAATGATATTCTGTTTGAAAAATAATTCAAACTACTCATTTGCTAATGTAATAAATAATAAGATGTTGCAGTTACTTTCAAACAATACAAAACAAGTTGCAAAACATTTCCAAATTTATTAATATCTATTCGTTTTTCTATTGTTGTTTAAAAATAATTATAGAGAAAATGTTGCTAGAATCAATGCTTGTGTACCAGGCAAAAACATTAGAGAGAAATTTTCATAACAATAGGATATATTTAACAATTATCTCAGTGTCTAGGGTTGCCAGATTTTTATGACTAGATTAAAGGACACTTAAAAAATGATTAATGCTATCACTCTTCAACTTTCACTCTACCCTGTCCCACCCCAAAAGAAGTAAAATTGGATGATTAATGATTTTTTAGTTAACTAAACCATTCTGTGTATGGTTTTTACATTTTGATTTACAAAATATATATATATATATATATATATATATATATATATATATAAAGTCTATATTGAACAATGCTTTTAAATACTTTTTCAGCAATACTCTACTTTATTTAAACAAATGTTTCTGACTCCTTTCATAGGTGTGTCAAGTTTTAACATATAAAATTAAAAGATTTGAACTGACAGTTCTAATTAATGTTTTTACAGCATTTTTAAAAAATTTGAAATGTGATGTCTTTGTCTTTATAGAAACCTTGTTTCAATAAGGACAGGGATAGTTTAGCTAAAATAAAGGTACTATACATTTTGTTTTAATTAAAAATTACATCATGCATATCAGCATATATTTACATTATAAGTGGTCAAAGTTATGTATCTGATGTAATTACATTATTCAAATTATTTATCATTGTTTATTTATGTAGATAACTTAATAATTAATTATAAAATATTGCAATATTTAAAATTATTTACTTTTATTGTGAAATTTTTATATTATGCCTAGCAATTTTGCTGCCTCTCAAAAATTTTCTGTTCTGTGCTTGTCCTGTGTATATTTAGAAATCTGTCTGTGATAGTAAGTAAATAATAATGATCATTTGAGCCATAAATTAGTCAAATACCAAAAGTGAATAAAATTATACAGTAAATTCTGGAATGTGTTGGAATGACAATTCCAGTTAAATCAGTTCCAGTTAATTTGTTGATATCCACAGACAGATATGTTTAAGTTATCTTATAGTCATGATCATACATAAAAAGTGTAAAGATTTTTGGAAAATACAGTCTGTCAAATACAGATGTTTGTCTTGTGAATTTCTATGAGGTTTTTCAAAAGATAGACTACATAGAGATGAATATTTTGATTTGTATTTTTTTCATAAAGCTTTTATTTTATTATTACTGTATTATAATACTTTTCTTTAATAATAATTTTTTATATATACATTAATCTTTACAGAATTTAATTTATATAAACTCCAAATAATTTTAATTTTGCTTTAGGATATGTTAATAATAATGTTAATTATAATTTTAAAACATGGAAATAGTCTAATTTTATTAGAATATTAAGCAAATATCTTACTGGGTATTAAGATGAGGGATTTTCAGATTTTTTTAAGTAATATTTTTACATTGAAAACTTAAATGGGAATTATATTTCTTGAAAAATGTATATTTTGTAAAACAATTTATTGACTAAAGCAATTTATAGTAGTTTAAAAGAAACAAAAAACAAATTTGGTTTTTATCCTGAAGATTAGCTATCAGTAATTTAAGAGAGTCAAAGATAATTTTAATCTGATTTTGACATTAAAGAGAGAAGTTTAATTCAAAGATATATATACATCAGTTGTTTTCATAAAATTATCACATAAGTATAATTGTAACAAAAATAAAGCTATAAATTGATAAAATTGAAACTAAAACAGATTTTATAATTTCAGTTTTGATCATACTAATTTTAATGTTAATTTTAAATTGAAATTAACATTAAAATTACTATTTCAGTTATCATTTGTTTCTACAGCTGCTAAATAAAAAAGGAATATAAAGTTATTGAGAAGGAAACATTTGATTTGAAATAGAGAATTATTTATTGTGATGAACAAAACATTAAACTTTATTCACATTTCAGTATGTTATTGGTTTTGTCATTTGAAATATGAAAGATAATTTGACTAATAATTATGCTGTTTATTATAAAGCAAAATATAATTGATATCAAAAGAGCTACAAGAATTTGCATTATTAATTGAGACAAAAACAAATGGAAGAATGACTGTGCTTCCTTAAGTTGGTTGATCACAAGTAAAATGAATAAATGTTGTCATTTTCTAAGAGGTATGTTGACCATTATTTAAATATAAAAATGTCATTCAGAGATTCAAGTACTGTGCAATTAAAGTGGCTAATGCTTTTGATAATGATTTAAAGCAATAAAAAGTTTTGAAACTATCTCTCATGTGAGAATAGTGTGTCAGTGAAATAAGCAGTTTTGAACAATCTACACTACCTAGTAAGTAATTATGAATGCTGCTTTTTATTATAAGCTGAAAGTATTACTATTGTTGATAACAATCAACTTAAGAATATAAAGGAATAATTGGAAAAATTTTGTATTTAAATTTGTGTTTTATAAACAACAATTCTGACAATCCACAATCTTCAGAAACTGACAGTTATGATAGAGACTTAATTGAAGTGATTAAAATAATTATTTTTGTTGCAGAAATTTTTAGAATTAGAAACTGGAAGCTCACGAGAATAAGTTGGTAGACTAATTTTATGATATAAAACCATATATGGATAGTATTAAATTCTAATGTAATTAAACTATATAGTTATCTATCCTCAATATAGTTAACTATGTAGTTTAATTACATTAGTAGTTGATTATTGCCCATCTTTATATAAAACAATATTCATAATAAATGAAAGTACTTTCAGGCTTCTATGAACATGTTTTAAAAGTATAAACATATTTATACTGTGTTTTCCATCCTATAAAAGGGAATAAAAGAAGCAAAAAGGAATATGCTTTTCACTTCTTTCATTTCAGTAATTTTTATTTAACAACAAAAATAAAATTCTTTGTCTTGTAGTTGTAGTTAAGAGTATTGCTAAGTGTTCACAACAAATCCAAGCAAGACTATATAGATTGTAGTAAATATTTATCAACATTACTTGACAGTGATATAATTCAAATGACTTTAATTGATATGGCATGATCAGAATGTGTAATAAATAAATTTCTTAAGAAAAACTTCACTCAATTTAAAAATACTTTTAGAAGAAAATCTTAAATTTAGTTTGTCTTAAATTCTGCATTTGTTAAAATTACACAATTGTAATAAAATTTTCTTTTAAAATGATGATAATTATAATAATAAATAACATTTGTCATAGAGATAAGTATATTATTATGAGTTCTGCATAAATACAAGCACTGGAATATCCAGGGAATGGCAGGCCTCCCTTCATAATGAAAAAGTTAATAAAAATGCTAAGTATAGGAAAAATAATTTGTGGAGTTAACCTAATAATTTATATAATTTTTTTATATATTACTGTTTTTTTATAGTCCATTATATAAGTACTAAAAGGAAAAATTTATTCAAATGTTTGTGATTTATATTAAATTTTAACTGGCCACCTTTACATTGGATCTGGTTACACCAACAAATATATAAGCTAATCTAATATATTCTGAATCAGAAAGATCTGCAAATATATGTTGTAAGTTTAATTTTTTACATATAGTTGTTGTTAAAATTTATACAAAAGATTAGTAAATAGGAGCATTTGAAAATTATGAAATAAATTTTAAATTATCACCATATACCAGATTAATAACTGAATTAAATATAACTTCTTGAAGCTTGGATGCATAGAAAATTCATTGTATTCATTTAGGAAATAGATGTCAATATCCTCATCCTTGAAATTGTAAGGAATAAGACTATTTCATGTTTATTTGATATGAATTTTGTCAGAAAATTAAAATATTAGTTCTGAAACATGATATAATAAATTATTTATTATGCCATAAACATACAAAAGACAAATAATGAAGTTGATTTTACAATAATTTGTAATAATAATTTGGGATTTTTCAAAGTTTGATGAATAGCAATTTGATTTCATGATTTTGATTCATGAGTTTGTAATAGTTTAGTAGGTATAAACAGTGCATAGTTAGCTTTTCATGTGCCCTGTGCAAGATTTTATTTTTGGCTCCCATTTTTTTTGGAAAAAAAAAAACAATAGAAATTGGTTGGTTAATTTTTAACTTTCGTCAATTCCTGCATCAGCAAAATTTAAAAATGAATATATAATACTGATAATTTTTTGATACCTCATTTTAGGGACCTCTTTATCTTGGGCCCTAAGCCTATGCACTTGTTTGCACCTGTCTAGTTATGGCACTAGGGTGTGAAGGATATTTTAATTATATTTATCTATGTTTCACAACCAATATTTATAAATTTTTATTTAATTTAGCTGTAGAATTATTAATATATTTCAATTTCTTATTCTTTCATAGTTAGTATTAAACTTCAATATGAAATATTTTAAAAAGTGATATTAAGACAATTTATATGAAATCTACTGAATTTCCATGAATTTACTGAAATTAGATAGAATAAACTGTTAGCAATTCAAGTGTTGGTTTAAAAAGGAACATGCAAGAAAAATTTTAATAATTATTCTCCAAAGTTTATATTCAGTTTCCATGAAATTCTGACTACCAATCAGACTGTCAGTACGAAAGAACATACTGACGATCTGATCTAAAAAATTATACAAATAATGTCTTTGAGCAATTTTAACTCGTAGACATTAAAATAATTATTGTTGATGTAGATGGGAATTGAAATGAATGAAAATAGAAAATATAAATTTCAATTTAAAAACAAACATTATATAATTTTAATTTGTGCTTAGAAGAAAGATAATAGGGGGTAATTCTTTCTCCAAGTACTTTTATAATTAGATGAATGCTGGATATAATTAATTTTCTTTATTGTTATATTATACTTATTCATATATGTTATAAGAATTGAAAATCAAATTTAGTCTTTATGAAAAATATGAATAAATACACTAATCATTTATAAATAGTTCTTTCTGAGAAATATGATTATTCATTTATTCAGAAATAGAATTGCATAAAAACTTTTTGGACCTTGAAATTAATTAAACAGAAAATATATTTAGTGATTAGAAATTCTCTAATATTAAAAATTTACTTAATAAACCTGCATTTTCATCTGTAAGAAAATTCTCTTATTATTTTAAATTTGGTAATATTTTATTCCTGAAGCTTTTGTTTTAGTCTAAAGAACATTACTTGCAGTAAAGGTTGTTTCTCTGTTGATAGATAGTCAATGGTGTGCAGAGAAGAATCTTTGAGGGTAACATACAAAATCAATACTGGATTCTGTTGCTTGTAGGAAGAAACACAGTGCACAGTTTCTGTTCAGAATAGTAATGGTTGATGAACAATATTTGGAGAGTGAGAGTTTAATGTTTTGATTTGCTTACAATACTTTAGTTACGAAACAGTCAACCTAATTATTTTTAGTTTGGTTTTTCAATATTAAAATATGCATAATTTATGCTGTAAGAATTTAGATAAGCATTTTGTTTAAAAGATTATTTGAATGTGTATTAAAGTTTATATATAACATTTATATACATTTGATGTATGTAATGTAGAAAAATTTTACTTTGAATATTATCATCATGAATTTTATATGATTATTATTTTAAGTTGATGTTATTTGTTTTTATTTTATTATAATAAAGAAATAAAGATGTTTTTAAATAATAAATAAGGTAATAATTATTTTGTAACATTAATTAAAATAAATGTTAAAAGTTAACATAGTTAAAAT
This sequence comes from Centruroides vittatus, assembly GCF_030686945.1. NCBI lineage: Eukaryota > Metazoa > Arthropoda > Arachnida > Scorpiones > Buthidae > Centruroides > Centruroides vittatus. The sequence goes on along the minus strand of NW_027122427.1, from coordinate 920,685 downwards.
CTTGTGTTTTTTTGGTAAAACAATTAACATCATTATAAATATTTAATGATAAAGAAGAGAAATTATATATAGTTAGCATAAGAGGACTTCATGTTAAGACAACTTCAGTATTATACGTACAGAATGATATAATAAACATTAATATTATCATTGTGTAGTTCAGTCTGAAGAACAGTTTAAGTAATTTTACCAACTGTTTTTTCTTTTATTATTTCAAGATACGAGTTTTTATTGACATCTCTTATGATTTGATCATATATGAGAGTCTTGATCTTGTATCATTTTTTTCTTAAGAGGTGTCTTTACCAGGCTGATATCTTATTATATGTTTCATCAACTCTCATCATTTTTATGTTTTTTTTTTTTAGAATGTTGATCTTTTGGAAAAGGAGCAATTATTTTAAAAATATTTACTTATATAAATTTTCAAAAAAGCAAATGTCAAGAAAAATTATCTGGTAATAAAAAGTTACAAAATTAGTAATTGTAACAATCTAACAAACTGACTCATAGAATATTGTAATTACTGTTATGTTTAATAGAATAACTTTAGTTTTTCTTTTTTAAAATTTGAAATAGAATTAAATTTCATAATAGTTTTGACAGAGGAATAAAATAATTGATTATAATGCTGTCAATAAATGAAGTGAATATAGACTTTAAATTTACATTATTTTTAATATGAGTATTTTATTGATGCAATATATTATTTAAATATTTGTGTTCATAGATGTTAATAATGATTGCAATATTTATTTAACATTCAGAAAAAACCGGTATGAATAATTCAATATTGCAAGTGATTAATAATTAACTATTGTAATATTTAGTAAAGAGCAGACAAGAAATAAACAATGAGAAAAAATTTGACAGATGATTTCTTTTGAAGTTTGGATATCATGAATTACAATCAAAATAAGAATTAGAGTAGAAAAAATACTTTTGAACAAATTACCTTATCAAATCCTTTTAGTTGTTACTAGTTATAAGATATAATCTTACATTGTTTCATAATTCAGTAATTTTTATGATTTTATTGATTCTATTGGCATTATTAATTTTTAAGAATTTTAGTAAATAAAAATAAATGCAGTTTGCATAATACAAATATAATTTTTCCATTTGCTATTTTAATGTACTGGAATGATACAGTTGACAATTAAATACATGATCTTCATTTGATATTTTTTTGTAATTTTATATTTAATGATTAAGTATTATTGAAAAAATATAAGTATTCTTATTTAAACATCAATATAACATGATTAATCAGAGCAACTACATTGAATATTTAAAATTCAAATTGATGGAATATTCAATTTAAGTCAAAGAACTCATAAATTTTAAATAATAGTTTTGTTTTATTATAAAAATTAAGTTAAATAAAATATTAAAATAATAATATACAAAATCAAAAATGAATACAATTTGTGATTATGATAGTTATCAGCTATATGACTTCCTGTTATATTTGAGTTTTACAAACCCGAAAGGATAAAATAAATATTCTATAATGTTCAGTTATTCATTGTAATTGGATTAAAGAATATATATTAATGTAAACATCATAATTGACTTACTATATTCAACTGATTTATATTCAAATACAAAAATAACCATTTAATCTATATTCAGGAAGTCAGTGAAGAGTATTTTATGTTTTAATTTGTTTAATTTTATCCATTCTGTTGAATTTTTTTAATCAAAACATTAATTTTTAATAAACTGTACTGATAAATCATTAGGCTATGTAGTTTGAAACATTGGAGTATTTTATTTCAATGTTCTTTGAATTCAGTTTTGGTTTTAGGATCAAAACAAAGTAAATGAAGATGAACACACAAATGTTAAGAAAACTATTTAAAGATGCATTTTCCATTTATTTCATATTAGAATGTAAATGCTGTTTTTTTTTTTTTATAAAATGAATTACAACATAATTTTCAGTACTTCATATTTTATTTATTTATGTAATAGTTATTTACATCTAATGATTACGTAAATTAAATTTTAAACTGTATCAAATGCAAAAGTTTAAATGCAAATGCAATTTCGTAGTTTTTTTTTTTTTTTTGAATGTGATTTCTTACAAATCTGAATTATAAGTTCTAGATGTTGAAATTTTATTATTTACAAGTAAATGTGACAGTAAATAACACAAATTTTCAATGAATTCAATATTTTATTAGACTCCATGTAGTTATAGAAGAAAGTTTTTTCTTATTAGAAGTTTACCTTCTTTCTTTGAAAAACTTTAATTTCAAAATTAAACATTCAGTAATGCAGTGATGTGTTTTGGAACTACTGTACATTTTTTTTATTTCAAAATATAAAATCACTTGTTTTAATAATTAATTTTCTCAAATATTGTTTTTGTTAAATGGCTAACTTCTGACCAAACTACTGAACATAGTCTTCATTCTGTTTTAGTGCATAGTAATGAAATTATTGAAATTTAGAAAAATTAAATTTTAGTATCTTTTCATATTATTGAAGAGAATTATTACTATTTATTTAGGGAAAAATTGGAGAAAATTCATAAAATAATTTTTATCAATATTAGATTTACAAGTATAATAATTTCCTGCATTGATTGTAATTCCGTTATGTATTACTTGAATATTTTGTAGTTAACAAGCTGCATACTATCTACTAATTATCTTCAAAGCTTAATAATAAACAGTTAAATAACTATCCATCAGTTAATTAATTATCAATACCAATTATTTAATTAAAAATTGATATTAAAATTAATTAATGAATGGATTAATTATAAAAATGACAATGAATCTAACAGATATAATTTATAATGCAGAAACAATAAAAACATACTTAACTCATTTTTTATAATTAATATTGTTTGTTATGTGATATTGTTGTGATTTAGAACTGATTTTAACATGAGAAGACTTGTTTAATGAATATAAAACCAAAAAAATGGAAAAATGCCAATTGTTGGATGATAAATTTGAACGAAATGATTCTATTTTTTAACGTGTTTCAAATCTATCAGATTGAGAAAGCAATCCTTTCTGTTATGAACTAATTCATCCAAATATTTGATAACTGTTCAGTTGGATTTGTTTCATATTAAACTTAAAAGAAAAATTTCTTTTGAGAGTTTAAGTTTTGAAAATTGTTGAGTTTTGTATTGAAAGTGTTGATTTATATTGTTGTTTCAGAAATTCAGATTGTTAAATATAAAATTTATTGCAAGATAAATAATAATGAATTTATTTAGATTTTATTATTTTATTATATATTTATTTATGTTTTGTTTAAGTAAATATTTGCTATTTTGAAGAATAGTGTTGGGATAAATAATTCTTATTTTATATTACATGAGCAAATTTTTACTTCAAATAATGAGTTTAAAGTTTATATTCTGTTTGTATTTGTTGTTGTTTTATTATTTCTTAAAAATTATTTTAAAATTTAAATACTTTTGGTTTCCGAAGTGTTGAAGAAAGAAAGCATTATTTTTATAATAATTTCTAGATTGCCATATTTTATTTTATTTTGCCTTATTTTCATTGAAGTTTTAAAGCAGAGGTCTCCAAACTTTTTTGATTGTTGATCCCATCAAGAATTTCTTGACCTTTTTTTTTTTTTTATTAACCTCTTCATTCGATGATGATTATGCTGATGCTGATCATAATAATAAAGTCTAGTGAGCCAGTTTTAATCCATATGCTGTTTTCATAGAAAATATTATTTACAGTGTTCAAATTTCAACTGAACTGTTATATGTGTAATACATTGGACTAATAATTTTTAATGAATCATTTTCAATGTATTCCTAATTAAGCTCTGACTAATTTTTGACCCCAAAAATGTCATATTGACTGACTCCTGTTGTACTGTACAGTACAATTGATATAAATAGATCTGATTTATGAATTAAAATTTTTTTTGTTAGCTTAAATGAAATAAGAGCTTCATTCTAATTAAACAAATTTGATTTAAACATTTTGATTTAAAATTAAAAAAAGAAATAATTTTGGTTTTTTGAAGGTATATTTGGAATTAATTCTTGGATATGTTATAAAAATAAAAGAAACAAGACTTAACATGACATTGAAATAAAACTGCTTATTAAGAAATCAAATATATACATTTATTAGAAATGTTTTTGGCTAATGTTCTGACAATTTTCAGTTTACAAATACATTGGTCAGCATGGAATAAGAAATTCAAAACAAAGAACAAAAATTGAAGAACTGTTAATAAACAAAGTGCATGAAACTAATCTTCAGCACAATTTTACAAGAAAGCAAACATTTTTGACCATGTTAAACAGACATTGCCAAGCTACCTTATGATGCCCATTTAACATGGCCGAAAACACTGTTGTAAAATTGTGCTGGAGATTGGTTTCATACTCTTTGTTTATTAACATATATCCAGTTTGAGTAGTTGAAGAACTATTAATACTAGAATAATAGAATTATAAAAAAATTTAAAATTTTAAAATGATGTTACCCAAATAGAACATTAAATAATAAATTCTACAAAATTTGAAATATATGTATATAAAATATAAAAATAAAGTATTACTGCTATAAGGTTATTAGAATTTGGAAATTAACTGATAGTAAATAGATGAAGATAATACAAGATATAAATGCAAATAGTTGTATTTATACTAAAATATCTGTTTAAAATATAAGTGATATCATGCCTATAACATCAATACTTTGAACATAAATTTTGAGATTATAAAATTTTTCTTCTCTTTATAACATGTCAACTTTTTAAATCTTATAGCTTTACAGTGGTAATGTTTTAATTATTTTAACTTTCATGCAATTATTTATTGAATTTACTTATAAATTTTATATTATTATTTCAAGTGTGTTAGCTATGCAATATCTTTTTAAAATGTTAAACTCTTATATAATTCTACTTGTTCTAATATCAATGGTTCTTCAATTAATATTGTTTGAAGTTTTTGTTTCACACTGTACAATGTATTTTAAGCTGAAGATGATTAGAATAACAATCAAAAATATTTTTGATTAAATTAGTTTATTATTTTTTTTTATTTAAGGCAAGAAAATCTAGTTATATTTTTGATAAAAGAAATGGGACAAAATCAGAAATAAGAGGTACAGTACATATAACAGAAGTTTATACTTTTAAAAAATAACCAGAAAGTCTAAATGCTTGATTTTTACTTTCGTTTTACATGATTATTTTTAATACTTTGTATACATTTTTTTCTAACGTGATCATTCTAAATGAATTCAATACTGATTTATTTTAAAAATAGTGAGATTACTTTTCATTTGGTCATTATTAATTTTTTTTCTTTGCCTTTATCAAAAATTATTTTATCATATGTTGTTGTATGTTATTTCTTACAGATAATAATCAATAATTTTTAAATGCTAGTTGAACATTATTTATCTTTGATAGTACATACTAAACATATTAAAGTTTGGATATTTTAAATATGGAATTATATTATAATCTTTTTCCCTGAAACACTTTTTGATTCAATTTTATAGTTGTATTATTTATTCTTTTTGAAATTATTTTAGGTTTCAGTTAGCTTCTTTTGTATGTATATTGTCCATTTTTATTCAGGCAAATTAATTGTTTTAAAATTTTGTATAATTGTATTTAATTGACCTTTATTAACACATAATATTTAAATATTTATAACAGAAGTTAATTTCTTAATTTATGAAATCAAGCTGTACTAATTTACATGAATATCAATTTTTGTTAAGACTTGCACATAGAATTAAATTAATTAAATTAAATATATTTGATTTATTTTAATTTTCTTTCTGTTAGTTTTTTCTTTTTATTGGATTAGATAATGTCCCAGAGAAATTAATTGTTTTAGTTATTTGTTTGTAATTTTTATACATTATTTATAGTTTGTTAAACCCTTGTATTGTATATCATTAAATACAATAGTGTTAGCAGGACCCAGAGCCTGTTGAGAGCTTGTACAGAGCCCAGGGGTAGAATGAACTTCTTTTGCTTCTTAGCAGGTCCCTTCAGCCATTTAGCCAATAAAATGTTTAGAATGTTTCTCTTTTAATAAAATTCAGTCTTAGATTTATTTTGTTAGTAAAAATAAGATTAATTTTATAGGGTTTTGAATCATTATTAGACCAGTTTTTTATGGCCCCAGGAAAAATCTTCAGCTCTCTAACTCTCTGACAGTCCTGAATATTAGTAACAATACTATTGCTATTTACTAAATAAATTAAGATTAATATCTTCAGAAAATATTTATTACCGTTAGTTATACAGAATACTTTAATAAGAATGCTATTCAACAGAGTCATTTATGTTAGTATTATAAGCATTTCATATCTAAAAAGAAAGTTGTAAAAAGGTCACTAAAAAACCTAATATGTAATATCCAGCAGAGAAGTTGAGAAGTGCTAATATTTTCACCTGTGTTAAATGGGGATTATCAGACAAACTAATCCCCCCAACTGCTGAAGGGAGGTGTTGGGAAAGTTGTAAATTTTTAAAATAATTTTTGTGAATATCAATAGATGGTAATGGTAATTTTTAACAAAAATGTAAATGTGTGATAGTTTTAGAAATATTCTCTTAAAAATATGAATGTATTATTAGAAATATACTGGAGTCAAATATTTTATCTAGTTATTGTTGATTTTGATTAATTGAGTTCTTGAGTTGTGACTACTAATATGATACTAAAATCTCAAAATTATTACTACTAAAAATTATCCCTCCAAAAATTTGAATTATTGCAGTTTTTTGTGCCAAATGAAAATTTTCATTTAATTTTTTTTTAGCTCAGAAATTGAAATGTTGGACAATGCTTTTTTAACGATTTCAGTGTTTTATTTTTTTCTTTTCCCACATAACACATGCAGAACCCAAAAATTATTTTTGTTATTATTCCAAGATGATGAAATGTTTTAACAATGCTTATTTGTGATACATTGAGATTTATCACAAGTTCCTGAGTAGGTATGCAATGTCTACCTGTAACATTTTGTTCATTAAGAGCTTTTTAACTCTCTAAGCTCTGAAAACGTTCTTTTTCTATGTACAGTACCTAGAGACAACTGTTTTTACCTCTCAGGCCGAAAGGTGAATATGTATGGCAAAACCAGTCAAACAACATTTCCATTGGCTGATTTCATTTTGAATGGACTAAGCTGATTTTATGTTTAAAGGATTAAAATGTAGTGGCTGTTCACTCAGTACTCTTTGAGTCACTTAGATCAAAATTTCAGGATTGAGTAAATTTGAACTGGCAAAATCATAAAAAGCATGCAATTTGTTTTGCTACATAAATCTCAAATTTTTAATTTTGTTAATTTTAGATAAAGCTCTTGGTCACTCAACAAAGAAAAATGTTTGATATAAAAAATGCTTAAGTCATTTTTTATTGCCAAATACAACTTCATTACTCCAGCTTTGTGAACCAGGGGAATGATTTCAACATATTAAAGCATATTATGACAAAAATTTTAACCAGACAATTGAAAAAACAAAGAGAAAAGAATTTTTGATATAATTTTGGGAAATTTTAGCATAAAAAATGCTGTTGAAAACATGCTCTTGAAGCATAGAGAGAAGTTATGGTTACTAACATGTGAGCTGTTTAGCAAAAACTTATTCCTGAATGTGCAAATGATTTTGAAGGATTCAATTCTGAAATTAACAGTATCTTAGAAGAAATTAAGCAGCTTGTATTGCATCTAGAGTTAACTAAAGTTAATAAGATATTCAAGAATAGCTCTTTCTCACGATAGTGATCTTACTGATGAAGAACTTATGCTCTCATTCTACATCCAGATTAATGAAGCTCAGACTGATAGCATTGGAGATGATGAAATTAAGACAGAAACAAAAATTCATAGTAAATGAACTTGATGAAATGTTTCATGTCTGTGAATCTCTTAACATGAAAAAATGGATGGTGAACTAATATTAATTGTTCAATGAAAGTGTGCCAAGGAATAGAAAATGCAATTCACTGTTATTAAGTCATATAAGAGAAAAAAATAGAAATTTTTAAATCAAAATATCTTCTACATTATTTTTCTGAAAAATAAAATCTCATGTTTTTTGTTTAATAATAAAGTTTTAGAACTGAAAGCTATATTTAATTTATCATCTTTTTTCTTTACATATTTATTTATGTATGTATTTTAATGTAATATTTAATATTTATAATTTTATGCATGATTTTAGAAAATTCTTGGCAACAATCTCCTATTTCCCATACAGTATGTTATTCTTGATTATTGTAGTTTTGATTATTGTGGTGTTTTTTGTGGCAGCATTAAGCATTTTTCTGAGATATCACTGTGTTTATAAAGTGGCTCTTTCTTTAATCTACTTTGAGTTAGAGAAAAATGAAAAGTTAAGTACAGTCTTCAGAAAGTAAGAAGTATCAATATCTGTAAGAATTTCATATTTAATTTTAATTTAATTAATTTTTAAATTTAACACAATTTAAATAAAATAATTTAGTCTGTAGATATAAAAATTTTTATCATAAGGTTTAAAAATATGTCATAAAAGATTACTTTCATTTATATTTATTAAATGCATATCTGTGACATACATGTATATGCGTGATATATTTCTTTTCAAGTTCAAGTTGTTAAATTACTTACTCATTTAAGTCTTTTTGTTCTTGCCATCAGCATTATGTTTAACTTAATCAATATTTATTGGAATGTTGTTTCATAAGCAATAAAATTTTGAAAGTTGTTAATCTATGATAATGAATAATGTCAAGTAGAGTAATAATGTTTTGTAAGTTGTTGAAAATATTTTTTAAAAAGCATGTTAAATTATGATCTACTAAAATTACTTTGCAAAATGGATACTAAACAAAATGTAAGTTATTTAAGATTATCTTCAGAAGAAAAATTCTAGATAGACAAATAAATTCATAAACAGAATTAGATTTTTAATCACTCAATTAAAAAAAATATACTTTAATATATTTTTTGATATACCTTACAGCTAGGTAAAGAAAAAACTAAAATCTTGCAAATTTGAATATTTTAAGTTAATGGTACATATACTTTACTATATGCCATTCACATTTGATTTTAATTTGCTACTCTGATGTAAATGAACTAAAGTTAAAAAGTTCTTGGAATTAAAATTTTAAAATGTCACTTTCTTATAGTAATTCAGTAATTTAAGTATCAATTAGCATTAGTTATATAAGCCAAAATTTAAAGTATTGAATATTTTCTATACGTATTTTTATATTAACAATACAAATTTTTTTTAAATCTTGAAGAATACAAATAGTCAGAATTTTTTTAAATAATAAATCAAAACTTCATTCATGAAAAATGTTTGTTGGATAAAGTTTCTAAATTATTTGATAATTAGCTGTTTGAAAACAGGTTATTTGTAAAAACATAGTGTAAAAATTTATTTACATTTTATTAATTATATAATTTATTGTTACTTAAAGTTATTAAATATAACAATAATTTTTGCTGTGGTTTTTGTTTAAAATTGTAACATCAAAGACTGAACTTTTTTTGTTTATCTCATCTGTAGTGTACACAAATATTATTTCTTAATTTATTAAATGTTAATTTAATAAATATATTTATAGCATGAATTTTTGATATAAAATTGTGTAATTGTTTTGCTAATGAATCATTAAACATTTGTTTCGAAAATATTTATAAACAATTTATTTTTATGCTTATCTTGTTTCTATAAAATTAATAATTTAAAATATAAATAGACTTAATTTTCACAAGTTAAATTTGTTACATTTGAAATTTTTAGATTAATTTAAAATTGTTAAGTTATAGCATAATTTGAAAAGTCTTATTAGTGTATTATATTTGAAATTAGTTTCTCTCAAGGAGAATTAGATTGTATTCTTTTTTCTCACTTAATTTTTTATCAGCTGAGTAGTTTTATCATTTTGTTCAGTTTTTTAGAGCATTGTTTCAAAACAAGCATTTAATATATTCTTATTTTGTTGCATTTAAATTTCTATTTTTGTCTTCTGTTTCATGATTTTATTATGGGGAAAAGCAAAAGATAAATTTACATAGCCCTGTGAACATTATTATATTTAAAGAGTATTGTTATATTATTAATAAGTAAAATAGATAAATATTTAAAATTTTCATATTTTGAAAAATATCATTTCATTCATTTAAAAAAATTTATTGACTTATTTTTTAAAATAAATTTACTGTTATTAAATATTAAACTATTATTTATTGGGTAGTCAGAAATTCTTGTAATGGCAAAATTTCCTCTTGGTAGTTGCAAAAACTTCTCAGTTGCATTTAAAACATTTCAATAGGATTTTAACAATGCCCAGCAAGATTTGAATGTAAACCTCTATTTTCACATAGTTGCACAGATTTCAAATTTTTTGCAGCAAATTATTTTAGATTAGAATAATAAAATTTTAAATAGAAATTCATTTCACAGAACTTCTCAAATGATTATTTATAGAAAAACATATGAGCAAGTTGTAAAGTGAATTTTGTTACCTTATTTTATATGATATAAGATGCAACTTTTGTCCAAAAACTAGCTTTAAAAATTACCTTGCATCTTATATGTGAAGTTACAATCTCATATAGGATAATGAATTCTCCAAAGGCCATCACTGAACTACAGGTAATTTCTACCTAACTTGACTCTTAATAAAAACATTATTGTTTAATTAATCACATTAATATTTTTTATCATCATTTTCTATTTCCCTGATAAATAAAAGTGTGAATTCTAATTTTGCATTTTTTAAAAATTAGAATACAATAAAAAGAAAAAACAAATTAGGATTAAGTACCAAAGGTACAGGGTGGCTTAAATACAGTAAATACTTTTTCTTGTAAATATTTTGTGTTGAAATGGGGTGTTTCTTAGATGTCATAAAATATACTATCGTATGAATGCATTATTAAAATTATTACTTTTATAAATCATTTGCAATTCAAAATCAAACACGCGTAAAATTTATATAGATTGAACATTCCATATTCACAATTTGTTTTGCATTAGTTAATATGAATAAACAACAGAGTCTGAAAAGAAATAATTTTCTGAGAATTTTAAATTTAATACTAATTTTATTTAATTCTACAATTTGTTTTTAATTTGAAATCATTATTTTTTTAAAACAAATTAGTATTATTATTGTGTATTTATTTAATAAATTTATTTATTTTTACATAAATGTAAACTTTTTCTTGTGAATTGACATCTAAACATACAGGATGATTCATTTTAATCAATTCACTGAAATAACTTGAAAAGTATGCAGCCTATAAAAAGCCATTGAACCAAAAATGTTAGCATTCAAAGGGGTCACAAGATGGGGTTATCAGTTTTATAATAAATGGCCCAACAATTAGTGAAAATGGGGTCAATTTCATTTTCTTAATGGGAATCCCTAGTTTTTATTTCATATTATGATGCTACATCAAAAACAAAAATTTTTATCTGAAACATTTTTTCAAAAGATGCACTTGTCAAAAGTTATGAGCATTTTAAGTTTTGTGCAGTCATTATACAGTTTTGGCATGAATCCGCAGATATATGTGAAGTTCATTGGGAAAAAAGAAAGAAAAACACTAAAAATAATTATTAAGGAACTATTATTACTTGATGGAATCATTCTTTTTCTTCAAAGAATGAACAGATACAAAAACTAGTACCACAATGTGTTAAAGCCATAAAGCTTATGATAGAGGAGATGATGATCTTGATTCCACCAAATAATAATAGTTTCCTAATGATTTTTTAAAGTATTTTTCTTTTTTTTTTTCCCCAATGAACTTCACAGATATCCACAGATTCATACCAAATTGTGTAGTGGCTACATAAAACTTCAAGTGCTCATAACTTTTGACAAGTGTATCTTTTGAAAAAATGTTTCAGATAAAAATTTGTTTGTTTTTGATGTAGCACCAAAACATGCAATAAAAAAATAGGGGATTTCCATTAAGAAAATGAAATTGATCCCATTTTCATTAACTGTTAGGTCTTCTATGATGAAACTGATAATTGAAGTCTAACATTTTTGGTTCAATGGTTTTTTTTTGTAGGATCTATATTTTTCAAGATATTGCAATGAATTGATTAAAAAGTATTGCCCTGAATTTGATATAGATATATAAAAGCAGTTTTAATAAAGTTTTGAGATGATTCTTGTTTTTATTATTCTGATAGTAAGCTGATTATTTTAAAATGAAATAGTTTTAGTACTGGTACATTGTATGATCAGTTAATAATAATTATTAAAGAGTAATTTTTAGAATAAAAATTTTTTAAAGCATTTGGCTTTTGATTTTTATTATTTCAATTAAAGACATGATGAAAAAAGTTGCTTAATATATATATATATATATATATATATATATATATATATTTATTTATTTATTATGCAATAGGAAAAAGATTAAGCAGTACTGAAAGCTTTTTTATTATTGCTTTGCCATTGTGGTAATATTTTGCGTGAAGTTGTAAAATTAATATCATAGTAATGTTTTATCACAATTAGTAGATTAATGTTAATAATACTTGTACTAGTACAAAACATATTAGAAATGTTTGCATTATGTCTTATTTAAGTAGATGCAATATTGAAGTTTGTCTGAAATGAAGAAAACAATTTATAGCCAAATTTTACAAAAGTGATCCATTTAATAACACTATGCTATATATTTTATAAAATTTTCAAATTATTGCTAACTTCTATTCAAAAAAAGGTACACGGTATGTAAAAAATTTGTATTAATAACCCATGCTTTTGCATAATAATAAAAAGATGACAGTCATACTGCTAAATATACTTAAGTATTGTTTAAACATTATTTTGTAATCAATGATATCTAGGTTTAGGTAACAAATAAAAAACTTTCTTACTTAACACACAATCTTTTAGTTATTAAATAGTCCTTGTCTTATATATTTGTGATTATTTATGAAAAACAAAATATAATAATGTATATTGAATGAAACAAATTACGAAAGAAAATTAGAACAAAATGGTTTGCTTTCTAGTATATGATCAAGGTGAGTGAATTTTATCAAAATCCTTTCATTTTAATATTCTGAACTTTAAATGGTTGTCATATAGTTTTTTTTTAAGAATTATAGCAGTCTATTTATTTGTGTATAGAATATTCATAAAATTATCTAATTTTACATGAACCAGTATGATGTATCATTTATCAGTGAATTTTTATTGATTTTAAACAATGGATTAACCAAAAAAATTAAACTTAATATCCATTTCTTGAAAGTTTATGAGAAACTATTTTCTATAATTGCTTTCCTCTGTATACCAAATCTATAATTTTACATCATATTTTGCATGAACTTTTCATAATATATTACCATAATGTATAAAATTTTATATTATCGAACACATAAATTAATACACACAGCCTGTTAAATTAAATGTGTTTTAAAAGTATATATTAATAATTAATTTAAAATGTACAAGATGTTTTAAAATATTATCATCATGTATAAGTATGAATAAAATAATAATATGTACATTCAGTACATCATACTCCTTGACTCATTGTACAAATTTTTTAGCATTCTCTATTTGTAAATAAATAAGGCTTTAAATTTTTCCTGCAGGACAAATTTTTGTCTGTTAAATCTAAACTTCATTAAATCAGTGTCTGTTAAATTGGGGATTTACTATATTATAAAAATTTTATATCTAAGAGAATACTATTAATATTTATTGATAAAATCAGTATATTGTTTTTTATGTTAAATTTAATTTCATATATCTAATTTATATTTTATTTATTATGGCTTTAATTAAGCAGTGATTGTTTTTTACTATTAGAATATATAAACAGATTAAAAGAAAACCTCATTTAAAAAATATATATATATTGTTTGTAAATAGTAGCATATTTTAAACCAAATATTTTCTCCTAGTGACAATTTCCAATTCTATCCATGTGCTAATTTAGTATTAACATCAGGCTAATTGAAAATTATTAACAGAAAGCCTCAAAGTATTAAACTAGCTAATTCAATTATGTAGCTACTGATTATCTGACAATTCAGTATCTTTTGCCTCTGTTGTTAACTTTTGATCAGAAGATATGTGTATATTTTGAAATTCTGCTATTTAAAAAAATACAGAATTTTAAATAAATATTATGTTTCTGTAAAATTACAAAATTTATTATAAATTTAGTAATTACATAAAAATTGATTTTCTATAAAAGTTTCTGTAATGTTAAATTTATTATTATAATAATCAATTTTTTTTCAATGAGAAAATATCAATTTTTTTACTTAAAGATAAATATGAAATATTCATGCTTTTGAAAAAGTAAATGAGTTTTAACATGTTAATATTTAAAATTAATAATTATCATTTTGAAATTTGAATTTAATGTCTTAAACTTACATTATATTATATCAAGTTGACAGGTTTAAGTTGAATTTATAGGCTGTTGGTTTTTAGGTTTTACTGTTTCTTAACCAATATGTAAGTTTAATATGTTCTTATTTTGAATATTAGAAGAACACTAACAAGTCCTATTTTATACTTGATTAACATGCTTCTATAGGAAGATATGAAATATTAAAAATATTTGATTTTAAATTTATTCTGATTTCTTTGTTGATTTTTTTTTAATCCAAAGTACTTGTTATTACAGGTATAAGAAATATGATTTTTGTTTGAAATTTGAATATGATTTTGTTTTAAAAGCATCACTGCAGATGCCAATACATTTATGTTGGAAAGTTTAGTCTTGAATTAACAATATTAAATTCTATAAATTATTTTAAAAAGTTAATCAAAATTATTAAATTTCAACTAAATTTTTATTGGCTATAAAATTTTTTGATATTTACATTTTAATAATTGCACCCAAAAAAAATAAAATTCACATTTCTAGAAGATAGAGTAAATTATTTTATTCATAAAATTTATCCTGTGAATATCTTTAACAGACTGGGATAATGAGTATTAACCATAATGATGAAAAGTTTTATCATTATCATCAGATATAACTTTAAAATTTTAAAAATATTTATATTGTTAATAATAGCATTAATTGGTATGCTCTGATAAAATTTCAATAATGTACTAAATGTACTGTACATACATTAAGAGAATTTTGTAATTGTGTTTATACTTGTTATTAATAGGTAATTAAGATTGTTAAAATTTATGAAAATTTTTGATGCTATTTAATTCTGTAGCATGCTTGCTAGATTTATTGAACTGTGTGACATTTTATTATTAGATTCAAAGATTGATTAACTTTCAAATTAAATATATTTGCGATTGAAGAATTTATATTTGTCACTTCAGTACTATTATATAAAATAGTAATTTGATTCCTTATTCATGTATCATTTGATCAATATTTTTTAAGGTGATTGATAATGCAGTTTTTAAATGAATAACTTAATATGAAAAGACATTAAAATGCATATTTTTTTTCTCTCTAAGATCTCTGCCCAATTTAATTTGTTTGATGTGTTGTTCTATGTTAAATTTTATATGCCATGAAGACAATACAGAATTTGAAAGACTTTTGACAGAAATTCAAGAGAAAAATCTTGTTTTGATTAGTAAGAAGAAAATCCATTTCATTAATTGAAGTACAAAACTTGTTTACTTATAGAATTATCATGGTTTTTTTCAAATGTTTATCCATATATGAATAATTTGTCAAAATTCATGCTTAATCTGATTTGTATGAGTAATGTAATTTGATTATATGAATAGTTCAACAACTGTAAATCAACTGATGGACTATTTATTCTGATTAGAAGTCTCATATATCTTATTTAAATTTTTTCAATGTTGTGTAATAAAATGGTTTTTCTTTTATGAAGCTTTAACAATGAGATTTTGACCATTAAAAATAAAAGTAAAAAAATACTACCAGGAGATAATCTTAAGAATATTAGAATATAAAGCAGAATTTAAAAAAAAAAAATATTAATGGATATAAGAATTTCTGACTTGTGAGTAAAAAATTATTTTTGCAAATAATGGTTAATGCTATTGATTTTTACAAATTTAAAGTATATATCTCCATTATAAAATATTTTAGAAAGTAATACTGGAAATAGTAGTTTATAGTTAGAGAAATGTATTTTTAAAAGAAATCAGTAGGAAAGAAATAAATTCATTCATATATTTAAATCTATGAACAATTTATATTCATGCATTTTGTATAAAATTTTTATGATTTGCAGATCAAAAAAATTTTTGTCTTGAATTTAATAATTTTATTGATAAAATAAGAATATCAATGACTATAGATGATTTTTGATTTTGTAAGTAGAACAAAGATCTTTAAAACTAATTAAAGTATTGCACAATTGAATTAAGTTTTAAATAATTAGTTTTTTTGGTTTAATGAAGCTATCAACTATTAATTTTCAATAAGCAATGATAATTTGAGAATTTAAACATTGTTGAATTTCTTACAGCCATATTTACAACCAAGGATCAAGAGTAAGATGTTAAGTTTAGTGTAAAATGGGACATTAAGTTTATGTAATCAGCAATAACACCTAAAAGTAAATAACATTTCTAAATTTCCAAAAGATATCCTTTAAAAGAAAAATAGATATAATGACATAGATTAATGAGGAGTAAAAATCTAATGGTTAAAATGTATTTGTCAAATTACAATGGAAAAATTAGAAATATTTGTTGTAATTCAGTATATAGATGATTCATAAGACTTTAATGTATAAGGCATGATCAAAAAGTTTCCATTTGAAGGCTGTACAGTCCAGATTTGGTATGCCAGTCATGCAAAAGTGCCATGACTATTTAGGCAAGCATCCCACTGCTTCACCAGGTTGAATATACCCCGTTGGTAAAACTCCTGTTTCTGCTGTTTGAAGAAGTCCAAAACTGCCTGCTGCACTTCTACATCTGACTGGAACCGTCGACTTTTTAAGGACTTCTTTAAGGGACCTAAGGCGTGAAAATCGCACGGGGAGAGATCAGGACTGTGAGGCGGGTACTCAAGTGTCTCCCACTTTAGTGCATGTAACTTCTGTGTTATGACATTTGTGGTATGGGGATGTGCATTATTATGAAGCAGAATTATCCCATTTTGAAATTTTCCTAGATATTTTGCCTTAATTACACGTCGTAATCTCTCCAGCATTTTGCAATACTGTGCCCCAGTGATGGAGACACTTGGTTCCTTGAAATCAATAAGCAATGGGCCCTGGTAATCAAAGAACAAAGTAAGCATCACTTTTCCAGCAGATGACTGGCTCTTGAACTTCTTGGGACAAGGGGACAAAGGATGACACCACTGCTTGGTTGCTGCTTTCGACTCAGGTTCCCAGTGGTGGCAGCAGCTTTCATCGTCAGCAACAATGCATTCAAGGAACGTGTTGCCTTCAACATTGAAATACATCAGGTGTTTCAGGGAAACAACCATCCAGTTTGATTATTGTTTGGAATTTAATGCCCCGGGTATCCACTGGCTGCAGACCTTACGGTATCCTAACTCCTGCCAGATTATGTGTTGCATGCTACCGAAGCTTATGTCAAGATCTTTTGAAAGTGCACGTATGGTAATGTGATGATCCGCCCTAATCGCATCATCAGCTGCCCGCTTGTGGTCTGTATTGCATATTGCTGGCCTCCCGGATCGACCTACATCTTGGGTTGAATCGCGATCAGCTCTGAACTTTGCACACCATTCCACTACGGTGGTTTTTGACAGGCATGCTTTTCCATACACATTCTTCATTCTGCGATGAATGTTTACTGTTGTGTTTCCTTCAGCAGCCAAAAAAAGAATCACAGTACATTGGTCCTGTTTGGACGCATATGGTACTAACGTTGCCATTGTTCATGTTTCAGCATTTTCCACACAATAATCCCACATCTCACTGTCAGTGCTTATATACCCCACATCGGCAATGCGCTAATTTGCATATATGCTGCAGCCACGTCCTTAAATGGAAACTTTTTGATCCCCCTTATAGATTCAGTGGAGAATATTACATCACTTGACAAATATAGGACAGCAAATCTCTCAATTTTACAATAAATTAAAAAAAAAAAAAAAAAATCAATACATTTTTGATTAATTTCAGTAATGCCAAAATTCATGACTTGTTTTTAGTTTTGTTGGAACAAAGCTTGTTGATGCATTTGAAGATGAAGTTTTGAAAATGTTATTGTAGTATTAAATTATGACTTCAGTTAATTAAAAATGTTTTATATTTAATTTTGAGATGCCAGAGTTTTACTGTATTATAAATAAAACAGTTTAATAAATTGAGAATATTTATTCAACAATACCAAAGATTTGTTTTCAAAATTCATCCTCATAAGATTTCAGAAATATAACAGCAATAAAAAATGTATCAAGGAAAGAAAATACTAATTAAAAATGTAAATATTTTCTGACAAAACTTTTTAATTAACTTATTTTTGCTTAAATTTTTTATGCTTTTTGTATATATAAAATTCTTTGAATAAAAATTTTATGAAGTTGAAAAATATTTAGCTTGTCAAATAAACATTTTTCTTCAACTGATGTCTGACAGATTATAATCTTTTTATCTTTTTATTGTGTCAGAAACCAATGAAAACTGAAATTCTTGGAATCTAGTGAATAACTTTTTAGTTTCAAAAATATTTTAACATTCATATACAATAAAAATCTAATAGAGAATGTAAACAGATTTATTTTACTAAATAAAGGAAACCAACTTATGATGATTCCTACTTTTTTCCTAAGGCTGATGGAGAATCATTACATCATTCTTGATCTTCATTGACCTTGTTGATTTCTAAATTTTTTTTCTCTTCAATAAATGATATATTTTTATTAAAACAGATTAAATTGATATTTTCTAACTATTTACTGTTAAAAAAACACAAAACTTAAAAGATTTCATCAGTTTGAAAATTGAACACATTATCCTCTCAAAAAATGGGAATAAAATTGAAATATGTTAATACTTTTCTAAATTATTACATAATATTCATTTTATTTTATATTTTACATATAAACAAAAAACAAGCGTATTACTAATCATTTATATTCAATAGTTGGTTTGGAAATCCTAATTCTATAAGATGTTTGCATTAATCATTATATTACAAATTTGTTTGTTATAATTATCATTTCATTAAATTTTTAAACTGAAGTAAATCTTGTGTTATCTTTTATATTCCACCAAGAAATTATGAGACCTGCTATAAATTTGAAGTTAATGAAAACTTTAAATTAAAAGCAGTCTTACAGCTTCTTGATGAAGTGTAGAAAATACAAAAATGAAAATTTACAATGTATTGATCACTTAAAATTATGCAAGTGTTATTTTTTTTAATAAAATATTAATTACAATATTAATAAATATTATTATGGAGATTTTTTTTTTCAAATTTGTAAAATAGATGAAATGATAAAGCAATTTGTTAGAACTTAACATTATAATCATAAATATTCTTTAGTGGCTTCATTTTTTAAAAATTCCTTTAATAATTCCAGATTTGTTTTATTAATTTGTTACGTGATGATTTCAGTTAATTTGTTAGCGGTGTGGATTACTGTTCATAGACTTTGAATATTATTGTTAGAATGTATGAGATTCAATTGAATAATGAATAATAATCAAAAGATTAAATAGGTTAAATTTGTTATGTAGTATTTGTTGATATGCAGAAAAATGTATGTAGAAAATTAAGATAGGAAAGAGATGTGAGAGAAATTTTTGTAGAAATGATAGTGATGAACAAGAAAAATGATGATTCTCCAGCTTAGGAATTTAAGTTTTATGAACCAAAACAGAGAAATGGAAGTCTATTATATGTTATATCTGAGTAGGAATATTTCTTATTCAACTTTTGAAATTTGGAAGGTTTGTTATTTTATTAAATAATAAAGATTTTTTTGGATGCTTTGAAAGTGTAATATAATGAAATAAACAATAATGATAATTAATGATAAAAAATTAACAATGTTAATAATTGAAACATGTTTGAGTATAATAATTCTATAGATGTAAAAGTAATCAACACAAAAGAAAATATATTTCAGCATATATTTCAGAGTAGTCATACCTTAATAATTATTTAAACAATTTTTGAAATTAACTAATTTTGTTCTCAGAAAATCTGTACTGATTTAAAAATAATAATGGTTTATAATAATAATAAGGTATAAGCTACAGCATTCTGTAACAGATAGTTTGTTTACTCTTAAATTTAAATAAGGACAATTGTATTCCTTTTGACAAAGTATTTAAAAATAGAATTGTATGTTAATTTTCCTTTAAAACAAAACCTGAGATGTCTGCATTGTTAATGGTTAAATATGTATAGTATAAGGATTAAATAATAAAAATGGTTATTAAGTAATGTTAATCACTTGTTAATTGAGTGTTTAAATGTTTTTTATTACCATATTTTAAGAAGTGGTGAATGTTATATGTTGTTCTATTTTTTTTTAATTGTTTATAGATTCTTGTAATCTGTGAACAGTAAATATTATATTTTTTAAAATTGGGACTATTATTACGGTGTAGAGTAGTCTGAAGTTTAGAATATAAATTTTATGTAAAATATCAAATTTTGTTTTTCAGTAACAGTTTTTTTCCCACTCATTATTTGTAACAATAGGAACTTAAAGGCTGTCTGATAGAAACCAAAAACCTTTCAAATTGTTATAAAAATATTTTTATAACAAATTTGAAGTTATTTTGTTTTCTATAAATAAACACTTTTATTTGCTTTAGTCTTAATAGTTAATATTTAAAATGCAATATACAAAATCTATTAATTAATTACAAATATAATATAAAGTCTTGCAAGTTTATTTGAATTTTATTATTACATTTTTTTATCAAGTAAACTAATAAAATAAGAATATGTATATTTATAGATGTCTGAAGAAAAATTTAATAAAATGAAATCTGAAATATACACAAAAGCTTTAAAACTTATTTATTATTATAGTTAATAATAAATTTATTGGTATATAGTATAATGCACAATTTATAATTTTTGAACATATTTTTATTTATTACCAGTTATTAAAAATAGGATGTATTATCACTTATGAAATAATATAATAAAAAAAATCACAAGTTCCACATGAATGAATTGCTATAAAATATGTAGTATCTTTCATGATTTTAAACAAAAATTCATTTCAGAATTTTAGCATTTATATTTATTTATAATTCTATTCAACTGAATTTAATTTCTAATAATTTTTAGAATTGATTGAATGTGAAATATGAAAGAATTGTGTAATTAAGTGCTTGTAAAGTTGTTTATAATTCTAAGTTATATAGTTATAATTATTCTTTGTTCTTTCAAATTGCTTCTAGTTTGTTATTTTAATATTATTATTTTTACATTATTTATTAAAAATTTCTTTTTGGTTCTTTCTTAAAAATTGCTAATATAAATGTCTAAGGATAAAAAGAGAAAATATGTTACAAATGAAAAGATATCTACTAAATAGGCTGTATCTTTAGTACTTTCAGCAGATTACAATTGTCATTTTCATGTGAAATTCAAATGTAAGAACAGTACCTTAAAAATTTCAAATTTGTTGGAAAGGAATGCATATAAAATAAAATGAAATAAAGCTTTAAAGTTTATAACACAATAAAAAAGTTAAAGTAAATACAATCATGTCTAGTAATGTGACAAAATTTTGCATTATTTGTATATTATTTTGATGTTAGGTGCTAGATGTACAGCTATTTTGAATCATATTTTACGGATGAATATTTTAATTTAATTATAAAATATATTTGATATAAACTAGCTTTTGAAATTCCATAGTTTAGATTATTTTGATGATTTTACAAAAATTGCATTTCATTTGCAGTAAGGACAGTTTGTGTATTTCTGCTTCATTTTTGGAATTTTAAAGAGAGTTTTTGCATAAATAATGATTAAAGAAATTTATTATTTAAGAACATCACAAAATTTAAATAATATATAAAGTTTAAATCAGTCTTAAATATAATAATCTTAAATATTAAATGAAAATTTTTAAAAGTTTAAATACAGGAAAAAATTAAATTTTATTTATAACATAACTTACTATAATATAAATACATATCAAAGTTTATAAATTTAACTAACTTTATGTAGAATAGTTTTTACTTATTTCTTTTTACGGAGAATTCCACGTAGTCATTAAGTTTAAAATAAATTCTCTAAATGTTATGAATGCATAAAAAGAAAGAATATGTTAATGATTGATAACAGGAAAAGTGTTTTCATCCTCTGTAAGGTGGTGCCATCTGACTATTGAAATTTGAAACTTGGGCAAAGCATGTTATTAGAAAATTATTCTAAATTTAAAGATATAATAGTTTTAACATTGCTGTAGAAATGATTCCTAGAAAATTCTGTATAATAACTTTTTATATGATTTACAAAACTGATTCATATTATCTTATAAGTATTCTTATTGATATGATCTATAATTACAAGACATGAGTGTTCCATTTAGATGTCATTTGCCATAATATATCATTTTACTTTGAAGAAATTCAAAATTCGAGGGTTTATCTTTCACAATTTTTTCCTCTGATGGTAGAATTTACATATTTCGTAAATACGTCTCCCAGTTTTATAGTTGAATATAGCAATTTCGTTATTGTCTGTCATCAAATGTATGTAACATTAAAATTTCTCATAAAATATCAATTAAGATTCTTATTTTATGAGAAATTTTATTAAATTATCAAAAAATATTTTTAAACTTATGTCAATTCATATGAGAATTTTTGAAACAATTCAAACTTAAAAAAGAAAGTGAAGAAAATAAAATAAAGAAAAAGAAATTACAGGATAAGATTCAATTATTTAGATAATTTATATTAATGGGTAAAAATTTTGTTTTTTATTCTGATAGTAATACTTTTATTAGTCAATAAAAATATCACTATCAAATTAAAAAAAATGAAATTTTAACATAAATACTGCCAGAGTAAAAAAAAAAGCTACATTTATTAATTATAAATTTATTATGATTTAACAATTATTTGACAAAAAAATGTGATGAAATAATGATGATAATCACAGTATAATAATTTATCATTAGTTTATATATATTTATCAGAATCAATTTAAATTACAATTATTTTTAGTGATAGTTTTTTAATTACACACTGTTAGAAGGAAGTATTTTTTTAAATTATTCACATTTAATATCTGTTTTCCTAAATATTGAAATAAATATTTGATGTTAATGATTTTCTTTTGTTATTTTTAAGTGTAAGTTTGCCTTTGTTTGTGCAATATGCTTAGAATAAATAGTTTGTGGATGTGTAAAGAGATTTTATAATATATCTTTGTAAACAATGAAAATCAACAGCGAAGATGAGGAAAAGTTTTTTGATTTTGAATTGTTGTGTGATAAAAATGAAAAGAATTAGTATTTGATCTCAGTGTAAACTCTCTTAGAAAATATTTAAACTCTACGACAATTTTGAATTGTAATAATAATATAATAATAAAAACTTTTATTTTAATCCTTAAATTGATTTAAATGTTAAAATTTGAATAACAATAATAATAATGATAGATATGTACTGTACCTGAGGTTAAAATTTTCTCTTTTGATAAATGGTGGCATACATTATTAATAAACTGATTAATTATGAAAATATAGCAGTTTGAAATGAAAAAATCTTTTTTTATTAACTATTTTCTAGAATATATATAAATTGAAAATAAACATTTTAATGTGTAACAAAACAGAATGAAGTGTGCAGTTTTACAGATGAAGTTAGTATTTACATCACCAGTTCTACAACTAATTTAAAGCTTTTACTGTCATCTGTGAAGAATATTTGAATAGCATATATAACTTTTCAGTGTTAAATATTTTATTCTTACATTAAAAAGTTTTTTAAAAACTCAAAAAAATACTACAAATAATTTATTTCATTAATTTTGTTTAAGAAAATATGTCTAAATCTTTTTTGCTATGAAAAAGTTTGACATTTTTATGTTTAAAATTTTGCACTGTTAAATATTTTATTTTAAAATAACTAATGTAAAGTATTCCAAATATAAATATTTATAATACATTATTCCTAAAAATGTATAATGTATATAATAAAATTTTCTTAGTCTTTTGTAGCTTTTTGTATCCATTATGTAATTATCTTTAATATCTTGATGAATATATTTATATTTACATTCATTACTTTTTACACTGGAAAACTTATATGAATTTGAGATGTCTTGGAAGGGTTATGTAAGGTTTCTGGTTGAAATTCTAAGGAATTATACGAAATATGAATGAACACACACACACACACACAAATATTATATTAGTTTTCACTAGTATGCAGTTAGCCAAAATCAGTAATATTGAGTAAAAACATAAGCAAATTTATTCAACAGAAATAGCTAAAAATATTAGCTATAAACTAGGAAGATATAAATTTTATATTTTATAGAACCATAGATTTGTATTTTTATATGGAATTACTTTTAGATTATTGTTGTTATTATTGTAATATTTTAGAGCTATGATTGTATCACAGATAACAGTATAATAAATCAAATTTATTATTTAATATTTAAATATTGGTATTTTGTCAGTTAGTTTTGAATTTGTATGTGTTTTATTGCTAACATTTTAATTTTTTGCAAAAAATTTTTTTTATAAAAATGTTCTAAAGTAATTATTTGCTGTTTTCTATTATCAAATAAAACAACTTATATATTATGATAATAAAAATCTTTTGATTTGATATGAAAATCATTGATTAATAATGCGTTTGTAATATAGGACAGCATTGATTTTATTTTTATAGCAAATTCTGAATGTATATGAATAATAATTAATTCTAAGTCAAAAATGTAATTTATTTTTAAAAAAGAGCTGTTTAATTGTGTGTAATTAAAATTTTTTAAAAAGGATCCTCATAACTGGGATGGCTTTGTAATTCATTTGATTATCTAAATAATTATCAAACTCCAGCCTATTACAAGTTAATGTGATTTAATGTAGCACATGTATGCTCCTCAAGTGATTTGAAAGTGGACAGCCTGCACAATTCATAATTTTATCTATATAAATTAACATGTTGCCAGATATACATTATTTACAGCATTCTCACAGTTTAATTTAGCACTGAATAACAACAGAAAGATCAAATGAAGTTAAAATGTAAATGGTATATTTTATTTAAAAAAAAATAAATAAATAAAAGTAAAGGCATGGGAACTATTATGTTTAAGTCTGTTTAATGTTAATATTAGTTTGTGTGAAAAATATGGTTTATGGACTTATAACAGAAAATTATATCCTTTTTTTGCAAGATTTTTATGTATTATTTTAAAATATAATCTTGCTGTTATTAAGGACAATATAATCAATAATTGAATAAATCTGTGCTGTTGAAAGTTATTGTAAAGAGAACAGATTAAAAATTAATCCATCAAAATTGAAAAAAAATCTTTCATCAGGGATGTGTTCCAGAAAGAAAAAATTTTTATTTGGAGGAAACATTGCTGTAAATTGTATCACAATTTAAATATTTGAAAGTTATTTATGCCTAGTCTTTCTTTGGATAAACATTAAAGAACAGAAAACCTTTGGGATATAACTGGTAGCTAAGTCTATGATGTTATGAATAATATAAATGAATTTTGAAAGCGTACATTCTTTGTGAATCTATAGCAAGTTATGACTATTTCATTTAGAAAGAAATTGTTTGTTTTTAACAACTTGGTACATAAGTAGTATTTGTTCTTAATGTTGTTTGAAACTGTAGATGGGAAACTACAATTTCTAAATTATTTTTAGAAAGACTCCGTTAAGATGTATTTTTAACTTAAACTGAGGTATTTATTTTAATTCTTTTAGCAACAAGCATCAATCTTATGTTTCAGCGACTTGACATATTCAATTGTGTCCAGTTTAGTTTACTTTTAAAGTATTGTTTAGAATGTTGTTTCAATGATTCTTTAGTAAACATATTCGTAATCTTATATACAGAAGTATTTTAAGTTAAGAACAGGGAGCGTTAGAAAAAAAGACTTGGTCACAATTTCAGAGCCTTGTAAGAGGGCCGCGTCTTTCATCGGCAGCTGTCAGAACATTCAAAGAAACCCTTAGGAAGGAGAATGTGCGGGCGACAGAGTGGAAGGTTTTTCTCCCCATATTTCCGGCCAACTCGACTTGGATGTACCAGGTTCGCTGCATTGTGTTGTGTGTGTGTGTTGTAAGACACCTGTCGATGGCAGGTCTTTGGTACTGGGGGGTTGTGATGTTGTTCAGAGTTTGGTCACGCGAACAGAGCCGTCCAGCCTGAGGCTCTGTAGATTGGATGAAGTAAAAGATATAATTTCCTGATTAGTTAGTTATTAATATCTAATCGAGTGTATAAGATGAATGTCAATTCTACACTTGAAAACCGCTTTCTTAACCTATACGCTTTATCGTTGAAAATTATTATTTTAACTATTTATAGAAAATATGGACAGCACTTAACGGAAAACTCCAAATAATAAACGAATGGAATGTTTTATATAAAAATTCAACTTGGAATATATTGAAATATTACGCATTGAAAGTGCATAAAAGCTATAGCCAAAATGGAGGAAAAACATCAATTTTTATTTTAAATGCAATATTTTGTTCTCATTGTATATTATTATTGCGGTTATAATTATATTATTGCGATTTCGGATTAGGAAGCATGATTTATTCAGTTTTGAAATTGTCATCTATATTAATTCATTTGAATTGTTTAGAAATGAATATGTATATAACGTACCAGAATTGTTAATTCTGACATGCAAAATATCAATTATTGACGATTCCAAGTACAATTTTTACAATAGCGAATTAATAATCAGTAATATATACGAAATAGATGTTCTCCAGATAAAAATTATAATTTGCTTTTTACAATATAATAATGATGATGATGTGATTTGCATTCTAAAGAAATAATTAGTCATTAGTTATTCTAATTTCTATGATGATTATCGTGTATCTTATATATAGTAAAAATAAAAATAAAAAAAAAGCAGACTTATGGTTGTAAAAATCTTAGGTCATTGCTTTTATAGATAATTCACGTTTTAAAGATATATATGTAAGAAAGTCTGTTTATTTCAAACATTTTTTAATAATTGTTTAGCCTAATTTTAACATTTTACTGAACAGAATGAAATAAAGAGAAAATGTGATTCTTCTTGCTTATGATGTTGTTCATATAAATTATGAGTCTTTTTTTTTAGTTCAAAGTTTTTTAGACGACGATACAATGCAGCAAGGTTTCATTTCTAGTTCGCGATCGAAGTTGCTACTTCCGACGAATGCACTTTTATCTTCCGGTTTGTTGCTGTTTGTGCGAATAGGCTTACATTTTGAATTTCTAGGAGAATGGAAGGCGCTACTTTTGCGACAGTCGCGCTCTGATAGTTGAATTATCCGAGCATACATGCAATATGTCAGTGGTTACTACACTGTCGGATGTACAGTTTTGCAGCTGCTGTGCGACGGATTCAACATTTGTGCGTTCTCTTATATTCAGCTCTGCATGAAAGAATAGAAAAATTATATGTTACATTTTCGCTGTTATTATTTAAATTATAATTTATGTAATAATGTCCTTATAACTTACTGCATCAAGATCCGATGCATTGCTATACCATTCCATTACTTTTTCGATCGCTAACCGGAAATGATATCACACAGCATTCTGTTTCTCGTAAACTAAGGCTCCAACATTAAAATTGATTTTGGATGTTTACCTTACATTTTGACGAGAAATAATGTTCTTGTGGAAGAAAGCATCCATATTTGTACCTTAAATATGCCTAAATAAATAAATAAAAAAATTAAATGATTGAAGGATTATTTTAATAATAATAAGTTATTTGATCCTTTAGATTTATTACATTTTTAAATTTCTTATCATTATTGATAGTTCATATATAAAATTTCTTTTATAAATATTTCAATTAAGATAATGTGAAAAGTCCATTAAATTATCGCACTTATTTGGATTATAATTATATTTAAAGGATTTTTCGGAATTATTATTTAATTTTAAAGAATAGAATGAATTATTGTTTCTTTAGTCGTGACAATCCCTTTACCAAACTTATTCATCAAAGAGGAATTCGAAACTATTTTGTAGATTGTCATGCACCCCGTAGAGCTAGTAATACAACTGGAGTGGAAGTGTGCTTTATCGTTAATGATAAAAGTTGAAACCAGCTTCTTTCACTAGTACTGGCTCAGCCAATGACTGTCCTTGCAATCTTCTTACGGTGACTGCCCTGATGGAAGTGGAACAAACCTCATAGGCAATTGACAATATATAACTATATGTAGGAGAAGAAGCTGTAATTATGAATTGTAGTATATTCAGTACGCTACATTTTTTAAGCTTATAAATTTTTAAAAATTATTTTAATATATATATTAATAAAATTTTTAAAATAATTTTTAAAAATTATATATTATATGTATACAGGTTTTAACTTTGTAAAATATTCCATATGTCATACGTCTTTTGGATTCTGTTCTGTTGCTATTACTGCTATTACTCATATACGATAATTTCAAACAATTATTTTCAGTCTCTTAATTGTTTTATGAAATTATTTATTCATGTATTTGATTAATGTATTTAATTAATACGAATATATTTTTATCTTAATTTATTAACATTTAACATTTTATTATCGATTTTAATTAATTTTAAAATTTAAATTGCTTATGTTAAGTACGCAGTGTAACTGGATGCCACCTGTTTGTTTAAATGTTAATTGTTAACTTTTTTAGTTATTTAGTTTCTTTGTTTTATTTATTCCAAGTGTTTAATCGTTGCAAACAGATTAACAACGATTCTGTCAACATAATGTCTGCCTGGCAAAACTATGTATGTAGGATTATCACTTGTGGCTAATTAATTATTTCTGAGATGTCTATCTATACTGGCTCATATTTCTGCTGTTGCTTGTAACTTACAACGGTCGAAACTATGCTTCTCAACAGCCGGATAACATACCACATCTTTGATTTTTTTAACATTAAATTTTTTTTAAACGTCACTGATGTGATAAATGGACACATGTGGGTGCACGGAATGATTAGATGATGACTTAAATTATTTCAAATATTTTTTCCTCTTCACGAAAAAAGAGATTATTTTAACTTATCTAATTTTGCCTTAAGCTATATTCCTCCGCCCTATTGGATTTGACATAAGTGTATATTGGGAATCATTATATGAATGTGGAAATATCCATACATACATATATAATGTTTTATAGAAATAGGATACATTAATAATACATTTAAGAAATTATATATTTTTTTCATAATTTAATTCATTAAAAATAGTTTAAAAATCTGTATTTGAAATTTGTGCGGATAATGTTAAAAATTATTTCCATCATCAAAAATAGTGTTTAGTTAAAGTAATTAAAGATAAGAACTGTGAAAAACTCACTCGAAAATGATATGAATAGATAGATATTCTTAAGACTAGTTGAGAACGTGATTATTATGAGAGACAACAAATAATAATGCAGTAAACTTGGAAAAGTCTTTATCGATTTTAATATGCTTGAAAACACACGTTATACTTATCGCATTTTACGATGATCAAGCTTGAATTTAAGTGTAGAAACATAACTGTTGTTAGCTTCATACTTACGTAACGAATAAGAACAAATATGAGATTTAAAATTATTTTGTCAAGCTGTTTTTAGCCTTATATTATTAAATTCTTTAATATTACCAAATTAGAATCCTTATCATTTGGTTAATGATATTTTATGCTTTAATAACTCCAAATTATTTAAATATTTTTCTGAACTGAAATCATCATTATGGAATTAATTAGTAGATAGGCCTATAAACATTTATTGATTTACGAATTTATTTTTTAAGGAAATGTAATACGTATAAATTATCGTTTTATGTGAATACAGACTTTAAGTTATTGTAAAAATAAATTTTATTTTTTCACTTTAAGTAACAGAAATGTTTTAAAAGAATCGATTTGGAAGAAAATTTCAAGTTAAGAGTTTTTTGTTTTTTCAATTACGATTTTTCACTTTTTACGCTTAATGTATGAAAATATTTATAATATTGATTATTATAATTTATCTATTTTAGGAGGTGCTTGAAATTATTTTTAAATATTAAAATTAACAAATAAATAGGCAAAAACATGTAAGCGAAATAGCTAATTACTAAGTTTTATTTTTAATAAAAATAATAATAAAAATTCTTTCGTACATATCACAGGCTTTTAGAACTTTCTTCGTCTCACTAATTGTGATTACTTTATCGTTTATTAATGACTGCTTTTTAAAAGTTAATGCATTGCAATGGTGCAGCGAGCACTTTGCTTTTTTGTTTCTTAAATAAAACATTAAGGATAAGTTAACATGATATAAATATTAAATTATAAAGCGATTGCTACGAGTAAGTTTTAAACAAACATAACTTATTCTTCTTTTATATTATTGAATAAAATTTTTTTTTATATAAACATAAAAAATGCGAATTGTTTAGAAATCGAAAAATATATATGTTTTAAGACCGTTGAAAATGTTCTAATACTTCAGAAGTATAAATATATATATATATATATATATACCCCGGAAAGTCTTAAAATACTTTCAGATATGTGTGCCTGTGCATATTGTCTTTTTCTATTTGGTAGTCTTGCGAATCATTCCGATATACGACTGGAGGATCTGGGATCAATTCCTATTTATTCCTCATTTTTTGCTTCCAAACTTTTCGATCCACTCACAACAGATGGTCTATCGCAGGCCTAGGCAAACTTTTCAGTTGAAGGGTCATGCACAAATCTGAAATGGAAACCCAGCTACCAAAGAAGTATGCTAAAATGTCATATAAATTTTATAAATTATAATAGAATATATATATATAACTATTCATAATATATTGAATGTAATATACAGTATTTGAAACAGTAAATATGTTAAATGAGGTCACATTTGTTACACATATACTAATTATCAATTTAAAAAAAAATAGTAGCAAATAGTTTGTCATGTTCTCTAAAAAAATGTTTCGGTAAAGCAAAAATAAAAACTTTGAGATGTTATGTTCGTTAAACCACTGTATTTTTCGTAATTAATATAAGAATAATATCAGGATAAACTAAATCTCAAAACGAATACTGTTTAAAAGCCATATAAAACAGTTTTAAAAAATAACAAGATGTAATTTTTATTTAAAAAATTGGTTTTATAGTTTATATGAATATGTTTGTTCACATTTTATTTTTTACTCGATGATATTATATGTATTCTCTCTAACTAATATACGTTCAACCGAACACAAAAAAATAATAAATAAAATGTTTGTTTTTAAGTCGTGGTTCTGTTCTTTAGGAAAGATAGAACTGTTTTTTCCCTGTAAGAATGGAAAGATTGAAATTTTCTTTTTCAATTCTTATATTTGAAGGAAAATGATAATTAGATTTCTAGTTAACATTTATTTTTGTTCTGAGGATAACTTATATTTTCTTTTTAAAAATGTATTTGTGTTTTTAATCTAATAATAATTTTATCCTATCAATTATTTTAAGTTTATTTGCCTTTAATATAAATTATTTAAAAAAAAATGTTTGTCAAGTTCTTCAATGGAAGCATTTATTCTTATTTTTACGCCATAAATAACCGTATAAATTATGTTTATGCTGCGGTAAGATTTACTACATAAAATTAAAATTTTATTCGAAAAAAAATATGTATATATATTTTACATTTAACACTAGATATATTTTTAAATTATTAAATAAATGACGTTTGAATAACATTTCAAAGTTAATATTTTTATTAGACTAAATTATTTTAAGATGGATTCTATAGATTAGAACTATTTTTGTTGTACCATTATAATAGTTTAAACTACTATAGATGATAATTTATGAATTTGCTTTTATTTACTAATTTTCAAATTAATAATAAATTTATAATAAGAAGCTACGTGTAAAGTTACGGATGTTATAATAATACTTCATTAAGTTACTGAAAATTATATTGTTTATTTGTGTAGAATCTATTATTAAACGAATGCATAAAATGCAGTTTTGCATTTCAAAAATAAGAAATTGTTTTGTCATTTAGTTTGTATTAAACTGTTTCTTGCTGATTATACAAAATTATATATTTTAATTTCTTTATTAAATAAGTTTTTTAAACTATAAAACTTATTATTTCGTTATGTGTATAAACGAAAGATAAAAATAAAAAAGTGTATTTTTATTGTTTAAACAATGCAAAATCTTGTTTTTTCCTCTCTTCTTTTAGATAATAAAGTTTACTTAATCTTTCTTAAAACGCTTTGAACTAGACTTCAGCCACAGCCGTTAGCTTTGCTCTAGTTATACAGGTGTAATCATCTTGTAAAGGTCTAGTTGTAAAAATAACATGTTTGTTCTTTTTTACTCTAGATTTACTGGGACAAATAGTGTGCATATAAAACTAAAAAGAACGTTAAAAACCATTTTATTTTTCAATTTCGTGATTGTTCAATTAAGTTTTTATAAGAAATTATATATTTTTCTTAATCCAGAAGTTTGATCTATATGATTACGAAACTGGATATTTTACAATCCATTTAAATATATAAAGATTGGAGTAATAAAATAATATTATTTGATTACTTAAGATTTTAAATTTTTATTATATATTTGTATAGTAATAATTACCATCTAAATATGTTTTTATTTGTGTGAAAATAGTTATATAAGCTTCGTTATGAAATATTTTTCGATGTATAAAATAATTTATTTTTATGTTATTGAAATATTTAATCTTAATATAAAAGTTTTATAATTTGCTTTGTTAGAATAAAAAGAAAAGTACTTTAAATTTTAAATTTTGTAGAAGTTTATTATACCAATTTAAGTAAAATATTCGAAAAGTAGTGCATCCTTATATAAAATAGAATAAATTTGAATTTGATATTTTAAAATTTTATCCAGTAATTGTGAATTAATGATTGACTAATTCTTCATTTAATTATTCATAAAGTTTCTCTATAAGATACCTTTTTCTTCTTAAGTGAAATAAGAAAGTGATGTGTTTTTAATCATTCAAAAACTTTTTTCCTTTGATCGTTTTAATAAAAAAAAGTTCATTGTTTTTTGAATTT
This sequence comes from Centruroides vittatus, assembly GCF_030686945.1. Taxonomy (NCBI): domain Eukaryota; kingdom Metazoa; phylum Arthropoda; class Arachnida; order Scorpiones; family Buthidae; genus Centruroides; species Centruroides vittatus. The sequence goes on along the minus strand of NW_027122427.1, from coordinate 887,536 downwards.
TTTGTGTTATTCTTTCTCTGCAAATCTTTTTTCTTTCCAGTAGTAAAAGATCAGAGCTCTAGAGTAGGAACATCATATATTGATCTGTTTGATGCTTTTTCATGCCAGAGATGAGACGTTAAAGGTTTTCCCATTTATTGATCATTTATGTAAACATTTTTATTTAATAAATTCTTTTGTAACAAATAACTAATAACCAGTTCGTCTGCTTTACAGCTATTTAGCTGTCTTCTACTCCAGCTACACTTATTACGATGGCTATATTTCGAACGTTGCTTTATCAATTGGATTCGTCCGATATACAATATAGAGAATTGTTTGTGTTCGCTATCTCCTTGCGTCGAATGTTCAGTCAAGGTGAATGTCCTTGCCAAGCGAACAAGCAGTAATACAGTTAGTTACAGCTAACTGACAGATGCCATGCACCTGTAGTTTTTCCCGAAGGCACGTACAAGAAACGTAATATTTTATATGTGAATTAGAAATATTCAGCTTTAAACCATCTATACGAGAAGAATCAAATGAATTAGTGTTTTTTTTTTAATAAATCGATATTTTAATAATCAATGGTTTCTTTTGCAAGAAGAAATAAAATCTCTAATATCAATATTTACCGAGATCTCTGAAATTTAATCTATTTTACACAATTGTAAAAGATAGATTACAATAACTTATGTTGAATGAATTTATAGAACTTGTAGAAATTTTTAGTAAATTAAAATTATTCACTTTACATCTTGTGTGTTAGTTAAACGTATTCTTTAATCTAACTGTTTAGATAATACAGTAAAATATAAAAATATTAATATTTATATTTTTGTTGGTTTTAAATTAGAGGTGTAGGATCTATTTTATATAAAAAACTCGGTTTTATAATATTAAGTTTTTAGTATAAGTGAATGTTGGCAAGTAAGCTTGTATATAGGTAAAATTCCTCGATTCGAATTGCTTATAAAAATTTTTAAAATAAGTATCCAAGTCTAGAAAATCATTGAAGATTTAGTGTATTTAATGTTGCTCTATATTCACAATAGACAATACGGTTTTGTAAATACCGTTCATGTACTTTTTTCTAATGCTTTATATTTCACTTTATAATAATATAATAAAATATACTCATCCCTTCAAAAAAATGTTTAAATCGTTGACAAAAATACATTCCCGTTCTCTTCTTATATCAAAATATATTTCACACATCTAAATATTATAGTTATAGTGTAAGTATTTTGATTATTCAGAAAGAAAAATTACACGTTTTTTCTTAATTTATTATTAAAATGCATATTAGGAAATAAGTTACGTAGGTATTGCCAACTTATTGTTTTCGTCCAGTGATGCACCCGATTAACAAATACAGTATGTCATTTCATTTTAATATTTTCAACTGAAAACAATTAATTTGTTTTATTTATAAAATTATATAACGATCAACATTTAATTTTAATTTTACGTAAACTTTTAAAAATACCGTACATAGATTAAAGTTAATTTTTAAACTTTTTGTTATGTAATAATTTATTATGACTTGACAATTTATTAGGGCATTGTGACAAGTTTAATTGCCTAAATAGTAATTTTGAAATACTGTTTTTTTTTTCATTCTTGATTTGTCACTAGTGAATATAATTTATCTGATTTTTATCTGAATATGTTTTATATAATACGATTATGAGTAAAAAAAAATATTTAGTTTTTACCACGATTATGAATTTTCTTTTATAATTTATGTATATTTTCATCGGTTGCTTGATCCTAATATTTCGGGATTATTAAATTTGTTAGGTTTTGTGATATAAAGGAAATACTCAGTCGTGTAATGCATATATCCTTGATGCAATTAAATCAAAGTTACTATGACGCATACTGATTCTACATTGAATGGAGTCGAGTTTAGTTTTAAGGTTTGCACGCCGCGGGCTTCTTTAGACTTTGCCAATCACTTAACCGGGTTTTTGGCTGAGTCTGCAACTTCTTTGTTAGTTTAAATTACGTTGGCCGTAGGTTGCTGTAGGAAGAATGCCATTGAAACTGCTGTATATGCTATGTTAACTCCGCTACGCCGCTGCTACAAAATATAGAACAAAGTTAATCGTTTCAAATATTACATTATTACAGTTGATAGATGCTATAAAAGAAGAAAAGGTTGTTTCCTTCCTCTACAAAAAAGAAAGAAAGAAAAAAAATGTTTTGTCGTCGATATTTCCTTTTTCGGATTTTTTTTTCTATGAATGTGGTTTATTTTATAAATTATTTAATTTTAACGATGTTCTTTTATGATCTATTTTAAAATTATTATTATTATTTTTTTCAATTTGAAATTTAAAATTCTAAAATACCATTTTCTTGAAGTAAATTTATTATTTAAGTAAATAGTCGGTAAAGCAAATAAATAAATAAATCCTTCAAACTGTCGAAATGTACAGAATAATTTATTTGAGTCGGTTTAAAATATTTCGTTCTCGAATGCTTTAGATTTAGAATTGCACTTTATATATCAGCTACCAAGCTAATCTTGATCTTGATAATAGGGTTTCAGGATGTAAAGAGACAATATCGAACGATAGATGCAATTCTGTGGAAGAAAATATCTGATTTCTAAAATCCAGTGATTTGGCTATTAGGATTTTTTCCCCTTTCATCTCAGTGAATAATTTCACCAATAATTATGAATTTTATGATGATTAAACGACTTCTCACATTAGTTACAAATTTATTTATTTTTTTATATCTCGTTTATTTATTTAAAAACGCCGTTTTCAGTTTTGGTTGTTTTTATGAATGAATGAATTCTCTCATTGCCTATACCAGGGATGGGCAACCTTTTCCTATGTAAGGCCACATTTTAAAACTTTTGAACTGACGTCGGGTCGCATACAAGAGAAAAGAGGGGGAAAAATGCCGGTAAATCACAATTGTTTATTCATATATAATTATAAATTAGCATATGTATACTTAACTTAGCTTCTGGAACTGATGTAAACGTAATATATCGGAAATATTTGGTTAAATATTCGTCACCCCTAGTTTTAAATTAGTTTCGATGTAGCTGTTAGCCAGTTTCTAGTTTTAATATTTACTAAATTCATTGCAGAAAAAGTATTCACATACATAAGTTGTAGAAAATAACGTTTGAATTTTTGCTGTGTACTTCCTTAAGCTGGGAAATTGATATATTTATTCATATTTTATGCCACTCGGGCCGCAAAAAATATTAAATGGGGGCCGCCGGTTGCTCATCCCTGGCCTATACGATACGGCTGTAATAAAGTTCTTATCAGTTTATAGATAATATTGTTATAACTTAGACTATAAATAATTTTATAAAGAAATAAAATACGATTTCTGAGAGAAATAATATTTATCGCATATAAATTAAATTATATATTTATATATATATACTTTATTTCGCGTTTATTATGCAAATTTACTACATCTAATAAATTTTCATTTCATTTAAAATGGGGCCACAGATTCTTTTTAATTAGTTTTTAAAAATGATTCTGTATAGAAAAACATGTAATATAGAATCAAGTTTTAATAAATATTTTCAAACGATTGCATTGGGAATCAGATGATGATCTCGACTGTGGATGCTTAGAACGTGTAAAAAAAGAACTAAGGGAAAATCGATGCTTTGAGTTTAAATATGGCAGTCACGTACTATTCTATTTATTTACCATGCCAGTCACGATTCAATGACAGATGACTTTAACCTATCTCTCTCTTCTCTTCCGAACTTCTATTATTTCATAACTGTTACAATGATTAGATTCTTTATCCATTCTTGCGTCGTATCCTTTTGACGGTTCTTTGAGATTCATTCTATTTTTAAAATTGAAAACATTTCATATATTGCATATAATTTATAAATGAGGTGTTTTATGTTATTGTTATCGAGAATCTATTATGGATAAACGAAAATTAACAGATTTATTTTCCTATAATTTAATTGCAGCATTAACCTAAGCATGGTCGGTTTCATAAGTTGTAGGTTTTTCATTCGACTATTTTTTACTCAAAACAAAAGATTGTTTATAAAAAGCTTAGATACTTATAGTTAATATCGAAAACCACTTTAACCTAATTTAAGTTATTTTTGATTCCTAAAGATTAAAATTATTTTAAAAAATATTTTTAAATATGTAAAAAATGCTTTTAAAATGTCAAAATTATTTTATACAAAGTTATACCTAATAAAATTTCTTATTTTTTACATTATTATTATTATATTATTATATTCTATTACACAATTGAATTTCATTAGAAAATTATAGAAACTGATTTGACTGTCATTTTAATTTGCAATTTTATCAAGTTGTGAAAGTTAAAATAATTTTATATAGACACACTTATTCTGAAATTTAAAATTGTATTTTGGAAATAATGAAAATATGTTACATTCGATAAAACCATGATATTTCGCAACTGAATTTCTAATAGGCCTATTTTAAATTGTTAAACTGAAAAAAAATAAAAAAGGAAATAATTAAAATTTAAAAATTAACAATATGGAATGAATAAGTTCTAATCTTAGTTTTTCATTTACATTCGCTTTTAAAAATTTATAGTATGATGATCTACTTTCGTAAATTTTATTTTTAAATTTTTCATTTATTTCAATTGAAAGTTTCTATTTATTAATGTTTGATTTAATTATTTATATACTACTATTATATTTTTGTGTGTTAATAAATTATGAATATAATTAACATTCGCATATTTTTATTTATACGGCATAAAATATTCAAGTTTTATGGAATGAATTTATTATTTGAACTTGTGAGAAATGCAAAATAAAAATAATTTTAACGATTGACTGACTTATCGATTTTTTACTTTGTTCGTTAAACGTACTAAAATATTCAAATAATCGTCAGATATTATTAGATTATTATTATTATTATTAGAAATGAAATTTTGATTTTTATTCTTTTTCATATTTTTTGAAGTTTATTATTTAACATTTTACATAAATTTTAATAAATAAAATATATTAAAATTATTTAAGCGAAGTCACTAAGTACAATATTGCCCGGAATATACTTGATTCTGAAGTTTTTTAAAAAGTTATTTAATGTTTGCATTACTACAATATATATTGAGTTTTGCAAAGAAGTTGAAAAAAGTATTTAATAACCGACAGACCATTCACTTAAACAATAGACAGACTCTTTTTAAAGTTCGTATTATAATTGCATTTATTATACAAAGAAATATATATATAAAAAATATCTAATAACCCATTCACTATTAGTGTTCTGCTTAAGGAGAATTGGTTGTCTCACATGGACAGCATTTAGCTTCTAGCAAGGCATACAAAAGTGAAGAGTTCAAGGTCGGATACATTCATAGTTTAAAAAAAATCTTGTAGGAAGCACATCGTTGAATTGACAGTGTCCTCATTCTCTTAAGGTCATCCGTTTGGTAACAGCTGTTAAATAATGCATGATTAAAGATATAACATTCGTATAGGTATTAAATTGATCGTTACTCCTATATCTTTGTTTATTACTGAAACATAAAACATAAATAACTAATTGCTATTTCTATTATAATGAGCTGTCTTTATACTTTAATTCTGAGACTTAGGCATATATTTAATTTTATTATTTAATAAGCTCGTACTAAAATGTAAAAGTAAAGAAAGAAAATATTCCGTTTATAAGGAATTAGAACTCTTTATAATAATAATTCTTCAATAATAAATTCAAATAGGATATCCTCGACTCGTAAAATGATTTTTATTTTTATTTTTAATCATTATAAAAACATTCAAATTATGCTCATTTTAAAACCTTTTAAACGTTTTTAAATCCGTAAAGACGGGTTTAACAGATTTTTTTTCTAAACTTTTATTTTTATGTTTTAAACCGCCAGGTAAATCATAATTTATTATTAATAATAAATATCGATTTTATTTATAGTTATTTGTATCAGATAAAACTAAGAATTACCGTTTTAATAGTACTACTAAGTACCATATTCTCTATATATATCGATATATATATAGTCACAGGATATTAATGAACAGATATTTAAAATTACTAGCCGAAAATCCAAAATATTAATGCATATTATCTTAGTAGAAAGTAGTGGAGATAAAGGATTGCCAAACGGCAATTAATACCTCAATGACATCTTCAGGCTAGAGTTTAGTACGAATCGCTCAATAACATTTGATTATAAGAATCACTCGTTACAAGTAAATTATTCACCTACAGATCCTTAATATTCTCGTTTTCCCCGCGAGACGAAAACAATGAAGATTAGATCCGCTCGTTTATCAATGAAACTTTCTAGAATTTCTATCTAAATTGATTGATGTTTTTATCGAAGGACTCGTATATTAGTCCCGGTCTATAGCTTACTACAATAGTAATCTATAGAACACTACATTAATAAAAGGCTGAGTACCGATGATTAAATAGTAGTATTAACAATCGGTACTTAGGGTTTTTACTAAAATGTTGTTTCTATTGAAAATAGCTCACAACTTTACATCTTGCAATCTTGCATATGTATTAAAATATTAAGTTATTTTTAAAATTTGTCGCAGTTAAAGTTTTCGTGTAAGTAACTGCTGCGAGATAATTAGGATTGCTTATTTTTTTCAAACATACATTTTGCAATTATTCTGCTTATGCATTAGTCCGCAGTCCATTTTGAAGTTATCTTTAGAATTGCAATTTGCATGTATAAATTCACGAATTCTTTTTCTTTTCTTTCGTTCTTTTTCCCTCTTTATCAGAAGTGAAATATGATAGTGTTGGTCAATGGTTTGTTGGAAGAGACGATTTAAATTTTGATTACGCAATTTTTATATTTCGAACCAACAGTTTATTTTTTTATTATACATTTGGTGTTTTAAAAAGTTTCCGTAAAATACTTTATATGAAAATTATATGTTCACAACAACTTTTTTCATTTCTTTTGGATTTTGGAAATTCCCAGTGACCAAAAAAAAGTTTTATCAAAAAGAAAACTAATTCTCGATATTTTATAACAAATAAATCCATTCATTCTTATTCTCAAAATATTTTATTTCAATATAATAAGTAAAATAACAATGTTATACTTATGTATCATGTTTCATTTATCAGAAATATTCAGTAATGATTTAAGATATTTAATATAAACTAATTAATTAACAATATTTTATTCTTTAAATCGATCTCGTCAAGAATATTGCAGATTATTTTGATGTAAGACACGTTAATCCGGTTAAAAATAAACTAAGAATTTGAAGACTAAAAGAAAGAAGAAAGAAAAAGCCTCTTTGATCTTGATTCAGTATGGAAGTAAAAAAGAAAAAAAAAAGAGCATTAGCTTCATTTTTTGAATAAAGTTTAATTTGATAGGGAAATTTTGTCATTCAATCATCGTTTAAATAAGCTGTTTCCACTACGCTTATCTTCAGATTTACTTTTTTTTCCATTTTTTTTAATGCTCCGTCCATTGATTAAAATTACTTTTCAATATGCACTTAAATAACTGCAGGCATTTATAGTTATATATTTCTCACTGTTTAGTGAAATTTTAATTGTATTAAATGTAATCTCCAGTGATTTTTTCTTTATATTTAGTTTTTTATCGTTACTATTTAGTAAATCACTATTCTTATCTATCAAATATATAAAGTTTTGTTCGCGTTTGGAAACTTTTTCCTTAAAATCATAGTTTATTCTTTGTGTACAAATAGGTATTTTATTTACATATTAAATAACCTTCATTGCTATAATGCCTTTTATCTCGCGAATAGTATTTAGGATAATTCTTACGATTCTATTTAAATTCTTACAAAGATGAATTACTTGGATCGTCTCACCATTTAATAATACACTTTATATATTTAAAAACTTACTGTAAATGGCAAATAGTGACAGAAATCTGACAATCGAAATATTTTAAAATATAATTTTTAGTTCAGTTAATTAGACCAATCTTCTAATAGTAATATATTAATTTTAAACATTTTTTTCCATGTTTAAGTAGCAGTACTATTTTACAGATGTATTTCAATATAAATCATTTGTAGAAATGTCTTTTTTCCAAAATGAACAAATATCCTGCATAAACAAATTTAATTTTTGACATTACCGTATAAACAAATTTTAATATAGTTCTTAATTAACCAGAATTATTAATTAGGAAGAAGAGAGTTATAATTAGCTGGCATGATCTTATATTAGATAAATTAATACTCACTGCAAACGATATTCATATAGGCTTAATACAGACGAGAAATATTTGAAGAAGTTTGGAAAATTTTTGATTAAAAATTAACGTGCATTCAACAACAATCGAGAAGTAGGCTGTTTACTAGATGAGGATTTGATTTTCACTGGAGAAAACCTTGTTATTTTTCTAAATTAGATTTCTTTCTTGAAATGGATGTGCTTATGCAGTCATGTATGTTTTGAACATGATTTTTTTCTCTTCATTCGGTTGTTTCATTAACATGTTTTATGATTAAAATTAGCTATTAGTTTCATCTTAATGATGAGTATATTAATAAAATATTCATACAAGCAGACAAGATCAATTTGCTGTAGAAGCATACGATTAAAGGTAATTATGCAATTGGCATAATTTTGTAGAATATGGATTCATTTTACGCTGGAGACAAATACTTGTTTTCTATTTGCCTTCAATTTTTAGAGATAAAAAAACAAGTAATTTTATCCACCGTATTTTTATATTCTGGATTGTATTGATTTAAAATATATTTCGAAATATAAATATTCGAGTTTCATTTTATCAATTCATCGTCTGATGCCTTCTATAAACTGAATTTTCTATTCAGTTTATGGAAGGAATCTCCCTTTACTACTTACGAGCTTGAGGATAGCGTGAATAATTTGAACAAATTCAATATAAATTTTCAAAATCCTAAAATTTAAATAAAATTTTTTAAAGACTATTCTAATATATAAATTCATATAAAGGGGGTTTTTTTTAATGTTAACGCAGAAGCATAACGAGGGATGGGCAGTGAAGTATATTTTTGGAAGCTAAATTAGAAAAGACATTATGAACTCTCTTAATAGATAATAAAGAATTAAATTAAAAAAAAAAAAACGACAAAAAGTTAAACGTTACATTTGTTTAAGGGAATATGGTATGTTTATAACTATTATTGGTAAATTATTGAAATATTGAGGTCATTATGGTTGTATAAAAATTATGAGAATTTTGATTTAAGAATTAAAGATTATAACTAAAAATTATATATTCATTGTATACTTTTCAACAATTATTATACTTAAGTAGATTTATTGAAATTTTTTGACGTTTTTTAATATCGAAGATTGCTCTAAAAAATCCATTCGTATCTGGATTAAGTACTATGTAATACGAGTAGTTCTGGTATTAGTTTTTACGATAGAATACATCCAATTGAATCAGAAGAAGGGATTAAAAATTCCCGAAGTTAAGAACACGCAAATTCAGTCATTTCTTTTGAAATTTTGATCGTTTTAATGATCAGATAACAACGAATTTAAAAGTTGTTCATATTAAGAAGTTTTTTCCGTCAGTAATTCCCATATCAGATTTCATCAAAATTTATTTCGCAGGCAACGACAGACGGTCAATTAACTTTGATGTAAAAGTGTTGTAGTAAAAGTGTTCAATAATTCTTGTGTCACATAGCCCACTTAAATTAGATATAATTACTAGTATTTGAAAATGAATGAAGATTATGATGGATATTTTATTAATATACTTCGTTATTTTTCTGTAAATAAAAGATTTTGTAAATTTATTCCGTACTTTAGTTTATGCATTACAACGAATATAGTATTAAAAAATTGAGTGGTAATATTCATAAATTGGAAAGAATGCATCAAATTTTAACGTTATTTTTAGTTAAAAAATAATTTTTTAATCATCATACTTAATAAAAAATCAATAAAACCTAGTTATGTTTGTTTTTTAGAAAAAATTATTAAATTATGTATATTAACGATTAGAATTAAAACGTTTTTGAATAAAAATAATCTTATTTACGTAATAATTATACGCATTAAATACTTTTTTACTAGTCTAGTTATATATTAATTTCGATAATGGAAGATACCGAATGAATGCAATGTAAAATGATAATATCTGCAGCGATAAATAAGTTCGTGCCACCACGAAGAAACACCTAATCATCAGTTGATCTGATAAATGCACTTTAAGAGTGGCACTAAAGCCAACTTGATAAATATCGGAAACTGTCTGAATTCACATCAAATGCACTAGTCTAACGTGAAAGGCCTCTTCAGGAGCAAACAAGTCGTCCACTGAGGCAATCGAAGAAAAGTAGTATCAATGACAACAGTGCATTTCATTTCTATTTTTTTGTTTTGTTATCTTTTCCAGGATTCGTTTTTAAATGTATGTAATATTCATAATTAGATTTGGTCGACTGCATTTTTTGATGGTCGATGTTACTGTGGTTGTATTAGAAATTTCAAAAAGTTGCAATTTTATTTAACTTAATTAAAACAGAAAAAGTTATTCGTAAATAAATATTAAAAAACACTTTACTAAAATTTTTTTATAGTTTAATATTTCTTTATGATTCGACTGCTGCCTTTATCAGTAAGAAGTTTATATATTTCATTTGAAAATATAAATATCATTAATTTATAAAAATATCAAGAATATAAAATCTTCCTTGGGATATATAATGATATAGAATAAATTATTCACAGAAATTTAGATAGAATTTCCAAGAATGATGTAAATTAATTCTTGTCGATTAAATATAAAACTCGTTACGTTGAGCAGTTAGAAACTACGTGCAAAAAACGTTTTGAAGTTCTGTTTGTATTTGTGTAAGATTCATGCATCACATTACAAAACTGATGTTGAACGCATTTATTTCAGTAAATTTTTAAATTCGTAATTGAGTCCATGGAAATCCTTTGTTGAAACAGTTTTATTTTGGTATTTTGAAGATACACTTGGTTTGTCGAAAGATGGAATAATCTGATGCAATTCTCTTATAAGAAATTTTTTGCTTACGTTTTATTTTTTTTCCTTTTTTTTGTCTGTTTCTTTATTAAGTTTGTTTCCAGAAGATGTGGAATGTTTACCAAGTTTTATTTTTATTTTGCTGATATCACCATCTTTCAGAGAGTGAATTCTTTTCTATATCGTTCATTATACAGAACATTCAACTAAATATCGTTTACCAACAGATGTCATTCGTTTATTTTCGTCAGATTAATAACTACTTTTATGTTAAATTTCTTCGTTTTTTGATAAACACTTTTTTTTTTTTAAATCAGTGGAGAGCTAACTACTGTTACAATATGTGTATGGAATCATTCGTAACATAGTTATTAGTACTTTAATTTTGTTTAATATAATATATATTTAAAAAATGACACATTAACATATATATATATTATTGAATTAATAATTAAAATAACAATCTTTACGTTTTGATAAGAGTTAGATTAATCGATATTGTAAAATTTTTAAATTTAGCATAGTCTATATCTTTTCTATAATTTATTTTTTTATTTTTTGCTAGAAAAAGTAATAATTTAAATTTAACAATTCGTCTAAATCAACAAGACATACATACATACTACATACATACATACATACATATACATATACATACAGGGTTATTACAACCAGTTAATGAGAATAATTAACAAATTATTTAATGATTATTAACACCTTAATTAATAATAAAAATTTACAATAAACTGTGGCTCCTTTAACACATACATAATATAGAACACTCAAAATGAATTTTGGACATAACAAACAGTCCCTCTTCAGTTGGTGTTCATACGTATAAAATTATAAAAATAAATTATAAATACATTTAAAAGGCAATAATTTAAATTCCACTTTCTTACATCAATAACTAATAAAATTAAATTCCTATTTTAATGTGCTAACGATACAAACGTAATAAAAAAGATCCATTATAAAAAAACATTCAAATAAATTATCGAATAACGCAGAATATATCTTGTTGGAAAATAGCCAACATTATTTACCAAACAAGTTAGAACTTTAGAAAAAGTATGACTAACGACGAAACTTTATTGATAATGAATTGATAATGGTTAGTGATTCTGAAGGGGAAAAAAGTCAATATTTCACAAGTGATGAAGTCTTCATTATAGCATGTCGAAAGTCTTGTTATAAGCGTGTTTACTTATCTAGATCATATCGTTCAAACTTGTCAGATAATTTGGCATTTGCTAATCATTTACAATAAACAGTACGAGCAGATCGTCTTTTAGATAGTTAACAGATTATGTTGCGTACAAGATAATCTATGTTAACCATCTTAAAGACGATCCATTCGTACTATAAATAGCAAACTTCGCAAATAGGATTATATTAATTTATAAATATAATAATATGTTTAAGGAGTATTTTTTTACAGGTTATGCAACTTTTTATGAGAAAATTTGGCTTCGATTTGACAATGCTGTAAACATCATTTAGCCTTTGCTATGCAGTGATGCAACGAAAAATAATTACGTATTATAAGGATTATAATCCTTTCCTAACCTTTTTTTCCTTTTAAAAAAGTTATGTACGCTGTTTCGAGAAATACTTCAAAATTGTTTCTATATAACAGCGTGTATTTAGAAAATTCGATATACTTTAATTTCTTAGAAAAGATGTATTTTTACAGGAAAGGAATATTCTCAGAAAAAGAATGGTTTCGGCTTATTTTAATTATCTATAAGAATGATAAAAGGTCAAATATTTGCAATAATATCTGTAGATAAGATTTTCTTGCTTGTGATATAATGAAAGAAGACCGTGCATTTGCATGCCTTAAACATTGCTCATTTGTATGGTGAATAACCAGAGCAAGGGTAGAGAAGAGGGAAAGACAGGATTTCTGGAAGGCCACAAGAATGTATATTTAGACCTGTAGTGTGTATCTTTGTAATTATTCAAATCGAGTTTTATTGCAAATATTTATTTTTCAATAAATAATTTGGTAATTCACAATGTATTAAATTTATCTAAAATAATAAATTCACGAAACACATTTAGATCATTATTTTTTAATTGAAATTTAGACTTTGTATATTATAAATAAGAAATAGTTGAGAATTAGACAGGAGATTTCTAGATTTTATTACGAAAAATAATGCTTCTGACTTATATCATTAATTGTAATGACACACTATTTACGTTTGTAATAGTGTAAATAGTCACGATTATTTCATTACATTGAAATAAACATTTTTTATTATCTCTACAGTTTAAGCCAGATATTTGGTTATTATTTTTTTATTAATTTTTGCAAATTTTACATTATTTAAATATTCCACACAATTTTAAATAAATAAAAATGCTATATCAAATGAATGAAGAAATGTGTTATGATTTTATCATTAAACTTATACGTATTTAATTTTATAAATGTAAAATTATTGATTTTTCTTCTCGCTTTTTACTTTGATTGATCAAGAGAATAATATAAAGTTTCATTCAAGGAAAAAATACTTCTGTTATGAAATAATTCTTTGATGTAATTTTGCATTTTCGAGATTTTCAAATCTTTTTTTATTTCTCTATTTCTTTTCCAATTTTTACTTTTCTCTCGGTAAGAATTTAGTTTATTGGTTTCACTTGAAATAGTTTATTTCGTTTTGAGTAATAGGTTACTTGATTGATTCTTTTTATTCAACATTCCAGCTTTTCGGTGTTGGATTCTTAAATTCGACTCTTGTTTTCATTGTATAAAATATATTTTCAGCTATTTTTGTTAATAACTTATAACTGTCATAAAGTATTAGAGGAAGCTACGCAGATTTGGTAAATAGTATATATCTAGATTTACTGATATATTGAAACTGATCGATATACTACGACTAGATATATACAGTGATTTTTTTCCTTTTGTATTTTTATGATTTTCCGCTGATGAAATTGTTTAAAATATTTAGTTCAAGTTTATGAATTCATTCGACTTTCGATTTATTCTACCACTAAAACATCTGTCGTATGTGCGCCGAAACAAAATTTCTCGCATTAACTGCTGATTATTATCTACACAAATTTTTTGGTATTGGATTATTGATTACCCATTTGAAGAAGGGATAAATCCCCATTCTGTCATATAAATTTTTTACGAACTGATAGAACTATTCTACATACTCGTGCGATAATTAATTAATAATTAAGTAAATAAAATTTAAGAAAATGTAATATTTTAAAGTAAAAAAAGATTCTTTTCTTAATATAGAATTTACTTGTCATTTAGTATATGGAAACGAATATAAAACAACTGTACTATAAATGATTTAAAAGTTTATTTGTTTGAACTTAAAAATAATAACAATAAAATAACCAGGCCAATAATTTCAATTTAATAAATATATCTATTTTTTAAGACAAGTAAATTGTTCTGTTGTGCATTGATTATTGATTGTATTAGATAAGGAGAATGATCGATCTGAATATATACATATGTATACAGATGGAGATGTATATGTATACATATATAATTCGAGTTTCAGTGTGTCTGATACTAGACTGATGTCTCTCTCTCTCTATCAGTTTTCTTTAAATGCCGAAGTAAATAACTCGTCACGACAGGAAACTGATTTTATCGATACTTGTCTAGATACTAAGCATACTTGTCTAAAAATATTGAAGTATAATTGATACTTTGAAAGTTGTATCGTCGGAATTATGTCTTAGTAATTTCTCTTGATATTTTTATATTTCGAAAGGATTTTAGTTTAAACGGTTTTCATTTTTAGTATTGATTTTTTTCTTATAAAGTTTATTAAATAATGCGCAAGAAATTTAATTTCCAAAATTTATCTTTCTAACTTATAACTTCACTTATAAACATAAATACTCTTCTGTTTGACTGAAGTATTAATGTTTTTTTTTTTGCAAATAAATTTTGAATTAAGTTTAATATTACGTCAGTAACAATAGTAAAGCAGTTTTTATTACTCTGTAAATTTTATAGTTTTAAAAATAAATTATCGCAGTAAACGTAATTCTGGGAAGAAAAAATTATTAACGAATTTGTTATAAATTTCGTATTAAATAGAAATATTCCAAATTTTATTATTCTGAAATAGGTCTTAATCTGTCTTATGCAAATATCTTTTACATGAAAATTTGTAGTAATTATATTTGATATAAATTTCGAAACTGCTATAAATTCAACAATTATTTAGTTCGTTCTTTCTTAGCATTGTATTCTTTGTATATTATTATTTTACCAATTATTTAATATAGATTTAAGTTTTATATTTGTAAACGAATGGTTCTTCTATTAATGGCGTTGTGATTTCTAATAATGGAATGAGACTCTTTTTATTCTTAATTTTTAAATTACTACAAGCATACAGAATAATAAACTATGACTCAATATTTATATCTACAATGATAAGAAGGATAAGAGAGTCAATATAAATGTTTTCATTACTTATTTAAAAATTAACAAATAAGCAGAATATTTTTTGATATAGAATCTTAGTTTTGTTTTTATTGATAAGTTGTTTAATCTATATGTTGAGATATGCGTTAGTTTTTAGTATACAGATTATTTTATAAAGTATAATTTATCATTTTCAATTAATTATATTAATTGCCTTTATAACTATAGTAAATTTGTGGTGAGTAATTTAACATCAAGCGAGGATCTAGACATTTCAAAGAGAATTTTCATTGTACTTTGGAAAGAACAATGTTTATTCACAGGTTTTGATTGTTCATAACATCAAAGTTGGATGGCAGAAAAGCGAAGTTACTTGTCTGACTGACAAAGTTTCTCTTTATTCACACACACCTTGTCTCCGGTAAAATAAATGACTACGCTCTTTTGTCGACAGATTGCCATGAGTGTGTATTCAGAGCCGCGATCGACTGATTCAGTTGCTATAGAGACGAAGGAGGGTAATTCCCATTCATTTCACCCCTATTCTTAGACCCGACGCCATGTTGAACACAGAAGTCACCATTTAAAATAATTTATGAAATGTAGAAAAATGATGGCCAGTTAAATATTAAGATTGTCTGGATTATAATGTATTGATCTTAATTAATCATCGGAAGACAACTAAAGGCATTAAGATACTAATGTTTCCATAATGTAATCTTTCATCTTTATTCTTCAATACTTTTCTTTTTCCTTAAGATTTTATTCAATTTTGTGCTTTGATATAACAGAATTAATTATGACGATTTTAATTTATGTAAATTTAAACTTGTAATGGTAGCTAACTATAAACAATTATATCTAAAATTTAAAATATTTTTGAAAAATTATATATATAAACGCATTTTAATATCATTTTTAAATTGAGATAAATGTGAATATAGCATTTATTCCTAGAATAAATTACAATACTTAAGTGGAATATTTCGATAGGTAAATGATAAATTGAAGATTATTTTTATTCTATAAAGTTAACTATAAAAATTAATTACGAAATAAATCTTTTTCTGGTTATGCTTGTGTTGGAGAGAGAAGATTGCCTTGACCGTGAAATTGTCTGGCCTCAGATAAACATAAATCTGTGTCTGAGGCCTCGGGCGTCAGGTAATCGAGCTTGTGACCTAATAATTAAGTCAAAATTGATGCTCTCAATCATATTTTTCTTACGCGATCTTAAACTTTACAATTTATTCATCGGAGAACTTGCGCATGATTATTAATTTTGAAATTTAGTGCATTGTAAATTTATGTATTTGTAATGTTTTTCTGGAAGATTATGTGGAAGTATTATGTAATGTTTTTCTGGAAGATAAATGTCTAGTATGTGTGCAAGATATTAATTATTACTTAAGATACTTAATAAATTTTCAAAGTTGTTATAAATTTGAAAATTAATTCTTTATTAGAATATTTATCAGTAATTTAACAATACATTTTTCATTTATAAAATTTAATTTATTTCTGGGCTAGATGCTGCAAGTATTCTTTTAACATATCAAGTGATGCTGAAAAATTATTTTATAAAGATATAAAGTATATAGCAGAGTACAGTCTAAATTCCGGATAGATTGTAGTAATTGTAGTAAAAATTAAAAATGATAATGAATTTCTCAGAATTTCGTTTTAATTATAATTTCATATGAATAACAACAAATACATAATGATTTTTCGTAATTGTCGAATGAATAATTCTTATTTAAGACATGATTCATTTGAAGGAAGAGAGAATATTTTTAAAAATAGTTTTAAAATCTATTAACTGATTACTAAATAAATACTGGCGATTTGAAATTTCAACTTGCGAAATTTCATCTTTTAATTTAATTAAAAATGATAAAGTAATGAAAATCCTCGAAATAATTTCGGAAATGCAAATATTTTAATTTAGAATTTTGCAATGACACTTTATTTAAAGTATTAATATTTCCGTTGTAATATTTATTTTATTCTTTATATTTGCATATTAATAAGTTTGGTAAACATTTACATAGTATTAATAATAATGATTGCTGCAGTGTAATAGTATTAATGAAATATTTGCTCAATTCAAATAATTTAAAAGATCTTCCAAATAAGATTTTGCATATGTTCTGTAAATTAAAACTCCGAAACTCTCTTATGAACTGTGTCTTAAAAGTAAAAACTGTATAAAATACACGATTTCATGAAAAACTCTTCGTTTTATTTACGAACTATTTATTTCTGCTCTAAATTATTTATTAATGCCGCTTGTAATTTAATTTTTAGTACTATTTGTTGATAAAAATTTGATTCTATTTGAAATGTATTTGATTACTTAATATAATTCGAAATACGAATGTGTCACAAATAATGATGTAATGTGTAGTAATTAAGTAATTTCAGATTCAAATATCACTATAAATTGATTTAATAAAATTAATATATATAATCATATTGTTCAGGGTGACTTTTCATTAATTTTGTAGATATTTTCTATAGCTGCTGTTTAAATATTTTTTCTTTTAGTTTTGTGTATAAAACGAATGCAATATTTTTTCATAAGCGTTTTAATACTTTTTTGTGTGTTAATTTTTTTATAGTTTATTTTAACTTGAATTACTAATTTATATAATTGAAGAGATAAGCAAACAGTCAGAGTTAATAAGCTCTGTACGAAATAATAAAGTATCACGTAATTTTAACTGACGGCATCTTAATAAAAGGGAAATAACGCAAAGGATAATTTGGAATAAGAAGAGACGCTTTCATAACAAAACAGTTGAAAGGAATTAACGATATATCACTGCCGAAAGTTTTAATATTCGCTCTTATCATAATAGCGAAATCAATTAAGATTACATAACGATTTAAATTCCTACTTGAACGTGTAGACAATAAAAATAGAAAGTCTCGATAACATTGTTATGAAATTTTCCATATATAATTGCAGATAAATTATTGTCTTTATATCTTTAAATAATTGAGCGGAGGGAATATTATTTACTAATCTGTCAAATAAAAATTAAATTAGAGATAATTATTTTATATAAAAATATCTTTTATCAAATTTCATTATTTTCTGAGTGAAAATATGGACGTGAAAATTGGCGAATTATTTTACAAAATTAGTCGTAATAATTTGATTTTATAGGATATGAATTTGTAGATCCTAATATACGAAACGAAACTCTTATATTGTACACATTATTAAATTATTAAGAGAAGAGAGGAAAGGGTCAATAACATGCTTCCTGCTTCAGTCTAAATTTTAGTTTAGTGATCAGTAACTGACTTCCTCCGAGGGCGAATTGATACGTAGCATAGAGAATTTTACTAGAAGTAGAACCATTATTCACACGATAGATAATGCTAATATATCGTCTATCGAATATTAACATGCGTGTGATCAAAATAAGAAATCTCTCTCTCGTATTTTAATAACGTATAAATTTTCTTTTTTGAGTGAAGGAATTAATCGTGAATAATTTTTGTTACTGAGATAATAGAGTAGCTTAGCATTTTTGATTAAATTTTTAACGAATTAATTGCAGAATTTAGATAAACAGATAAAATATATTTTTAATATAATAAAACGATTAAATAAGTTTTTTTAATAATTGTAACCTAGGCAATGCAATAACTAAACTTCAGGTATAAAAAAGTAATCTATCTTAGAATTATTTTATCAGTTTATCAGAAATTATTCCTGTCGATGATAGGTAATTGTGGAACCGAAAGAAAAAAAAAACGAAAGAAAAAAACTGAAATTTCTGATGGAATAAGATTTTCTTTTTTGATTCGTGAAACTTTGGAAGTTATTTCAGGTCATAAAGTAAAGATTTTAGAACACATCTTATTAAAAATCCGAAATTACAAGCCAATGTAGTGATGCGGAGAAATTCTAGCCTAATTAGAGTCGATCCCCAATCTGATTTTCAAATATGCGTGTAAATGAGCATTTTAAGCATTTTAAACTCCAAATAACTACAAAGTAAGTTTAGATGTTCTAAGTTAAAGCCAGTATTTCACAAAGAATGAAGGAATACTTACTAAGATTCAAAATATAATTTACAGAATCACTATATTTCAGCAAAGAATACATTAATTATAATTTCAGAATTAAAAATTTTCGAATTCGGCACGAATGTTATCATCAATAAACAAGATCGAAAAAAAAAACAGTAACAATGAAGTTACCATTGAAAGGGGGTAAATATCCAATTTTTGAAGGCCGAATCCGGATTTTAGAACGCTCCACTGTAATTGTAATTTTTTCATTGATAAATATCGAGGAGATTGTATATTATATAACTAGAAATTTTTATTATGTAATAAAAAATATTTCCGAAATGATTTTTTTAAATATAAAACTGGTATATATCATTTGTACTTTTTCATCACAGCTTCGAGAAAATTGCAAAAGAAGATAAAAATTGCAGCCTTTCTTAAATTGAGAGATTTATTAATTCTGAGAAGTTTAATTATTAAAAAAATAATAATAATAAAATTTAATAATAATCGGTTAATGTTTTGAAAATAGATTAGTGTTAAATTCTTTTTTATTCTGCAAATCGAATTTGTAGGCAATTACTTATAGTTATTTTTATAACAAATAATAAAGTTTATTGTCTCGGATATTGTAAGATAGACAGTTAAAAATAATTTGTTCTTGATAAGTTTGTTATTAATTCACGAGAAATCATTCTAGTTTATATCTTATTTACAGTAAAAAGAAAAGGTATACGACCTAATATATAGCCTATAAACAATAGGTTTATTAATCATGACATACTTACTTGTAATTTAACTGTCAACAGACTGCATTAGTCATTTTTGGAATTCTCTAAAAGAAAAGGAAAAAGAAAGGACGAAATAAAAAATTACATTTCCTACTTTCATTGAATGTAACAGTAATAGAATAGAAAGTTTCAGTATTTTCCCACTATACTTGAATGATTTCCATTGTTATGCAGATATTCTATTACTTATATACTGTATGTATGCGCGCACAAACAAAAACATACATACATATACTGTACATATTAATGTATACACATGCATACACACACACACATATATATATATATATATATAAATATATGTAAAAATAGTCAAAAATAATCTTATTCTAATTCTCCTGAATTAAAGTTAACTAAACTTTAAATTATTCTTAACAAACTTATAAATAAAATTTTCATTTTGTTCTTTTAATTCTGTAAACCAAAATTACAGATTCTTATCTTCGTAAAATGAGTTATAAAAATAGTTTATGTAACTCGTTTTAAGAAGATAAAAAAAACTTATAATAAATCGTAATTATTTCCTTATAAATAATGTTTCCTTGTATCTTTAAGTTACTTGAATTAAACATTGGTATAAATGATAAATCCGATAATTTTTATAAATATTAGGATATTAATCCCGTGTAAATATTTAAATACAACATATAATGACATGATGATAAACGTAAGCTGTACTGATTAATATTAAAGTAGAATTTTTGTAATATAAGAACAAAATCCGATTTTTAATTTACATGAGACTAAAAAATCGGATATATTTATTAGAAATTATGTAAAATACATTTATATATGTATGATATACATATTTATATCCTTAGATCTCACGAACGACTGTTTAATATAAAACTATTATAATTGCTATATCATGAATAGAAATGCAAGTATTTAGTAAAAACTTTTAATATATACTTATTTATTTCCTTCTTTGTTTAGATAAGCATTAAACATAAAAGACTCCATACCACACTTGTAGTTTTCCATTTCTAAAGATTATTTTCCATTTATCAAGGTTAATTAACTTTGAGAAATGAAAATAATAAAGGATAATCTCAAAATTTACGAAAACATTATTGAATAAGTCTATAGAAATATATATTTTTCTTAGTTTGAATTAAAGTCTTTCTGCAGCCTGCATTTTTATTCCAACAAATTGGTTTGCCTTCCATAACATTAGGCATCGCAACTCATGCATATACGTTTTTAAATTAACGCAAAATGAGGTTGAATTAATTTGAAAAAAAAGATGAGAGCAATTCGAATGACGGAAAAAAATATATGGAATTTTTTCTTATGCGATGTTAAAAGGAGTCGATTTTTTTCCCTCGACCTGTTCATTTTCCAGCAGCAATGACTTATTTAATTGAAAAATTAATTTATTTTATTTCCCTCTCCTTTATTTTTTTTATTGACAACGATTAATAATAGTTTCTATTTTATGGTCCTCCTCAGAACATTTTATCAGTTATTAATGGTCGGTTATATAAAAATTGATGAATAAATTAATTACATTAATTAATTTTTATTAATTACAATCCTTGATCTTTCTATTCATGTACTTTTAAGAATGATGCTTTTAGTTATTATTAATCAGAAGCGTTAGTTCTAATATCTTTCGAATTTTTTATATCAGAATATATTAAAGATGTTATCTAGTACTGTAAATTAATGAAATATTTAATAATTAATAGTAATGTGTTGCTAATTATTTAGATAAGTTTTAGCTGATATTGAGTGGATATATATATTATATATATAATATATATGTTTGTATTCAATCTCATATTATAGATTAGCCTTATTCGATTCAGTATTTTATCATGAATAGTAAAATCTGTTTCGGATTATCGCGATAATCTAAGAGATATTTCGATAACTCAAAACGTCATGATGGCATGATAAGATATAGGCTATGACCGTAAAATCTATAAAAGAAAATCATTTAGCTAGCCCAATTAACATTTAAAAAAAAATCTTTATATGGATTTCTTTATGATTCTATTGAAAATTAATCAATTTGACATTCGGAATTGTAACAATCTAATGAAATCTAACTGCATAAACAATAAAAATAAAAAAATAAAAAATGTAATATGTTTAAAAATGTAAAACATTTCAGTTAAATATTGAAATGTTTTGCATTACTGAGGAATTAAATTGTGTAATATTTAAAAAAATAATACCATAAATTATTTTCTTTTTTGGAGTTCCAAAGTCAAGAATTCGTCATAGAAAATTTAAGAAATATAAAATAATATTTTTAAAATTAGGCAAATCGAATGAAAATCTAAAAATAACTCTTATCTAGTTTACATTATTATCTTAAAAAAACATAGTAATGAATAGGAAAATATATATTACAATTTAATTTATTATAAACGTAATAAATTATTGTATAATGAATATAAGTGGATATAATAATCAGATTTAAAGTTATTGTGTTATAATATGAAATTATTTTAAACTGTAAGCTCGAAATTTTTAATGATAATGCTTACATTTTGTGGTTTGTAAATGACAGCTCAATGCACTCTGTTGTAATAATATAATTACATGTCATCCTAAAGATTTTAAAAGCAGTGACAAAATCCAGTCCACAGTTCATCGTACTCTCTTACAGCAATTTAATTGTTTTATATTAATAGCTGTTGTGAACTAACCATATAAGATCTGCATTGCCTTTATATATATAATCTTTAAAAACTGTGAAATATAGAAAGAAGATATACAGTAACTTTTAAAGTTTACAATAAAATTCAACATGGAAGTCAACATAAAGTATATAAGGTTTAAAAGTATATAAGATTTCATTTTTTAATTCATACATCACTGAATTTAATTATATTTGTAAATTTTTAAATTGTTTTTTACACCGATTCATTTTCTAGGTTTTTAAATATTTCCACTATTTTTTATTAAAAAGAATAACAATTTTCAACCTTGTTCATTTTTAGATCGATTTTCAACATTTTTTTTATTGTTTTCATGCTTTATATAAATATAATAAAGGATAAGATTATAGTTTGCTTTATCAAAAATTCATTTCCCGTCTTGCTTGTCATTGTCTGCATGAAAGCACTTGCAGTTTGGAGTGTCTTCAAGTCTTTAAATGTAGATGGTGTCACAACAGTCACTCGTGGCCGTGAGTTGTTATACTGCTTCTAAATTGCTTTCTGGTTTTATCGGGACGTTGAAAAGAAAAAGTAGATGTCTGGAGATAAGAAACATCAGTATTGAAGTATTTTTCCCCCCTGTTTACAGAGGAAATATAAAAGCCTCTTTATTGTGTAGGGAAAATTAACTACCTTAAACTTGGGATAATAATGCTCAGTTAATATATTGATTTTTATGATACAATTATTGTAATATTAGATGAATTAAAATTAAGTTTTTATTGTAAATTGATCTGTGTAAGAATAATTTTTGTTTGAAAATAAATTTATTTCTTTGTCATTTTCGGTATACAGTCGAGTTTGCTTTTAATGTAGATGTTGCACAATTATGTGATTATTTTTAAAATTTCCCCTTTTAGTTTGGCAGCTGAAATGCGAAGAATTTACGGAAAAGTTATTTAAAATTTCATAGCATAAATTGTTTTGTTTTATTTTCAAATTTGTGATTTTGACAAATCAAGAATATGATATTAGAGGTTTTCGTGTACAGTTTAAAATAGTTTCCTTAATAATTAAATTTCAAGCACAAATTATGAAAAATTACCTTTTCGCAACATTCTTCTTTTAAGTCAGAAATAAATTGTGACACAAAAACTAACGATAGACTTTCATGAAATTAGATTTATAATGGCTCCAGTTGTTTATGTTTCATTGGTTATTTGGCAATATATAATACTTATTTTTTCAAACAATTTATTAAATTGAAATTATAATACGTTTCTTTCGAAGTTCAAAACTTGAAAGTGTTTTAATTTCAATTATTTATTTCATAAATTATAAATTAATTTTGTTTAGCATTACTTAAATATTCATATTTTATAAACTCATCGATTCATTTATTGTAAGTAAAATCTGATAGAGAATTCATACGATAAGTGTGATATGAATCATTGTATTCTATTAGTAGATTTGGCGCAGTAAACAGTACAGAGACCTGAAATCAATAAGAGTCGAGAAGTTAACAAACCACCTGGCTCATCAGAAAATATGGCGTTTATTCAACTCTGTAGCATGGCGCCATCGTCTGTTGGTTAAACATTAACATCCTTTAACATATTTAATAATCTATTTTTATAATAATTACTGTTGTTTATTCTACGGTGGTTTGATTATTTATTTAAATTAGTCAAAGAAAAACACTTGCAAAGTTAATTTCTTTTGTACAGTACGTCACAATTCTGAAGTTCAGAATACATTAACTTTCTAATATTTTTCTCTACACATTTCTTCGGTTTTTTATAATTGAAAATTATTAGTTAAATTATCTAATTCTTATTAAAATTGAATTTAATCTTAGGAAAAAATCGATTTACATTAAACGAAATAGCTACTTTCTTCTTTTCGAAAGTACTTTTAATATTGTGTAATTTAAATTATTATTTACTTATAATAAATAAGCGGTTACTTTTTAAAACATTAATCGTTGATCTCATAATTAATTTGGGATGTTTATAGAATATGTGATATATCGAAAATATAGACTTTACCACAACTGCAGTTCCGTTATATTTGTATTAATTGCTTGCAAAATTAGTTTAGAATTCTTTCAAATTATTATTCTATATTTCAATGTAAAGATTGCGATTTTGTATTATAGCTTGCTTTATATTCTGTGCACTTTATGCACAGAATATAAAGTAAACTATTGTGATACATAAAGTGAATTATAATAAGTTAATAATTAGTTAATCAATAAATATCCTGAGTTAATGGTTAGTTAAATAGTATTATTTTTACATATATTTTTCGGTAGTATAAGAAATAAGGAACATATCAAACCAGTTAAAGAAAATAATTATTGTTTTTCAATATGACAGTGAATGAACTTTGAAATTTACTTAAAATATTTAACAATGATATTCACGTACTGAACTAATTACAGACGATTAAAGTATGAGATGTCTAACCATTAATTTATGTGAAAAGGAAAAACTATTTTCGAATGATGAAAGCTATATTTCTCTATATTAGAACAATATATTTGAATAGTGCATAGAACAGTTTAGTAGTTATCAAGGATAAATGACATGAAACACACACAAACTCAATGACAGTATGATCAAGTCATACATCACGTAAAAGGATCTTTATTGCCTACGAAATGGATATCCGAATGGAATAAATATAATATTATAATTCAGATATGGATTTTCTGAATTTTAACCTAAGGATATCGCACATATAGATGTAAATTTATCCTTTGAAATTTTATGCTTAAAATATAATAAAATAGAATGACAGTCTTACACTCAGGCTATGTACATATATAAATGTATTGATTCCATTTAATTTTATACGTTCACAAAGCTCATTTTATCGAGAAAAGATATTTCTATATCTAGAGATATTTTCTATCAATAAAGTAATTTGTCAGAATTGTATCAGTTAAATGTATTCATTATCTCTAATGATTCTAAATATTTATTTATTTCCGTTTTTTTTTTTTTTTCAAACTGACTTTTGAAACTTTACCAAACTTCAAAAGAAAATAAAAACAATGAAATATGATGAAAGCAAAATTAAATTTAGAAATTATCCAGAAATATCTCATCATTGATGACAGTATAAATAGAAATGTCTTTACTATTAATTATGTACTATTTACTATCAGTTCTTTCTAGAAGAAAATAAATAAATAATGATAAAATTTTTGATATTTTAAATGGATAATAGTTTTAAAGTATGATGATGAAATATATTTTTAAAACTTAAATCTGTTCTTATTTAAATAAGAACACAAAATGAATCATAACATTAATACATTGTATTTCAGTTTTAAAATTATTATAATATCTGTTAAGTTTTTGTTAAAAATGTTTAAAAAGTCAAATATTAAATCTCGAAATTAATGAAAATCTTTTGTCAGTCATCTTTCGAATGAATTAGTTTTGCACTAAACCGCAAATTTCCCCTTCATATTATAAATAGAAAGGCTCAGTTCTGGAAATACGATGATTTATTAATACAGAATCTATACGTTTCCGTGTTATTGTGAGAAAGATTAGAACGAATACTTTTATTTTATGTATAGTGCTAAATGTAGTTTTTTTTAAATGTTTAGCTATGCTTTTTAATACAGTAAGAAAAAAGTAGGTCATAATCTTTAGTATTAAATTCTTTTAAATTGTGTGCTGAAGATAATCTGTAATTTGTTAACGTTGTTGTAAATTATTATGATTTAAATTTATTTTATTCTTGGTTGTAAATGTATTGCTTCTTTATTTACTGTTACTCTTATTTTTTGATTTTAGATATTTCACTTAAATGTGTTATAAGTGGATAAAGAATTATGTGGTTTTATTAAATGCTTATTATTTCTTTTTATATGTATATGATTCGAAGGCTATTTCTATTTATCATTTTTTATTTCAAGAATAATGTAGTGTTGTATTTTTATTTCAAGAATAATGTTTTTATCATTTTGTTATATATGTAACAGTTCTCGTATTCTTCCATTAAATTTGTTTCGAAATGGCGAAGGAAACGAGAATTGTTTTACAAAGGAGTTCTCTAACCTTTTTTGAATAGAATGAAAAATACATTTTCATCTCGAACTTTAAATCGTAAATGTTATAACTAAATAATTTATCTTTAAATAATAATAACATGAAATATAGAATATTAATCGTTATATAATACAAACATTATATAAATATATAAACGTTTATCACTCAAAATATTTGAAGTTTTTATTTAAATAATTTAAAATATAAGTTAGTGGTAAGGTTTAAAATATAGTATTTCACTTCCTTATTATGATTTTGTATGTATTTCATATTCTAAAATAATATGCCATCGGTGATGAATTTGAATAATGATGAAAGAAATTTGGTAGAGTTAATTATGGTTATAGAAGTGAACTAATTCGAATCGCAGATGCGATATATTTATTCTCGTAATTGATTTCTGAATTAGTAAAAAATTAAATGAGTTTCTTATGTTAATTGGATCATTAGTTTTAATATCACAGCAAGAAAGTTTAGATACAAATTTGTAGTACATGTAGTTTATATATGCATGTAAATTTAAGTGTAAAAATAGAATTTCATCACTGTTTTTATTTCAAAATGTAATATTAACGTTTATATCAGTCTGCAGAATTTGTTTTTATTCTCTAGTGGAAAATAGTAAAAATGTTAAAATTAACAAATAAAAATTTTCGTCGTAATCACTCTCCGATCCATTATTGCTTTTTAAAACTAATTATGAGTGAGAAATACCACGAAGAATTGATTATTTAATTATTCTCCCAACGTTTATAAATCAGAAGAACAGGACAAAACGAACGAGATAAATTTACAAAAATTTAATGGTTAGAGAAATTATAAAAATAAATCTAAGTAAATTGCTGTATGTAACGAATACTAGTAAAATAAGATATTTTAATTATCCGTAATCAGCTGTCGTTAGAAGAATGCTCAAACAAAATGGAGAATAGTTGACCTCCTGTCAAGTATCCGATTTCACTACTGGATTTGAATTATGATTCTTTGTTTTCGTTAAAAATTAGCTTCTGTATTATATCGAGAAAATAAGCTACTGTTTATAATGGACGAGTAGACAGTACGTTGTAATAAAATGTTAGCTTAAAGTAATTTTTCTCAGGTTTCTACATGTACGAGTAGTTATAAAAAATAAATACTAATAAAGAAATTTATAAATTTAAGTAGATAAATTTATAAAACGAAAAATATTTTTCTTCTTATAAAAATAAAAGGTCTGGTATTATATACAAAGCTACTTGGCATCATTTCTGGTCTCATGAAAAAAAGTTTACGAAATATATTTACTTCTTCGATACATGTTTATATATTTTATTACAATAATGCATAAACGTGACATGTACTGTACGTTACATTATTTTAAATCATTTCTTTCCTTCCCGCTATGCACCTGTGTTGCGTCGTGCGTGTTTTATATATGTTAGTGCCGCCATTTTAAAATTCTCTTACTCAAATTAATATACTTTTTTCTTATTCTTTTATTTATTTCTGTCTGTGGCGATATGTTGAAACCAAAGCTTGTAACGCATTGTATAGTAGTAAATATAATGAATTGCTACTTTATAAACGCCTTCAATATGTTTTAATTGTCAAGTTTGTTAAAGTAATCCGAAGTTTGTAAAGCATTTTTAATAAAGATAATTAGACTGAAATTAAATAGTTTAAATAAATTATGAATTAAGCACAATAGTAAAAATTTTTCTTCGAAAAATATACTTTTTGTTACTTTTTCCGTTTTTGCAATTAGTAACTCGTTGATTATGTAACTTCTTTGGCGACGTTCCATAATCTAATAAATGATCTATTTAATGCGGAAAAGCAACAGTTTGCGTTAAAAAGATTTTATATTTTATACGCTACAAAAAGTTTGTCAAACAAATTATTTTTGTAATGCATAAAATATAAAAACTTTAACGAACGAATTCTTTAATTTTACATTAGTTTAACTGTGGTTATTCGTGACTGCTTTTTAGAATTAAACTTTTACATATAAATATAATGCTTTGTATAAGCTGTATTTAACACCGTCTTGAATTTTTATGTCATAATTTCATGTAAGTAATGCTATTGTTTTATATTTTGTAAAGCTTTGTTGGAGCGTATAATAGTGCTCCTTTTCCTGTAAGATTCATGTAGTTTGTATACTACAAATATTGATATATAAAAGCGAGACTAATTTAAACCTAGTCTATCTATTATCTTTTGTGTCGTTAAAAATTAATTATATTCCGTACTTGAAAATTGGGAATTATGATAAATTAATTTAAAATTCTTACTTTAATAAATTTTTATGATGTTTTATGTCATTAAAACTATAGTTTTAAATATTTTTTGACAGTTTAGTAACAAAAATTTTAAGTTTGTTAATTTATAGCATTATTTTATGGTGAGAATTTTATATTTTCCATTCGGAAAATTTAACTTACTCATCATTATAAATAATTTTGTGAATATTCTTATCATTATTTTCTTATCTGTATTTTGTTTTTTAAAACATAATAAGGTAAGTTTTAATTAAATCGATAGTCACGCATTGTATTTACGAACTTGATCCTGTTAAGATCGATAAATAATAATTTAGAAGACCTGGACTACCATTGGTGGCATTTTATAGGCTGCGGTTATTCTCCGCAGCTGATATCAAGATGACCGGACGTGACATCACTTCCGGGTTGATAACACGCGAGAATCGATCGCTCTTACCGAAGGGGGTGCTTCCGGTCACATGAATACCGGTCATATCTAAAAGATGGATGAAACACGTTCTATTACATGTCGGGCTTGTCAGAATCTTTTAGAAATAATATTGATTGTATAAAACGGAATTAATATATAATATGCACGTAATATTTATTTATTTTTTTTTCCTTCTTCAATCAAACGATTGCCTATATTTTATCTAGAGAAAATGAAAAAGTCTATTCGGGCGTAAATGTAGAGCCACAGAGAAAAATCTGCCTTCAACAAAACACCAAAAAATACGACATTGATGAAGTAGAAAGTGGGGAGCCCACTGCTCTCTGACAGGTGCTCTTTCAGTTGCTGACAGAAAAGTTGTATCGATTGCTGCACATATACACTTCTTCCTCTCTTCTAGTTTGAGTGTTCTCTCTTCTTTGAAGTCGCTACGTGATGGCAACGTTGAGGTTTCTAGTTGAAATATTTGTATACAGTATTTAGATTTAGGTTTTTAAAATGAAAATTCGAAAATAAACATACTTGGGTGGCACCGTCGTATAATTTCCAATTTAATATACCTGTATCATAAAAAAAACCGCTGTACAAATGTGAAAAATGACAAAATATTGAATAAAATACTTTTCCTCCCCTTCCTTTACTTTGTTTTCATTTATAAAAACAAAATGAGTTTATAAAGTTATCTAGTGTGTAATTTAACTAATAGTAAAATTATTCCACTCTGATTCTTTACAGTATTTTGCCTTTTAATTTTTTAAATTGGACTTACAAAATCTGGGTTTTGATACATTTGATAATTTGTGTACGTATTTTAAATTATTAAATAATAACATGTACTATATGTATGAAGCATGGATTTATTGGTATTTTTTCATATCCTAATTTAATTAATCGAAAAATGTGACTTATTATAAACGTAGTTATTGAAAGTAAATAAATTTATCACATTTTACATGTAAAGTAAATCATCAATAAAAGAAATATATTGTAGATTGAAGGAAAAATGTATGAAGATATAATCGGAGATTACATTGTACCTGATCAAGGAAAAAAAAATAATAATAATGAAAGAAGAGAATGGATGAAGTTGTTACGGTATATTATATGGCATATAATAACTTATTCATCCCTCCCTTTCTTTATTTATAAAATGAACTGACGGCATTCATTTTTTATACAATTAAAGGGATCTGCTTTTTTCGAGTGTATCAAAAGATAAATTTTCTTATATGCAATTGAAATTATTTATTTTAATGTGCATAAATTACTCAAACTTTAGAAATAAATGTGATTTCAGTAAGATCACAAGATTTTATAAATTTAAAAATGACTGCATATTGTAGTAAATAAAAAAAGTGACAATGGTCAAAATCAAAATTTTAGTAAGCTCAGAATTTATAATATCGCTTTCAAATTACTTATTGCAATTAAATAATTTTACCGATCGGCTTTTGTAATAATACATTGCAATAAGCTATAGTTATTTATTCTTCGGTGATAAATACATATTTCTTTTTCATTCTTCGATATGGGCTTTTTTATGATTTACATGTTCAACGAAAAAAAAACTCTTGCCAATTGTATCAGAATTTCTTTCGCGAACGGTAATAGGCTCTTTCGCATTAATGCACTGAAACACTTAAAAAATCCGATCGAAGTAAATCCATAATTAAATAATCTTTTTGGAAATTAGGAAAAATATAAAAGTTTTAGTTATTTACATAAAAATAGTAAATCCTTCCATTACAAAAACTGTTGTTGAACTCATTCCTCATGAGCTTGTTTTATCTGTAGCAAATTATTTATTGTTTTAAATAAAAGTAATCATTAGGTTTTTAATTATATTTTTTCCTTTCCTTTCAACTTATTTCTTTTGTACTTTTTCAGTCTTTTGTTATCAAAATGATTTCTAAATTTCTGAAAAAAATTTACGGAAATGTATGTACAAAACGTAGCATTCAATAAATAGAGATATCAATTTTATATATTTTACTGTTTATACGATGAATGTTGAATTAATTTACAATTCGAACCTTTGAATTTTGTAATGTATTTAAAATTTCTAATTCACTTTATAAGTTTAATTTTTTAATTAAAACTATATAAATTTCTATACTCGAAATTTTACTTTTCCGTATGACTTGCATAATTTGGTTCTTAGTTTTACAGCACCGGTGTCATTAAAATTTATTATATTTATCGATGTTTTCAGTTATATAGATAACTGAAATTCAACGATTATATTTTAATTTTAAGAGCTTAATTGAACATTTATAATAAAAATCGTTCACTTTCGTATATTTTTCTTTCCGTAACTATTTAGTTATTACGAATATATCGTTTATAGATGCATTTTTAGTTGAAAATTTCAGAAATGTTATGAAATTTGTGAAATTTAACAAAATCTCTCCACTTAATTTTATGAATTTTTCTTGTCGATATTTCTTGATTGAATTAGATCTAGCTGCTTGTACTCGTGTCACTTGCCTGCTATAGATGAAAACAAGCTAGCTTATATTATTGATGTTGTATCCTTCTCATAAGAAAACAGATTAAAAACGTACATGTAAAAATTTAAAGTTTTATACATCGAAAATTGTAGAATGAACAAAATTTTAGTATATGATGTATTTAGTGTTACGCCTGACAAAATATATAATTGATCGAAACAAATAAATGTCGATAGGTATTACAATCGAGCAATTGTCTTTTCTCATTTGGTTAAATTTAGAGGAAATATTTTGAAGTACTGTATATGTAAGCCAAAGGCGACCAAATATTAAGAATTTTATCTAAATTTGACATTTAAAAATTGGTTTTCCTTATGGTTTCGTCTCTGCAGGAAGCATGCAGTCAGTTGGGGGACAATATTACAGTTAGTCTGGCTGTCTACTGCATGTTGCACTGAATAAACCTGTTTCCATGAAATTTTGATAGTGTAATATATAACCTATTTAAAATTAGGTGTTTGGAGTGTTAAATTCCGCAAAAATTTTCTGTAGTTAAAAATAGACAACTCCTCCTAAAGATACAGTGTAACTATCTTTTAAGAATTTTAAACGTTTATTGTTTTTGTTTGTTAATATGTAAGTGTCGAAGTGTCGTCTTATATACTATTAATGAACTTTAATGAACTTTCTAATTTATTTAATTTATACCTAAGAATGTATCTATATTAATATAGCCTAATTTAAAGTATAAAAAAATTATTAAATATTTTCAGCTTTAATTGATTAAGACAGGTTTTTAATTTACCAAAAGTACATTTGAATTAAGCGTAATATTTACTCGTTTTTTTAAAAAAGTCAACGTTGTTTGATTAGGTCTACGTTTAAATTGTTTAATATTTGAATATTTAGTAAATCATTAATGACTATTTTGGTACATGACTTTAATACTTTGAAACATTCAATAAAATGCACATCGATATAAAAGCGCTAGTTATATTTTTTAAGAACTTATTTCTATCTGAAATATTAAACTTATGTTAATATAGACTAATAATGGAAGCTTAATGCGTCTATAAAATTTTTTAACATACTTTTTAATACTTTTAACAAATTAGTGTTTGGTTTATAAGATTAAACATTAATTCGAAAACTTCGAATACTTTCAATTTAATTAGATTTTTTGTAAAGTAATCATTTGTTTTATGAATTCTTTTTATTTATTTTGCAATAAATTATAAGATGGATTTATTTTTTTAAATTAAAATTTTTAAGAAAACAACGTTAAGTGGGAAGAAAAAATAAAACAACTTCTTTTATTCCGTAACAATTCTATTTTGCAAATGTAGATATATTGATTTAAAGAAAGTTTTCATTTTAAATTCTTAAGGAAATTGGATCTTTATTACATAGCAGATTGCATTTGTTTGTTGGTTTTATTTATTTATATAAAAAAGAAAATCATATTCGTTTAGATTTACTCGTTTATCTTTAGTAAGTGCAAAATGATGAATCGATAATGACAAAGAAAAAAAATTGAAATAAATTTATTATAAAAGTTCTTAAAATGAAATGAAAAATATTTAAATGAAAAAGATACCATACAAGATTAAATAGAGTAAGCAGTATTAATGGTCTTTTGAAACATGATTCTAATGCGAATTTTTTTTTTCGTATGTTTGATTATTTAAGATTGTTTTTATTATTATTACGTAGTATCTTAATACAGAAATCGTTATTAAGTATTATATATAATTAAAATGAATAATTCAGTGTAAAGTTTATTGACTAAAGTAGCTGTTTTAAGATAACTCAATAACTTCTTTTCGGTACATTTCAACAGAATCGAGTCAATAATCGTAATATATTAGAAGCGTAACGTGATGTTTCGAGCTTATTTCACCGACGTTTTATACATTAATAATTTAAAATGTTTTGATAATTCTTATAAATTAATTATTAAAATAGATCATTCAATTTATAATCGTTTGAAGTTCCGATAAGCAGATTATTAATGTCTAGAGCAACTTATATTAATAGGATCTAGGTGCTGTTTTATATTTATTAATGTCATAATTAATGAATTTCTATTCAGGATTAACGTTTTTGATAGTTACAAGAGCAACTGTCTTTTCTTTCTTCTACTTCATATTTGATTTTTTTTTATAATATCACTTATTACGTGGCGTTAATATTAAACAACAGCGAAATAAAGTACTATATTGCGATACGTGTTTTTATTGAATAGAACTTTCTGTCTCCATCATCTGAAGATTGCGTGACCTTCCGCTTGTATCTAGGATACAGGCTGATCTCATTGTTAGAGAGAGGTAAGGCATGATATATGGGAAGAGAGGCTTATAAAATTGTGTTTTATCTGACTTTTTTCATGTTTTATATATGATGCGATTTTAGAAGAATTTTTGAACGTTTTAAATTTATTATATGGTACAGTATCTGATTTTTCGAAATTAAGTCCTATATTATTGGAAATAAGTGGAAGTTTAATTTCAAATCACTAGTTTTGAATTTAATATTGTTATTACAGTCTTATAAGATGGGTTATTAACGAGCAATTTTGTTGTGATTACTAATGAAAATATTCAGTGTGTCTTTAATGTATAAATAATTAAATATAGAAAACAAAAAATTGGAAATAAACTACAGGTGAAATTGTCAAATTTAAGTTTATTAGATAAAAGAATTCATAAAAAATAATTAATTTTAAAATTCAGTTTTGATCCGAATCGAGCTCTTGTTTGTTCTGTAATATGCAAGAGTTAAAAAGGAATTAATCTTTAACTTAGTAGTTAGTTTACATGTAGATTATGAGTAACTCGTAAATGTTTGCATCCATTTATAAAATAACAACTTTAATATAGTATATAATTATTGTTTAAAAACCATTTCGTGATTTTAGTTCGAAATTTTATACAATAAAAACAAATTATTTAAAATTTCAGTCTAATAATAGACCTGTAAATATCAATAAATAATAATTACAAAAACTCTTGTTAAAAGTTGAAGGTTGACACGTGAAACGCATTAGATTATATTCGATAAAAAAAAATTTAGAATAATGTGAAAGTGATGCATTTAAATAAATGATTTATAAATTTTATCAGTGGGCTAATTAGTTTTTGACAGTTAGAAACACGTTCTCGAAAACCAGTAGGATTAAAGAAAAATAACTAATTTATTTGCATTGAAATTAAGTACAGAGGAAAAAAGTCATAGAGCAGCGAAACAGATTTTTAATTGAATAATCATGCATAAGATGAACTTTTTAATTTAGTGGCGAAACAACCGATTTCTGGAAAATGCGTAATAAAATTACGATTGCGTTCACGCCATCTTTTCTCTTCTTTCGAAATGACGTAGAGTTGTAAATTTTGATTGCCCGATCTACAAGTACTGTAGTGTAATGAGAAAACGTTAGATCATGCACACAACTAGAATGAACAGGAAACTGGTAATCGACAATGCTCTGTCGGCCACGGGTAGAATGAACACATGGCTGTCGTTTTATTATAGTTACAACATATGCGTATCCAATCTGGAGTTCTCTCTTCAGGATGGACAATACTATGATCATAAAGAAATAAATTTTTAATGGCTTTCAAAAATGCTATGCCATGCTAGTCGTCGTAGTAGGAAGAAATCGATCGTTCTTTTGCTACATAAGACAGGATTTCGTGCTTTGTGATGAAAATGATATAAGCGTTACTTTTTTCCCTTCTTCCCCCTCCTTACATCGTTTCTATTAAACCCACAACGTATTTCTTGATCGTACCTTTTTGACAAGTGTTTCTCCAGAATTGTTTATACGTTTTCTGAACACAATCTTTGAATGTGCTGTTCGAAATATTTACTTTACTGATAATGGCATGTTTCCGAAGATACCGTAGGGCGATATCTGTTGAGTTTTCGATATGATACATTGCTTACAAAATTCAAGAAGTATATATTGATAACAATAAAAAGAAATCGAAATAACTCTGGAAGAATATCATCTTAAAATCTATATTTTAGTTAACATTTGAGTTTTTATATTCATTTAAAATATATTAATTTTACTAATTAAAATTTAGTTCAGTCGCGCTAATAATGATCATTTTATATATAAAATTTTGTAGACCTTGTTTTGTATTTTAATATGTTAATTAATATTTTAAAATACGATTTTAAACGATATCAGTTTCATAATTATTTTTAAAAATGTAAATTATGCAAATCACGGCAGTTAACGTATCAAATACCAACGTGATAGATAAATTAGTACGTTTCGAATATCGAATTAAAATATTTTTTACAGAAATAAATTTATGATTTGTGAATAACTCGAATAAAGTTTATTACTAACTATGAGGAAAAATATTTTAGTTTTATCGAGATAACTAGTTTATTCCCTAAGAATATTTTTTAAAATTGTCTTAAATCGGAAGAATTATATATATATAAATGTATTTATATAGTTTAAATATATAATTAAAAAAATTTTTTTAATATTTTAAATATTTTGAATACTAATGATCCGAAGATTACAGATTGTTAGAGAATATACATGTATACTTCGAATAAAAATTAAAAATGAAAATGTTTCAGCCAAATTTCAGTAATATCATATATATGATTATTGTTATTATCTATATAAATACTTCGTAAATCTTCATAGAAAGATAATATATTCTCATACCCACTTAATGTAATAATACGATATCCTTAAACTAACATTAGCACTTATTTTTAAATCTTATTTATAAAATTTGAAATGCGTTTCCTCCTTAATGCTGTCGAATTTTGAATTTTTAAGACTTTATCTTCTAAGACGAATGAATATATTTTGTATAGGATTTTTCACATATATAATTTATTTATTTAAAAATTAAGATTTCAAAATGCGGAAGAACGTAAATATTTGTTTCAAACAAATAATTTAATTTACAGTACGGTTTTCTAACGTAAATTAGTATTTAAATTCAGAAAGTCTTCTCCATGTTCTTGATATGAAAATAATTATTTACATAACAAACAAAGCTATATGACAATTATGTTTTGAATGTGTTAAATAGGTTTTGCTTATTAGAAATATTAGATTTACTTTTAATAATATAGTATAAGTAAGATGGAATAAATAAATATTTAAATTTAGATATTAATTATTAAAAATTAATGTATAAAATTCAAATGTAATTATTCCAAAATCAGTTTGTTTTTTGGTGTGTAAATTAATGTTGTTTTAAACAGATATTATATAATAAATTCTTGTGTAAAATCCATAAAAATTAATTTTTTTTAAAGTGAATTCGATTAAAAAATAACTTAGTAGTAGTAATAGGTTTGCTGTCAAATTTAAACTCTGAAAGCTTGGTCGAATGTGTCATGTTTATTAGAAAGCCTCGGTCTCTCGTTGGAGTAGTTGGAGTAATAAATGCTTCGAAAGAATGAAAAAATTCCGTGAAACTTGATTTATGATTCGTAAATTATAAAGTGCTTTATGTTTTCTTATCATTTGAAAACTGTAAACTAAATAAGGAAACAAAAGATATCGAATCTCTCAATTTGATTTTGAGTACATTTTTCGTGTTTAAAACTCTTAATTTGATAAATTCATTTACATATTTTTCGGGTGTTGATACATATATAATGTATTTTTTTCTTTCTTTTTTTGTCTTCGCTTACAAATTTTTAAGTGTCAAATTTTCGTGTCGATGCCAACTTTCATTACCGATGACAAATACTTGTCCGTTAATTATGAAATATATGGTGTCTTATTTCCGTTCCATTCACCAGAGAGTTCTCACATAATATATTCTGCTGCCGAATATCAACACAAATTTAGAAACGAAACTGAATTATGTTAAAGAAATGTTATTATTTTTTAACTTATGAGAATAGGTTTAATTTGACAAATATAAGTGTTTAAAACAGAGATGTAAACGAATTCTGTTTCTAGATCTTTGTTTGTATTAACAAACAACATTCTTTATTAATCTGTACACATGTCAAAATAATTATTAATGATAAATTAAAATGATTCTAGTCATGTTTTTGGCCCTCAACACGGAATGTACAGTATTTAATAATAATAATGGAATGTCAAACTGTTTTCAAGAGCCATATCTACATAAAGGTTATCAGAATAATTGGAAAATAATATGAAAAGTATTTAGAAATTATTAAAGATGTGTTACCTTGATGCTAATGATTATTTATTTCTTTTAATATATTGGTTAAATTAAAACTATTTTTCGATTAAAAAAATCTAATCAGTGTTATAATTGAATAAAACTTACTTATATATATTTTTATTAATTGAAGTATTTTATAGAATTAAGAAAAATAAGTTTTTGATTATTATTTGCTTTTATTCAACATTAAAACATTATACACGAGCATTTTATGGCACATAAATCAATATTATTCATCGTACGAAGGAATTTCAGAAATAATTTACGGTGTTAAAAAATATAACGTTAACATGAGAATATCATTAAACAATAATTAAGAAACAATATTAGAATCATTGGTAGAGGAATGCTTGAATGCTCAAAATAGTTGTAAGCCTATGAAGAAAAATAACTGAAACATTTTGAATATCAGTATTAAATAATATAATATATAATAAATTTTTATAAATTATCAGATGTTTAGTCTAATTACTATTTCAAGTAAAACGGGCAGAATTTGTTGCCGTAATTTAGTCGTTGAAAATTAATTTTTAATTTTACAGCGAATTTTTCTAGACTTATTAAAAGTTAGGAAGCAGACACAATTATCTGAAGTAACTTTTTCGTTTTTAGCTAAAGGTAATTAGAAATTTTGATAAAAATTTTTTATATTTATTTTTATGATAAATAAGCATATCCTACTTTTAATGTATAGTTCTTTCTGATGATAGTAATAAACTAAATTTTTAGATATTTCATTTATAGATTTAGAGATTTGATCCTGATATAAAATATATATATTTCTGAACTTTAGTCACTCAAGAAATAAACTTTGAATATACTTTAATTATTTTTTTAAAAGCTGTTAACGTATTGAAAACAGAGAAAGAGTGTATTATAAATATATAGTACTGTACATCATTATATTAATATACATTTCTCTAACGACTTTTTAAACAGTGAAGTGAAATTTTTATAACAACAATTATTTCTGTAATTACTGCTATAAACTTCACGCATGCACGCCTATATCAAGATTACATATAAAAATTGTATATAAGTTTATAAAACATTTATACTTCGTATTTACGAAAAATTTTAATATGTTAAGAATTTAGTCTCCATTTGTGACTTTGATTTACTAATATAATTTAAAAGCCATTACCATATAGAAAATCTTTAATAATTTCACGTAAGATAAAGTTAGCATATTTTATTGGAATTAAAAAAAAAACAACTTTCTCTAGCAGTTTTATTTTATTTCCAATCCGAAAAGAAGCACTTAAATACAAAAGTTTCGTTAAATGTATTAAACGTTTAAGCTTTTAGTGTCTCGCAGACTTAATATCGATCCTTAAAAAAATTTTGCACTTACCTTAAGTCGAACAGAGAAGAAATCATATTGGCATCAAACACTCGCTAATTCCTGCTGCTGCCTTTTCGATTATCCAACTGAGGCGATCTCCCCTTCTCTCGCCTTAGATCTACCTCAAATGTTTACATGAGATCGTCCGTGATCATGCGCGTCAAACCATTCCTGTGTTCTGACTTAAACGTGTTCAGGTTATTACTTTTTTGTCTGGTGGGTCCTTTTCCTTGACTAACGCTTTATATATTATTCGCCAACGAAATTGCTTCGTCAGCTGTGTAATAAGTCTCGTAGTTTAATAATTCGTAAATAAAAACTCGTCTTAGTGTATTTAACTTATATCTGTATCGATCATTTTCTTTTAGTAATTGGAAATGGTGGTATATAATCGCATTATTAACAGTAAAATATTAAAACTAATTATAAAATTATAAAAATTATTATTATTCCAATTCCGTGCAAATTTGTATAAACATTTATCAATTGGAAAAATTTAGCTTAAAATTGATGAAGTCTTTGTTAGAATAAGACGTATCCATTACAAAAAATTGACAAGAAGAACGTATTAACTTGTAAACAAACGCGTTGAGAACATAACAGATTGGAGACTTATCGGGAGGTTAGTTGTACGTAAGAGTCTTCGGGCTATAAATATTCTCCCCCTCTGAGGAATGGTGTGTTGTTATTTATCCCCTCCCATTAAGTGGACTGTGTTACAAGATTACTCTCTCTTAATGTTTCAGTGACGTCACTTGAGAGTTTAAGTAATAAATACCAATTTCTTCGAGTCTGCAAACTACTTGAATTATAGAATAACATACGAATTAATTTAAATTTACATCACGTTCAATTAAATGGTATATTGAATTTAACTCTACGGGATATATAGTAATTTATTATTTGTTTAAATTAATTTTTGATTTAGATAGATGTTTTCGTATTAGGAACCGTTACATTTTGTGCTAGATGAACCCATTGACGATATTGTCCCTATGCACTCGTTATATTAATACGGTTATGGCCAATAATAATAAACGTGAAACTACATAACATTATAGTAATTGTGGTGACTTCTGGAGATCGAATAGTCAGCATAGCTAAAGTAGATTCTACCGAATTAATTGCTAGTAGGTTATCTTTCATTTTTAGATAAAAATTTTCTGTTGAAGTTAAATAGTGTATAACAATCTTATAATTTTATTTAGTTTTAATAAAGTATTTCTTATCACGATTCCGTTTCTGTATTGATAACAACAATCAATTCAAAAGTCACTTCTAAGAAATCATTCATAATCTAAACTTATAAGAGGAATATCTATTTTAATTATGCTGTTTTTTTCTCTGAAGAATACTCAAACTTGTATCAATTTTTAATAACTTTAACTTATGGACGAACAAAACGAAGATTAATTCGTATTTAACCAGTTCTTAGTGAAAAATTTCTTCCATTCCTCTTCTCGGACGGTCGAAGTCATTCGTTTTTTATTTTTTGTTTTAGGTAAATGATCATTACGGATTAGGCTTTTAGCTATATTTTGAGACGTCATACTTTAGGTTTGTTTGTTTTCGAAATTAATGCTTGGTATAAAATCATTGGAAATTTAAAAATGCGATTAAAATATAAATTTTATGTTTAAAATTATTTAACAGTAAAGGTATTCATAAATCGCATGAAATATTAAATAAAATAAATTTTCTAATCATTAAACTTATTGGTTAGATTTTTTTTTATATTATGTACTGTACATATTAAATATGTATATTTTATGACAATATTTGCTAAAAATTTTAACACCATGATAAACAATATTAAATTACTGTTTAATTATGTTTTAATATATTTTATTGATTTACCTTCCATCGAATACTTTTTAAAAATATTGTTATATCACAAGGAAAAAACTATTAAAAAAATAAATAACAGATGGTTTGGAATTTAAACAGTAGGTTAAATAGTCAGTATTGAAAGAAGGGTAAGTATATAATAGATTTTTTAAATATATGAAGTATATAAAATTCGTTTATTTTAATAATTTATCTTTTCGTTGTTATTTTATTAAAAGGCTACAGTTTTTTTAACGTAATTTGTTATAATCCTGTTGATAATTGGAATATTCTTTATCTTATTTGAGCCAAGAATGGACATGAAATGGGAACTTACGCTAATATTTATGGCGAAAAATTCATATGTATCTAAAGCGATTACGATCTTCGATTAAACACAATAGATAAATGGAAAATCATTCAGGTTCGATAAAAACGTAGGGATGTAATACGTGACGTCAAAAGCAACCTCAATATTCGAGATGTGTAAAAGTATAACGCGTGACCTAGTTTTGAAGGCTGAGGAAAAAACGGTGTAACAATGCATTAGCAAGTTGACCTTCAATTAAGAGGGAAAATTTAAATAAATCGGAATACATATCAACCGTTTTCGCATGAGAAAAACTTCCTTGTATACAGTATAGTATTTGATTTATTAATGTGTGTATATGTATATGCAGCTGTTTCAAAATGATAAAATTATTTATGGGTACAGCTGATTTTGTAATCACTATGTTTATTTTAATGTATTTAATTTTTTAAAATATTAATAAAATTGTACAAAACTATAATTTCATTATGCTATCTCAATGATATATGAATTTATGATTAGATTATTGTAATCTCCAATATAAACGAGAAAATATCACATGGTGAAAAATAAGACATAATAAAAAAAAGTCATTTTTCTTTAAACTAGCATACTTCATTTTTATATACAGTTTTAACGATAACGATTTAAATATGTACACTTATAATTATTGATATTAAAATATACAATGTAATAATACTTAAAAGTTTATCGCTGAAACTGTAATTATTTTTATTTATTTATAAACATAATGAACTGTTTCATTGATCGGTGATCTGTTTGTTTAATTAATGTCTATTTCATCATATATCATCATCGTTTATAACAATAAGAACAATTAACATTTGAATAAAATTGTCTGTATATTATCATTATATAGAATGCTTTTTATTTTAATTTCTTCGTGTAAAGAGAAAATAGTTTTTAAAAAGGATCTTTACAAAAGAAAAAAAAAATACTGAAATAATTAGAATACTCTTCAGCTATTCGTATTTTAATGTAGAAGTATTATATTTAGGCTATATGATTAAATATTTCACACTTTTCAATTAAAGAAATTTCGAAATATTTAATAACAGATATTTACAATCCGGCATAATTAATACATTCATTTTAATTATTTTTGAATTTAGATTGTTTTGTTTTGAAACGATTATGAAATATATATTAATACTAACTTGTAAGTGCTGATACAAATCATACCACCATGAACCTATTTAATACATTACATATATTTACTTTATAATCAGCCATTTGGAAATGACTGACTAATAAATTTTGTATGAATGTTGTCGAAGGTTTATATGATTTCTCGTTGTCTTCCAACGAATATATTTAAATTTTTAAGTAGCAGAGTCAGGGAAATCAATTCACTTCAAAATATTTTTTATTATACGCGGATTTTCCTTAAATCGCTTAGTTTTTTATTTTTTTATTTTGTTTTATCTGTCTTTGGAGAATAAAGTCAATCTAGAATCTGTTAGATTATATGCTTCAAATTTTTATGGTATGCAATAATTGCAAAAGGTAAAAGTTATTTGAAATTCTTTTCTACTGTTTGATTTCGAAATGACGTCGTTTTCAATTTTAGAATTGATATAAATCCGAGAGATTTGAATGGATATGAACACAATTCGCATTTATCAAGATATGTCGTTTTGTCATAATGATACAAAATTGCAACGTATCGAATCTCTTATTTATACTGAATTAGAATTAAAGAACGATGCATGATAATAAATTTGTTAA
Organism: Centruroides vittatus; assembly: GCF_030686945.1. Lineage (NCBI taxonomy): Eukaryota > Metazoa > Arthropoda > Arachnida > Scorpiones > Buthidae > Centruroides > Centruroides vittatus. The sequence goes on along the minus strand of NW_027122427.1, from coordinate 844,092 downwards.
TATATATATATTTATAGAAGGAATGTTTACAGACAAAGTTTTCTCATTATTAATCCTTCATGAAGTTGATAATTACTAAAAAAAGTTTTATTCAAATCGTGTTGAAATTATTGACTTTATTATAATAATCGAATGACGTTTATATGTTTAAATTTACATAAATATGTAAGTGCTAGTAATTTTTTGTTTTTCAGCTGTGTAAATTTGTTACCATATATTGAAAAAGTGAAAAAATAGAATTCTCTTTCAGTAAATTTATTTCGCATCATGGAAAATGAAATTATTGTTCTTCATTTTTCGTATCTAACAAAAGTTGCAGCTGTAACTAATTTGACCAATTTGACAGTGTTTACCTTAGAATCACCACAACTGTTCTAAAGATAGTGCAATATTCCGGAAATCCATGACCTCCTTTCTACAATTTTACTTTTAAGATGTCATAAAACTATAAGTTATCTGTAGCTCGTTAGGTTTTTCAGCCCTGCTTGTGTTGAAAACCTAAACGGATAAAAAGCAATTTAAGATTAGATAGCGACTAACCAGTTAGATAGTATAGTCTGTATCAGTTAAAACGATGAAAAATATTTAACTGCAATCAATCATTTCATTGAATTTATTTTTTTTTAAATTAATCGAACGATACTAGTGAGATAAAAAAAGGTTTCACGGAGAAATTTTTAATGGTTTTGTGAAATTAAATTTTAAAGTATCTAAATATATATTTCAAAATTTAATTTTGACGGTGTTTTTAGTTGTGACTTTCCCTAATGAAAATAATTCATTTTTGAAGGAGATTACAAGAAATGATCTGAATATTACTTATATAATATCATCTGGTTAATTATATTTTTAATTATATATCTGATTCTTTATTATTTCGTTATACAATTGTAAGTTTTTATAATTTAAATGCTTCCGGTTGTAGATTTCAACTCTTATTATTTATTTATAAAATCTATGTCATCCTCTTTGTATGTATTGCATGCAATAGTCTCTATGCACACCACTTTTAACGATCTGATAATCGCATGATGATTTAATCTCGTGTGTCAAATACTTCTTTTGTTAAAAGTAATTCATATATTTTTTAAATTACAAAAATATTTTGGATTATTATTGTTTTCTGAACCTGTTCAATATGTAGGCTATGTTTTATGTCTCTTCTGTTAGTCATAAACTATTATTTATGCAATAATTCTCATCATTCCTCCGGTTGATCACGCTGTTAAGTATGCAATAAGTGACTAATTCTCATTTTGCCTGAGTTATAAATTTGCTCTGCCGTTTTAAAGAACATTGCTACCAAAAGATAACTCCGTCTTTCAATTTATATACGTAGGTAATGATTTGATAGATAACGTACAGTACTTTAGGATTCCATTTCTCAAAATGGCATTGTCTTTGATGTTCGTAAATGGACAATAGCAATCGTTACTGCCATTTTCTTCCCACACCGTCTGTCGGTATATTGATAAGATCCAAAATCACTACACCCCTCTCTAATTCGTACGTAACTACAGCTTCAGTAATTTATTGCTTCTCTATTTACGATTTTTCTCACGAATGGTATAATGTGGGGTAATTGTATGTTTCTTATCTGTAAGCTTATGTATCAAATTCCTCTGCTGATTTCGAATACTTTTAAATTGCATACTACTTTCTCTTTGACTTGCTCTTACACTTCAGGTTATGATTTTATTATATGTAAATTGTTTTAAATTTCGAATACTTTTTAAATATTACACTCTGCAAATAAAACTTTAAAACTAGTTGTTTAAAACATGTAGACTACTGTAATTACTATTAAACCTCAAGTCACAATCACTTCTGTAATGAGACTCACCTCTGCAAAGACCAAATTTTTCATTAAGAGTTAAACATAGGCGCGGATTTTTTTTTTTTTTTTTTTTTTTTTTTTTTTTGTAATTAAACCTGCTTAACACGACTATTTAAACAAAAGAGTCATCCGACCGAGATCATTTTCCATTTTATCAGTTTGGAGATTCCCTATTGTATTATAAGCACTAATAGTTAATTGGTCACTTACCTGACTGCACCTTTAACAATTAGTCTTATCTATTCTTAAATTTTGGTTTTTCAGTCCTATTGTAAGTAAGAGATAGTAAATCTGCTTATAGTTAGGTCAGTCTCATTTTTCTTATAATACGGTTTTCCAGTCGCTGGAATGGAAAATACGGGGTTAACTGTACGTGCTAAATATAAATATGAATCGATGTACTGTACAGTGAATATTTATTTTTCTGTTTCTTTATTAATATGAATCGTTTCTTAATAATTATTTATTATGATTTTTTGAAATATCGATTTTATTTAAGAAATATTCAAATTTTCATTTCTTGTCAATTTGTTTAAAAAAGAAAGAAAGAAAGAGGGGGGGGGGAACTCAAAGAATGGATTTGGATTGATTTTTATAAATTTGATTTATATATAAATTTTCGTACGGCGTAATAATATTGATTAAAAAATTTCTAAGTAATAATTAAATTTCATTATTAAATCAATATTAGGATGTATCGATATCGATAATAATCAAGTAATTGAACTCGAGAGAATAATGTTAAAAATATATTTGACACATTAGATAAAAGGCCTATACATTGGAAGTTATATTTCGAATTCGATATATATATATATATATATATTTTTTTTTTTTTTGTCAAAATCAAATATCTTTCCTTTTTATCACAAGCAGAGACAGGCGCATTAGTTGTGAAGGAAGTATATTAACATTCTTATTGCATCAGGAGCGAGACAAGTCGGAAAGTGCTAATATATTTCTTTGCTATGTAATGCGTCTTTTTCGTCTGTTACCGGAAAATCGAACATTTGTTTTTGGGCAAAAACCATTTTGAAACGAGATGTACATGGCTCGTACAACATAGCTCCTGCATATTTTTTTGCTTTCTGGCACGAATGGTTGTAGGAAACTTTGCTGCGATATATGTTCTAAAAATGATTGTTTTCATTTTCTTGTAAAAAAATTAAGTATTTATTATTTTTTTTTTTTAGAAATCGTCTTACAGTAATTTAATACTGTACACTAATAAATAGGTTATTATTAATCTCGTTTTTCCCCCCTTCTTCTTCGCTGGAGCAGTGAACGGAAGACTGACCCCGGGGATAAAATGGGCGGAGTTCGCCACGGGTGAAATGGAACCCCGGTTATTCTATGTGACATCCTAACAACCCACTGTGCCGTCAACCGAATGCAACAGAAATTTGGGTAAGATAAACCATATGTGAACGACAAGTACAACAGCGCTCATCGATATCTTTCTATAAATCGTTTTGTCACTTCTCGAATACCAAATTTAAGATGATAATAGAGTACTTAGAATTTGCTGATAGTATGCATTGATAAGAGTTTGTTCTATTCTATGAAAGGTGTTCGTTCGCTTATAAAATATGTAATAATTATATAACAATAGGCTCAAGTTAAAGTTTTTCCATTAGAAAACATTTTCAAAAAGATTCAATTCATTCATTCTGTTTTGTATTTTATTATAAATATTTAAAAAAAAAGTAAAAGAAGGAAATTTGATACGCTACTGTGAGTTCTTTTAAAAAGTTCCAATTTTTAAATAAACAGCACAACTTTTCTGAATCTTATCTTTGTTTACTCGAAATTCATTGTTTGACACAGGCGCGCACATTATACATTCAATCAAATAAAGTATTAAATCTTAAAATAGATATTTATCGTTAACTAAATATTCTAATCAAATGATGTGAAGTATACTTTTTGAAATAAAATATTGTCGTTAACGATAATGAAATACACTCTGGTGCTTTTCCGAAAGATATATGTTTTTCTTCCTTAATTTTCAACCGTATCGACAGTAATTATAACTAATACACATTATTAAACACTAATTAAGATGTGGAATAGTAATGATATTAATGAATCTTTTCACCGGAAGCGCTTAGAGCTGTTAGTATAGCCACTTATGATCCATTGAATTAACGGTATTAATATGAGATGTCTGATCAGCGAACACCTCGTCCTCGTTTTCAATCTTCCTGTATATTGGATTACTAACTTAATCTTCCATTATAGTGTTAGGCCTGTTAAATGACAAATATAACCATTCTGTAGTTTGAATAAAATCGCATTTAATTTTAAATAAAAATGCTATTTTGATTGATGACCGAGTCTATTAAATGCACTATAATTCTATATAATATAAATTAAATTTATTATTATTGAAATTACACGAGGATGGTTACTTAAATATTAGTTTCTTAGAAGTTAACCTGATTCAAATAATAATTCTATAGAAATAACAAAATATATTTAATTGAAGGAAAGAAAGTGAATAAATGATTCATTATGTATTTGTTTTTCTCGTACAATATTAAAATTTTTTATTAAATCTAATGAGAAATTACAATTAACTGTTGAATTTCACAAGTTAAATTATTTCATTAAATAATCTTGAGTAAAATTTTAAAATGTTTTTTGCTTATGGCAATAATTCGGATTTAAAATTATACAGTAGTCTTTCAAACATAACTTAGTTTTTAAAATTACTTTAGAGATACTATCATGTTATTAAGAATTTCCCTATGTTTTCTTCTGAGAGAGATAAGCACTTATCTAATGTATGCAAATAAATTTCAATGCCGAGTTTCCTCTCATTTTCGTATTGTAATGCTGGAAAGTGTCATTATGAGGAGTACTAAGATAAATGTATATTGAGTTAAAAACTTAAAAATTTCATCCGTTTTATTCAAGAAATTTTTTAAAACAAATAGCTAAAAATCAAATCAATCATCCTGTAATCATTATAGATTTGCAAAGGATTATGCAAGGGTGGAGTAATTAATAAATGCGCGGATAAGATATACACAGCAGTTTGATTACGAGATTTGATTGTTTTGATAATAGGAAGCGTATTTCGAAGAAGACGAATAATGATTAATTTCTTTTTAGGTGTAAATTATTTTAATATGAAGTATTCGAATTGAAATACAGTTATCATAAAGTTTTCTAGAAAATTACTTTTATGAAATCATTCGTGTTAAAAGTATTTACTGAGTCTTTTAGAGCTGGTAATTTATATATCTAGTTGTTAATTTTTTAGTGTAGCTTTGATAAAATAAGAGATGGCGTTAGAACAATTACATTTGAGAAATCTGACAAAAACTTTCGAGTTGCCAAAAATGTTTTGCTACTCTGTCTAATATCCAAATATTCAATCTTTTCTAACATTGAAATATTTCAATTTAAATTTTTTACCAGTTGGTGGATATATATACTGTATATATAACTGTTTATTTCTAAATTAAAAAGTACTTTTTCGACTGAAACATTAACACGAGAGAAGAGGAGAAGAGCATGGACAAGTGGAATCAGTATGGCTGCCCCAAGAAATTGAGAAAAAGCTAGGAAAAAAATTTAATTGCTAGTTTCTATGACGATTTTTCGAGTATAAGCATGTTTTATGTATCTTGATAAACCGAACAGATAATGATATTCATTATTTAAAATTTAAAAGAAATCACCATCTAGAGATTGAGTATGATGATCTACAGGGATGTGATTTTTGTTCGAGAAAACATACTTTCGAGCAATAGTTTTTATCTTTATTCGTGTGAAATCATTAGATTACGATATAAGCTGCTACTACTAAAATTTTATATTAAAATATTTTAACTTTTATTAATATAATAAAAAATTTTTAAATATTTAAATTTATTTTTAAAATATATTTTTGACAACTGTTCACATAGATCACGTTAATTTATCCTTGTCAAAGATATTCAATATTTAAATATAGGGCCTAATCTTCAAAAATGAAAAAAATAGATAGATAATTTACGCTTCAATTATTTATTAAAAAATATTTGTTATATTGACAAAAGTCTATACTTGTTATAGGGAATGGTAAAATAAAATTGTTTGTTCGGATAACGAAACTAAGTACAGTAAAGAATTAATATAAATTACGACTTATTTATTTAATATTACATCATATATCTATATATGATGCGAGCTTCATTTAAGTGTTCTATAGGCGTAAACGTAAATCGGCGAAACTTCAGGCGTAAAATTTTTATGAGAATAGTTATAGAGGGTTAGGTCTATACGCTAACATTTCGCAAGGACCCATTTGAAGATAAGAGTGACATAAATGTACTTACATTAGCATAGATGTCGATTGTTTCTGTCCATATTTTTATGTAAATATAGAACGTGATCGAATTAATCATTTGGTTGGGCATCTATTTAATAAGATTTGTTTTTTTTAAATATAGAGTTAAATAAGCCCGTTTAGTAAAAAATGGGCTTATATGTAATTCAGTATTACCTTAATTGATTTATTTTTAAATAGATCTTAGGATGATAAATTTATTATTATAAGAACTGAATTGTACCATATTTTGTTTTTTTAGTAGTTTTTATTTTAATGAACTATATAATTTCAAACGGAAATATGATCATTGAATATTAGGCGTGCTTGAACTTATATAAATATAGGTTGTTAATATGATTGTTAATTTATTAATATATAAATGTTATTGTGTTGGATTATTTATAAAAATAATTTTGAAATATAAAATTTTAGTTCAATTAGGAATTATTGTGACAAAAATGAAGTGCTAAATGTTGTTAAAAACATTTTTCAGAAATCAACTAGTCATATTTTAATATTCTTGAACTTTTTATTTCAAACTTTAATAAGTGTTTGAAACATTGACTTAATTATATAAGGCATTTCACCATAATTTGCCCTTTTATTAAATATAAGACAAGTTTAATATAATAATAATAATAATATATCCGCTTAATAGTTTTGTAAGGGTAGAAAATACTATTTCTAAAGATATATTTATACGTTTTATACAAAGTATTTGAAAACGTACACACACTTGTATAGTCTATATATATTTATATATAGTGAAGAATCCAGTAACGTAATAAAATTTTACGTTTTCACAAGACACGAAAAAAGATTTATAACAGCTGAGGGAACGATATATTTATCTTGAAAGTTTTTGTTTAAAATAAAACCTTTTCTAGATTCAGCCGATATATTCTTAACTCTAGTTTGTTTGTTAGGAAAACATGTTATAAATGTGTAGTTTTTTTTGTTGTTTTGTTTTTTAAATTGAAGTAAAACTTTTTGCGAAATGCATTTTTATGCAATTTTCTTGCTGTATGTCTTGACGAAAAACGTCGTGTTAAAATCGACATCAAACAGATATATTTTTCTTTCTTATTGTGACTCGACGATGGCATTGCAGCGTCATGTCGATGCCATCTGCTTTGTGGATTCCATTACTGCGAGAATCACGATATCGAAATATTTGTCCAGTTCGAGAGGTTTGATGTTTATAAATTTCTATTTCCTTAAAATTAAACTCTAGAGCACAAATTTTGACAAATACTTTAGGAAAGATTTTGAATTCTTTACATTTCTTGGATGCTTGTCTTTTTTATTATTTCATCCGAGATATTATTGATTTTTGCATATTCTTAATGAACAAATATGCTTTGTTGAATGTTTAATTTTCACAGGAAAAAAATGCATTACATTTTAAATACAAATTACTTTAAAATATTAACGTGGAAGAATTAATTCTGTTAAACCGTACATCATTTTTTGAATATAAGAAAGGAAAAGATATTTTAATTATTTTATTCATAGTTTAAATAAATGACAGACAGAGAAAATAATGATTCGAGAGAATAGAAGTGATTTAATTTATAATCGTACGTTTGTTTTGATTCATATTTAGAGTAAGGTATCGGTGCTTACAAAAGATAAAGAAGCTTTTACGTTTTTTAGCAAGTGATAAACGATAAAGGCAGATGATAATTACACAGACCTTTCACAAGCTACCCTATGAAGTCAGTAATCCATGAGAAAGGAAAAAGAAAGCCGGGAAACCTTCCACTTTATACACAAAGCGACAACGCTTTGTTCACTGGGGAGAGGGGAGGTATATAGTATTCAACACCACTGGCCAAGCTTGACGTTCCGAAATTCTCCAGAGAAGGAAATAAATGGGGAAAAAAATTATGCTTATTGAAGAAACTCTATAATTTTAGTAATGTTTGCATGTGGCACACGAATAACACTCGCAGCCAATTTAAAGAAAATTGACGTATGATGAAAATATCAATATTGTGATGTATCTTATTTTATTTTTTTATTTTTGTGAAAGAAGATGAAAGAGCGATGATGATGATGTCGTTGAAGACGAATTTCCAAGTTGGTAGCTGCTTCGATTAAGTACCGATGCCATAAATGACCTTGCCTTTAGAAGTACCGCAAATGTTTTTTCCCCCTCGTTTAGTGATGTAAATGCTAGCAAAAGTATAGTTTTATGCTAATTAACATGTATTATATACGTCAAAGTAAATTATATCATCAATATGTTTGGCGTAATATACTTGTAATTCTTATCGCTTAACGTAAAAACAGTTTAACTATTATTTAAATATTTAATTATCTATAACATAATAAGATTAATGGATCTAAAAATCATAATAACGATGTTAATTAGTAATAATCAATATTAAATATCATTATATATTTTTGATGAAATAGGTCTAGTATAATACGTAGATCTATGAATTAATTTTATTGTAAGAAGTGAAAGATTATTTAAAAATGAAAGAAGAAAGGAGAAAACGTGGAAATTCGTATAAAAATTCCTGTTTAAAAATAGAAAAATTTATTAAACCTTGAAAGAACGAGTTAAGATAAATTTTAATAGATTTTGAAATTTAATATGAATTGTGTATACGTATGGAGGAATGCGATAGGGAAAAAATGGTTTGGCCTATTATAGTTACTAATAGGTGTACTTATTTAATTAAAAATTAATTTACAATATATATAATAATAGTAATAACTTAAAATTTAAAAAAAAAAATACCTTTTTCTCCAGAGATCAGCTTGCCTGGATTAAAAAAAGAAAAAAATCTACATAATAATCTAGAACATTGCAACTAACGTATTCAGTTACTATATATAAAATTTGTATTGATCTTTTTATACAAACATAATTATGTTACGTTAGTAATACAACAATTCTGTTTCCATAAAATTATTTATAGTAGGCAATCATTATATGCTTTTAAATATATAAAATAAAAATTCATTTCTAGAAGCTGTCATTCTGCTGAACTCAGTAATTTATTTAGTTCGATTGGATACGTAGGACGAAATGACATCTTTTTAAAAAGTTTCATTTTTTTTAAAATTGTATAAAATAGGTTGTATCGATATTCTAATTATAGAGTAAGTACAGCATTATTATTTTCTTTGTTCACTTATTATTAAGTACATTTATTCAATGTTCAGAATTATTATTGATTTATTCTTTTCTTGTATATCCGTAGAAATATTTAATAATTTTATTTTAATCTAATTTTTTAAATCTGAGAAATATTAATTTTTGATTAGTTGTTTAAATACGAAATTATTCTTTGAGTTTATGGAAAGTTAAAGATTAAATCGAATTTATCTTTATTATACTGCACAATAACTGTTTTACATAATTGAAATTTTTATAAAGTTGTCTGCGGTGAATTCATATAACGATATGAATATTTATATATTTTATTGTTGAGCTCTATCATTAATATTTCTTTTTCTTACTATTAATTATTTTTCAGACGGAATCTGACGTTTATGATTTTATTTCTTAACATCGTATATTAATGATAATATGATAGGTGTATTTTATTGTAGTAAAAACACATGTGAAATAATGCTAATATTGTATAGATTCACATAATAATTTATAATTTTCAGCGAAGAGTTTTTATCATTATTATGTAAAACGAATAATGTTTTATGTTTATCCATTTTTTCACTGGATAAAATTTCATTGCTTATTTCATGTTATCTGCGCTTTATACTGTCACTGTTTTTCCCCCCTTTCTTAAGCGGCAATATTTCTTATCTTAGAAGGGAATCGTGATGCATATGTATGCGTTAATCCTCATCAAAATTCAAGACAAAAAAATTATCGCTTTTTTTTTCTTTGATTTGGATTAATTTCTGAATCACGAAAGGCTTGTTTACGATAACTTTTATTAATTGCCAGCGAAATGGGACTAGGAAGAATGAAATGAATAAATTAGATTTAGGAACATTAAACAATTTATTTGTAAGCTGATTTTGTCACTTCTGATCATAAATATTTTTAACTCTCAGAACTTTGGAATTCAACTTAATAGAATAAGGATACTGAAATATATATTATATTCGGAATACTGAAATATTTACAAATTCGAGCAAACGTTAGTGTAATTAATTTTGCAAAATTATGATAATTTCCTTATAATTTTTCAGAGGTGACTTATTGCGAGAGTTGATTTGTGCTTTAGTGAATCGAGGTTTGGGCTTTTGTAAATCAAATATGTCAGCTACATATTTATGATCTTCACTTTGTAATGCTTGTAACAAATACTTCGAAAATTAAAATCTCCACATAACTAACTGGCTTCTTTTCATTTCATTTTTTTTTAATTCATTCCGTATCAAATAAAACGGATCAAAATGTGATCCGAAACGGATCAAAAACGTTAAAATTTATTGTTCTCGTGTATATATAACTATCTATAATATTTTAAATTAAAGCTGGATACGAGATTTAACATCAGTGAAGAAGCAGAAAGATTTGAGAATATATAGAGATTAAAAAATTGTGTTAAGGATTAAAACAATTACTCTACTGTATATTTCTTAATGCACGAGTATCACAATAAATTATTTCATTTGAGATTTATGATATCAGAAAATACATTTAAAAAAAAGAACTGTCAGCTCTCAGCTTTAATGACTAAATATCTTATTTCCCTGCTAGATAAATATCGTGCTATGTTTGAAATAATTATGATAACATTTTAGTAATTAGATAGAAATATTTGGCAGTCACTTATTCGTGATACTAAGCGGATTAATTGTATTTATTTATTTATTCTTCCAGTCGCATTCTTAACTTTAGTAGAACAGCATAGCAGTAAGCTTATACGGTAAAGTGGTTCAGATTTTTTTTTTTTATATATTTTTTTTGGCTTACCTATTATCAGCCGCATCTGTTAACAGTTCGATATTCAGGATCAGATATATTTCTATCTTTCTCCTCCGTTAATCACCTCGAAAACAATTACAGGAACACTCGATTGGCCTCAATTCTGCTGTTAAAAATAATGTTCTCCGTCTTAAATAATAGCTTCCAATTTAGTATGCAAATTTAATGCCTTAAATTTCGAATGTATATCGCGTTGCTAAAAATGTTAGTGTATAAAATAAATAAATAAATATAAATAAATATATATATATGATTTTACTGCTTATTTAAGACTAAATTTTATGTATAATCAGGAATTATAAACGTAAAGAAAAACTCAATATTATTCTTGAAATATTTTTATTGTTTATTTAGTTTTCGTATACAATATATTTGGATTTTGACATATTTCAGTTTATAGAAACATATAAATTTTTGTACAGTATAATTAACTTTTTCAGAAATGACTAAGTTTGTGAGTTGTTATTATTGCTCTTTGAATTTTAATTTAAATTTTGTTAATATTCTTAGGTTTACGTATGTGCTGCAATTGTATTTTTGTTGCTAAACTGTTAGTTCTTAGAAGGTGAAGATATACAGTAGCAATTAATGCTTAATATTCCGTTGTTTTAATTCAAATAATATGTTTTATCTGAAATATAGTTTAGTTGAAAACCTTGTAAAATATCTAAGAGAGTAATGGTTTAACTAGTAATTTGATCTATTTAGTATTTGACTTCTCGTATTAAAAATTTATGCATCAAAATGCTTGAAGTATATTAAGTTTACTTAACACCGCCGATTAATTATAAAATCAAAAATTATCTGGAAGAGTAAATGACGAGGTCAATCCTCTTGCCAATATCAATTCGCGATTGTTTATTTTAGACCATGCTTCAATTCAACTTTTAAATTAACTAATATTTAGAGTTAACTGGCTCTTTCTATCGTATTTATTAATTAAACTTTATTTAAGACTAGATTTTATTTTATATATTTTGTATTATTTGTTAAAGTTGATTGTTATAAATAACCGAGAGACGACAAACAGTTTCGAATTTAAGTTCCTTTGAAAAGATTTTCAAAAGATTAGTAAGATATGTCCCATAGAAATAAAATATTTACCCTTTTACTTGACTTTTATAATAGGATTGAAGAATTTTAAATTTAGTAGACAGTTAGGATTAGACTTATAGTATATTAAATTTTGTTCGATAAAATTAAATGTCGACCTTTTAAGTCGTGTTATGTAAGTTATAAACATTTTCGAAATATCTAGGTAGGCGAATAATTTGTATTAAAAGAAATTAAAGTGTTATTATATTCGATTTATTTATTGTTTGATTTTTTTAACGAACTGGATTTTTTTTCGAATATTATCGCTTAAATGTAGGTTACAATGTTAACTGTATTTAGATGTCTAAAAAATAAAACTTTTACATTATTAAATAATATAAATTTGTAAAGATAGAATGCTTTTAGTCTTACAGCCTTTTTCGATAAGTTTGTTTTATTTTTAAAATATTTTATAGATAATTCGAGTTGTAACGACTATCTGATATTTTCATCTATTGCTGAATTGATTTAATTAAATTTTTAAAATTCTAAATGTTAAATGTTCTTCTAAAATCGATTTAATTTTAGAGTAATAATCCTTTTCTGCAGCAGATTTTCACATTTAACCGTAAAATTTTTACTGCCAGATTTGAAAATATGCTAGATACATACAATTTGCTTTAGGTGCTGTGTATTTCTTATTATTCGATACATGTTTTAACATACACGTTGGAATCTAATTTCTATTAAATAATTAAAAATAAATATTTGTATTATTAGATTTAATTTAAATTTCATCTTTTAATTTTATTTTGATATTGTTTAATATAATGCATCAGAAATTCGGATAGCAGAAAAATTTTAAAATTTTTTTTATGACTATTTTGCATGTTAATTTAATGAATATATATAAAATAAAGTTTTTATGGACTGCAAGAGCACGAAAAATTGAATCTTTGTTTTTACCACTACTAAAATATTAAAAATACGAGACGACAGCATTTCAGTAAAACGATTTTGACAATGTAATAAAAAATTTATATAATTATAAATGAAGTTACAGGTAAACGAAAAAGCTGACGTATAAATCAGTTTCGTTATTGATAAATCTATTTACAGTTTTATAGAAATAAAATTTTAAACCACGTCGAACTTGCTTACGCCGAATGACGAGATATTCAAGTTGTAGTTTTTCATATTTTTATCGAATTTGATTAAAATGTTTAAGCGCGGATGAATGTGTATTAAAAAAAAAAAAAGATTAAAATTTGACATCTTTGCGATGACATAAATAATTATTGATAGGATTATTTTCTAATTTAACAGGGAAAGCCGTACTTAGTATTATAAAGTTTAAAAATTCTGTTTGTGAGATGTTTTAGTTTATTCGTGGATTAGATTAATTGTAATAACGAATTTTGAAATTAATAATTTTTAAAATAATCCTACCCTGAATATAGGTTGAATTTATTTTTTATGCTAACGTAATGAATAAATTCCGCTTTTACTCTATATAAATACAAAGGATTAAATTATGTTTCAGCATAACCTGCAAGACTTTTAAATGAAATTAGTAAAAACGTGAAATATTAGAAGAATAAACTATAGTTGATAAAGATTATAGGCCTAATCTTAGTAATGCGGTAGAAATGCATTTGAAACGTTATAACTTTAAACAGTGTTTTTTTTTTTTTCTTTCTTCTTTGCTTTGTCTTTCGTTAATATATTTTTATACCGGAAATATATTAGCTCTTAGATTGAAAAGCGATTAGTTAAAATTCAACTTAACCTTTTATGAATTACGAGTTAAGTTTATATTAAATTATAAACGTTGTTTCATATCCGAAGTAAAAGATAATCCTTAAATTAAGTGAATTTTAAATAGACTAATGTTGCCTTTATACTTCATACTTGTCACAAACAAATTAATTTCCGAATGGTCATACTCTAATATTGTATAAAAATAATATAAAATTAATATTTTAAACCAAATTAATCTCTTAAAAGTAATGAAAAACATGTTTCCTTTTTATTTATAATGCGCGACCTAAATATTCGAATTTTATTTTACATTCGGCTATTTTTGTTAACGTGATTCATTTATTAAATGGCATTTTAAATGAAGTAGTTGTTCAGATTAATCGGTTTTATCGAAAATGCAGTACTTGACTTCATATCGTTACATAATATATTTTCGTCGTTGCCATTGATTAATTAATTTTCACTAATGATAACATTGAAATCGTTTATTTTCGTTATTGTTATTAAAAGACGAGTTTAATTTTCACTTATTCAATATTTTTATACATATTTTGGGTATTTATATATATTATTCATTTAGATGTATACATGGGGATTATACAATAATGAATGTATTTATTGTCAGTCAGATGGCTTTCCTCTTGTCGTCCGGCGCACTCCACTCATCACGCTCTGCTGGTAGAATAAACATAGCATCTGGCAATAGTTCACTCTGCCCTCCGTCTCTCATCGATCGGTTCTTGACAGCTAGTTATAATGCACTTCATTTACATGCATATGACAGTCGTCGAGTATGTAATAGGCGGTTATAGAAAATCATTCGGCAAGGGATTTGAGGTTCTCTCTTCTTCATGCCTTTCTCTATCTAAAACTAATTAACCGTCTCAATTTGTATGATTGAACTTTTCTCAATTGGAAAGATCGGGTTTGTTTTGTTAAGAATTTCTATTCTGTGAAGATTGTTGATGCAAACGAGATTATTGAAACCGGTCGTTAGAAATTACTAGATCCATTTATAAATTTCCTGAAGTTATAACTGTTTCGGACTATGTCGATTTGTGAATTTTATCGATACTATCACTATTAGGTAATAGTGCTTAATGCTTATATGGGGAAAAAAATGCAAACGAAAGGTTAATAGATTATCGATATATATGTGTGCAACTTATTGATATGTTCGTAAGCTGTGTTTATACATATATTTTATGCGCACGTAATAGTTTATTTTTATATTTGTATGCAACCCTTTGCACCTTTTATTTTAAAACTAATTACTATTATCGAGTTATCATTTATTAACATCACGACATTAAAGAAAGATATATACAAATTTCATGTGAATGAATATAAGAAAATGAGAAACGAATTAAGAATAAATAGAAATATTTACGCCCCGATTTACAATTTTTTTTTCTGTTGTTTTATGGAAATGATGTCTTTGTTAGTGCTTTTCCGAACTTATTGATAATTGTGTTTAATAACTTTGTTACAAAATTGCATTTCATTTCTAAAGTTCTAGTTGACATTTTGAAAAAATAAGAATATTGTTTTATTGTGGTATATATTAATAGTATCTAAAGTAGAATTGAAATCAATCCAACAGATTTTTATCTGATCGTAAAGTAGTTCATTGAGTAATTATATTAAACATTATAGATGTAAGCAGTTAAAAGACTATATATATTTTTGCTTGTTTGTGTTGATAATTTTGTTTAATATTGAACGTAAATTTTTCGTTATATTTACCAAAATTTAGCAAATGCCATCAATTATTTATATATTAAGAAATGTAAGCTTATATTGTACTTTGCATTGTACTTTTAATGTACAGTTATAAAGTACAGTATAGCACCGAATATTCTAGAATCTAGATAATGTATACCGATGTTACTTCGGATAACCGAAAACTCGGTTAATACGGGCGGCCACAATCATTTCGTATTAAAAATAACAAATACAAAAGAATTTATATCATTTTACGCTTTTTTATGCCTTAGTATGAATTTAATCACATATAAAAACAATAATTTTTACATCATTTATTATACAGCTAATATACGTAGCTTAGTTTAAACTACGTTTTGCACGCTTGTGCAATCGAATTTATACAAGTAAATCGTTGCGTGTAAACAAACTTGAAGTTTGTGCAAGCCAAAAAGTTTGACTCGAATAAAATCTGTTCTGCCAGATATTTTGCATGATGTTGGCGCATGCAACTGTCAGTGTAAACGGTATTATTTTGTTTGTCAACGTGTTAATAAAAGAAAAAGAATTTAGTGCGCTATATATCATTTCAGTTTTTGAAAATTAAATGCAAAGAGTTTAGTGATCAGAATAAAAAATCTAAGGCATATAAGATTTTAAATGGACCCACATGCCTATATTTTGACCAGCTCCTAGCAAAACTAACCAGCAAACTAAATTTAATTTATAAACAGGGTTATCAGCTTTTTTTATTTGGGCAAGTTTGCATGCACAAGATAGTTCGTGCAATTTGCATGAGCGTGTTAACTGAGCGTTAAAAATATGTATTATTATAGTTACATTTTGATATGAATGATTTGTCTCATATTAATCTTAAATTATAAAAAGTAATAGAAACAAACCATTCTGTAATACATGTTATCGTTTTAAACTTTCTTTTATAAAGTACAGTGTAAGAAAAGTGGTGTGTTCACTTACAGGTTCGCCCCGGATAAACGGTTCTACTGTACTACATTATACTCTATAATGTACTGTACAGTACGTTAACATTCAATTTCAGAAGTACATTTTTATGTAAGTTTATTAACATTAAAAAATGTTAGGAAAATTAAAAATTGTGGAAATATTGCATTATATTTTATTTATTTGTTAATTCTGAAATACATTTGAAAATGTCAGTAAAAGTTGTTTGTTTATTTGTTTTCATCACATATATTTAAAATGGATATTGTATAAAATATAAATAAACTTAAAGCAAAATTTTCGCAGAATTTATAGGATATTTTCTAAAACCATTTGTAATGAATGTATTAATGTATTAAATTTCGAAATAATTAATTCATAATATTTTATATATGAAATTTAATTTTAATATAATTTTAGATTAAAATTTTAATGAAGATTTTTTTTTTTGCAGTTAGTGGGTATGCTAATTATGTTGAAAGGTTTTACAGTAAATCCTGATTTGAAATTTAATAGTTCAAAATCGATGCCAATGACAACATTAATATTTATCAAAAAGCTAAAGTATTAGGAATAATAATTTTTTTTTTTCCATAATTTAAATGCACGAAATGCACGTGAGTTAAGTGAGAAAAGGTTATACGGGTTGTCATATTACACAATTTAATGTAGTAACGAAGCTCATTAAAAAGAATTAAACAATGCAGTGTAGTTCAAGATTTATTAAAAAGGATTAATAAGTATTACAGTATACATTCTTGGGGTCATAATATATTTTAAACTAGAAAAATGACATAATTTTATACATAGATACATGCAGAAAATATCCGAAATGGTTGTAAGGATATGTTTAGAAGCATTACTATGAAAAGAAACAAATACGATAATACGGAAATTTCGAATTAGATCATTTTATAAATTACGGATAAAAAAAGCTAGCAATTGAGTGATTAGATTTTTAAATGCAAACTGAAATAAATAAAAAAAGAAGAAAAAACAATTAAAACTATGAAAATATCAATATATAAAAAATATCTTCATGAAAATAGTAATTTGCTAATTGTTGTTGTCTAATTTTTCATAAATGTTAATTTAATAAGTGAAACCTATATATTTCTTAATATATCTGTTATAGTTTTTAAATTTAATTTAATTATTGTTTATTATTTTTGAAAAAATTTTCATAATACGGATAATACTCGATCCTGTTTGGAGTCGCTTAGAATGGCTTTCAAGGTGATATACTGATAAGTGTGAAATAAATAGGATTTTTGATAACTGAAATAAGGAAAAAAAAAACCACATTAATTCTGGAATGATTCCCAAATGTATTAGATTTATTAGTCAGAACTTTGAACTAAATATTTTAAAATAAACAAGACGCATATATTCATTCAACTTTACCGGATATTTTGTATTTTATTTTTTTCTGCATTATGTTTTTTTCTTTCTTTTCTCGGAAATATTTTAAAAGACCTTAATTCGGTTTATTTTTCAAATACTTTTACACTTTTTAAATATTTATATATTTAATATTTTAAGAGTGGTTATTAGAATTCACATATTGATAAGAAATAATAAAAAGATAAGTAATCTTGAGTCGGTTTGTTTTATCTTATATATGGAAATAAACCTTTGTAAGACATAATATTTCGGAGAAATAGCTTCTTTATCAAACGAAGAAATAACAATACTTATCTGTATTTCTTTATCTGATGTAAAAAAAGCGAAAATAAAGTATACGCATTAAGTCATTTCAAGTATAAGTATTAAGTTATTTATGTATATAAATGCGATTCAAGAAGAGTTTTTATTTATTTATTTATTTTAAAAGCTGTTTTCTGTATTAATATTTTGTGTTTCGTATTTAAATAAAGCTGAGATTAAAAATAATTTATTAATACATAGACGGCAGATTTCTACGTTAATTGTAAACTAAATTAAGATTTGAAATAGAGCTCGGTTTTTATTATAGTTTTTGGTTAGACTAGGAGAAAACTTAAAAAAAAAAAAAAATGTTTTATATTTCGCCTCGTAATCGTAACAATACCTCAACACAACGACAAAATTGAACAGAGTAGTAATTAGAAATCAAAAGTCATCTAGAGTTCAGTAATATATATTATTTCCATTGAAAAGAAATAGAAAAAAAGTTATCACAGAAAAAATCTCAGTCTTGTATTAATTAGAGAGTACTATATAATTATAATGACAGCATAAAATAGATGGATTTGCCAGTTATATCAGCTTGGATCTGATTAGACGAGAAGATAGTAAAAAAAAAAAAAGAAAAAAAAATCAAAATCTATTTTTGATATTCGCGAGTCATAATCAATCCATGTGAACCAATTTAGAAAAAGCCCTTTCGCTAACTTTCTTATCGAATTTTATTATATCATCTTCAGTAGGTTCGACAGGTTTCAGGCTTTTCTGTGACGATTTATTTGACTCGGTCATTGACATATCACAATATTTTGTACAATATGCTTATATATCTGTTTACGTAATGCTTGCGTAATTAAAATGCGCGATTTATTCAATATATTTAATTCGTACTTAATGTAATAAAAATATGCATTATTCATTGAAATGCTTGCCCTCTTTTTGATGAAATAAATTTTAATTTCTTATTTCTTAATGTACACTAGAAAAGTTCCTTGAAGTATTTACAATGTTAAAATTAAAAGAATTAAAAGTTTTAAAATTAAATAAAATATAAAAATTTTGTTTTATTAATGCGTGTATACTGTATTTATTGATAAAAAAAATCTTATCGACAATTATGTCTATATTATAAAAAACAATAGAATACAAAGATAAGAAATCGGGTATAACGGAATCTTGCGCCATCTTTTGAGAATACAACAAATTAATCAAGTATTTACTTTTTAAATAATATATTAATTTCGGCAATTTTAAGCTTTGTTGTTATAATTTAGGAATGATTCGCTTTAAGATGTATTAATAAAAATTACAGAATTTTAAATTAAAAAAATGTCACGTTTGCTATTGATGAATTGTTCGAAAATGACCTCCTTTTCTTTTCTTCCTTTTCATTTAGTAAAATGTATAGTTAAGGGGAAAAAAAAATTATATTTTTCTTTTCCTAAATGAAGTGAGAATAACAATTAAATATTTTAAATGTTTGATAAATAAATAAATAATGCTGAATGGTAAACTACTAAAATCATTTATAGAATTCTATTATTTAAAAAAGTATTAAGGATAATTAAGGAGTTACTCACGTTTCATAAAAAAATTCTTATTATATTGTTAATGGTTACGAAATTCGATGAAAAATTTCAAACTGAATTTGGACATTTCTTCGAGATAGAGTATATCGGATTTTATTTTTCGGGTATTTTAATAAACAATAAGTAATTCTTAAGTATCATTGTCATCGTAATTAAACTCGTTCGATATTGAATTAGTTATAATACAGCCGCTAGCAAAAGAAGCGATTCTCGGAATAATACTTTTTCGTTAACCTCGAAAGCTATTCTGGACAACTTATTTGCACTGACTTCATTCGCAAAGTGGATTTCTGTCCGTCAAGCGAAAGAAACCCAAATAACATTTTATATACGATTTCGAAGCAGTAAATTTTCCTTTTCTTAAAGTAGAATTTTCTGAAGCAGGATATAAAATTATCGTCATATTTTAATGCATATTTGAAATACTAAGTTAGATTTTAAATAAATTATTATTTATTTAATATTTCAATATTTTTAGGAATCTTTTTGAATATTCATAATGTATTCATTATTGATTTTGCAGGAAATCTATTATTGGTTTTTACACCAAATGTAAATGATACACATCTGTGATGTGTAACTGTTATACAGTATGTAAGTGACACACTTGATTATGTCTTTACAAAAGTTTTTTAGATTAATTGCAATTTTTAAATACGATCTTACTATATTAGAATAAGAATATTGTTACAGCAATTTCAAATTATTTATTCACTGTTTAATAAATTCTATAACTAGTTATCGATTTATATAATGTATAGACTATATTTTGTAGGCCTACAGGGTATAGCATTTTTTAGCTCCCTTCAGAAACAAAAAGATATAAATTTACGCATAGAAACTACAATATAAATGTAAATAATATATCAGATATCTAAGAAATTATTTTCAGTATAACGTTTTATAATAAATTAGATAAAAATCAAACTTCTTATAAACTCGAGTTTCAAATGTTTCTCTTTAACTTAAGCAAATAATAATCAACATAATAATAAGTCTTATCAGAAAGAAATATAGAACACCTATTACATTTTAGTCTATTTATTTTTCGTAAAAGTATTAGTTAAAATTTTATTAAACTATTACTAATATACATCAACATCGATACAGTATGTTATAACAGGAAATAATCATCATAATTAACAATTAGTAGATTATATAAAGTAGAGAATATTATTTAATAAACAGCTAATTACATCAATTATAAAGTTTCACTAAATATCAAATTTCATAAAAATTGCTATTCTTAAAGCCTACTTAAGAATAAATTGTACAAGTAAAATTTTATGATTACGTAAAATGATTTTCTTACAGTAATATTGTTTGCCTCTACTCTTCAAATATTACATTATTTACGCATTCATAAGGAGAAATCCATTCAGTTTCAACACTAGGATTTCAAGCAGCTTACAGTACAATGAGACAAACTGTAAACAGCGTTTTATTATGATGTTATCCGTATCCTAAAATAACTTTTAATGTTGTTTATATAACCTCTTTGTAATCGAATTTTTTTTTCTTTAACGGGAGTTTTTAGAACATTATATTTTAAAGAATATTTAAAAAATGTTATTTTAGGTATTTCGTTTGTAATTTATGATGATGATTTTATAACTGAATATGTACTTTTTTATTTATTAAAATTACTTTATTACAAAAAATATCTAGAGAAGTAATTTATTTAATATTTCTATAATTTTGAATTCTAACGCTCGAGATCTATTTTTAAGTAATTAAAAATGCGTTTGATATTATTTTAAAAATGTTTTTGGTTATGGGAATATATCTACATTTACATTATTTAGGAATAATATAAATTAGTTTTATTGTTTTATACCGTATGATTACGTCAGTTTACATTAACGTGTGTTTAGTCAGTTGAGAAACGTTCTTTAGTATACAGAATATATTGAGAGCCAAGAAAAAGAATAAAAGATAGTTTACACCCGACCATCCGTAAAATTATCTTTTGACAAGTGAGAGAAATTAAACTAGGCTGTAACAGTCTATATTGTAATATAAACGAATATTAAAGTTTGCATCGCATAATTTTAATTAGTTAAATAATATTTTAAAATATTTCAAAGTTCTTTTTGAATAAAAATATAATTTCTTATAATTTTTATAATTTATAATTTTTGTAAAATATAATTTATAATATATAATTTTTTTAATGTAATTCTTTTTGAATAGCTTACGTTTATTGAAAACAAAAGTATTTTATAATAAGTTAATAAAAACCTGTAGATATTCTTTATACTTGTGATTATTCAGAGTTAATCTTTTTATTATAATAAAGATGCTTATTAGTTACATCAATATAGAAGTGCCCCAAGTTTCTTGCATATCTTTAGTTAAAGGTATGCAAGAATATATTTCATTCTTACTGCTTGCAATTTATTTTTTACAGGAATATGCACAGATATTCGAACAGAATAAAACGTCGTTTTTGTTTGTATTAAACGATACTTCATTTAAGTTAAAATCGATTCGGATAAAAAAAATTATCAAACAAAAACTGCTGGTTGAATTGTTACTAAGGGAGTTTTTCTATTCAGATTGACAGCCACAATAGCCGTTTAGTCGGTTTTAAAAATAATATTTTGGATAGACATTTGATCTCAACAGTAAAAGTTGGAAGAAGAAAAAAAGGGGGAAAAATCCTATTTAACCGTACCACCAGACTGTAGTGTGTATCTTCTCTCTGTACTAACTTGGCTCGTTGCCAATTGGGAACAAATCCCCTCTCCCACTTCCCGACATCTGCTGTAATAATAGATCTCTTGTATACAAGTCTGCTTCAAACGATCCAATGTTGACATTAATGAATTAGTTGGAGAATTGATTGCACGTTTTTTTTCCGCTTCCGTCTTTAGACCTTGGTGTTTTACATGAACTTTTTCCGCATACTGAATTATGTTGTTTTATTGGAGATAGAAATTTTATTTTATTCGTCGATGATTTAATTGACGAAAATTATTTTATAAGTGTCTGTTTGCTTAATTAATTTGTAAGGTTATGTGACACTTTAAAGTCTATATGCTAAAAATACGGAATTAAAATTTAAGATAATTGATTGATGGACACATATTATTAAATCGAGATGTCAGGATGGAATTATGTTTATATGTGTATAAATGTGACAATAATTAATAAACGATAAACTTAAAAATTATTTAGTAAAAACTAAATTGCTTTAACGTGTTTAACTATGTAAGATAAACTACTAAAATTTGAAATTTCTATAAATTTCTAACAAATTTGTTTGCCGTACCTCGTTTAGGTGTGCCCCTTGTTCATTGACTACGTTAATAAATTTTGTACAGTACATATAAACCGTACTTGATGAAATATTGCATATTATCCTGCTTAATTTAAGTTTGTAAACATGTAAAGGAATGGAGTTAAATATTTAACAATCAAATTATCGCGTGCAAGTTAATGACTGTTCATTTTTTTAGATTAATCTGTCATCGAAATAGATTTAAGTTAAAATTTTTAATATAATTTTGTAGGATTCTAGTTTGTTGTTAGATGACGATATAACTTTTCTCCATAATTTTATACTTGAAGTTATTGTTAAAAGTTTTAGAAGAAGTGTTTTGCATTATTGGCATTATCCATCCACCCAACGAGAAAAGTGTGCAACTGACCACCGGAACAATTGCGATTTTATTGCAATGGGCCGTATCTCGGAAATGGTCTTACCGATTCCGTAAATACTTTGTGATTGTCGGATATTTAGTGTAGAGCGTGACGAAAAGTTTATCCGTTTCGCTTCGGAACGTTTCGAAAGTACTGCGATTTCAGTCGGCCGATTCGTAATTTGATTGATCTTCTTATTAATCTGTATTGTATATAAGTTCGGATGTTCTAGAAAGATTTGAAAAACTTATTCAATTGTTTTTATCTTAAGCGTCTCGTTTTATTTATTTAATTATAATTAAAATAGCAGACATTATTTTTACAATTTAAAAAAAAGTGTAGAAGAGACTGAGTAGTCTTCAATTCCTTCCTGTTCCGGTGATTGAACATGATTTGAAGATGACTCCGTTTCTTTTAGAAGTATTTTTATAATTTTTTTAAAAAATATGTCATTTTAATTATAATTATGCATTTTAAAAAATTATTGGCTTATCATTAGTAAACGTTTTAACTGTTTTACATGTTCTTGCAGAGGCATGGCATCTAATAAAAAGTGGTCTCTACGAAGAAAGACTTGGTTTCTTCTATATTAAAAAAAAATATATATTTAATTATTTACACTATGTTATATCTATTTTATTGAAATTTCTACAAAAATCTTAAAATGAAGTTTAGTAAAAGTTTAAAATGTTTTCATAAACTCAGTTTTTAATTTCTCTAAATCCTTAAACTGGTCCTCAAGAGTGATTATGCCAGTCGAAACTGTCGATCGTTATCAAAAATAGTTATTAAAGATAGATTCTCAGTTACGATCTTTGCTAATGAGAAAAACGCTATAAAATATTTGCGATGCCATTTTAAAAAATATTTAACACGCAATATTTTAAAAATTCGACACGCCCATCCGTCTTTAAAATAGTAATAATAGATATTTAAGAGCTAAAATGATTAAGAAACGATGTTTTTCATCTAGCAAATAAACATATGAATGATAGTAAATAAATAAATAAAATTTAGCAGTATGTATTTATCTTTTTTAGTTTATCAAGAAACCGCTTCCCTAAACAACAAACACCCGTTAAAGTAGGCCTATATTAAAACAGAACAAAACATTTCAAGAATTTTTATGTGGTTCTTTATTTATGGTTTCCATGTTTTACTGCAGTTCTGAAAAAAAAAATGAAGTTCATTCTTAATGTCATTATCGTTCAGTATCAATCCATCAATCGATCGAAAGGAAATTGTACAAAAATGAGTATAAATGACAATGCCTAGTCGTAACGGGTAGTTATTAAATACTTTGTCTTAGTACAACTTCTTAGATGCCAATTACGTTCGTAAATTCGGTATTGACCAGTGAAGTACTGCAATGTTTATTTAAAGGAAAGAATAAGTAATTTTTTATTATTGTTCTTTGCAATATGTTTTTAATGTTTTATATGGCTGAAATCAAATACTAGTTGAATAATATCAGAACATTTTAAAGTTTAAATTATTTCATGTTCGGTTTTTTACAGAGATTTCAACAAATATATAACAAATATACAGTAAAACCTGTGTGAACCGGACTCGCATAGTACCGAATGTATTTTTTCCGGTTTGGCAGGTTTCCGTTTTGAACAGGTTTCTTTTTAACATAAAAAATCGGTTTTGAAGATTTTTTTTCCCCTCTAGGCAGATTTCCGCTTTATAAACGTTCCGTTTTAGACAGGTTTCAATCTATTTGTAAAACAAGAAATGAATATAATAGTTTAAAACTGTTTTTACTTATATCTTCAATTTGTTTCTATAATCGTGTTTTAATATTTTATTACATGTATAATTATGTAAATAACAAATTTTTATAGTTTATAAATGTAGAAATAAATATTTATGCATAAGTAATTTATAAGTTTTTCACAAATATACGTTTTTTTTAATAATGCAATTTTTTAAAACAATTGTAAATGCACCACGAAGAAATATTTGTGTGTCTTATATATATATATAATTTGAAGATTTATAATACGAGTAAGAAATAATATATTTTTTATAATTTTTATGTAAATTATACTCTTTTTAAAATATAGAATTTCACATGTATGATATATGATATAGCATGATATTGTCATGATTCATA
The DNA here is from genome assembly GCF_030686945.1 of Centruroides vittatus. Taxonomy (NCBI): domain Eukaryota; kingdom Metazoa; phylum Arthropoda; class Arachnida; order Scorpiones; family Buthidae; genus Centruroides; species Centruroides vittatus. The sequence goes on along the minus strand of NW_027122427.1, from coordinate 818,535 downwards.
TTTTTAAGACTTTTATGTATAAGATATTAATTATACTGTCTGAGTAGCAAGGTTATAGAACTTGTAAATTATATAGAAACTTGTGTGTCTGGGATTTTTTCTTATTTAAAGACCTTGAATCATATCTTTTCGTTTCTAATCTATTTTTAATAACATTAGTTTCGTTGTAAATGACAGTAAATATTTTTTTGTTAGAAAATACTTTTAAAATTATTTAATCACAGTTAGTTTACAGTTAAATTACGCTTCAATATTCTTTATTATAATGCAGAAAATTTCTTTAGTCATTTTATTCCTGATAGTTTTTAGCAAGGTATTAAGAATATAAGAAAAAATTAATATATATTATAAGTATAGGAACTAAAATTATTTAATAGCAAGATTATACTGATGCTGTTTGAATTGTAATTACATTAATACTAATAAATAATGATAAAATAATAAGATTGATAGACTTTTTAATATAAAAATATTTAAATGCAGCATATTAGAACGATGCAGCAGAAATGATCAATAATTTATTATTTGCTTTGTAAAATCTTTAATACAACGTATGTACTTCACGTTAAAAAGTAAAATAAAAAAAAGTTCATTTTATGCCTTTCCTATTGATTATAGCTACATGATGGATTATTCATGGACAAATATTTAAACACCAAATAAAATATATTTATCGATGGTTATGTTGGGCATTGGAGAATCAAAATATATTTATACAGTTATATAAACAAAGAAATCGAGGAGTTTGTTCCGGTATTTATCAACCAGATTCCACAGACATTTGCCACCAAACCTCAAAGTTTTCTTTGTTAGACCTCGTGTTTACTCAAATTCCAATGACTGTAAAAACTTTTATTGTAGCAAATTCGTTACGTCGATATATATATATATATATATAGCCTATATAAAATTTGATTTCAAAAATAGCTTATATAATAGAAGTGATGACAGGTTTTTCAGATGAAACATTGGAGTTAAATATAATTTATTTAGTATTTTCCTTTACCAAAATTGAACATTCATTTATCTGTACTTATATCGGAATTTCGCTTTAAAGTACATTCATATCAAAGATTATGGGTTATCATTTCATCAAAAGCTATTATATACGCTGTTTGATTGTTTTATTGTTATTTTATAGGAGAATGATTTGGTGAAAAACCACCGTATAGAATCCATTGTGCACGCAAAGAAATGAAATTTGAAACGTTTTTGTGTAGCTTATCTTATAAATTTTTCAAAATATGTAATTACTCCACTAAAATTTCATAACTTTATAACTAAATCCTATAAGTAATTTCTTTCCTTCCATAAAATATTGACTTCACGTAGCTTCAATGAAAATCGATTTTTTTTCCACTACATATAATACCAAAATTGCCTCGTTAAGTGATTATTGAATTAATAAATTTCTAATAGAAGTTGTTAATACTGCTTGTTTCAAATTCTGCTATTAACCTCTATTCCTAAGAGACATGAAAAAATTTTATGAAAAATTGTCATTTATTTTCTCTCCTGTTACAGAATTAATACGAATGACCTAGAAAAGACGACATTGCGTAACAGTGAAGCTTGATATTTAGGATTGCAGCGAATTTTAACGATTTTTATATTCAAAATTATACTCGTAAGAAAAACAGATAGAATTTGAATTTTATTTTCAATTGATATTTCTTTACAAAGATCTACGCATTTATTATTTTTAGATTGTACAACATAAGTTATTCTATAGTCTTAGTGAAATTTTTCCATAATATTTTTTAATACACAATGGAATATATAGCTGATGCACGTTCAGTAGTAACTAGTTTCAGATGCGTACACAAAATTGAGTGGCTTTGGAAGTCATGTGATTTGGTGATAACAATGTCGTTTGCAATACCCAAATCGTGCGTTTAGTAATTTACAAATACGGAAGGTTCTCTTTAATATTTATGAGGAAGATCCGTTCACAAGTATTCCATTCGTCCTCATAAAGCGCCATTTATTGAAATTTTATGAGGATGGTGCTATATTGAGATTTAATTGTATTATAATTTAAATTAGGAGTAAAAGAAAGCGAATAATTTTGATCTAATGAAAAGAATATATATATATATATATATATATTCTTTTCATTAGATCAAAATTATAAGCTATTTCTGAAATCAAATTAATATATATATATATATATAAATTTGATTTCAGAAATAATAAAGTGATGACAGGTTTTTCAGATGTATAATAATAATAATAATATATATATTACGTTATACTATATATAAAGCAATAAAAGATAAGTGAAGTTATCTTATATGAAGTCATCTTATATTAATTTATATTTCATCTTAAGTAACAAATAGAAATTATATCTTCCAGTTATTTAAATTGCATACATTTTTAATTCTTACTTATTTAAATTCCATCGGTTTCGTAATAATTTTGCTTGATTTTTCAAACATTTTTAGATAATTTTAATAAATATACCATTTATTCATTATGAATAAATGACAGCTATCGAAATGAAGCAGTTAATACCTTATTTATTGTAATGCAACCGAAATCATTATTAAAATAGCGTTACGAAATGTATTAGTAATTCTGTATGAGAAATATTATTTCACTATTGCATTAACATTTGCGACGTATTTTCATTTAAAATTGTATTATGAAATGCATAATACATTATTGGTCTCATGCATTGGTATATAATGTAATGTAATAGAAAATGCCGTCTTTTTTTTTTTTTTTTTGCATGATTAAGCGATGCGTTTATTCAATAAAATGATTACCTAAAATTAATTCTATCCTTTGAAAATGTTAGGGTTTAAAAGAAAATTAAATATTTTAAAAATATGAAGTTTTATTAATAATTTATTAGCTTCTATTAAATTTATATTGATCGAATTAATATGTTTGAATAAATTTAATATCAGAAAACGAGGTTAATTGTCAATTATTCTAAATTGTTCGGATGAAAATAAATTTGCTTTTATTATTAAACACTGATTTAAAGTATGTTATTTTAAAAATTTCTAAATGTAATTTTCTGTAATTAATTTATGAGTTATATACTGAAATTTTTAACGATCTTTAAAAAATACAATAATAATAATAATTTATTACGATGTGGATAAGTAAATTTCATGTCTAATTTTTCTTATCATTTTTAGTTTGATTAAAAATTAAGCCGAGAAATGATATTTAAACGTTTAATTTATGAGTCTGAGTTTTTCATGATTATTTCGAACCAATTGTTTACGATTAATAGGAATAAAAAAAGGTGATAGTGATTTATACTAAGCAATAAAATTATAAATAAATGAACGATTTTTTAGTTAATAGTTTTTATAGTGAACTGAGGCAGATAATTAAAAGAAAATAATTTTTTTTCTTTTTACAGATTTGTTAACGTAATTTTAACATTTCGTTTAAATTAAACGATAAACAAATTTATGTATTAAATTTCCAAAATTAAATATTTCACTTATGTTAAATTAGTTGTTTTTTTAATTTCAGATTAATCAGTGTAAATGGTTATAGCTATAAAATAGTTTGAAAAGAACTCCGTTTTCACAATAATAATTATTAAAAAATTCATTATTTTATTAAATATAAGAGTTTATCATTATTGTTAATTTAATTTTTAATAACTGATTTCAAAGTTTGAATTTTAGATACAATTAAAAATTATGAATACTTATCGATTCTGTATGATCAGAATTCAAAATTTTGATTTTATTTTGAATCCCACTTAATTTCTAGACTGTTTTATGCACTTGATTTAAAGGAATCGTTTGTTTTGAATTAATTACTCACGTATATTGTATATACGTATCATATACTGTATATGAAGTTACAATTAAAATAATTTTTTATAATAGTTTTTCTCTCTAAGGTAAATAACTTGCATGTCTAGGAAATATGCAAATCATTATTATAAATATGAAAGTTATTCTCAGAAGTCTGTATACTGAAAACGAATCACGATTAAAAAATAAAAGTAAGTTTTCGTCGTCAGAGAATATTTACGATGTTTTTTAGTTTAAATGATAAAGTCTAGACTACTAAATAAAATTTCAGTTGCCACGAACATAATAGATTTCTGAAATCAAGCGAATAGGTTTAACCTTATTATATATACGAACATAAAATATAGGCTTATACACACACACACTGTATAGAACTCTTGCTTTAAAATATTCGACTAAGATATTTGATAAATTTTAAGTAATTTTTCATGCTTCTTTGTTTTGATCATAATTTATTTTGATTTTTAATGGTTTACTAATACATTTTTCTTTATGGCAGTTTTTTCATTTTTCATGTCTTATCGGTTTTTTTTTTCCTTTTTATTTCTTCGCCTTGATATTCTGTCGTATCCCTTTACTCTCGCCTTATTGGCGTTATGCTTCTTTTTTGTCGCGTCAATGTTTTATCGCGACGCCCTTATGTCGCTTCTTCCTTCCTAGTTCACTTGTCGCTTTCTCTTTTGTCAACGCCCTATTCTTTATAATTGAGAAAACGTAACCGCATACTGCATTCATATAATATTAGAGTTATTTTTAAGTGTAGAATAATGCCTGTAATTTTTACCATAAGAAAATTAAATAGGATTAATAACTTTTTTTTTAATATTTCAGAAAAAAATTCTGTCTTGTATAAACATTAAATGTCTGTTTTTAACAGACTTAAAATCTTACAGCGTTTAGCAACGTTTTAATATTTTTTGTTTTGTTTTTAAATTACTAAAAATTTTCTTAGAATATCCGAAATTAAAATGAAAACACGAATAAAATATTAAAAGAAGAGAGCAGTTAATAGTTTAAGAAAATTAAGTTTATTGCATTATTTATTTCACTGGCTTAATTATTTAGATAAAGACGATTAAACGAATAGCAAAATATTTACACAGACATATATTTTTCTTACTTTTTCGAACTGTTCGAACGGTTTCGAAATTTTATTCGTGAATTTATTTTCTACGAAAAGTATTTATTAATATCCGTAGGTCGAAAATATATAGATATATCTTTCTGTATCTCGGATATAAGGGAAAAATTTGATGTATTGATTATCTGTCTAAAAAATTTATAGAAGTTATAATTTATTAAGTATGTTTTTAAGAAAAGTGCCGTCAAAAAGAATAGAGATATAGAAAATTTATCATTATCTATTTTTCTCAGAGGACCAACTAATAAGAAATCAATCAGAAGGGGAAAAAACGTTTTGCTAGAGGAATCTTCAATCGTTAATTTTATCCTTTCAAATATCAGAAATTCAGATTGATAATGATAACTTTAAGTTATCGACTTGATTGGCAGAGAAAATCTATTAGAAAATTAAAAATTTTTGTCATATGTCCACATTCCACTATTCAATATGCCAAAGATAAGCTCAAAGCATTTAGGAAATGAATTTTTGAATTTAAGATTTTGTAAATGATGAAGATATTGAATTGATCTTAGATAATCTATATCGCTAATTAGTATTTACTGTTAAGACCCTTATACGGTAAAATATATTAATAACACTGTACGTAATAGATTTTAATGGATATGAAATCTCATATTACAAACTATATATTACAGAAGTATTAATCGGATGCTAATGCTTCGTTACATAATATTGACCAATATGATAGCATTTAATAGACTAATTGCAACATGATTGCCGCATTTATACTAATTGTAATAATAAATACACAAATACAGTACATTAATTTACTCGTGTACGGTTGATTCCATGCATTTTATAAATAAATCATTTGAGCAGAATATTTTGTGTTAAATATCATTTTAAATAATTTTATTTTAGAAATCGTATAATATTTTGCATATACAGTATTTTGTGCGTAAAAAGATATAAATACGCTGATAACAATATAAAAAAATAAATTTCAGCACTATTAATTTTTACATAATAATTAACAATAACTAATTATATAAATTTATTCAAATTTTATTAGAATATGTCTGAAAGCGAATTAATGTGCGTAATGAAATTTTTATCCTGTTTGGATTTGGAAAACATTTAAACGAAACGATTTAATAACATATTACACTTGAAAATTTATTGGTTTAATTGATTTCATATAAAAAATTCAAGAAATTTTGTTGCTTTTATCTTTATTTTATCAAGAATAATTTTATATAGAATCGCTATATAACAACAATGTTATGTTAGAAATTTGAGCCAGTCACTCGATCGATCAACTGTTTTTTTATTGGCTACTGAAATTTATAAAACGATATTTTTATTTTCAAATTCAGTAAAATAATTTTAATAGTCAGATATTACGACGCAATTGTATTTACAATTAATTACGATTATAAATAAATCAATAATGGAAGCGAATTAACACATTATGATTTTTAATATAACTGATGCAAAATCGAACATAAAAGGTGCTTGTATTAAATAAGGCATAGGAGCATATTTGTAATTAATTAAAAGATCTAAATAGAGTTCATTTTGTATTTTTTTTTTTAAAATTTTTATTTGAATGATAACAGAAAGATCGATCTCTTTTATCTTAGCAGTCACAGTTACCAGATAGGATTCTTCTTTTCTTCTATTTTCCGCCAGCAAAAGAGAGAAGTGCACTAGAGATAATTAGATCCGGCAAGACACGTAAAATGTTCCTTGTGTGGGAATGGCGATGAATTATTCACGGGCCTCTCGAACTTATCGCTGCTATCCACTGACATAGCCATTTGTCAATCTCTGTGTTTGTCTCTTGTGTAGTTTATACTTGGCAGGTAGGAAATGGAAGCTTTCAAGCGTTGCTTGCCGTATTAGATTTAGTAGTTGTAAACCATCGACAGAATTTAGTTGACTTTGCTACACATTTTTTTTTAAAAATGATTTTATGCTTCATAATCACAAAAACTAATTTGCAAAAGTGTAATCTAGACGTTTAATCGGTAAAGTCATTTCGTAATAATTGCTTAAAGCTTAACCAAATTTCGTAGCAAGATTTCTCAGTTAGGAATTAGAATTATATTGATTTTTTTCCGAAATAAAATAATGTTATGAAATCAAATTAAATATGAGCTCGTGAGTAGTATGAGAATTTTTTTTTGTACACTTCGTATTGGTTTTAGTTACACTTGTCGTATTTACTCGTTTTACTCTTAGTTTTTGTGATTATTTTGTTGTATATCAATTGCTCTTTCAGTGCTAATTAGCGTATACTAGTTAGCTTAATTACATAATCCATTGTTCTAGTATTTCATTCTTTCAAAACATCAGAATTATAAATAATGATTTTAATAACTAAATAAATGAATATTTATTATTAATAAATTATTTGTGAATGAATTACTGGATAAGTGTCTGAATTCGGAAGTGTATATATCTAGTGTCTATGTAAATTAGTATAATATGACTAATATGTCTTATCAAATTGTGTTAAGCTTTTCTGATCAGTTATGAACGAGTTAATATTAATGTATTTAATAATGAGTAAAATAAGAACGTATACTATGGAAAACTTAGAAATAAAAGAAAAAATGAAATAGTTCATTAGTTAGATCTTTATTATAGTATAACATACTAGCATAGTCTGTCTACAACTGTTTTCATTCTGTCATATAAAAATAGATTTTTTTCAAAACAATTTTTTGTGTCTAGCCTCAAAGTAACTTACATTAAACTATAATAAGGAAACTACGAGATAGAATTGTTTAAGTTTTTACGATCTGATATATTCAGGAAATAAATATAAGGTAATGATTGCATTCAAATCATACTATTAAAGTTTATATTATTGCAGAACCAAAGGCTTTCGTTTTGAAAAAGAATTTTATTTTAAGTAAATTTTTAAAAAAGTTGTAACCTGTATTAAAGTAAGTCCTTTTTGGGTGTCTGCCTGTTACGGTTCCATTAACAAATCAACGTTTGAGGTGTATAGTTTTAAAAACATTTTTTAGCTACGCACTTGATCTTATGTATTTTTCAGCCTTTTTCAATGACGATTGTTAAAAACTTCTAAACTAGCCACAAAACATAAAGAAAGGATAAAAACCAATGGATGAAAATTAGAGGTTGTTTCAGAATCAGCCACATTCGCAACTCTTATGTTTCAGATCCAGAAAAAGTGGAGTTTGTCCGTTTTTGAAACTATACGCCTCATCTGTCGAAATTAATTTGGATAAGGATTGAATATTACTGTAAAATTACAGAAAACTAATCTCAGCAAATCGTTCTATCTGTAATAAATTTTAAATAATGGTATATTTTAATTATTAATTTATTATCTAACGTTTCAATAATATGGCGTAGTGTAAACAGTTTTCTATTGTGTTTAATGTTCAATATTGTTGACCTTTTGTCTGCGCAATATCTCGAAAGCTAATGTGCGCTATTATTTTGTCTGCCTGAGATACAAATGGTTAATATTGATTCGTGAAAAGATTTTACGAAAGATAGAAATTTTGTTTTAAATAATGTTTTAAAATTTTTTAATAGTTTTCAAAATGAATACACGAATTATGCCGAGAATAGATCAATTTTTAAAATTAGTATTATACTAAAATAATTAAAATAATTGCTTTTAAAAAAGAAAAAAAATGTTTTGTTTGATGACTATTTTTTTGTTTTAATTTTTAAAGTTACAATAATTAATTCTTGGAAGTGCATCTCGGCAGAGTTGAATTTCACTTAATAGAGTTTGCATTCTTTAGCATCGAAATACTATTCAGACTCTTAAAATGTAAATTGTAGTCGGATAGATAGGCAACAGATCTTGCTTACATGCCGCAGAAAAGTGACCTCTTTCATTGATTAACTGATGATTAGTTCAGGAACTTCTGATTAGAATCAGAGTTTCCTAAGCTAATCTTTTACTGTCAAATATTTTTAACAGAAAAGTTCCTTCATAGACGGAATGAATATCTTTACAGAGTCATCATTCACTACACTTTAATAACAGTAATGTTTATCATTTCCATTGTTTTAAAACACACGCTTTAACTATTTATATTCGGCTACAGTAACTAACAATAATTCAAATTATTTTTCGTAAAATTAATTAAATTTTACGTAATTTTCTTTTAGTTATTTTTCATCAAATATAGATTTTAAAAAAGAATAGTTTAGAGTATGTAAAAAAGTCAATATTAAATACCTAATGAATAATTTATATATAAATTCATATTCGTTAATTAAAGTGCCATATAAGCAATATATTAAAAATATATAGGCTATATTTGCTAATTAATGATCACACCTTAAATGACGCGTAATAGAATTAAGATTTAAATTTGATACAAACGTACTGTACATATACGTATACATATATTTCAGCAATAATTTGAAGGCTAAATTAAGACACAAGATATTTTCTATAAAATATTAAATATATAGTAGAAGGAAAAACGGTTCTCGGTTAAATATATACATAATTATAAGTGGTCGCTGATGATTAACTTTCTATTATATTTTCTCTCTCTATTCTCTTCTGTATTATAGACAATAAATTTCCGGATGAAAGAACTGTGTTTTATCCGGATGAGAATCGAATCCGGGAATTCTTGGGAGTAATTCAGTGACACGTTTCTCCACTCGGATAACTCTACCATCCGAATGGCGGAAAACATACATTAAAAGTATTTTTTAAGATTAATCGAGTAGATTTTTAAGATAATAAATACAAATTTTGTTGTTGAATCTTAACATAAATGAAAAGTTCTTTTAAATTTTTCTATTCGTATTTATAATAAATGTTGAAATTGACAACAATAATTGCAAAAAATACTTTAATTGTATTTCGTAGATTCTATTGTTGTAATCGAATGCAAAAGTGGATTAAAAAAAGAAAAATAATGACATACAAATGAAATATTTTTTGAAGGGGGAAAATAAATACTGCTGAACAATTTCTTTCCATTGCTGTGAAAGAAATGATTGAAGATAGAGGTTGCACTGCTGTTTGGATTTCCTTTATGCTATTTTCCCGTGCTTCTTACTTTTGCCGTTTGTTATAAAAAATATATAGTTTAATATTTAAATAATTATAAATTAATACAACGTAAATTTGTGAAAATTAAGCTATTTTAAGGCTATATTGTGTAATAGATTTTGACTGTGCTATTTTATGATTAAACGGATAAGTGATATATTACGTCATATTTTCCAATTGTTAAAATAACTAATTTATTAACATTTTGAATATAGTATTTTATTACAGAAGATTAAAATTGTAATACATTAATTAAGAAGCCGAATTATAAATAGAAATTGTATTTCCTAATAAAATGAAGAATTTGATTGCTTGATAATTCTACGTAACATTCTGTGGATCTTCGTTTTAATGTAAAATTGTTTACTACATCACTTTGATTTCTTAATTGGAAAATTTATCAGTAATGATTTAGTCTTCTCTGACATATTTATATTATATTTGTTCTTGAATACGTATTAATATTGTTTGAAGATTCGCTTTGTAGAAGTATAAACCACTATCTTAAACGGTGATATGTTTTCGTACTATTTTTTTCGGCTTAGTTTATAAACCATCTTTAGGAGTTTTTTAATAACGAATCTTTAGAACCTAAAAATTCGCTGTAATTCGAAAATCTTAGAATATTTGATAATTAGTAATTTATTTTCTGCTTTGATATAATTTTAATAATCAGAGATGCATTTATATTGCATTTATTTGCAAATATTAACTTGCAAAAAGTAAAGCATTTATTAAATGTTACTTCGATAATTATCGAGAATTACGAAATCTTTATACAGTATTTGTTTCTTTCTTTTTTTTAAATTTCAAATTGTAACAATATGAAAATCGTCCGCATCTCATCATGCGACAAGGTACTGTTGTAGACTGCATTTCAGAAAATTGAGTAATCAGTTGATTTTTCGTTTTTCACAATTTAATTAATAGAAACATTAGCATAATCAATAATTTCTAATGTAACTTTTTTGTATTGTAGTATTATAAAGTTTATTGATATATTTGTTACATATATATTTTATTTACTTGTATAATACATTTCGAATCTTGAGACTGTATTTTATTTATATACTTTACATATTACAGTCAAACCTCGATATAGCTTCATCCTCGTATAGCTCCAATGAATATTAATGAAAGAGCCTTCTCCGTTAATATTAAACAGAAACGAAAATACAATATTTTCAGAATATAGGCCTACAGAAACTCTTTACAATATTTGAGAATTAGTAACTGCGCGATTTTGCATTATCGTTATTACTACAACCAATCACATTACTTTCAAACTTGTAAGTAGATCTTGTATGTATGTATGTATGTATGTATGTATGTATATATATATATAAACTCATCGATGTATTTCGGTTTAAAGTCATACTCGATTTAGCGCCAGTTTCACAGGCAACAATTATTGACGTTAGATTGCCGTGACTGTATATTTATTTATTCCACAAACTATAGTTATAATGCATTCTCTCCAAGTAGCAATCCGCATTAAAATTTGACAATGATTATAAATAATGATCGGATACACAATTCAAATTCGCGATTCATCGAATTAAGAACGATATTGAAATTCTGCTGTCGAATAATTTTCAGCAATGGCTGTAAAATATTACTTCCTTATTTTAACCAATTTCTTTTGAACGGTTTCAGCTATATTACATATGATCATATTCAGTTTTCTGTTTTTAGATTTTAGTGCCATGTTTTATTAATATATGTTAGTTCCAAACAGTCTTAAACTTTGATATTATCAATAATGAGAGATGAAATTCTTTTCCGAAAATGGTTATGTTTCTATATGATTCCAAGGTAATTTTCAATCTATATTCAGTATTAAAATTACCTTCATTTTTATTTTTTTCACGTCGTCTTGAGTAACCTATCGTTTGCTTTCGGTGGAAGAGTAGAAAAATTTGAAACCCGTACAAATCATCTATCACTATGTAAGAAACGTGAAAATATTTAAACTATTCAATATGCAAGAAAATACAATAGTATATGAGAAATTTATCGTTGCGACGTCGATTTTTTAATACATCATAATAAGTCAGAGTGCTTTTAAGTTGTAATGATGTAAAAATTTTTTCTCTTCAGCATTTTAGATTTTATGCTTATTATTTCTACGAAAAAAACAAACTTTAAAAAATGTTTAGTCAGATAATCGAGTCAGATTATTAAATACATTATATTAAAATTGATTTTAGTATAGTATCATGAATAATTCGCAAATTTGGTGATCATCACGTATTGCCAATCATGTAGATGATTAGAATTAGTGAGATTGACGCATAATCTAAGAGTAAATGATAATTCAAATTGCATCTTACATGGGAATTTGTCGTGAGATTTGCAAAATCAATATAATTTGAAATCGCGTTAATTGTCCAAAACTTTCACTACATGGAAATCTAACTAAAGTACAATTCATAGAATGATTAGAATATTCTTTATTAATAATTTCTATATTTATAATTATACGCATTAATTTTATGGCTTACTGTAATAAATAATTCTCAACATACTAGATATATTTAGTAAAGCCTACTAATTAATAATAATTAATGACTAAACGTTTTTCTATTCTGTTTCTACAACATAATAAATAATGAATTAACCATTATAATATGTTATAATGACATAATATAAGGTACTTAGGGTTTATATTTGAATAAATGATCATCTTCATGGAAAAATAATAAATTAATGACTTAAATCTTGATTTAAATCGATGCCCTGTTAAATCTATCTTGTTATTTTTAGTTGCATATTTTATAACGAATTATAAATTAAATAATTAGTTACGAAAAAAATTCTATTAAAATATGCATTAACTTAAATTATCATTATTGTTAATATATATATATTAATTATTATTATTTTCTTTTTTAGGTAAGTGAATTTTTTTTTCACCTATCATCAATCGCCTTACATTCTCGGTAAGAATTATTTCTTCATCTTTACTTGTATGTTATTTCTTAGCGAAACTCTGTAATATTTGTCGATCGTTATACAGTTACGTGACCAATTTTTTTTTCTTTTTTTTGTTGGTGTTATGTGCGTGACATGTTTAGATGTGAAGCGCGTATAAAAGATGTAGGTTATATGATTGAATGCGAACATCGTGAATAAAAATACTGTTATATTCGACAGTATAACGATTCGTTGAAAGCAACTAATAAAATTACAACTTAGGTAGATATAGAAAAAACAATTTTTCCCCCTCTCTAATTTCACTTCAAATATTTTGACAAAAATTTTGTGTGTCACGAAAAGAAACAGATGCTTATTGGATATTGCGAATCTCGCATTCTAAAATAATTTTCGTTATTTATATATTTTTCGCTGTTTGTTATAGATAAAAGAATTGCAAATATTCTTACGCAATTTTTGCAGTTATTATTGTGTGTAACTGTTTTATGGTCGATGAGTTATGAACTTCATTCTACTATTTCATGATTGCCACAAAAGTAAAGTGGATTTTTCGTGTCTGGAGTTTATTGAGTGTTGAGTACAGAATATATTGATTTTTCTTGACTTAGAGATCAAATCAAAACTGAAGTATTAAGATATCTAGAACACTTGTATGAGATGAAAACATGTTTACGTCTATAAAATTTTTGTTGATATTTTATTATTATTATAATTTTCTACTTCGTATATCGATTGTTATGAAATAAAAACATAAAATACTTTGGAACAATTCATTTTTATTTCCCTAAAGAGAGGACTTGCGACATTGAAATAAAAATTTTAAATATTTGGCAACTCGCACCACCGAAATTTACACTTTATATAGAAAAGACTATTTTTATTTCACTAAAATATATAGCCTAATAAACTGTGTGTGTGTAATTATGAGTTAAAAGTTTGGAAGCATTATTAAAAGACTTTATACGTTGCTTAGTGATACTGTTTTAGTTTTGTTATTTTGTTTGTTTATAATAAAGCTATATAAAGTGCGATAATATTTGAAAGTAATTTGTAAAGTTTATTGCTTTAAAAATATAAACATTTACTCGAATAAAATCTTATATTTAAAAAAAAATATTTTACTTTTTAGAAAGTTATAAAATCTAGTTAGAACTAAATAGTTATCTGTATGTTTTGCATTTATGTATTATATGGTGAAAACTATAATTTATTATATAGAAATATTATCAGGAGAAATTGATTTTTTTTGTCACCATTTTATTTTATATATAGTTTTTTAATACTATTCGGACATTGAAAAAAGGCAGATTTTCTTTTTGCTATAATAGAGGGTGCGAGGATGTGAGTATGATGTATACACATATGTAAAAAACACAAACACAGAATTTTTACAAACAGTTTTTTCACTTACAATAGGCAACAGTGTTAATGTTTACAAGTTTTATTTCAATGCTGCAAATATTACGCAAGGGTTGTGTGATAATATCTTTTGTGAAAGAACAGCCGAAAATTTATTACTGCCTATCAGTAACTTCAAAGATAAGAAGTGGTAACGCTGTATCACTTAGTCCGTCATCATAATCAAATCGTCAATACAAAAAGATTACCTACAAACTCGGATATAATCAAATAGTTGAAGTTATTCGGTAAAACTTATCATAAAATACTAGATTCGATTTCTGACAAATCCTTTTCTTAAATGTATTTCAAGTACAGATGGATTGTGCTTGTTTTTAAAGAATAAAATAAATTGTTGTATTAGTGAATTAAATAAATTAAAACAAAATAAAATACGATTTTTAGGATGCTAGAAAAATTACTCTCTATCTTTACCTAGTCATTAAGTTTTAATTAGTTTTGAAAGAAATAATTTTTTGTTATCTATAATTATTTAGCAAATATGAGTTACTAACTGATGATAAAATACGTAGTTAATTAAATTCATATATATTGTTTTAGTTTGTTATAAAGATCTTTCTTCTTTTATCTCTATTATATATAAATTAATTTTAAAAAAATCGTTTCTGCTCATACTTCTGGCAGAAATATACCGATAAAATAAATAATTTTTGAAAATTTTCGGCTAAATGTTAGTTACATTTGAAAGTATTTAATGCTTGTTTAAAAATGCAGGATTCAGAAAATGATGATGGATTATTTTGAGAATTAGTGATAAACTAATGAGTAGTTTTAAGAATAAAAATCTTAATCTGTACGATATTATTTTTTTAAAATATTAAAACTAATCTGTTAACGTAAAAATAATTACTTTATTTTTTAAAATTTCGCAAGAATTTCCCAATTTTGTTCATCACAAACTCTCCAAAATATATAATAGTAACCTCAATTTTCGATAAAAGTGAATAAAATGTGCCTTTCAATTCAGTTTTTCGTATAGCACTTTTTGCTTTTCGACACCGAAATAGAAGTTTTATCAACAAATCGTTTTATCTTATCAAAATTGTCGAGGTGATAAATGGCATTGATTCACTCAGACCATCCAATGATTACCAGCTTTGGGAAAACTCAAATCAGTTCTTGTTGCAGTTTTTCTTTCTTGTCCAAACGGTATTTTAGCTTTAAATGTTATCTTGATTTATATATAAAAAAGAAATAAATTCTATCTTTCGGGTTGTTTTTATTTATCTGCAAAAATTAACTTTAGTAAAGAATAATAATCGTGAATGTAATTGTTTTAGGTCACACTATGTGACAATAATTTCCATTTTATTATATTTACATTCAATAGTTCGAAACGAATCGATACTTAAATGATAATATAGTCGGGTGTTAGTTAAATATATAACAGATTCCCAACAATTGCTAAAGCATTTAATTTTTAGCTTATAGTTTAAATGATCCGCCATAATATTGATAGCGAACTGTTGTAATAATGACCTGGAGAATGACATAAATTGCAATATCGCATAGTTTTGTTTCGGTTATTAGCTTTGTCTCGAAATGCTAATGGATTTAAAAATATATTGTAATAAATTTATTCAATAACGTCGTTTCGGGTATTTGCTGAATTCCCTTGAAACGCCAAGTCCCTTCGTATTTCGACAAAAATAAAAGATTGCAAATGTACATTCTAAAGCCACCAATTGTGTATTTTTCTAAGCAGTAAAATTTGAATTTCCCCTTAGTTCATTTCCCTCGTTACTGATTTATTTCTCTGGAGTTTAGTAATTATGTATGTGAGGTGGTTTCGTTTTCTGATACATGTTTGATGTCGTCATTTACTTTCTTTTTAAAATATTTGCATAGCTTTTCAAATTCTAAACATCATGTTTTTAATCATTTATTTTTCATCTTGCTTAATTTACGCGCACATGAATTTTAACACAGTAAAGAATGAACAAACGAAACTTTATTTGAAAACAAACAACCAACAGTTTGAAATCTCATTAAAGATACGATTAGATATCCTATATTTTAAAGTTTACATGAATATGAATTTTAAACAATAACTTTGGTTAAAGAATGCTTATAATATAATAGTTATCTTAGTATATTTAATACCGATTAACACATTTTGATATATTTATGTTCATATTTAAAAATACGTTTATTAAGCTTTTTTAAAAATAATGTAAAATTGTGTAAATACGCGAAATAATGGAGATTATGAATTATTCATAATTCTACACGAGACTACCGTTTAATTAAACTGTGTTTATAATTTTATAAATTCTGAATAATCTCAATGTATATTTATATATATATATATATTGCTAAACCAAGTTTAATTTGAATAATTTATATTAAGATATCTTTAAATAAGAAGGGTCCTTCGATGGATAAATTTTTATAAAAATAAGTTTATGTATAAATTAATATAGCTGCTACTTTTCTAAATGAAATTATAGCAGAAACTAAAAATTATTCTTAATATTCAATATTGAATTGATCGATCTTTATATTAGATTTCATAAATTAAGGAACGTTATGAATCCTGAAAGTTTTTCGAAAAATATAACCTATTTGTCATAAGCGTGCAAAGTAATAACATAGGCAAAAATTTTTTCAGGTAGTCAATTTCAAGAAAATTTATTTATGTAATAGCTATAACAAAAAGTAAGAAATTATCAAACAAGAATAGTTTAAAATTACATTATGAATATGATTAATACTAAATGTAACTGATGAGCACCGGCAGAGTTTCATGTCTAATAGTAATGTTTTATGCTATACGACACTCCGGTTTTCTCAGAATAACGCTCACGTACTTAAACACCTTTTAATTTCCCCTGTACCTTAAGTTGAAATTGGAAGTAGCATTAAGTCGTCTAAAATATTTCGTATAAGTCCTTAACACGTACAGTACGTAACATGTCTTTTGACCTTACACAATTCTAATCATTAGTAGTTATTTCCAAGCGTGCTCAGTAGAATTGAAATCAGAGGAAAGAGCCGATCACTCCATATACAGATGCTACTTGCCTCAAGGTTTTAATTAGCCAGGCCGATTTGATTGCGAAGAACATTATCATTCTGCTAGATAAATTTATTCGCACAAGACCTTACGAGTTAATTCAGACCTCATTTCTATACCTTGATAAATGAATATTCATGAAACTGGTAAAGTTCGGGCGTCCATTCAAACAAATAGTTTTCCTAACCATAATACTGTCACCAGCAAGTGTTCGTTGAAAGATGTTTATGCGTTGATAGCATCGTACAAGATGATAGCATCATACCGGATGATAGTATGGTTGTTCTCTAGAATCACTTTGAACATCTCCGGATTTATCTGTAAAGTACACAGAAATTCTTTGAGTCCTTTTGATACGGAGCCTATACGAGACACTATTACATTAATAGAATGTAGTCAACATACATTGGTTTATTAGTGTAAGAAGTGCTATTTATGAGGCGTTGTACGTACTACAGAAGATACTAATGTTCCTATTGCTACTAACAGACCAGAACGTAAGCTTTTCGTTTTGAAATATTGTAAATTCTAATCTAAACGTTTTTCCTTGAAGTAAAGAGATAACGTCCACAATTATATTAAGATATTTATGTTAAATTTAGTGTTACGGTATATGTCTGCTGAAGTCCCCCAAAAAGTATGTCATCATCGCACGATTTACTCTGTCATTTGATTAGTTTCACTTGTGTTTTCTCAGTTATGAGATGAGCTTCAATACGTTCCATTTTATTCTTTAGACATTTCATAAAATTAATTAACAGATAATTAATTTTGTTTTTTCAATATTATTTGATTGCAGTTTAACATCAACTCTCTTTTTTTCCTAAACTGTTTTTATAAAAATGTGACCATTTTTTTTCAGAATTGTCCTGCATAAATTTTTTTTTATAAGAATAGAAGACATTAATGCATTTTTCTGTATATATTAGTAATTTATTTATACTGTAAATATTTGGAAATTATTTTGAATTCATTTTACATCTTAATTGATGGTGATGTAATATAAAATAATTTGATGTAAGGAATTTTATGTATATGACAGTTTGTTTTGTTAAGTTATGGCAAAGCAACACTTGGGCGATCTGCCTAGGGGAATGCCTTCCGGGAGGTCTTTTAAGGGAAACTGGCCTCTCTCTATTTAGGCATTACAGACGTCGAGAAACCCGGAAAACTCCACGTGGTCAGCCTGTCCGAGCGAGGCGCGAAACCACGACAGAACTCCCAGTGTTCAGGGTACGATGACCGCTTGGCCACTGGTGGGCACTTGTATATGACAGAAAACATTTATTTGGAGTTGATAAATAAATGCATTTCAGTTTCTTGTTTTATATATGTTTTATATAATTGTAGGATTGTATAAAAGTGATATACAGAAGTTACCAATTGTTAAAAGTTAACGAAGTTATTTTTATCATGCAATTGAAGCAAATCAATTTTATATTGCTCTGATCCAGCTTTGTTCTGGCATTAAAATGCCCTCTCCATGCTTTAAGGAAAAATTTTTTGAAAAGAAATACTTAATTTGAAAAAAATCGTTATTTTATAACAACACATCACTATTATTCGTTATTCACTCTATAAAATAAAATAGCAGAAAGTAAATCCTCTTAAATCAGTGGCTCTTAACCTTTTTATACTCGCGGCCCACCAAATATTTCATAATTTTTTCGTGACCCCCATTTTTTTAATAATAATTTTTTATTTATTATATTATCTATAATAAATTGATATTTTTATTATTGCTTTATTTTTTATATAATAAATTAAATCATAACTTTATTATTTCATTATCTATTTAAATAACATTCAAACTTCACAATTAAACATGAAGACTCATTAATTTTTAACAAAAAATAAAATAAGAAACGTCGATAAATCGATCCAAAGTCGATGCTAAAACTAAACTAAAACTAAAACACCCACAACTTGTCGTAAAGATTTTGCATATCTTTTGCAAAAATATTTAAATTTACAAAGCCTACTACTGAGCCTACTATTTTTCCTAATTTTTAAAATTCCAAGCATTAATAGTTTCTTAGAATTTCTTTGGAATAAAAGAAGTAAATACTGCGGTGTAAATAGCATATTTGCATTTATTTCTTCTGTACTAACAAAGTTGTATGTAGGAAGAAATAAAATATAAATAAAGTTTTCCTATTTAGTTTTTTTTATCTTTCTTATTTCACTTTTCAATACGATATTCGGATTATACATCAATTTTCTTTCTATTATATTCTGAAGGAAATTTTGCATAATTTGGCGGCCCCCCGGCAAACTTTATATGGACCCCCCCAGGGGGGCGCACCCCCGGTTAAGAATCACTGTCTTAAATGATCATCGACTAAAAATTTAATTAATATTAATTTTAGAGCGAAAAAAATTGTTCCACACTTGCTTGAGTAGTAGGTATACTTGATGCAACACAAGCGGCTTGAACGCTCTTTGGGTAATTTCAAATTGCCTCAAATACCGATTCTATTTTGAGCCTGCTCATATTTTCCATTGTATTGCGATCTTCACGAAAATGTCGTTCAAATTATTCTTCACTCGAACTGTGTAGTTTAGAAACTAGGCCTGCGTTTTTCCTGTTTATCGAGTTGTTTTTCGAAATCGTCATTATCTGAAGTGCTTTTGGAAGTATCATATTTTTGTTGCGGTAATTGAAAACTTGTCTGAAATGGTTCTGTTGGAAATTCGAATCCTTCACTCATTTGCGCTGTATTAAAATTTGAAAAATCTTTTGTTTTTCAAGTCGTCTGGCTATATCTAGGAGTCCTTCTTTGCTTTCATTATTTGCTGTGGACTGAGTAAAATCCTATAATGTAGATCGACGTAAATTCCGGCAAGAAAATATACGTTTTCAAAGAGTTTTTCTCCTCCCGTTTTCGGTTGGAAAATAAAATCCCCATTGCAGTTTCTCCTGCATTGTCTGCAAACTTTTAGCGAGTTTATGCCACTCTTTCATGAAAATTTTAAGAATTACGTCATGAGGCTTGAAGTGCGATTGTTGTATGGTTCGACTTTGTCAAGAGATTTTTCAATTTTTTCACTCTTCCAATTCAGCTTTGCTTAACTTCATTCTATTGTCCCAGCAGCAGCTACTTGTTCACAATAAGAATGAAAACGAAAGTTGTTCAAACATTCCCTGTGTGGAACGCCAATGAGTTAGTGTTTAGTGGTTGAATTAATACATATAATTCAAGTAAAATACTGCGAATATTTGGTGTTCGTAATTTGACAGCGACTTATTGAATTTTTTCAGGAATTTCTATGCACGTCTTTTCTTTAAGCCATCCCAGATTGCCAACTGAAGGATATGTATGCCACATCGCATCACTTTGACTTTCGATTTCAAATCTTCTTTAAGTGGCCATATTGGTAGTATCAGACTAGGATCCTCAGCCCACTGTAGGATCATTATCTGTGCTCCGGCTTCGCTCCAGCTTCGGGCAAAAACCTATTGTTCCATTGCTTTGGGCTCCGCTCCAAAACACTGATTTTTATCAAGATTTTATTCATTATTTAAAAGGAAATTTTATTTTATCTACATTTTATTGACAAAATTCAGCGATTGAGACTATAAAATTCTCCACTCGTATTCTGTAGATTTAGAGAATAATCCCCAGTTTTCATATATACTCATATTAAATGAAATACATTGAGAATTAATGTGTAAGAGCTTCTTAGTGTGTGTGTGTAAATATATATATAAATAAATATATATATATATATATATATATATATATAATCAGAAAATGAAAGTTTATAATAGTAATAATCTGCGCTGTTTCGTTAAAGCATTTTAGTTACAGGATCATGTAGATTCATAAAACAAATATTGATAACACCTTTTTAAAAAATTAGCAACGAGTTGCGTAACTTTTCCGGCAACTTTGGCGCCATCTGTTGTCATATTTTATTAAAAAACTTTTTATATTTTTAACTATTATAAAATGGCAAAAAACTTAATTTTTGAGGGTAGGGATGGGTTTTATAAAAAATTATAAATGCTAATAACGAGTAAAATCGTCATTAAGTCCGATCCTACTGGAGATACACAAGACCCTCTTTATCTCTTCACCTCTTGACTTTTAATTACCAAAATTTAATACCACCAATCCCCCTATTAAACAACCTCCTTGCAAAATTTCAGAAATTTTCGACAAAAAACACAGGAGTTATTAAGCTAAGAGTGGACAAAATCATGCAAAAACACTAACATTCATACATACATAGAAGAAGAAAAAAAATTTGAATTTGTTGGCATTTCACGACGTTGTAAGGTCCCGAGTCCAAAAATGTAAAAATTTTGGGGGTTATTTATTGACAGATCGCCATACTTTTCCTCTGTTATATATAACAGGCGGGAAAGTAAAAATTCATTTTTGTTTTAATGTAACAAGTAATAGGTTTTAATAATAATAATAATCTAGTAGTAATAACCTATAGGTTTATTGATTTTTTATGCATGAATAAACGAATAAGTACCGGTATGCACTATGTACTGTACACGAACGTGCGGTCACATATACGACGTATACTCACAATTTAAATAAATATTTTTTTTATCTTCTTTGTCAAATACAGAAGTATTAAAAGTTGCGAATTTTTACATAAACTTTAATTAAAAAGTTTTCGAAAGTTTTAAGTTTTGTTCAAAGTTAAGTTTTCTAAGTTTACTTTTTAATCAACGTGTTTTTTTAATTGAAGACTTGAAATTTTCATTGCTGAAGTAGATTCCAAATACGCATGGCAATTTTTATTCCTTTGATAGCATATTTTACACTATTATTATATTAAAAATTATTTTGAAAAGTCAGGAGAAGCTTACATTTTAGTATCTTCTTACTTTCAGGAAGCGGGTGATACATAATCTAATTCCATTATCTTCTTATCACAGTTAAATAAAGTATTTCCAGATAACTCTTGTTTATATCTAGTGCGAGATAAAATACATTTTTAAATCTCAGACTGTATATTATAAGTAAAACTTATTTCTTAAATAACAACGTTTTCTTCTAATTTTTTTTGAGGAGTTATCTAATGTTAAATTACAAAAATTTTCTTATTTTTATGTAAGTTAGATTTTGTTATTTATTTCTATATATATATATTCTAAATATATTATTATATTTTGTTATTTTTTCGTCCGATGGTTATTTTTAAGTTTAAATAACCATTTTATATTATTATAATTGAATAATATATAAAAAATAAAAACAAAAGTTAGTAGAAAAGTTTCTCCAAAGTAGTTTACGTGCAAAAATAAATTTTCTTTCGATTTTCACTTTCTGAATTTATCTTGAAGTATGCAAAGTACTACATTCCCGTAGGGTGTGGGTGATGAACTGGCAGTCTTGCGGTTGCGTGTTATCAATATTGTGACCTTCAGTGCAGTCTTTTTTTTAAAAATTTATTGATACTTATTTAAACAAAATATAAACTAAATCTAACTTAATGTAGTGGACCTGCGTTATATTTAGATTTCTTTTTCAGTAATATGTTGATAATTTTATTTCTCTACGAATTTATAATAATTTATTAAAATAAAGGAAAAGATGCAAATTTTTTATAGTAGCAAAAGCTTATTATTAATTATTAATTGGTAAGTTCACTAGAGAAAGTATATCTTTATATATATTTGTTTGTTGTTTTTAATATCTATGCCAATTTATTAAAATTTAATGGATGATATTTAGATTCTAGTTCTATTATTTATTTGATAGTGAAAAATTATTTCTGCGATAAGAATTAGTTATGAATTTCTATTTAATTTTAAATAGTAAAATAGTGCGTTATTTGTTAGTTGTAACATAACGTATAATGTAATTACTCTTATAATTTCTTAGTGATCCGGAATAGGTAACAACTTTTATGAGTTTTCCCTTCTTCAAATTTAACTGTTCATTGGAGACTAATAACGGGCAGTTTCCAGTGATAATTTTAGTAATCACTCAGCAGTGAAACCTAAGGTTTACAGTTTATAGTCGTGATTCGAGAGAAATAGTGGGGTGGTATTTGGGGTAATGACAACTATATCACTGCAGTTGAAACAAGTTACTGTTACTATCGAATGTTTGTATTACAGAGAAAATACGTACGTTTAAAGTACAGTTAAATTCTAATTTATATTCTTGTTTATGTGATAAAGTATACGATGAAAACTGCAAAAACTAGCAAAATTTTTGCAGTTTTCATCGTATTTTTAATATCTAAATTTAAAAGATGGAAAATTGAATTTAAACATTAGATAATGAGAACAATTTCTGCTTTAAATTATTAACAGTAAATATGCAGAGTTTTAAATTTATCAGGCGAATATATAATTTTATAACTCGCATAATTCGTAAACATTGGGATGAGAAATGAACTACACTTATTAATTAATCTAAACACACATTTTAAATTAATAAGCAGGGTTTATTTCTTATTACGAAAAGTTTAAATAAATAATTTGGTGCAGTTCTGTTTTCGAGAAAGAGAAAATTGATTGATTGACTCGACTAAATAGTTTTCGTAATGACAAACCGAATAAAATAATTTTTTAAATGCCTTCGATATAATATAATTTAGTTTTGTAGTTTTATATTAATTTTACGGGTTTTTTTAATCTACGAATTCTACATGTCTTAAATACATTTTAAAAGAATCAATTTAAAGTTTTTCGTTCTATAAAGAGACATATCAAAAGATTTCAAAATATTAAACAAGCAATATATATATAATTATTAATATATATTTAAAACTGTGAAGAAGCAAGTTTGACTCGTGTTTAAATTTAATAAACTTTATAAAATTTTAAATATTCTGAATTCGCAAAATTCTTATTTTTACTGAGAAACTTTTAGTTTCCTATTTTTTTAAAATTTTTATATCGTATAAAAACAGTTAAATACACAAGTTTTTAATACACTGATTAATTTTTTATGGGATTCTTATTTTTTTCGTATTAATTTATTCTATTCGTATTTCTTTAATTAAAAGTATCATTTAATAAAGTGGTTAATCTCATAAAAGGTTAACCAATAGCTGATTTTATATGATACAAGAAGCTAGTTTATATGATACAAGAAGCTAGACAACTCGATTATAAACAACACACAGCGTTTTTTTATTATAGTTCTGTAGTAGTGTCGTACTTGATTATTAATTTAAAGTTATGTAAGATAAACGGTTCGTAATAAATCAATATATACACACACGCACATAGTACAAAGTGTATCTGATCAATCAGAATTCTAATTATTGTAGTAATAATTGAATTTTATTTCATTGAAAATTAAAATTCGGGAGATTCTACTCCGAGATAATATTGTATGAATTAATTATTATAAACATTGTTTTTGAATCTAAATGAAATATAATGTAAATTTCACGTTTTCTCCGTACTGATACCTTTTATATTCGCAGTTTCTGTTAATTGTCTCAAATCATATTATTAACGATTGTTGCTTCAATTGAAAATTGAAGATTTATTATAATAAATAATACTTATAATCTCTTGTCTTTGGCAAAAGTGTAATTTTGTTTGAAATGTATTTTTCTTCATCGTTGATATAGACATTAATTACGATAGATAGCAGTACCGTTAAATTTCGCTGTACTTCTAAGTGAATTTCTCTCTGTCTTTAATTTCATCTTAGTAGTATTGAATGGTATATTTTTCGATTATTTGTATTTTTATAAAGATAAAATAAGTAGAAAAATCTTTATAAAATTATAGTAATTATTAATATATTTAAAAAAAAAACCTGAAGTGTTTCTCGGTTGTCGGAAAATCATATTGATATTAACGTTTTATGTGTAATTTGCAATTTGAACTATCAACCTGAACAAAGTAATGCGATCCCTTAATTGTGATAAATAATATAAAAATGAATGCAAAAGTTAAAAGAAAGGAAGATGAGGGAACGTTTAGTGGTAAAGAAAAAGATTTTAGTTTAGAAAATTCGTAACTTGCTGTATTAAAATATCCGTTCAGAGCACAACTTTTTCCATGTTGAAACCTCTTCAATGTTTAAAGTGTGCTCTGGCATTTTATAATTTTTGTTTTTTTTTTTTTTCATCAAGGGTTATCATATTTTCTTACATATATTCTACCCTAAATACAACATTACTATGAAAAATGATCTTACCAAAAACACACTCAAAAATTGTGCTGGCACAAAACTTAGATGTAAAATTCATAATTACTTTTAGAATTGAAATAAGGTAAATAAAGACAATTTAAGAAATGTTTCATCATAAAATTTCTGTCCCTAATTAGGTAATATACGTTATATATTATATATATTTAAATATATTTTTATATAGTGTCTCACTCGCTCACAAAAGTTGTTTCACATTGCCATGTAGGAACAACTGATATAGAATATAATTTAACACGATAAAAATGTTAAATAAAGTACATTTTATCATAGTTTATTCTATTACATTTGAAAACAATATTTATGTTTATTTCATATTTACTATAATTTAATTTAGCTACAGACTGACTGTTCTATATATTTACACGCTACTTTTTATTTACTATAAATTAAAGACATACAGAATTAAAATTGACAAAGCTACTAAAACGTGAATTAAGGAGACGCATTTTATTTCTTCGTCTAAGTAATATGAAATATATAAATACTTAAGAACTAGATGAAAACAGGTTGACAGCTCCAAATGCATTTGCTTCATTAATCCGTTTTTGTAGTAAAATCATTTACTTTACGTTTTGTCTTCGCGTTCTTTGTCTAAACTAATGCTTCAATTGAAACTGGATTAAGTTTAATTCATTTAAAATTAAACTTAGTAACTTCAATTAAAGTTCTTTTTATCGAAAGATTTCTCTTTTTTAGAAAATGTTTCTGACAAATGAATGGATGGAATTACTTCAAATAGCTTACATTGTAAGACATATTCTCTAAATAGAATCAAGTTTTAAATAACATTTATAAATGGAAATTGCTTACGGATGTTTAAAAGTAAATTTATTTGAAGTCTTGTCACGTTGAATTACAACTTCAATATTTAAAATTCTTAGGAAAAAAAAGTTAAAATAAGGAACATTTAACACTGTAAATAGTGATACCATAGGTATTGTTGACTATCGTTTTCTTCTTTCTTTCTTTTATTTAGCCTCTTTATTGTAATCCAAAAGACTTTAAGAAATTTCAATGTAAAATACATTTGGTCGGAAGTTGAAAAGGAAATTTATCGTCTGATTTCCTGTTGCGAAACTTTCGTTTAACTGGAACGGTACGTTAAATTGTACTGAAATTTATTAAGGTTTGCAATCGACTAAAACAAAATGATTTTTATACCAAAACAGAAATCGCCATGATTTATAAAATACCAATCGGATGACTCCTGAACGATATTTGTTTGTCTAACTTTAGTTAAGTTTTACTCAACTCTGGACGTCACCTATGTTCCACTTCCGTTGATGGATTCCAGATCTATTTAAATTACTTTCGGAATTTGGAATTTATATATATATATATATATATATATATATTTATATATATATATTCGCGTAAACAATTTTCGCAGATATCCGACATATATATTTTTTCTATTATATATATTTAAAATAGAAAAATCACGAACAAAATTGCATTTTTTAAATTTTTGTTTTTAAATTTCGTAAGACCGATTACAGTTACGTCCAAATTTTTCTTGGGGTCTTTATGTAGTCGGTTTTTAAAAAGCGGCCGAATAATTGGAATGTGAAATAATACATTTTTTATTTTATTTATTTTTATCTTCATCTACAGAGTTATTAATAAGTCGAAGTTTTATCTTGTTCATACAATTTCCTATTTATATTTGTGTATATCATTCATTGTCATTTATGAGTATCTACGAAATAGAATTTTAAACTTATTCTAGCGGTTACAATTTTAATTTAAACTTTCTACGGAATGATTCGCATCAGATTTTGTGATGTTTCGAAACGCGATGAAGATATTTACTTAAATTAGTTATTGAATGAAATCTTTATAAATGATGATAAAATAATAATAAAAAATTATTAAAGTTAATAAATATAATAAATCAGATGTAAGTTTTGAAAGGGAAGTTGTTATATAACTGATGCTGGAAAAGTCTTGTTTGATTGTTATAGTGTTTTTATTTCAATCTGATTTGATTGGTCGACTTACTTCTTTACGACATTCGACGAGTCGTCTAAGGCAACTTAGACCGGGAATATAAAAGCAGAGAGGAAGCATAATCAGAAAGTATAAAACACGAACATAATAGAATTTCCGTTGCTGTTGTAACGACAATTATATAGCTAATGACTCATAAATATGTGGCTAGCATAATGATGTAGAACATTCTTAGAATTTGTGTTTTGAGTATAAAAATGACAAAATGTCTATTTTATGTAGTCCATGATTGACGTAGAACAAATTCCATTATTTTTAATAAAATTTTATAGTAATTCAGGAAATTTTAAAATTCTAAATGATTTTTCTTTGGCTTAATTTGGGAGTTAGTTCTTAAATATTGTATATTGAAACCTACAGTATGAATTAAATAGAAAAACACTATTTATACTTAGATGGATTTAAGCTTTGAATTTTTTCACCTAATAACGATTATTATTGAGAAAAATATTTATTTTTTGTGAAGTTTTTAAAATAAGAAACTTTTAATTTTTGACGTTACCTCTCACAAATATATAATAAATACAATGGTTACTTTATATTAACATTGATGTATAAAATTTGATTGTTTTCGTTACTTTTCTAGCCATTTGGTCCTAGAAGTTCGAGCAAGAATCGATTTTTGCATTATGTACACGGATTAATTTATTGCTATTTTTATGTGTAACAAATGCTAAGATTTAATCAACTGCGCAAATCACTTCCTCGTTTTTTATTCAACGTTAAACGGGTAACCATATAAATGTTAAGTTTTATTTTTATTTTTTCAGGTATTTGAATAAAAATTATCGTGTTTCTTTTCTAGTTTACAATAAAAAATTCTGTTTACAATGAGAAATCTTGCATTTGCTAAGAGAAATTATATTTCTCATAGCTGTAAACTCATTGATTTAGACGATCCCATCAGCATAGTTAGTGGCTTTTACAACTGATATGGACAGCAGCCCTTTCTGTCTTCGGCAAATTGGAATTGATTCACAGAAAAGACATAAATGAAGAGAATGATACAGACCTAATGGAATTACAAAGTTAGTTACACCCTTCAAACAGATGAAGCTAATTTTGATTCATCGTCACTCATAAAAATTATTTCTATTTAATGCTCCCAAAATCAATTATTTTTCACTACTCACATATTATTAGCAACGTCCATTCTTTACATTTACAAAATGTAGTAAACAGCAATTAAAGATATATATATTAATAATTTTTTTTAAAATGCATGCTAGCTTTTGTATTAATTTCGAATAGAAAAGAATTTATTAATAATAATGTTTATAAAATGATTTAATATAGGACTGCATTCTGTATTAAAACTTTAAAAAATTTTATGACAACCTTTTTTAATTATATATTATTATCAATTTTATTTACTTAATTTTAAAATCATTTTTAAAGCATTAAAATTAAAATTATAACATATTGAATGTTTTAAATAAACGCGTAATAATTATGAATTATAAATCAGAAATGTTTAAACATAAATTTTTTTTGGGGTATTTAATTATTTAACAATTTTTCACATTAATGAAAAATAACATTAACTGATTTAAACACACAGATTTTAAATAACAAATAATATTCTGCTTAAAGAAAATACACAATTTTATTGCTAACAAATATAAATAGTGGAGGGAAAAAAAGCAGAATAAAAACAGTTGCTGATATACTAGTTAAAATTTTACAGCATCTTGTTTAAAATAATAAGTAAATATTTTTATGATTGAAAAATTTTATTTATTTATTTATAGCTTAAATCAGTATATACAAATTAATAGTAAAGAACGAATTGCTTATTGGTTTTAAATCGCAAATTTTATCTTATACATTAAAATATTTAAGATAAAAATAAGCCGTTGACATAAACATTTTTTTAAAATAAAAAAGAACTAGAAAGAATGAAAAGAAGACGTATTATTGTGTGTTTTATGATAAAGTTTTTGTATTTTAATTAGTGACTAAACTTTAATTACAATAATCAAAACTGTTTTAAATACGTTCTATTATGTTATATATTTAAAAACATTCTGATTTAAATTGTGCTTTTTTTACTACGTAATCTTTTATTTATAAAATTAATCGTTTTGTAGTTTTAAGTGTAAATTGTGTGTTAGTAATTTTATTTAGAATTACACAATCATAAAGAATTACATTAATATTTTCTGCGTATTAACAAAAGGATTTTGTGCTCCATTTACTCAAACATATAATTATATAACAAAACTTCACCAACATGGATTTCAGATTCAGTCATTAAAAACTCCCGATACTCAGATTATTAATCTTTATGTGTATTTGGTAAGTTAGATACATGACAGCTTAAAATTTAATTTATATTGTGTACAATATTTTCAAATGTTTATAAACTTATTTATTAAAATAATATAACAATTAAATTTATTCAAAACAATTATTAGGAATGTAAATTGATTGTAAAATTTGAAATGTCATTAAATTTTTAATCTAAATCCTTACTTTTTTTTGTAGTTACACCGTTGTTTACGAGAATTGTTTGAAGAATTTTTTTAGAATTTTGAAATTAAATGAATATATTACGTATTCTGTTACGTAACACTGTTATGCGGATCTATAATTTTTAAAACTTAATAAAATCATCCTATCAGAACTGATGGTATGCTTTTAAAAATACAGCATAAAGTTGTTACAACATTTTCCCGTTCTAATATATTTTAATATTGATATTTTTATGACAAGAAAATTTGAATAACTTGTTATGCAGTGAAAAACGAATTGTTAGATGAAAATAAATAAAAATAAAAACTTAGAAAGAATACATAAATTTATTTTAGCGTTAAAATAATCTATAAAAATAATTGAATTTGCTGAAAAATAAAAGGGTATAATAGTGGAAACTTCAAGAGATTATTTGGGGGAAGTAAAATAATGAGACTTCTCTATTAATTCGTAATTATTGAATATATTAATGACGGTTAATTTTTTGGTTTTTCTCTGATTTATAATGTTTTTGTACTGTACACTGTTTAAGTAAGGTTGCTGTTATAGTTATGAGTTTAAATCCTTTAATTGTATATTATATATTATACACATACACGTATGCAAACTAAAGGTTAAGGTTTCTGTGTGATTGATTGTGTTTGAAGAAATCTCACATAAATGATACTATGGATCGAATTTATATACGTTCGTCTGATAGATTCTTCTTTTTAAACATTTAATTATTCATGCGATATGCTCTGAAGATATTAACATTATCATCAATAAATGAAATAAATCGTTAATTTCAGGCGGAGGTAGTTTATTTTTTTCACATTTAGTTGTTGTTTTAAATTAAAATCGATAACTTCGAAATAGTTGTCTTAAAAAATTTATTAAGGTTTACACTTTGTGTTCTGTATATTGCAGTTCGAATCCCATTTTGAAAATGATTACTTACATTGAATATTCTTTAATGGGAATTTGTTCTCGAACTACTTTAGTTTGTGGCATCATTCATGCCCGGTGTGCAGTATGCAATTTTGGGAATTCAATAACGGCTACCATTCCCGGCTAACATTGAAAAAACTAGACATTTATGTTTAGTCCGGTAAAATTGGCCATCAGGTAGACCGCGGCTCTATTCTCAGCGTGTAAATGGTTACGGTACTTTTCCAACTATTTGCCATTTGTTGAATTAGCTACAGATGAACTTATTTGTCGTAGTGTGTTTCACTTGTCATTTTCTGTCGTGAAAATATTTTTATCAATTAAATGAAACTTTCTGAATTGCTGTAAGTTAATCTTATAAATTTTTATAATTTATTTGTAATACAATATACGTAAACAATTCGTATAGTACACAGAATAATTTTTTTATGTTCTCAAAAAGAGGAAAATCGTGAACGGTGGCTATTTTCGAATCTTAACACGATGGGAAATGAAAAAAGGTTTTAAATTTTATAAAATTCAATAACATTGATACAATTTATAAAACAAAAAACATCAGTTTGCTTTATATTTTATGTTCAATGCTTTTTTCGTATACTCAAGGCAGTTTCGGTGCCGAACTTTTCCATTTTGATATGTTGGTGTATGACTTTTTCCGTTTCCAACTACATCGGCCACATATATTTTCTTTCTCTTTGTAAGCTTAGGTTTGATCACGATGAACAATATTGCAATCGTTCATTGTAATGTACTGTACTTCATAATTCCAAAAATAAAATATAGATACTATCTTGTTTGATAATTAAATTTAAAAAGTTAACTATTATTATTTTAGTTATTCTACAAAATTTATTTGTAATTTCTATAATATATTTTTTAAAAAGTAGTTTTCAAAATATTATACTCAAAAATTGAACTTTCTATTTACCTGTTTTTCAGGATGCAAAATCGATTTTAGTAAAATATTGTCTCGGAGATTATTCTAACAGATCTTAAACCATAAGATAGAATCACTGATATTATTTTTGATCGTTTAATGTTGTCAGAATTAGCGATTCCCCCCCAAAAAAAACATTAATTCAAAATAAACTTGTAAAAGTTTCCTTATTGTAATTAAAGTTTTAGTTTATCAACAATTTGGGGTAAATAGGCATGTTTACTTTCCCGGCTCTGTTATATATAACAGAGGGAAAGTAGAGCGATCGGTAAAAAATAACCCCTCCAAGATTTTTTCATTTTTGGACTCAAGACACTTTAAATCGTCGGGGAAAAACAATTCTGGTTTTTTTTTTCCTGTACTATTTGAAGCTTAATAATTTGTGTGCTTTTTGTCAAAAATTTCTGAAATTTTGCAAGAGGGTTTGTGTATCGGGGGATTGATACTATTAAATTTTGGTGGTTAAAGGTCGACGGGGTGGGGAGATAAATGGGATCATGTGACGTATTTCGAGTAGCGTCTTAATGACGATTTTACTCGTTATTAGCATTTACAACTTTTTTATAAAACCCATTCCTATCTACAAAACTAAGCTTTTTGCCATTTTATAATAATTAAAAATATAAAAAGTTTTTAACAATAAAATGCTATAACAGATGTCGCCATCAAAAATTGCCGGAAAAGTTAAGCAATGTATTGCTGGAGTTTTAAGCTGTCTTTCTGTTCTGTTGATTCCATTATGTAGCTGATAATGCTCAATTGTTATCAGTTTTAACAAATACTTTAAATGTTGATCGTTCTAATTGTCATTGGCTCGCATTATAGTGTTTTAAACTGCTGATATTTCTTATTTTAGTTATACACCGGATGAATAGATATTATAATTAATAATTTTTCAAATCGCACATTTTGTGTGTCTGGGACTAAGCATAGGACGAAAATCGATTTTATCGATTTTCGTCCTATGCTCGATTATCGATATCAATAAAACTATGGAATTCAACACTAGGAATGATAATAAAATAAATATATAAAGGATTACAAACAAGAAACTAAACGGCTATTAATGAAATCACAGAAATTTTACGCATAACTGTTTGACTTTCGATTTGCTTGTGTGTGCTTTTTTAAAGTAAAAAGGATCTCTGAAAAAGACTTTCACACGAGATTCTTGGCATCTGTATTTTTTTGAGATGTTAAAAATAAATAAAATTTAAATTTAGTTATTTTAACGTCGTCTTCTAATGTCAGATTCAATAAAATAATAAATTTCAGTAATTATAGTCCTACTTATTTAACCGTTATCATTATTGGCGTGTCTCAAAATGATTACGGTAAACGAATTCTACTTTATTAAATATGTAAATATAACGGATAATACCTACCAGTAGAATTTAAAAAAACATTTTATAATTTAGGTTTATATTTGTTTCGTTTTTTATAATTTATATTGAATAAATTATATTGAATATTGATATATGCTATTGTTTAAAGCTGTAGTTATTGTTGTTCATTTGATTTAAGCGAATTCGTAAAAATCTGTATAAGATCAAAAATCTAGTCAGATATATTCAAAATTCTATATACTCTGTTAATAAATGAAACAGCTGTCAGTATTAAACAGAATGATACGCGGAAACAGAATTTTATGCATTGTTAAACACCGTATAACACGGAAATTTCATAGTTTAATCTGAATTCGATTAAAAGATAAAATTCCGTAAAAAGTATTTTTCAAATATATGGCATAATTAATTACCATAGTACGTAAGAATGCCCTCTTCTATAGATGTAATCTTATTCATCCTGGAACGTTTTTATAACTACTGTATTTGATATAGGTATTGTTTGAAAATGCTTCCTTATTTGGTTTCGTTGGATTTTTTTAATGTAGCTATTCTACCGATGATGATCTTGGAATTATTAGAGAACTAAACATAAATTAGGCACAAATAAGATCCTTTTGACATAGATCTGTACAATTTAAATTTGTGCGAAAAATTACTGAGAAATATCTGCTGATTATGGATAATGAAAAATAATACATTTATGAGAAATAACGCTCTTTGTAAGAGAAACCGACAAAATTGAGAAAAATCTAAACTTTGAATACCGGCAACGCATTTTAAATATCTACAATTTCGATAAATGCAAATTTTACGAAATGAATTTAAGTTTAAAATTAGTGCAAGCGGGTCATAATAATATCAAAATTCGAGTTTGTGAATTTATTAAAATATAGCTACTTAATAACACATATACATACATAAAATAATTAATAAATGAAATTATAATTATGTAGTGAAAAATTCTTTCGTGTTTTAGAATGTAACTATAAAATTTTAAATTCTCTTTTAGTATGAAAATCGATCGTTCTCATTACATGGTATTCATATATAATGTCATGCATACGATCGATTTTCATCACATTGTAATCGTAATCGTTCTTAATGGTTAAGAGTTAAGAATGTGATGGAACTACACATATTTGGGTTTCCCACTATCCATAAACTGACCGATCTCAATATAAATTCAAATTAACAAACTCCGTTCCCATCAATCAAAATTTATTATCGGCAAGATATAGCAAGCCAAGAGATTTAACTAGTCATTTAATCTCGATGATGATATATACTGTATATGGAAACATCAAAAATATTTCCAAATTCATTTAATTAAAGTTATTTTGATTTAATAACTAGTGGCTTGAGCTTTTCAACAGAGTTGTTGTTGTTAATTTTTTTTTCTAAAATAGTTTTTCAACGAGTTCTTCAATATATATATGTTAGTCCTTATTGAACTTATTTTTTACTGTAAATGAACTTATTTAGATATTAAAGCTTTCGATCGAAAATTCGATACTGTTACGTTGAATGCGATTTCCACTTCTTAAACTTTAGCGTAAACAATAATGTTTAATACTAACGTCTACTTTATAAGAAAAAGTAATTCACTAAGATTTTCTAGTGAATTAACCTGAATAAATAAATAGATATATATTTACTGATATATTTTAATTAATCGTGATAGTGGAAATAATGAAAACGAATTTAAAAATTAATCTAATATATTTAATTATTGACATATTTATTTCATAAATGAAAACTTGTCAATAGCGAACGTTACCATTTGAAATTAGGACGTTTAGATCATGTTTATATATAATTTTTTATAGTAAAATTAATTACTAATATGATCCTTTTACTTAATCTGAATCTTTCTAGAGGAGGGGTGTTATTAAATATTCGTATATTTTATCATTGCAAATGTTGTCTGCCAAAGCATGTGAACTACCCTACTTATTATTTATTTATATATTCATTTATATAATCCTTCATTTATATTACAGGGCATCTGAAAGAGACAAATGTCAAGGTGCCCCTCGGTCTTTTTTCTAACTTGGTAATTTCTATATATGGTAAAATATGAAATTAAATTAAAATCGACGGTTTGATAAATGATGAACAAATCCTTTCTCCTATGAAGCAATTTTATATTTATTTATATTGAAGATACTATCGAAATCGTAAATTTAGAGCCATATTTTTTTTTTAATTTTAATAATTGAGTTAATTTGATGCCAAATGTTATATATTATATAACTTAAAGTAATAGTTTTTTTATATCAAACACGGATAAAACAATTATTGTGTATAGATACAAAAGATCAATTAGATACAAAAGACCATTGATCTTTTGTATCTATAAACGTGTAATCTTCATGTAAGTGATTACAAATCTATAAATTCCAATGATATTAATCTCGATTTTTTGGGGATTCGTCTTTAATAAAATTATAAAACTATTGTAAAGTAATTGTAAATGTAAATTACATCACTTTGTTTCTTTTCAAATAATTGAAAACATTATTTTAATAAACATGAAAAGTTTTAATCAGTTCTGATCAGAACAGCATGCAACGTTATATATATAAATAAATATATAACATACACGTAATTGAACTGAAATTATACGGTTATAAATTATAATTAAAAAATTTACAAAGGTTTCGCTAATAGCCGAAAAAGTATACATAGAATTATATTATTAAAAAAGACAATGTCTTGGTCATCCAATTCACTTAATCTTCTATTAAATTATTTCGATAACGTTTAATTCTAATGGTTACAGTTAAAATCATAGAAAATGCTATATGATTACTCAGCTTTATTTCTGAATAATTTATGTGTGAAAATCTTGAATTTCTGTTAAGTATATAAATGATACAACGATTTAATTAATTTCGATACTTTAAACGGAATCATCGAAAATATTTTAATTATGTATATCACGCTGTTAAGTAAAGTTGTAAATTTAATCATGTAAATAATTCTAAATTATAAAATACGTTTTCGAAAATTAACTAACGAATCAGATGGATTTAATAAATAATAATATTACATTTAAAATAAAATGGATATAATTTAAAATTATTAGCACCGATATTTATTCGTGGAAACAATGAATGTACGATGACAAAACGAAATAAAGGTGTCTTTTTTATTTTCCTCGTTCTATAGTTTTGGATTCTTGTCATTTTATTATGATCTACAAATTTTAAACACAATGGCTACAGACTTGATGCATTTTTTCTTTCAACAACAACAAAATTCTTCCGCAGTATTTTAAGTAGTAGCCTAAGTAGTGCTATGATGTACAGTACATACAACAGATAAAGTATAATATACATCTTTATTGTATTTTGTTCGAGTAATGTTTATTTTAAATTCACGATATTTTAATCCTAAAATAATTAAAACTGGTGTTTATTATTTTATTTAATTTTAGAAGAATAAGAAGTAACTTATTTGTTTATTCTAAATTACGTCAGTAAAATCTTTAGTATAGAGATTGATACTAAAAAGCAAACATATAATTCCCTTTCCAAGGAGATGTTTTAAACACATCACCCATCAAGAAAACTACACTTTTGATAGAGGAATAAAGGTCGAAAAAGTACGGAAGGTTGTTATTAAATATAACTTGTTTCTTTGTCGAATAATTTTTGTAACGATTTATTTCTGCAATAGAGGATAATTCTGCAACAAAATTTATGGGCGTTCAAAGTTTATGCGACGTATTTTATTCTAGGTCACATTTCCCAGACGGTCAATTTAAACTAAAACCACATTGTTAATGCTTGTTGTTCTACAGTCGATTGACCAATGTAACACAAAAACTATTATTTATTATTATTATTATTATTATTTTAAATACGGAAACTATAATTTAAAGATTGGAATGTGCTGTTTACATATAACACGTTATTGGAAGAGTACAATAGGACATTTTCATTGAAAATATGCATACAATAGCATATAATAGTGTTTGTGTTAGACCTTTTGTTTTGTTAATAATTTGTCTTATGTCAACACGCTTTGGTCTCTGTTATTTGATACTTAATGTTTTTCTATATGATTTGCTTATATATGATTTAATCAAATAGTATCAAAGTATCAAGTTTGTGTGCTTTTGTACTGGTTAATTTATGACTATATTCGCAATTGTTTTTTTTTTAATAAATAAAATGTGTTAATAATTAATTTTGTTTCACGTTTTATACAAGCAATATTCTGATGAAAATGGATTAAATGTATCCTATTTTAATTTAATAATCTAATTATAGTAGAAATAAAATTTATGCAAATTAAAATACCAGATTTACCTTTTTTTTTGGTGATAGTCGTATTGTATGCGTTTGGGCGAATTCGGTGATTTAGGTAATTCGGGAACATTTTTACGAAAAGTTTAAGAATTATTAATCTGTAATACAGCATAATATAGTAATTAACGAGAAATTAATTAATTAATTAATTATATTTCTTTCAATTGAAAGTTTTAATGAAATATTTACAAATTCAGAAACAGTATACCAAAAGAGAAAAAAGAAAAAAAAAGGCATCCACTGATGAGGCTAACAGGCACATGGTGAATAAAGTAAGAGATAATTGGTAGTTTCAAATTGTGTGTCCATCTCTGTGTTTAATTCTCTCGAAGACGGATAAAAAAGAGTGATTTTAACTCGTTTATTCTTAAAATTTACAATTTTTTAGAATTATCATTTTAACGTATACAATAAACCGATCCCATTGTTTTAATTTTTATTTTATAACAAAAAAACAGATTTATAAATTTTTGAAAATTATAGTGTTTAATCAATATTTTAGTTATTTTCGAAAAATGTTCTGATTTTTTAAAATTGTCTTATGAGTTTCTTTAATATAATCTGAACATTATTTTAGATGAATTATACTGAGAAAAATTCCAAAAATTTTCTCATTTTAATACATTTTGCAATAATATTATTTAACCAATTTAAAAAGATTTGAAGTTTCGACATTTGTCATTTCTGTAGTGCTTGAATTCTGTCTGTATTTATAGAATTTCTGAAAATAAATTTTTGTTATTTAATTTTCATTACAGTCTTATTTATATTGTTACTTACGGAATAAAAGTATGGAATGATGCATATCTTTGGCATGATATTTTATTACTACGTAAAGCAAAATGGCCATGAAAACCAATGTTCTAAACTGGTTTTACATAGAGTAGACGGAACAATGGCACAGTCCAATAAAGCAGAACATGTCCGATAAACTCGTTGGCGAAGAGAACAGAAAGCAATAAGTTCTCGACTCTACTACTCAATACTTCTCCCTGTTCAGTTGCTATAGAAACGATTGATCGAACGAAGAAGGTGGAAGGGGAAGTGATACAAATTAAGTGGCTGATGTCACTTGCTGTTGGAGTATATCATGGGAAAAGTGTCTACTCCACTCGTCAGATGATCAAGAAAACAGATTGTTTTTATCCGTCAATAAAAGATTTTTTTTTATGTTCTTAATTCTACTCTTATATATTGAATAAATACAATATAAATTTTACTCTATTACATTTGAAATTAGAATAAATTTAATACGTTTGTACATATATATACAAAGAGTTCGGCACATACTTTTACAGAATGGGAAAAAAAAAGTATTTCCGCAATTAAAAAAAATTGGCTGAATAATCTTTTAGTAAAAAAAAAAAAAAAAAAGAAAGAAAAGATACCTTTACTTCATTATACTTTGGTTCTAAAAGTGCTAATTGCATCAACGATGAAAGGAAATGGCTAGTGAAAGATTTTTCGAGTCAAATCCTGTGATTTTAAAGTAGTGAAAAAACAATCTTTCTGAAGAATGTGATGATATTTGAATAGAGAATTTTTTTTAAACAATACTGTCCATTTTCAAGTTTGACATTGGCAGTTCAACATTTAGTGTACTTTTTTTAATATCATAATCCTCATGAATGAGGAATTTATGGTCCCTCATATCAAACTAATTGAAGAATAGCAAATAAAAGACATTTGTATAGTTTGATAAAAAATAATAATAAATAAAATTTTACATAAAATATCTTAGTTTCAATTATATTGGTTACATTTTTTTATTTTTAAGTTATGCCTGACTGGAATTACTAATATTATAATTTATTCATTTTTTTAATATAATTTTAAATTTTCATGAAAGGCATCATCAATAATTACTAATAGTCACACAATTAAAATAAGTCTTTACACATTTCAAATTTTGTTTTCCAACATGGAAAATACTGATAATGTGAGAACATTTTATCAAGGAAAAAAGAAAAAAAAAATTAAAATGATATTTGGTCTGTCCCTGATATATTCTTGCTGCTATTACCAATTATATTTTTAAAATCAGTATCTGTCAAAACAAATTCTAAAATTAAAACATGACTAGTGACCTCCATTGGCTGAATAATTAGGATTTTATCTCGCTATTTATTTATATTATTATTATTATTATTATTAATTTTGAAAAATTGTATAAATTTGTGTCGACGTTACGCCATTAATTAAGCAGTTAATGGAAGAATATTTCCAATTTTCTCCTTTCACATATTGTTTTCGAAAATCATTTCATTAAATAAATAAGAAATTTGAAACAGTTTTTTTTTAATATTAAGATCTTATCATTTTTGATGTATTCTAAAAATGTAATGATGCCGTAAAAAAAGGAAATATAAATTAGATGGAAAAAAACTATTGATAAAAGAAATTGTATCTTATGTATTAGTTTATTTTTATTCTTCTGTTTGTTTGTTTTCGATTCATTGAACAGCTCATTTCATTTCTCAATTTATTGCTTTAAAATGTTTTATTTTAGATTAAAGTTTTTTTAGACAAGAGATATGTTTTCTATTACAATTTTGAAAATGTTTTTAAGTTTCAGTTTTAAGATCTTGTACATAAATTCCATTAAATTAAGGAAACTTTATTTAGCATTTTATCATATTCAATTGTAATTAATGGTTTTAAAATGATTTTTACGATGTTTTTAATAATACGCCTAATGATTCCTAAAATTAAAAAAAAAAAATTGCAAATTATAAAAAAGCTCATTAGAAGAAACGACGATTTTCTTCTAATTGTCAATATTTGAATTTAAAATAACGCAAGGTTGTTTAACAATGTTTAATACATTGTAAACCTGGATAATTTAGAAATATGGTAAAAATAAATTAGAATTTTTACAAGAAATTTATTTCTTTGCAATTATGTAGCATTTTACTGCCTGTAAATTAGGAGTTGTTTGCTTTAATTTCCATAAATTGAGGATTGTTTAGCGTAATTTCATTGGATAATATTAAAATAGATAATGTTGACAAGTAAAATAGATCAGTTTAAAGATCGATTTAATTATAGGTCGATTAATTGATCAATTTAAGGATGCCGGTCTTTAATTATCAATTAACTACTGTTACGACTGAGTCATGACTATTAAATGTTCTTTGAAAGATCTTGAATAATAATGAATAAGTTTGGGCATTGTGTGCTTAACATCATCACATAAATAAGTTAGAAATTAAACGAAATTATCAGAAACTTTATATATATTAACGTGGAAATGATATTTAAAAAAAATCATATCTATTACCAGTTTTATGTTTAGAATTATTAAAATTTATATTCTTTGGCGAATTTAATATTGTTTAATAGCAGTCAAAGCAGAAAAAATTTTTTATTTAATATTTTTCATCGATAGAACATAAATAAATATATAAAGTTATATTAAGGTAAAGCCTATCTTTATTGCTTCGTTAATAAATATAAAATATAGGATTATTTAAATAAAGGTAATCTATACTTCTGTAGAAACAAACAATAGTAAAGTTACTATTAACGATGGAACATCATACTTCACTAAATCGAGAATAAAATAATCATAACTGTTAAATAAGGGATAAATTTTGTTTACGCTTTTACATTAATTGCAGTGCTGTTAATTTCAGATTAATTTGTCGTTTCTGTGTCACTAATAGAATTTTGGATATAATCATATTAAAAAGGGTTACAGAAATCAATATTTGGGCATAATTATTAGTTAAAGACAGCCATATTCACAATGTGAAAGTTACATTGAAAATCGACTGGTAGGAGACGATTTTCAATAATCCTTCTATTGTGATTTCTGTATTCTGTATATCATATGAGGAGTACAGAAGATACCTCTGATGTCGTTGCAATATATCAAGAAGTTGTATCGATATTATTTTTTGCCCTTGGCAGAAAATACCATGCTGCTCTTCGTATTAAAATGCGGTGAATATGTTGAACAGTTGATGCCGAGAATTTTCTATGTAACACATTTTCCTTTAGTGCTTTTTCGGGAACAGAGTCCCTTCTGGTTATCATTGAAATTAAATAAAATTTCCACGCTTCAAAAATCCACAACTTGCAGAATATTTTGATAGAAACTGCATTCCTCAGCCCCGCTATAAATCTCCCGTAATCGATTTTTAATTTTTTTTCGCTAAATTTAGAAATATCTTTACTTTTTTGAATTGAATTTCTATATTGTTGCCTTTTTTCTATTTTCTTTACTCCTGAAAATATTTTCTGAGAGAAATTTCAGAGTGGAATTAAATTATCTTATACGAAAGTTTTATGATTTTATGTAATTATTTTTTCTTAAAAGAATATCGAAGTGTGAGATCTTTTAATATATTATATCACAATAAATTTTGATAATTCAGAAAATTAAAAATAACTAATTACGGACATTAAAATAAATTCTACGCTTTAAAGTTAGCTTAGATTCTAATAAATACAAAGAAATTAAATGAATATATACATATTTT
The DNA here is from genome assembly GCF_030686945.1 of Centruroides vittatus. Taxonomy (NCBI): domain Eukaryota; kingdom Metazoa; phylum Arthropoda; class Arachnida; order Scorpiones; family Buthidae; genus Centruroides; species Centruroides vittatus. Next base: position 776,569 of record NW_027122427.1, on the reverse strand, counting down.
ATTTAAAACTTTAAAAATTTTTTAACATAATTGTTTACAAAACGTTATGTATGTCGATGCTCATTTAAAAATGAATATAGTAAAAATAAAAACTAGGAAATTAGAAAATGTAATTTTGTATTATGAGTTCTATAATTTGCAGAATCATTATTTTCGAATTAGATTCATTCACAAAGTATTAGATGTAGTGAAAGAGAGGATAAAGTTAAATCCCGATATACTTATCCAAATATTTCAATTGAAAAAATCAATAGAAATATTATTTAGTTTCTTATTCCTGACTTTTTCCCTCTCCAATAACCATTTTCCATCCTTGGAGCGCATCCGGGAAACAAGAATGGAATATGCTTCAGGCAGGAATCAAATCCGGATCGTTCTAATAGTAGCTTGATTTGCTTTCACGACACTGTTTTTGATTTGTATCCAAAGACGACGCTATGGCAACATTTTTTGCTTTAAATGAATATAATATTTATAATGATAAAAAAATAAAATAAAATCTCCAATTTATAAAAGTCTAATAAGTACTAAGTTAAACACTTCACAGATTGACGTTTTATTGAAATGTTTAAGAAAGAGTAACTGTACGGCCGTTAAAATCTGTAAATGATGATCCGTTATCAGAATTTTATCGAGTGTTAATTTTCTTTTTAACCAATAAAGATTCGTTTGGAATATTCAGACAGGTGACGAGTTGCAGTCCAATTATGTTAGCCTAACTATCTATCAGATTAAGAAATGGACACAACGTAGAATTTCCATTAATCATAACGTTCATTATGGTTTAGTTTATTAAACAGCGTGTTCTTTAAATGGGAATTCGCCTTTATATGTAAAAATAATAATACCGTATAAATACAAAAGAAACACATTTCTATGTATATGTAATTGTACAAATTTTAGAATGTTTGTTAATGTTTTGCAATATATAAATAAATAAACGTGTGTTTATTTATTTACGTATTGCAGAATATGAATAACATACAAATATGTTATTTATTTATTTGTCATTTGTCTAAAGCTGAAACGTTGTCAGTGACAGTTTTCTTAGTTTATTTAAGGTTGAATTACAAGCATTGATTTTTATATGAATGAACGTGAGATATGCATCGTGTGATCGGTTTTTGTTTATATGAACCTTTGACAAAAAAAAGAGCATAGTTATTTTTTCATTTTCAGGAATTCGTATATATGTGTACATTGGGAAACTACTCGTTACGTTTCTGATTCTCTATAATTTATTTATTCAAGCAAAACAGTTTATAATACAGTAGAGCGTCGATAAGTGGAACGTCGGTAAGTGGAATGGCCGGAAAGTGGAACGATTTTCAGTCGGACTGTGTCGTGCTGAATCGAATGTTTTTGATACTAAATTTACTTCTAAAGTATAATTTTCATGTTTTTTATATTCTTTAATATATTTATTTTGTTTGTACAAAATGCAGAAATAATTTTTAACGACACGATAGCCTCGATGATTATTATAAAAATTTTCGTTAGGCTTAAAATCGACGAAAATTTAACACGAAGCGACACGCAACGGAGAAAAATTCAACAGGAAGCGATACGCAACGGAGAAAAATTTGAACATCGGACAGGTTAATGTATTTTTTCGTACAAAGTCGGAAACTGGAACAAATCATTAACTGGAAGGACCCCAGTCCCCAATTGGTTCCACTTTTCGACGCTCTACTGTATTTTCATTTTTTTCGTATTTGAGAGAATATCATAAACACTGTAGCTTAATCAATTGGATTAATGAATTTTTTTTCCTATCGAAACAAAATTCGATTGTCATATTGAATGATGTTTTCACGTTTATAATAATATTATAAGTTTTAAATATATTACTAAAAGAGATTTTCTTGTGTGTAATTTTAATACACGTCTGAACAATAATGTTAGATAAATTACTTCATTATTTTAATAATTTATCTAAATTAATCTGTTTATTTATTTTATAATGAAGTTAACAACAGGAAAAGTAAATATACTAAGATCTAAAAAATATCTAATGTTAAATATATATATATATATATATATATTTAACATACCTTATATTTTAAAAATATGTTACATATCTGTAGAAAAAGAAAAACTCTACAGCATTATGTCTGTAATCTCTCGAATTAGGGTAAAGAATCGAAATCGATGGGAATTTTGTTATTAATTGTCAATTTATTGATTTAGTTTGTGTACCTAAAATATAGTTGTGATATTTTTTAATAAAATAAATTAATGTTTACTATATTGTGTTAAATGTGATAGAAATAAAATTTTAAATACCACCTAGTTGCTTGAAAAATTGGATGAAAATTCGATCAAGTATTTTGGTGTAATTCAAAATTAAATCCAGTTCTTTAGGAGTGACTTATTTACAGTGATTGGTTGAGAATATATAGCTATGCTGTGTTTTAAATAATTAAAAAATATATATCTCCTAGGATTGTTTTTCCATTGAGCATTTTTCAATTAGATTAGTTAGTTTGAAAATTATTATTACTGAATATTTAGTTTTTATGTACTGTTACAGAAAAAGTTATTTCAAAATTTTAACAGTTACATACCAGGTGATAACCAAAGAACTTGTTTTCGAAAAAGTCGTTATGAAACAGTTTCTCGTTTATTGAAAGGTTCAACGACCAGTTTTTTAAAAATTTATCACAAAAGTTGAATTAAAAATTTGAAGACTTTTTTTTATTTATTTAATTTTTCTCTTGATAAAATGGTAATTGAATTCTTTCTTCGTTTCGGTAATTGTATTAACGATGAAGAACATTTAATGTTTCACTCCCATTTTGGTTGATGTTAGTCTGTGTTTTCTTGTTTCATATTGCAATGTTATTGGTTTTATGGAGGTGAACCAGTGAAAATGCTTATTGATGGCTGATTCGATAAGTTCGCCAGATGAGAAAAGAGGAACAGTAATCGATAAACTATGATTGAATTTTCCTAAAACTAAAGAATGAATCGAGATTCGATTTGAATTCTTTAAAATAAATATTAGGCCTACTCTGTCAATCATTTTAAAATCACGAAAGGGTTTTTTAGTTAAACTTTTTTGAAGATAATTTTCTAATAAATTCATTAAGTAAATTCGCTTAATTTGTAAAATGTGTTTGTTTAAATTATTTAATAATCAGTAAGCTAAATATATTTGATTAAAATAAATTAATTTCGCTATTTTTATAAATGCATTGCTGAAAATACAGACAGGCGCATTATATTAATTTTATTTATAATCGAGCAAACAGAATATTAAATTAACCCATTTATAAAATAGACTTTTGAAAAGACATTTATAGTAGTAATAAGACAATTTTAGTTACAGATTTTGAAACAATCTGTTATTAAATAAATATCAACAGATTATATGGAATTAAAGTTCGTAATTCTTGTTCTAGCTTTCTCAAAAATTGAGGAATGGGATTCTCTAGATTCTTCCCTCACGTCTTATCGATCCTCAGTCCTTCTCAGCTGACAGTTTCGCAGCTCCTATAGTTTATTTCTTTGTGACTATAATATTTTTATAATTTATTTTAATATTAAATCATAGTTTTACTTTTTAAAATTTATATCGTTATAAATTCGATTAACGATATTGCATTAAACAGAAAAAGAATGAGATTTGAAATACGAACTGCAGTGTAAACTTACCGTTTCTTTTCTTATTTCTACACGCTTCGCTTGATTAACAATATTCATTGATCGGATTTTTCTCAGTTAATTCGATTTGGCCAATTTATATTTAAATATTTAATATATAAATTGAAGAATAAAAAGATAATCTGATGTAGTTATTTTTATTTTCTTGTGTAAAATTCAAATAAATAATTTATTTGATTTAATAAAATTGCATGAAACTTTGTTCAATTTTTTAAATCAATTATTTATTGGAAATCATTTCGTGTTTTCGAAAAATAACTATAATATTTAATAAGTTATGTAATAATACATTAGTATCAAAAATTTATTTTATATCTAATTAAATCAACATTTTTAAAGCTCTGTTTGAATATGCGGAGTGTTATTTAGTAGAAAACAGTCGTAAAGTTACAACCTGAAAATTATTATAATATATATATATATCGGTATATATTTTTAAAATACAGTTCAAGCCTTTTGTTATTTATAATTTTTAAGTGATAAGTATTTCGAAGATGTCGAATGTACTCTAATGAAAATCCTTTTTTCAAGTTTCGTCTACAAAATATTTAGTTGTCCGCATAGCAAGACTTATTCATAATGGAATAACTTTAATATCCGTAATTTATCGAATCAAATTAGTTTTAAAGGTAAAGAATAAAATCATTTACTTTACTTTATCTTCCCAGTAATATAAGCATTATTATTATTATTAGAATGGTGTACTTTCTATTGATTATAATTTGTATACCTAAATTATTGGAATTCATTATTGCATTAATTAATTAAATTTTGAAATTTATTTATAAAATATTTATTAAAAAATCTAAAAAGATTTTTCACAATCCGTTGTTAGTATTTCGAATTTTATTGAAAAAATATGAGTTAAGTTTTTAGAAATTAAATGATAATAAATTTAGTTTGCTTTAAAGAAATTTAAATAATTTAAAATATTTATTTCTCATCATTACATTCTTCAGTATTAATTGGCATTATAATTTAAATGATTTTTCTGGATAATGACTAATTAATTATTTACATACGACGATAATATATCGTCTTTATATGTGACAGTAATACGTGAAAAGTCGACAAGTGAATTAAATAAACAGTTGAAATGCAATGACAAGGGTATTTTCTTCTTATTAGAATTAAAAAGTAAAGCTTAATTTATTCTTCCACAAATTATATTTACTTAAATATTGGCAATATATATTTATATTATCGGAAGTAATTTAAAGACTAACTTGTCTAAATGAATGTTTTTCTTTTATCACTCAGTCGAAACACTTATTAGCGAGGTTGAGGCCGAAGTTTTAAACGCAAAAACGTGCCAGTCGGATGTTCAGCGCCGCCTTCCTGTAAGCCTAGAAGTTTGACAATGGCGTTTGGAATGTCGAGCATATCCACTGACTTTCTAAACACTATTGTCAAACTTCTAGGCTTACAGGAAAGCGGAGCTGAACGTCCGACGTACACGTTTTCGCGTTTAAAACTTCGGCCTCAACCTCTCTATTGTGCATCGTTTATACGAGTATTTTTATATTTAAATTAGCTACTTGCTATTTAGTAGTTAACCTTCTTTAGTTCTTTAGTAATTCTCTGTTCTGTTTACAAAATATTAGTACAAATGTCAATTTTTATTACTTCAAAATTTGTTATAGCTCCGTCGCTTGTTCGTCTCTGAAATTGGCACTGGATCGAGCGTGGCGCCATTTAAAATAACCAAGCACCTCAAATAACAAGAATTAATTATAGTAACAAGTCTATACGCGAGATAGTATTTGAGAGTTTGGAAGTCACGTGATTTAGTAATGATAACGCCGTTCGTAATGCTAAATTGTGCATTCAGTACCGTAATTTACAAATACTGAAATGTATTCTATTTAAAATTTACGGAGAAGATCCGCTCATTTCACCAATGTAGCGTTACCTACGTAATGCACTCACGAAGATGGCGCTATATCGAGGGTATTGTTGCTAAACTTCCTTAATATTTTATTAATTTTCCCACTATATAAAGTTTGTAATTATCAATACATCTTTCGTGTATCGTATTAATTCAAATGCTATTTTTCCTATGTATCTAACTTTCTAAATCTGTTGAACTTGAGATAAAATCGACTATTCCTGACTGATACGCATCATTTCGGACGAAAGAAGTTTTATTAGAAAAATCGATCATCGAATTATACTTAGTACAATCATTTTGTAATTCGTGGAAATTTTCGATAAAAATAACTCGGAAAATTATCACTTATAGAGTCCTCTTATCTGACATTCGATATCATCGGAATACAATTAAGCTTATATTCTTTAAATTCTTAATTTGAGTACTTCTAAGTATTTTCTTTATAAGATTATATTGTAATTAATTCTCGTCTTTTTAAATGGAACATTTAAAGTTATTTTGAGGAAATGCCAACTGTATATTTCGATGGAGAAGATTCATATTTCCGAGTTAATGCTAGCTGTTTGTTTTTCCTTTATGAAAATTGGATATGTAATAATAATTCTGAGATGCAGTTTTTAGATATTTACATTAATTTTTTATACTAATTTTTCTTATTTTTTTATCGATAAAAACTTGTATTTTAATGCTGTATTTTAATTTAACATTTCCTCCACATTGTAACAAGAATATACATGGACGATTTTTGAGAAAAACTGATGCTGAAATTGTGTTTAGCAGAGCCCTTGTCAGTTATCAGTTATGAAGTGTCTCAATGAGATTTGATTAGTTTCGAATCTGTGTTTAGCGATGTCCGTATGCCCATCACTATTAAATTCGATTAATCAAATAAAATAATTGATTATGCTAATTATGGTTTATTACATTCGTGCAATGAGACTTATTTATATTCTTAATTAACATCCATTTGTACTCGCAAGTTTTTTATTGCGTCGCTTAGCGTTACATCGCGCCTGTGTAAAATTTATTTGTAGTGTCCAATTACAAATGTTAATTAAAAAATAAAATAGGCCTACTGTAATTAGAATTAAAAGAGGAAATAATTTATTCTATGATATTTATTAAAATTTATTATTTTAAAATAGAACAATAATAAATAGCCTATTATTACTGTTTATATTTTTTCATTTTTATATAATTTATTAGATTATTTTTCTGTGCTGGATTTTATGAGGAAAACCAACTTTTGTATGTTCGAGAATCTTTCTAAAATAACTATTTTTCTAAAATATTTATTTTTAGATCTATAAAATCTGGAATATTTTAGTATTTTCAATACGCTGTCAAGTAATTAGTAATAAATTATTTCTAATAGAAATTACTTTTATAAAATAATTACGTATTTATTTATTTATTTTTAGATATTTTTGTCAGCACTGTATTTTGTAAACTATCACAATTTAATTCTGTAAAAAAATCCAGAACGTTTAATTTAAATAATAAGAACAAACGTTGCGAGATTAGCGTTAAGGTTGAACTGGTTTTGAGGCAGTTGTTTACGAATTATGTATGTTTAAGCTAACTTATACATTTAGATTCAAATGTAAAATGGTGATTATCTATAATGCTTATCTAAAGATTGAGTTCAAACCATTTAGTGCTTGCATAGATATGTATTGATATGATCGAGCTTATGTAAAGAATAGATTTTAAAGTTATATTCGAAATCGTATTAAATTGATGCATTGACATTTTCGATTAGGCCTACATTAGAGAGCTCCTAAATATACAGTAAGATCATACGTCTGAAAATTATAATTATATATGCATTTAAAAAATATAACGTACTATATTAATTCTTCTATTTTTGATGATGATTAAAATTTATCAGTAGAAATTAGAACAATTTAAATTTAAGAATTATTATTTTGAATTTAAAAAAATGCATTTATCTTATCAAAGCATCTGTTAAGTACTTAAATTTAGTAGCTTGCAATTAAAGTTTATATATTTTGAGAAAAAATTTTATGACTATTTCCCCCCCTCCCCCGTTAAATAAAAATAACTTAAGTACAATGTTTGTTTTACTTTACAAAACTCCCGCTGTTGATTTTGGTCCTCCTTATTTTGAATAATTATATTGTTAATGTTAATTTGAGTAATTTTTTTTAAAAAATATGTTTCGGATTTTTATGGCACAGATCTTATATCTTATGCGATGTAGTTTTTCTACATATTGCAGTTGTTAGAGTTTACTTGCACTGGATAAAGTGTAAAAGAAAATATTTATTATTTACGAATAGAATAGACCGAAAAACTTGTACGCATTTCATTTTATGATCGTTTCTTGTACAGAATTAAATGGATTGTGCTTCTATGCATTGGATCGATAATCCCACTTATCTTCGCAAATGAAAGGTTTCAACAGGCAGAACGATAAGATCGGATGTAAATGGTTTTTATGTCATTGGGGTTACTTTTATCGTGCACGATGTTTAAATAGCGGGTGTTTTCCTATTAATCTGTTTAAGACCGGTTTGACAGCTTAATACGTTACACACATCTTTCATGTAAAGTGCTTAATTACTTATTTTAAGATGTCTATTATTGAAATTATGTAGGATTCACTCATGCATAATAGAAAGTCTTACGAAGCACATTTGCATTTGCTTCAATGTATGGTTCACTTTTGCAAAGATGGAAGGAACTTTTTATCCACGTAGATAAATGCTTATTCGTGTTATGTTTGAATCTGTTAGCAGAGTCAAGGATGTGTTTACGTATGCTATACTTTTTCATTTGAAATATTCGCAGTCTTTCAGACATTAAATGTTTAAACAAGAGGAAATCATACAACGTGAGATAAATTTATTACATATCGGGATTATTTTAGACAAAATCGCAGTCTGTAACCGAGCTTTGTTTGTATTCATCAATTATTGTTTTAAATATTATATTATTTTAAAAATAATAATTTCTCATTTTAATTTATATGAAATATATAATTGGTTTATTAAATCTGATCTGAATTATTTTCTTTTTCTTTTAGTTGAAGTATTCAAAATAAGTTAAAGATTTATTTTTTGTGAAGATCTTAGAAAATTTATTAAGGAAATTCATATCGATCTTATCGTGATTTTTTAAAATGATGCTTTCCGTATTGTTTTTTACTCCTCGTTTGAGGAGTAAAAAACATTAAATCAATTGAGTACTTAAAACACACACACACACAACAAAAATGCACTCTGCACAACATTAAATATCGAAATAGAGTATACTTTACATTTCTTACTTAATAGTTTCTGTTGACAATTGTTAGTAAAATTGATAATCGTTTTTTTTTTTTTTTCTTTAGTTTTCTACACAGTTTTACTCGTTAACAATAAAATATGAATTGTCTTATTATTCAAATGGTACAGATTTTGTGAAAATCGCTAAAATTACTTTTATACTCTACAATTCTATAATTGTCATGAATAATCAATAAAATCGCATCTTAAACATATATGAAAAAATTATTCGTAAAATTTTTAAACAAAGTTTCTCGAAATGTCTTTTTTTGTTTTTTTTTTAATACTGAATTTTTGAATAAGAACAATTGAACTATGTAAAGAATAGACATTGAAGTAAATTTACATATTGAAATTTAATGTCGAAGGAGTATTTGCGTTGTAGTGAAATTATACAAGCGACCAAACCTCGAATGACTTATCAACTTGACACTTACATAACGGTTAATGACATTCTTTGTTTTCTGCTTCTAGTACAGGAATGACTATCTCTTTTTTAACGTATTTTTTATTGTTTAATGATATTTTCTTGTATGCATCCATTTATATCGAATAAAATGACATGTAGTGACAGCGTAAAGATTCTTCAAAATCTTAAATTTTTTACATTGAAGTATTATTAAAAAATTGCTTTTGTATCTAACTATAATGTGTATATATACATATATAAATTTATACAGCTTATTATATACTGTATTGAGTAAATAATAATAACCGAATTAAAAGTTCTGTCTATTTTGCAAAAACATTTAGGGGAAACTCGATTATCTGGAACTTCAGATTATCCAAAACGGTTTTAAAAGGTATAACGTTATTCTGTACGTACTTCAGAGATTAAACTCTTTATGCAACTGAAAATCACTATATCTATCGAGTGTAGTCCTGCGAAACTAAGTCGTATACGTAACATTATGTTAGATTTTGAGTAAATTAATTTACCTTCAAATACAGCAATTACATTACAGTATTTATAGTTTATGGAACTTTAAAAGTACAGTTCAATTTTGTTCCTAAAGCACAAGTACAAGAGAATTTCTGGATTATTCAAAATATTGTTTTCCATTATGAAAAATGTAATACATATGTATTTATTTACTTATTTCTAATTGAAAACCGCTTTCTTCAAAGAAAATCAATTTACATATACCTATGCATACAGAAACAAATAAAATTTCTCAGTTGCACGCTAGAAACATTAATACTTCAATAATCCAAATTATTACTCTCTACAATGCTATGTCTATCACAGCCGTACAGTTTTAACTTTAACTCAACATAATAAATATATAAATTATATTCAGATTACAAATCATATCAAAAAAGATAAAAAAAAAGTAGATATTTGGAATATTTACTCACTGAAATGAAATAAGAATTTTATTAAATAAAATCATACTAGATTTTATATTATTGGTATATAATAAAGTAAATCAAAGGTAACAGTAAACTTTCAATACAAGATTATTAAGAGGAATGTGTTGTGAATTTAAAATAAATATATACACACACACACATATATATATATTCTGTATTCAAATGGATTCAGTAATTGAACCTGTTTTAGTAAATTGAAATAATAAACAAAACTATAACGTCTGAATTGTGAGCTAGTTCGAATTTTATTCTAACTGTAGATAAAAAAGTCATAGTAAACTAAGAATTTTCTTTTCCGTTTTCTATCACTTTCAATACCAACTAAATAGAGTAAATAAAATTGTAAAGCTATTTCTACGCAGGCATTCAATGCTGCTGCTAAAATTCATTTTTTTAGTATTGAACCGAAGTAATAAGGAATGATAGAACGATACAAGAATTAAAATGCAATGATCTGTGTAAATTTCCGTAATTTTTTTAGAAAGATCCGCAAAGATACATAAGTAAATAAAATAAATCTTTAGAATAAACATTCAAAATAAAAATTATATAATAAAAAAATAAATATATACAAGTATCTTAAGAAGTACTTACGATTTATTAATAATTTTCTTAAAGAAATCAGCTAATTAATCATTTATAACTTTTTTTTCTGTTTCCGTACGAACTGAAAGAAAAGAATTTTAATAAATGGATATATAGTTACCAATTTATTAAAATTCCCAATAAAAGTTGTTTGTACTTAGGATTTTTACTGATTAGAAAAACAAATTACATTAAAACATTGAGAGAACAAAAAGTTCAAATCCTTAAATATTTTAAAGAGAAACTTAAATAATTAATATTTGTAAACAGAAAAATAATAAGAATTAGTAAAACAGTTGAAAAATAATAATATATAATATATTAATATCATCAGAAGTTCATTAACACACAGAAATTGCTGTAACGAAAACTTTGGGATTAGGAGTGTTGGTTAATATTGTTAATCGATAGAAAATTTTTCCAGAAAATATCTGAATCCATATACTGCATTAGAAATAAGCGAGGAAGTGGCTTGATTCTTATGCTTATAAACCTTATATACATACATACATTCAGTAGTTTATATGGAATTGGGGTACATAATGAGACAAGTAAAAATGTTCCAAAGGTATTAACAGAGTGCAGATTTACTACTAAAGTGAATTAAATCTTTCGAAAATGATATAATTAATTAACTTTTAACTACTGGCAAAATAAACACCGAACTTCTTACATAATTAACAAAAATATAATAATCAGAAATATTCGTTTGTAGCCATACTTTGATTTATTTGTTTAATGCAAATTAAGATTTACGGTAAAACGGAACAACTATAAGTTTTATGGTAACATCAAAAGTAATTGTTAAATATTTGAAAACAAATAAGCTATTGCAAGAAATTGCTATACATTTTATCAATATAATTCTATCATGTAATAAGAATTATGATGTTATAGAAAGAAACGAAAATTTGAAATCCTGTGATTATGACGAAAAGACATGTTTACTCATACTTTTACATGAATAACAATGTGAGTAAAAGTAATGAGTAAACAATTTACGAAAATCGCGAAAAAAATGGATCTTTACGATAGAATTTAATAATCTAATATTACAGTAGTTATCTTTATTCGTCTGTATGTAATCATGGTATTGTATATGCACGTACGCACTTACAGTATATACATATACAACCAATTGTGAAAATTTAGATCAAAATCTCGATAAATCTTTAATTTTTTCAAAATTTTGAGCAATCTCGAATTACTATTGAACATTTGCTTAATTTGCTTTAATTGAAGTTTAAACGAACTTTTTAATTTAAAATAGATAAATTTATTAGAAAGGGGTCATTAGTTCTATCGACTTACTGATTTTAAAATGCCTGTACTGATTGAATATATTGATTATTATTATTTTTTAAAGACATATAAACAATAAATCCTCGCTTCCTGTGTTCAGTAATCACGGATCGAAAGCTATCCGGACGTCGTGATTTCAGTAGAACAGGATGGATTGGTCAGTCCTTGTCCTTCCCCATCCTGTCAACTCCATCAAAAGTTACAAGTTGTCTGTGTTACCGAAAGCTGTTCGACTTGTAAAAGTCTTATGTAACTAAAACTGTTTAACTCGCTGTCGTTTTAGACAAACATGTAATTTTAAAAAATTATTTACTTCTAGTTTAGTTTATATTTAATTTTATATATGATAATGCTATACAGTTTTATACTTTAAACTCTACGATTTCAGACAATTCGAATGAAGCTTTCACACCATGAAATTATATTAACTTCGCAAAAGAATGAAATTTGACTACTAAGAAATATGATGAAATATTATTAAGTATTTTTTTTAAATCATTAAATTATGGCAAATAAAAATAATTCGTGTTGAATTAAGATTTTATTAAACCTTAATATTAGGTGACCATAACTATACATATATACTTGAAAAATGATTGATTAAATTTAAGAAAAACAAAGCAAATAAACAAATGCGAAATTTCTATTGCTTAATAAATTTGTTTTGGAATTTTATTTTTATTTTTTTATTTTTGCATACAAAAAATATAAATTGATTCTACTATTTTCAATTGAAATAGATTGTTTGTATGTTATGTTATAACATCTTTTAATATTTATATTGTTACTATAAAAAAATCATAAAATGCATCGATGTTTTTTTCGATTGGACTATTTTCAAAGATATCGATCCTTTTTTTGTTGTTGTTCGAATCATATATGTTTTCTGTTATACGTCGATGCTGACTTCACGTATCACTGGTGTGTGTGTATATATATATATATATATATATAGTAGTTTCATGGATATACACGCTTCAAATTTTATAGAGTGACTTTCTGTTTATCGATGATAAGTTATGATGTGTAAGAAAGTGAAAAGTAATATATATGTTTATTTCCTTGTATATTAAATATTTCACATAGTTTGAATTTGCATGTTTGGTAAAAAAATTTAATCTCGTAAAATGCTTCAAATGCATTCCAATTTAGCTCCGGAGAACAAAAGAACGTCAGGTTTGAAATACTGTTTCCTCAGTATAATTTAAATGTAATTTTTGAATGTAAACAATGGGATTTTTTAAAGAATTAGATTTTTTCATAAATATTAAGAATTATACTTAAGTATATTTCGATATGAATCACTGAAGAAAATGTTATAATAATCAAATTCAGAATTACTTACGAAAAGAAATTAAATGAAAATATAATAGTTCATACGTAATAAAGAAATGTATCTTAGCGTATTTTTGTTAAATTATATAATAAAACACATCTAAACCTAAAAACTATAGAATTAAATAATAACTGGTATAGATAATTGGTGAATTTCTTTCGTTGAATTTCTCTTGTCAAATATTTCTTTTAACTTAATACTGAATTCTGTATTATGTAAAACTTGGATATAAACAAATGACATTATTATATTTGTTGCAAACTTAATTTCCAAGTTTCCTTTATTTTCCGGTGACGTTATTTCTATACATCCGACGAAAATCATTTATCATAATGAATATTTAGATTGGAAGAGATGTGGTTAATTTAAAACAAGTAGTCGAGATTGATGCGTTGGCGTTTGTTAACTTTCAAATTTAGATCTTCTGGGGAAGATGGTTTAGTTTATTGGTTATAGATGAAGGCGGAGGGAAGTGGAACTAGAGAAGTTGATGGATGTCGCCAGGCTATTGTGATGGTCGACAGGTGGTTGGTGCTCGCTGACAGCAACACGCCAGAATGAAGATTAATAATGTCGCCAGCAACGGTTGGGATTTTCATTAAACAGCAGTGTTTTATTTTAGTGAAGTAGTGACTCAAAGTAAAATTTTAAGCTTCAGTTATTCGTTATTTCCAAAATTATTACATGTTAACTTTCTAATAGGATCGCTTATATTTCATATTTTATTAATAGAGAAATCAAATTTTTACGAATTATCTACATAATACATAATAATTTTATTGAAGGCTGTAGAAAATAAAATTCTAAATATAGAGAGATTATTTTCTTGTACATAAAATTCATTTTGTTAATTATAAAAATTGTATCTATTAAAAAAAAACTTTTATAATAATATTTTTTCTTCGTTTATAGTTCTTACGTTTATTCGTGTTGAAGCGAAAATAGTAAATTATATAAATGCTGTAGAAATATAATACTAATTTTCTGTGAATGAAATACTAGCCCTGCAGATAATTAAAATGTTTTCTTTCATAACTTTTGAATTACATAAAAATTAGTAAACTATTTAATATTTAACTAGATTGATACATATGTTGATTTTATACGAAATTTTTATAAGACAATAGGAGAACAGTAAAGAAATTTCATTGAATTTATTGCCAACTTTTCATTTTTGTAATGGTAAAATTGTTGTCTCATGTTTTAATTAATTTAAGACAATAAAAATGTGATTCGTTGCTATTTAGTACAATTTTCTAATCTTGTCATAATGCCAAAATTTGATGATTTAAAAGTAATTTTTTTCTCTCCCTTAATGATTTTTGAAAATTCTTTTATTGGTAGATATGCTAGATTAGGGGAGAAAACTATTGAACTAGTGCGGATAAAAAATACAGTTTATAAAAATCCTTTGTTGTTCCGCGTTGCAAATTGATCGAGATTTATAAAAGGCATTTGAAGTTTTCAACTAGTTTTGGAAATTTTTTAAAAATATGCATCATAAAAAAGAGTAGGTTCTGGTAGGCTTATGAACTTATTTGATTAGAGATTGTTGTGCACAAGATTGGAATTTTTTGGTTTGTTTTTTAAAATCAGTAATTCATTTCTTTAATTTTAATGTTTAAAAATTATGCTAAGCATCAAATTTGCAAATTAATAATTGTAACGACCACAGAAGATATAAATTTACCTCATATACGAGAATACATTTCTTGTTTGAGAATATATTAAATGCGAACTATCAGTACAAAAGATACCGTAAACGTATGAACTTTGTGCAGGAATTACTTCTAAAAGCAGAGAATGTTGTGTCTATTGCACATTTAACTTTATTTTCTCGTACACGCTACTTCCTGTTTTAATACGAGTATTAATTATTACGGAAACAGTTTCATTTTTTATTATTGTTTTTTGCGAGGATTATCACTTTGTAAAAGTATTAAATATAAATATTTTACAACGAAGAAAATTATAGAGAATTTAATTTGATTACAACATTAAAAATATTTTGGAAAAATAAAATTGTGTTGTGTTAGTTTTTTCTTCTATTGGAATTGGAATTACAGTTTTGAAGTACTCTGTCATAATTTTTACTCATTTATTTATAAAGGCTTGAAAAATATATTTTAGAAACAAAACATTTACGTCTAGCAACATTCCTTTAGATTTCGAAGAACTTTTGAGTAATGGAAGTTGAATTATTAGTGTAATCTTATGCTATAATTTAAAATTAGAATCTAACTAATGGATTCGGAAATAAATAGATGCTATTATCACAAATAACAATGTTACTTAATAACTTATATAATTTTTTAAAATATCAAATAACTCTTTGTTTATTAGAGTACAGTAGAGCGTCGATAAGTGGAACGTCGGTAAGTGGAATGGCCGGAAAGTGGAACGATTTTCAGTCGGACTGTGTCGTGCTGAATCGAATGTTTTTGATACTAAATTTACTTCTAAAGTATAATTTTCATGTTTTTTTATATTCTTTAATATATTTATTTTGTTTGTACAAAATGCAGAAATAATTTTTAACGATACGATAGCCTCGATGATTATTATAAAAATTTTCGTTAGGCTTAAAATCGACGAAAATTCAACACGAAGCGACACGCAACGGAGAAAAATTCAACAGGAAGCGATACGCAACGGAGAAAAATTTGAACATCGGACAGGTTAATGTATTTTTTCGTACAAAGTCGGAAACTGGAACAAATCATTAACTGGAAGGAGCCCAGTCCCCAATTGGTTCCACTTATCGACGCTCTACTGTAATTCATTCTAAACATTCCGTGCATTTTATGTAACTCACTTATTTGGCCAAATCGTTATCAAACGATTATTCTCCGAAATTTTTTTGATTTTTCTCTTACAGATTTTCTGTACTTTTTACTATAAAACCTATGGGTGATGTCACTTGTTACGTCACAAGTTGTATAAATAACTATCTCATGATGTAATCGATTTTACGTCATCACGGCCTTTTCATAAAGTGATAAATCGAATATCTATTAATGTATGTTTATTTTAAAATTCTTGTAATCCGAATTAATAGGAGGAGGAATTTGGATTAAGGAGTAATTCGGATTATCGAAATAAAATCGTAACTTTGCAGAGCCCCTCATCAATATCCTTGGACAAAGCCTGTATGTGACGCATTCCACCATTCTATACTAGACGGTCTAATTAATCTCTGGTAAATTGACAATTGAACCGGATGTATCTAGATAAACCAACTGTTTCTCAAAGGATTTCTTCATGTAATATTTTAAGTAATTTTTTAAAAATTGTTGCAAAGTTTTATTGCATTATTTCCAATTAATAAATGTATATATAATTTATATTGTATAATACTATATCATACATGTATAAATTTTTTAATTTTAACAGCTGAAAGTGTAGATGTTTGTAAGGTGGTCTCAGTTCTTCGTCCTCCTGTAATCATCAAGAAATCAATGGATTTGTCATTTCTCATAACGATGTCTCATATCTAAGTTTATCACATTGGTTGTATTTTCCCGTAGCATTGAGCATACAACAAAATTTTGTATTTTAAAAACGATAGAGTAATATGACATCGCGAGTGTTTTATTAATATTTAACTATTAAAACATATTTTTTTTAAAAACCGTAATATTAAAATTGCAAAAAAATAAATTATTGTTGTTTATTATAAACGTAAATGATGAATTTTTTATATTTGATTATTATTTTCTTGTAATACATACGACGCTTCCAGTACATTTACAGCATTTTTAATAAAATCAACAAATACAGAAATATATTTTTAAAGAATAATAATAATAATAATAATAATAATAATAGTAATAACTTAATCCAACGTAATAATAATAATTAGGCTGCTAGAATGTATTACAGTACAGTTTATGAAAGTTATTAATGTACTATTTGACTCTTGTATTTTAAACATCAGAATTTAAATACTTTTTTTTTAATACTGCAATAATGGAAAATGAAAACTTTTATTAAAACATTTCACTATTATTTTTCTTTGCTATATAATACTTTTTTAATATTTATTTAAATTTATAAACACTACATTTCTTTTAAATATGACTATCGTTTAGCTATCATTCAATAAATAAATCGATCGATTTTTTTTATTTTATTTTTTCTACTTTATTGTAAATTCATTTAAAAAAAATTTAGGTAATGTGAAATAAGTGAAAAACTAGTGGATGTAATCAATTAAATTACATATTTGACTATGAAATAATAAGGTACTGCCAGTAAATTACGTAACGCAGATATGAGTGGATGGTTATGCAGGCTATCGTTACGATACGCTACAAGGGGGTGGGGTGCTTAAGTTTTGTAATGCTAAGTCTCAACTCTTGGGTAAGAATGATTTTTTTTTTTTCTGAAGTATTGCATTGCGAATCGCACTGTCCATGTTGTAATTAATAAAATAATGTAACATTCGGTACCCCGTACTGTGCATTATTTCTTAGTACAATTGATGGGATGTTGAATATAATTGAGGATATGCGTTACGTAATTTTGAGAACGGCTGTATATAACTGCATTACGGAACGTTACAGGGGGTGGTGGGATGGTAGTTGAAAAGTACAAAAATAGTGTTAAGTACTTTATGGACAATCCCCTTAATTTAAGTAATTTTCGAGCATATGATGCCATGTTATATAATTCTAAATGTTTTCATATTCTGTCAAGTCATGTTACTCTGTAATTAAATCTTCTACTTCTAAAATATTACTTTCGAATGTTTTCATCTCTATGAAAAAAGCACATTGTTTTTTTTAAATTATACTTATCAGAAATGTCCTAAAATTTATTTAAAAAGTTATATAAATGTTTTATGAATTAAATATAAACGTGACTTTTAATGTAATGTTTTAATAAAAAAAATTTCTCCAAATTATATGAATTGAAGTTTTTAACTAAAAAATTTAAGATGTAATTACTGTACTTGATTTCTAATTAAATATACGTATGTCCATCATTTGCATTTTTAACTAATGAATGGATGAATTCTGTTTAAGTTCGAGCGATTCTCAGTTTTAATATTTCAATCAGATTAAGTTTAATTTCGATTTAAAAGTTTACCATAAATTTTCGGTATCGACGAAAAAAAAAATTATAAATAAATGTAAAATATGAATCTCGATTTTTTTATTTTTTTGGATTTTCTCATATAAATCCAATCATTTTCTGTAGTATATTATCGTTATATATTACATATCAATATTATATATTTTAAAATGATTTTTAGCTTGGTTAATACAGTCACTATTTGGGAACATGTTTTTAGGCTGTGACTTCGAGAAAAATTGTTTTGCAAATGTATGTATGAAGACAATGTTTTATGTTATGTTTTGAGTTTTATTAAAATATACACTGCGAACAAGGCAATTTTAACATTATTCGCATACGAAGCAAATGAAATGAAATACTCTTCGTGTATACAACGAAATAGTAAACATGTATAAAAAAATGAAAAACGATTAGTTAAATAATCTAGCGTCGAATGTTTAAATTTTGTATAATGAATTTAAAAAATCTAAAGTTTTTTTGTGCTGCTGACTTCGCTCGATTTTTTTCAATTACGTCATTCATGATTATAAATGAACTTCTCACTTCAGTTGAGCATTGTTTTGCTAGCCAAGTATTTAACGAGGATTACAGTATTTACGACTTTCTTATGACTAATCCTTTTTTCTTCATTCATTGTTCCGATCGATTTTATTAAGTTAGATCAATTGGGTATTAGAATCGTTAAAATCCATATTTTCCAGGATGTTTTCATCTCTGTATATTAGTCGACTGTCATTGATCATGAGTAATTTTATTTTTAATATGTTTCTTTGAAGTTTATTAGAGATTTTGTTCTCATCCGACTAATGATCTTCTCGAGTTTCTACTGAAATTATACTCGTTTTCATCAATTTGCAATAGAAGTAGGACGAATTTCATTACAAACTTCAATAGTGTAACGAACAGCATCAAGAAAGCTAATGCTGGAATTAATGCCTCCGGAGCCCGAAGGATCACTCTCAGTTTGTTCAAGTCGATGCTTGACAAACTTTTTCCAATAATGTTTCTTGAATGCAGCAATTATTCCTGCGTTTAGTGGTTGGAGAACGTTTTGAAGTATTTGAAGGAAGAAAATATGATCCCTTATTTGCCAATTTCAGTCCATTAATATTATGAGAAGTTGCATTGTCCAGAGGCAATAGAATTTGGCGTTCCTGCCTGTATATCTTTATGAAACTGCTGTATCCAGCAGAAAAATTTCACAGCCATTCAAGGTTTTTGTTCCACTTGTACTGAATGCTGACGCTGTGAAATTCACATGCTTAGAGCATCGCGGACTCTTAAATGTATTAATTCTTAATGAGATGCATTTGTCGGTACACATTGTATTTTTACACAAAGCAATATTTATGCGATTTTTATTCTGCTATCGTGTTTTTAGAGGCTGGTTCTGTAAGGATTAAAGTTTATGAAATAATCTTATTTCGTTAAAAATTGCAGCATCTTCAGACTTGTATGTAGAAATTTTCAAAATGAGGGAGAACTTTAATACTGTTTAATTTGATCTGATGACGATTCTTAAACTTGTTAAGCCATCTATTTGAGAACTTTAAATCTCTAATGCTCAGTTTTTTCCGAAATAGATTTTCCTTTTCGGCAGTCATTTGATCACTTATTATAGTTAAACTATCATACTTGCGAAACTATTCTATGAAGTTATTCTCTAAGTCTTTATATTTTAATGATTTTTTTCTTTTCATGTTTCTATCTTCTGGTCTCTTCAGTGGCAGTTTCATAATTTTGCAAACGATAGAACGGTTACTTGATGTTACTTGCCAGCTTGAATTCCGTTATAGGCAAAGTTGCAAATTGCTCGAGTCCAGAATGGCTTATTTTCGTGCTTTTATTATAGTAGCGGTTTTCCCCTTATAAATGTGCAATGATTTTTAACCTTTTTACTCATTTCCTCACAGGAAGGAAAAAAAATTGTTAAAATTTTTTAGCTTAATTTGAATTTTAATAGAGAATATTTATTTAAATATTGCTGAATTTGACTTTTCAGAAATATTCTTTTAGATTAGGATTATTTATGAAATATTAGACTAGTACATGTAAATAAGTTAATCGCAATATTATAGTTAATATAAATAAAGTGCTTTACTGCATCAACAGATCTAAACGAAAACAGAAATGAAAGTCATGTGGTTTTACTTTATTTTTCCGTGGGAAAAGAAAAAAAAAAAAGCATTTTTCACGTGGACAGGCTAGAGCTGTATTAGATGCCTTCGCAATCTATAATGTGAATTTATGTAACATAAGATGGTAGTGGAAGCAAATAAAATCAAGTCATAATGTAAGAGGTGACTAGCTCTCATTCATTTATATAGGTCCAAACTTTGAGATCGGCCTTTTGGTGACTTTAAAAGAATCGTAACTTTAGGGTGGTGACTTCAGAAGTCGCATTGTATTTTGATATTTAAAGAAGTTTAGCGTATTACGTGTTTTGAATCTTTAAATTCGTATCTTGACATATTTATCATCAATTACTTTTAAATGAGCGGAAACAAATGACTATAACGACATTAATTTTTTATTTTAATTTATAATCGTTTATTTTTTTCATTGAAAATGATGTATATTCTCAATATGTGTGTTGTATATTCAAAAATTGTGTGTTGGAATATATATATAGTGAAATCTTAACGAACTATGCTTTTGAGTCTATAATATCATTCAGATTTGATATCATGTGTTTTTAGTATAAGTATTAAGTCATTTTTAAGAGGATTCGGTAATTTCTGAAAAATGTCATCTTAAATTTTTACTATAATGCCTAAGGAATCGAGAGTAAACATTAAAATCAATTCCGTATTGCGATTTTACTTTTATATAAGTTGTCATGCACAAGTTTTGTAATTTACATGTTGACGAAAATACTTTTGAGTGTTTTTGCTTCTTTCCTTACTTTCGAGATTTTATTATATCTACAAAATGTAAACATTCGGTCTTCGTATTTTACAAAATATTTCATTTCACTCTATATAAGACGGAGTGAGAATTGTATTTTATTTTTTCCATTTTCAAATATATTACTATAATACATTCTTGTGTGCTGAAGTTCAACTTTGTTTCGAACACCTCAATATAATTCTACTCAATGTCTTTTGTTCTTTCATGCTATTTATATATAATGTGCAGCACTATTTTTATATGGTTAAACTGTTTCTCATGAAGTATCTCATATCTCCATAAATATTCCGATATTTATGAGATTCGACATTTCAAAGGATCGACATACTTTTGTAGTTTTCTGTTTTTCATACTAAAAATGCAACAAAACTATATCGATAAATATTTTATTATATAACCACTTTCAAATGTAGACTTGGTAAAAACTTTATTTTCGCTTGTCCTTTTCGATTACTTTTAATTGTATGTATTTGGACTAATTACTTATTGTGGAATTTATATGAATATTGATTTACATGTATATATAATAAAAATGCATTTCAGTATGTAATATTATGCAAGAATATTGAGAGGTGATGGAAAAAAGGATGGAATCAGGCGTGAAAATCGAAGTTTGATTCTTCTAACGGATGCATAACACGTTTTCACATTGCTACTCACGCGGTTGCTTAAATTGTTATGGCGTAAACTTTTTACACGCCAAAACAAATGCGGTGTTGCAGTGACGAAGTTCGAATTTCAAATCTTGTTTTTCCTTTTCTAACAGAATATTGAATTTTTACGATGCTGACACTTTCTTTTTACAAGATTGGGTATGTATTAAGTATATGTTATGCATTGTGTTTATAGCTGTATTTTCTTCAGGAAGTGTTTTAACGTTAGCGTTTTCAACGACATAACTAATAACGTCATGCAGTTATCTATTGTTAATTCATCACGTATCTTAATTTGTTAATTGGGATGCTGTACGTTTAACTTTTTATTGATATTTCAAATGATTATTTTTATACGAAGCGGTAAAAAAATTTTTTAACGAGTGGTAATGTAAATTACACTTACAGAACAAAGGTTAAATAAATTTTCTTTATTCGTATCACTTATTCTCTTTCGCGATCAATAGAGGATAATGATATGCAACGTGTGTTAAAATGAAGAAAATGATTAGGTTAAAGAGAGATTTGAATAATCAGTTTTTTTTGTTCGAATGTCATTATTTTATTTGAATACATTTTCTAAAAATTAAGCAAAGCATGACGTTGAAATATTTTAAAAAAATTTAAAGAAACTCCATTGCGGATGAAATGGTGAGACTATTTTGAGATCAACATTGTATTTTTGGAAATTTATATTATTTCGAATTTATACTATTATGCAGAGATATCACTGAGATAAATATAAATTATAAAGCCAGCAAAATAATTTTAATATTTACAGTTATTGATATAAAATAAAATTTGTGAAATGACTATTTTAATAACAGAAAAATAAATTTTCTATTATTAATTTTGAATGCTACATACTTTTTCTCATTAATTAGAAATAGAAATACAGTATATATCATTTTACGTTCGTTAATAAATAACTGTAGCGTCGAAAAGAATAACTAGAAGATTGAAAATACTTCAAAAAATAAATAAAAGCAGGAAATTTGAATAATTTGGGTAATTAAGATCTTTCCCACCTACTCAGTCTCTCTTAAAATTAATAACAATTTGCCACGGCGGAATCTGTCAAAGATTTTCCTGAGATCCGCAAACATCGTGTACAATGTTTCCATGGCCTTTTTTTCACTAAAATGTTTAATTTTATGATTCCCTGTTTTGTTTGTTTGATTTTTTGTTTCATGCAATGTAATAATCTGTTATACTGTGGCTGCTGCAATATAGAACATTTTTCTTTAGTATGGGAGTCATTGTCAGTTTTTAAAATCTTTTTGAGCATTTATAGAAGTATTTAGGCCATTGGTTGAATATATAATGAATAATTCAAAGTTATTTTTAAAAAGTCGACATTAGTTAGTATTTATAAACTCAGAAAACAAATACTTTATGGAAAAATAGTAATATCAATATTTGACAGTTTTAATTCCAAAATCTATGTATACATATTTTACAAATCTAATTAATACTTAAGGGAATAACTACGATCATCAGTTTAAATGTTATAGATTTAGTCACGAAATAGTTCGTGATTGCCGGAATAACTGAAGGTTACTTATGTAACTAAATCTAGCAAAGAAACTACGTTTCACTAATGTCATTTAAAGTTGATGGAAATGGACAAGGACGCAAAATTCCCCGTAGTGTAATTTTATTATTATGGCTTTTTAAATATAGGATACTTCATTTAAAATGTAACAGCTGTTACTTTTCTTATTTTCAAATTTAAAATTTTTCCGAGAAGAATCTTTATATTTCATAAAATTTTATCTATCGACTCGAAATTCCTGGAATGAAAACAGCTGATGAAAATCTTGTGTTTAAAATATTTAAAATTGCTACTAATGAAAAATACATTATTATGATTGGGAAATTAAGTATTTTTATTGTTCGTTAATCGGATTTTGTAAATAATCAGTTGTCAGTATTTTCAGTTCTGAAGTAATTAGTGTAAAATTTTTTTTGCTGTACTGAAAAAAAATTATTGATTGAAATTGTGATATTTGACTTCTTTTCTCTCTATTTTCTATTTTGTTTTTATGCTTGGTTTATTTGTTTGTTTTTTTAAATTTGGTAAAATAGTTTATGAAAATAACTTGGATTACAATTGAATATTAGTCTTTCAATGGAACGACTTCTAAAGAAAGAAAGAATTAAGTTTGCATTCATTTTTTTTAATTCTGAAGGCTAGAAGCAAAGTATCCTTCAGGCAAAAGCTCTGTCTTCAAAAAACTTGAAAATCAAGTTGCGCATTTAAGATCATACCTAATTAGTATAATTTAGATATACTAATTAGGTATACTAAATATAAACGTTCTGTAATAATAATAATAATAATTACAGAACGTTTTTCACGCTAGATATTGGACGGTATGGATGAAGTATGCTAATTAGGTATAATCTTAAGTGCGTGGCTTGATTTTCAACTTTTTTGGAGATACAGCCTTTTTCCTTGGGGCGATAGACTACAGAAAATTATTACTATTATTTTTTAAAGAACTTTGTGTCATATAATAATTCTAAACAAAATTTAGTATTCAATTTTCACTATTAGATTTGCTGTAATGAAAGTTAATAATCCGTCGAAACGAATGAAATATTTAAGCCTTTATTGGGCAGCTTATAGAGAGAACTTACTTTTGTATGTACGATTTTTAATTATATTTTTAAGGCGATACGGTTTGTTTTTCTCAATTTTTTGATATTTCATTTGTTTGATAATCCTATTAGTTTGTAACTATGCGATTAATGCGATAGTAAAGTATGACAACATATCTTGGCTGTCGATATCTGTGCATTATCTGATTACTCTGATTAACTATACCTATTGATTTACAGTACAAATTGAGAAAGATAATGATCCGTCTGCTTTGCAAGTAATCGGTTATCATTGACTGTTATTAGTTAATGAATATCAAAACTGGTTAATTTAATAACATTGTTTGTCATCTAACTCGGTGTAACTGGATTCCATCCCCGATTTCTCAGTGAGAGAAACGAAGCTCTACTACTCGATCATCCATCTTCTAATATATACGCTTATATCTAATTACTAATATATATTAATAAATTATAAGATTTCATTTTTCATCGAATATATATGTAATTATATTTGCCTGTCATTAAGCTATACACTACAACAGATTGTCTAGAAAATAACCGTGGCTTTCGAGCAATAAGACTGTTCGTTTTCTTATTACAGGGAATTTAATATCAGTTGTTTATTTTGCATATAAAAATAAATAATCGAATAGAATCTAAATATTTTTTTCAATCTTCTAATATAATCTTCGATTATTCTACGTAAAAGACTCGTATTACCTCAAGGAAGAGTCAATTGCAATCTGAAGAACATTAACTTCTCCTAGCGCATACGATTTAATGAGCACATTGTATAACTCGTTTTGTGTAAATATATATTATGTTGATTTAGTTGTTGAATGAAGCAGTTAATGATAGATATTTTGTTTATGGTTTTTATTATAAGAATACTAAATGGAATATTGTGAATCTGTAATTAAAATTGGCAAGATGGATTTTCTAGTAAAATTATTTTTCAGAAATTGATAATTTCAAAATTGCACTTAGATTGATTGTTGCCAGAATAGAAATAATAATAATAATAAAGGAATATAATATTATAAATTTTAAAAATGACAGTGAAAAAATCAAATTTATTTTATTAATAATGGATTTTTGGAATTAAAAATAAGTTTATGGTGAAATAGTGTAGAAAATCCGATATGTTAACAAAACAGGCGAAGTTTGTATGAACATTCAATGTTTATTCGAAAAAAATAGCAATCGAAACAGTATTGATTGGAAGAAAAAAACTACATGGAGCCATGTATACATATTGAAAAGATATAATAAAGATAGGAATTTATCTCTATCCATCAGCGGACAACGTGATCGAACATTAAGATTTATCGTGAGATAAATGTATCACTCCCGTCTCTGTTGTTGCGAATTTCTAAAGAAAGTTGATGTTTAATAATAGGCAAAGTATTAGTAAAACTTAGAAAAATAATTCAAAATTTTAATGCTAATATCGCGATTTGATAGTGTGAATTAATTGTGTATGCATGTTTATTTTAACAACAATAATTGCATTACGTTACAATAATTAAACAGATTTTTCTATGCTACGTTTATCAGGAGCTTCCAATATGAAATTCCTTGTTTATTCCAACAGACTGTAGATCTACAGAACTTACAATAGAGCTCATATTTGTATAGATATTTTCGGTATAAGATCATTAGTAATATTTACCATACGAATTTTTAAACAGTCGCATTATTTATATATCTTGACTTATGTACAGTACGTGTATATTCTATAAAGAATGTAGTGTATAAATCAAAAATATAAGATATATTGCACGTAAATTATTATAATAAAATATAAGCAATAAGATTTATTAAACTTCCACTAAGGATGATATACTTTGTCGATGACACAATCTCTTCCAAATAAGCCATTGAAGGAAGTACGTTTTCTATTTAAACAACAAAAGCACTTTCTATTTTCAAGTTAACTGTTACGAAAAGGTAATACTGTATATTTGTTACGCTGTTGAAAAGTTATTTGGAAAATTCGATCGACCAAGTTTTTATTCACATTTTTTATAATATTTAGTGATGCGAGAAGGATGACTGTATAGGTAGCAAGATGAAGACTTCCTATTGATAAAAAGGATGAAGAAAGGAAGGTTATTTGTGTTGTATGAAGAAAGTTTTAATATATCATTTTCAAGAAATAATTTATAATAAATCACATCTTATTTGATTTATTATAAATTCGAACGCATTTATGACGATTACCTGAGTTAAAAATTTAAAATACGATACAATATTGTTTAAATTAGATTGCACTTTAACCGAAGTTTAATTTATTATCATTAGATTAGAATTTTTCTGCGAATTTGATTATATAGGCTTGTGTTTTGGCGAAATTTTGTTTTTAAATTACAGTAAAAATAAATGTTATGATATTGCGAAAGATATATTTGGGATTCTTGTTTAAATAAGGGCATCAAAATCTATTATTTTTGAAAAGCATTGTCAAATATCTCAGGTAATTTCTAATGCGGTTGTGTTAAAACGTTGTATAATTTTTATTTATTTATTAACTGAAAAATGCGCATGAAGTTTGAATTTCCATCAAAATTGATGACTCGTGAAAAGCGTTATTTAATTTGATCAAATTCTACATTTATCTTCTACTTGTTACCTGAGATATTTGTGAGATAACGAAAGTGGACTCGTATCTGATACTCATACACTGATGAAAGACTGGCTTCCCTCAAAAAAAAAAAAAAAAAAAAAAGATATTGAAGCTTTTTCTTTTTTGTAAAGTTCCGAGCTTGAAAATAGAGACTGTATTTTTTAACGATTTTTTTTTTATGAATGTCGATATTAAAAATGAATGTGTGCGTGTTCGTGTGTATATATATATATATATATATATATATATTTACTATTGGTTTAATATAATATTTGTTCATTAGTTAAATATATACAGTGAACTTTTAGTACAGTGATCTCTCGATATTGTGAATGATTTAGCTGTCCTTTAACAGTTTATTAAATTGGGAGTCTGCTGGATATTGAAATGTTATTAACATTCGAACTGTAGAGTGAAAGAGATTATTGGTCTGCAATTTGAAAAAAATTTAAACCTATAAATTCCCACTGTCATCCATCCGCCCGTCTGTCTTTTCTTAATCTCGAGAACGGAGTGAGATAGATGAAAAACGAGACCAGATATGGAAAGCTTAGGGGCAGGGGACCCGATTAACTGTATACGAACTACCAGTGCGAACCGGAAGTCATGTTATTTCAATTCAAAAATTTTCCTCCGAAAGGTGTTACATAAATGACCGGCATGACTTTACTGTTAAAGGAAAAGTATTCCGTACAGGGGAAAGCTAGTACTAATTTGAGGTGGAGAACATATATTTTAAGTTAAATAAATTAAAAATATGATTAAAAATTGCAGCCCGGTTTGTGATATGTCATTAGAGAAGAAAATCATTCTAAAAACAATAAGTAAATATTGTGAAGTGTCCATTTCTTCGCAAAGACTGAAAGGTTAGATTTGATTACGTTCAGAGAGAGTGGACTCATTGAATATTACACCATGTACATATACAATTGTAAATAAACTGATTTTGTGTAAAAATACATAAGCCAAATTGGTCTCGCACATAACAAAAGAACCACTTAATGGAAAGATATGTTTGTTTTTGGATTTTCATCATTCCATACAAATGCATTTTAAGTGAGGAAAATTTTCTGTGGATATTTCTGTTGTCAAATTTGAATCAACCTTTATTCTTCAAAAGCTGTTTTTACAGGCATCGAATGAGTTTACCGATGATAGAATTTATCTAAAAAGAACTAATATACAATATGTAAAGTGCAGAAAGCTACAGCTGGCACGTAACCAAACGCAGATTATGACGTATCGATGCTAATCAATCATGCCTATTTCATTTATTATATTATTTACCTTTTGTCGATTACGAGAAGTTTAATCACAGAAAAATTAAGCTAACTAAAATAATACACCGAAAAAGTTTTTAAGATCATTTCCCACTTCACGGCAGATACATTAGCGATTAGTTTTTTTAATGCGAGATCTATCAATGGAAGATCCCAGAAGGCGCTTATTACATCGATTTGGCATAAGTTTTCTATCATCTACAGATGGTATGCAAATTAAAAATACACAAATATAAATTCTTGAATTCAAAATCTGTTTTCGATTAGTAGAAGAATGGAATAAAATGCGATTAAAGCCATCTCGCTGCCAGTTTATAACATACTGCCGACTTATTCAAATACTTTTGCAGTTTCCAAGTATTTTATTGTTTTCATAAATACAATTTATTTTAAATGTAAGTGGATGTTTACAGAGAGGATTGCGATCGGCTCTTAATGATATAAATAGCAATATATTACGTAATGGCGTTACATTATCTTTTTTACTCGGACATCGTTTTTATTGCACTCTCCCCAATTGCCTTTGGATTCGTCGAATGAATTACTTACGAGTAGTAGGACGTCCATTAAAATCTCTTAAAATAATTACTTGATTGTTGTTATCAGCAATCAAGTTAGTTTGACCTTAGGTCAAATCGAATTATCTAAATTCCAGTCTCGTCTTAATACGTTTTACCGACATGGATAGATTTCGGTTAGTAATAATTAGACGTAGTCCATTATAACCAGAAATTAATGATTTTATTAACGTAGTTAACATACTATTTATTTCTTCAAATGATATTGTATGAGAGCTTAAGTTTGCAAGGAAAAATGGACAAAAGAATATTGATCAAATAGAGAAATAAAATGCAAAAACAGATCCGTCGGCGTGACAGAAATCATTAACGAAACATCCAACGTCAATTGTGTCCCATTAATCTTTCGTCTGCAGCTATAATATAATCAATATTTTCGAGAGTCGAAGAGCAATTTAATAAATTACATTTAAAAACTTCAAGTCTCCTTATATCAGACTACAACACGCAGCCAGTCTAACAGCGTAATTATCACAAAGTAGTTTAAATAACGCGTTTATAATAAATATATTGATTTTTTTTTAAATGTTTACTTTCCTTTAAAGTATTTTTTGTAATTATTTAAAGTGAAGTATGGTTCGTATTTTGACAGAATTGTCTTAAGGTGAGATCTACTTGTCGAGACGAAAATTTGGAAATTGTTCCGCTCGGAACAGAATATTATGAATTCCACCACTTGTTATGGATACGTGATCTCTCATACAAATGCAGAATTTTTGTGAGAGATTGTAGGACCATTTAGTATTTTTAGCTTTTTAAATATACTCTTTGCATTAATATCATAATAGTTACGATTATGGATTTACTGTATATTTGTAAAGCAACGGCTAATTACAATATACTAGTAAAGGTCAGTATCAATATCTTGAATTGGTGTTTTTGTATTGATGTTAATGTTTAAGTTTTAAAAAAGCTCGAAGAAGCAGAGGGAGGGAAAGATTTAAAAGTAAGTTATGTAGTCATTTAATTCCGACGTCATAATTGACGAGTTAATCGCCTACAAACTTCCAGGATTATTTCAACAAAATAATGGATTCATTTTTTTTAATAGGAGAGGCGATAATTTTTATAATGTTTACCGAGTAAATTTTACTGAAATTATGTTTCTACATTATTTATTTCGTTAAAGTATGACTTTTAATACAGTTTTTTTTTTTTAACGCTAAATCTGCGGCTTTTTAATAGAAACTGCACGCACAAAATTAGCTTGGGTTTTTATGATAGGCTATTATGTTATTAAATTTATATTGTAGCTTTTGTTAATAGAAAAAAATTTATTATATGAAAAAAAAGCGATTTAAAATCTCAGTGAATAAATTATCATCTTGTATATATGCTACGTGATTTAATACAGTTTCGTTTTAAACCGTATAAGATATTTGTATATAAAAAATACAGCCTCTGTTTTGTACATAATTTAATAAAAAATTTTCTCTAAAAAATGTAATTTTATTAAAATTTCGAGAAAATTTAGTTTTTAAAAAAGTATTAACGTAGAATTTGTGCGTTTCTATTTGTTTATCTTCATCGTCTCATTTAAACATTGATTCTTATACTTTTCCCGTTTGGAAATTTAAAAAGAATCTATCTATGGCTGACTCTTTTGCTGTTGATTACTTGTAATAAACATAACTGGTCTCTTTTTTTATATAGTCAGACCATTCGTCTTCCTCTGAAGTTGGCCCTAAACCGAAGAATCTCGAGCAGAATTACATATAGTTACGAGGTGTACTTACTGTACAAGATTGAATTAATATTTGAAAGTCACGTGATTTGGTGATAACATCATTTGCAATGTGAAATCATACATTTAGGAAATTATAGACACCGAAGAGATTTATATTTAATATTCATGACAAATAATTCGTTTACGAGAATTTATTGGTGCTATTTAGGAGGGCGCGATATCGAGATTTGATTTTGATTTTATATATATCTATATATATATTATTAAAATATATATATATACAGTATATATATATATATATTAACATATTCAGAATTTTAATTTGCTGTTTTCCTCCGTTGTATTTTAATTAGTCTACTTTGTTGATTTTATTATTAAGTTATTATTTTTAATAAAATATATATAGTTAAACTCGAATTTCTGAAGAAGGGTTAATTTTTTTAGTGAAAATTGTTTTAAATAAGCTTTATATAATGCAAATGTCTTATTGCTGTTGCTAATTAATCTCTGATAAAAATGAAAGTTAATATTATCGATCACAATAGATGTATTATTTTATTTAAATTTTGATTTTTTTAACCGTATTTAAAACTTTATTGCTTTCTGATTTTTTTTTTTTTTACTATAGTCCATTAAATGAATTTAAAAATTATCATATTAATAAACATAATGACGTCTGGGAAAATTTTTTATTATTATTTAAATCAGATATTAAATTGCTTTTGTTTTATAATCGCAGGTGAATATTGGTTTAATTACTCTGCATCACTGGTCGTGATCTCTAAATAACAATAACACATTTAAATATTAGAAGTCTCATTGATTTTTAATTAGATTTTTTAGACGTTTTTATTGTTTAAAATCTGATTTAAAATATTAATTAGCGTGGTATTTACTTTTTTTAAATATTACTATCTGATTATGTGATTATTATTCTCCAGATACAAATATAAATTGTTATAGAAAGGATAATCATTAATCATATTTTTAAATGGAAGTAAGATTTTTATGGATAGTCATCGGCTCTCAAAAATTCAGTTGCTTCTATCGACGATAAATTTAAGTTCAAAATAAAATTATATTTAAATATTTTTAAACTTAAGACATTGTTTTCTCCTGTTAAATTAAGCTCGAAATTCTTTCGAATTTAAAAAAAAAAAAAAACTATTCCGTGAAACTAGGCATTTTCAATAATATAAAATTAAGAAAAGTTCGAAATATATTTAAAAGTAGTTTTAACGTTTCGTATTAAACGAATATGAAAATTATCATTAAATTGAAATTCATATTTGAAAAATTATTGTATATTGTCCGAACGGATACGTCGGGACTCGTTGAATTAAGATTACTCTGTAATATTTAAATGATTCTAAAATGCCATAAAACATTGTATTGCAAAAACTAGCTTTTTATTAAACTAGTAGTTTTTCTATGAGTGTACTTTATACATTAATATAATATATAATAATATTCTGTTATATATATTAGCTATATATATTAATATATAAAAGCACGCAATCTAATTTTTTTCCTAATGAATTGTGTTAATTTTGATATCTTTCACTTTCGTGAACCACGGCAGTTCATTGGATTTTGAAAGCTCAGCATTTCGTAATTAAATTGCCAAGAAATTTACTCTATTAGTTTTGTACTTATGTGAGGTTTATTTAGTTAATGGAGTTTTGTTTTTTGCAATGATAAAATAAAGCGTAGATTAACAGTAGTTCAGATTAAAATAATGTTTTCGGTTTAATTCGATTTAAATTCATCAGTTATATAATTTTAGTTTTTTCTTGTGCAATTTTAAAATTACGCAAGTTAGCTTTTTTTTAACTAATTGTCTTGAATATCTATAACTGACTGATAATTTATTCAACTGTTCAATTCAATTTAGTAATGACATCGGAAATATAGTGTTTCTACTTGAAACATTATATTGATTTCTTTTTAGAATTAAAAGTTATCTTACATAATTAATTTGTATATAAGATTATGCAGAAATTATATAAATTTTATCTTCTTACGTTTCATTATAAAATTAATTAAATTGTTTTTATGCTTATTCGGTTTGTTTTTTGTTTGTAATGTCAGTTTTTGTCAGGTTAAAGACACTAAAAAAGTATCACATAATTTTTATTTAATCGATAAATATATAAATGTAAAAATAATGAAATTTTGAATAGATTTAACACGAAATTTTGTCATATATAACTTACATGAAATTTAGCCGGAAACACCGTGAATATTTATAATTTTTTGTAATAAATTATGTGTTATAAAAGTTAATATAAAGCGTAATTTTACCTTTTTTTATATTTATTCTAATTAACTAAAATGTATAAAAAGATATTTTCATATATTATTTCAGAATTTTTCCTTGTACATTTCTTTTTAAAATCTTATTTTAATTCTTTGGGTGTTATAACATTTTATTAGTTACATTTAATTTTTTTTCACTTGAACAACCACCATTGTCTAAAAGGACAAACAAACACGAATACATTTTTATCGATATTTTAACATGTCGAGATAAGTAGTCAGACTTTTAAAAATATAAATATTAATAACAAGTTTTTTAGATTATTGATTTGGCTGGTTAGTTGAAAATAAATTTAATAATCTATTTAATAAGAAAAGGTTTAAATAAATTATGATTATTATTTACAGAAAATATCAAGATGTATAGGGAGGGTATTTTATTCTGTTATAGAAAGCATTTAATTTACAGAGGAAAAACAGTGGAAAAACAATTAACAATATAGCGATTTAGTTAGGAACAAAAATAATTATTTTTATTTAATTAAAATATTTTCCTTTTTCATTTTATGTTCGAGGTAAACACGAAGATAATAATTCTCGGGTTTCCTAACGTTTAAATATCCTTAAAGTGGTCTTAATTATTGTTTTCTATAATGTTTTAAAATCTGTATGACAGTTAAATAAAATATTTCAGTGATAATTTACAGAAAATGTGATCATTTCCGTAAAATTTTACACACAAAACAAGTTTAATATGCGTTGTAAATATTGATTTTTCAGTATTTTTGGATGGGCTTTTTATCATGTCATATTATCAGTAATATTTCTGAGCATTATTTGTTGTTATAAATAATTGATTGTGTGTCATGTTAACATCAGTCTGATGATGATTACTGCAATTATAAAAAAAAAAAAAGAATTAACCAAAATCTAATCAAGATTAAAGAAAAATGTTTACGCCACGTTTATTATTATATACTAATTACTCTTTTAATGATGTTAAGTACTTTTTAAACTGCGCTTTTTTTTCTAATTGGTTGAAAAAATTTGCTGATGAACAGATAAGAATCATTTTCGTAACAATTTTTATTTTCTTTAATTTTATTTAAGAAAAAAACTGTTTAGAAGATTTAATTTAGTAGAATTGAGTTTTTATTCGTTTATTTTTTAAATTTTTGTACAGATAAAATTGATATACGGCAGGTAAAACTAATCATGTAATTGATATTTATACGCCTCATTCTATTTAGTATTTCTTCCATATAATAAGTCATTAATATTCAAGCAATATCATTTATTTCTGAGAATAATGACGTCAATTATAATTATGTTCAAATTAATCAGGAAGTGGTACACTTCTCTACAATGAACTATTCTATACTTCATTTAATATTTTTTTTTAACGAAGAAAAAATTAATTAATTTGGTTTAACAATGTATCCTTACACAAATTTAATTCTAAAAACATTATAAATTTCAAATGGCTTCATTAATTATACTTATCTATTATATTTACTGCGGTAAATTTTTAGTGGAAGAAAAATACAAGAGAAAAAATTATGGACGAAGCTAACAAATCACATTGGGAATTTTTTTTTTTCTGTAGCTTATTGGAAAAAAGAAGAGCAAAGCACGTTTTTCAGAGACTATTTATAAGTGTCTTGAGATAAAATAGACCGATTTATTTGAAATTATTTTAATTTCGGTGGAATGCAACAATGAATAAAACATTGAACAGATTTTTTTTTCCAATAAATAGAAAAATTGCGAATTTATAAATAAGTATTTATGCCAAAAAAGAAAAGAGTAAAATATTGAAAAATATTAACAGAATAAATTATAACTATTGCAAAATACACAACTTTTATATAAAATTTTGATCGTGAAATTAATATGAATTCAACAGTTAACCTATATTTTTATAAATTATGGAGATGTGATATGACTGCTAAGAATAGTTTCCTCCCCCTTCTTCCTCTTCTGCTTTAATAATGCATGAAATAAAATTTAAATAATAATAGTAATGAAATATGTCATAGAAAATAGAAAATTGATTTGATAAAGTAAGTAGTGATAATAAAATAGAGAATAATTTAAGAAATATTCATAATTCGATCTCTTAAAATTGTACACGATTTTACTAATTAGATAAAGTACCATATTAACTTTTGACTTTATTTTGCTATCATTAGTCTCTGTACAATCGAATCTAATATCTCCCTATTTCGAAAGTTAATTATAAGAGACTTAATGATTAGCAGCAAACATTAATGAATTACTCGTATAGTAGAAAAAAGTCGCAATTATTTTGTTTAATATTTAATAATTCGCTTTATTATATTCATTAGAATTTTCGAATTAGGTCTGTCATTTTCTATTCAAATTTGGCAACGATGTCGCATTTGTACTGGGAAACATATAATAAATTAGCTTGAACATAATTATTCTCTTTAACTGTCATCATAAAAAGCCATTATATGAAATACTTTTATGGTTCCGGTTGAATTTTAGTATTTATTTTAAAAATTGATGTTTTCATATAAACGCATATAAATTCAATTATTCTGAAGTTGAAAAGTTTAGAGTGGATATTTAAAATTTGAAGGCGTATTAATTTCTCAGCATTTTGCACATAGGAAAGTTATTAATGAGATAGACTTAATATACTGAATAAAACGTCATGTTTGAAGTACTTAATGATTCAATTTAACTTTTATCTCTGAAGTATCCTTCGTTTTCTTGTTATAAAGTTTAAAATGATAAGAACGGGATTAAAAACGAACTATTCAAATTTAAAAATTTTTTTTCTTTTACAGGACTTATAATGTTCGTGGTAAGAGCTTTGCTACATCTACATCATCGAAATGCTTTTCGAGCTGATCCTTGGCGAAGCCACTTAAGTCTGACTCTTCTTATTTTTATTCTCAAAACAAGGCTCTTTCCACGAACTTTGGAGTCCTGCACTTAATGATCTTAAGATGATTCTTTCCTAGTCATTCGGGAATAAGTTGTAGTAATCGAGCATCTTCTGTCGGTGAATAATTTTTGCAAATAGAATTTAACGTTATTTTATCTCGAAATAAAGAAAGAGGTGAATAATAGACATAAATCGATATTTTTATATGAAAAATTGTTGTTAAATTGGAGAATTTTAATATTTTTCTTAAATCAGATAGCTACGAATTTGATTGTTTAAAAAAAAATATAATATATCTATATTCGTATATTATATCAGTTTTGTGTTAACAGTAAAAGAATTTTCTGTCGAAAGATGTTATTTCTCTAAATGAATATATTGGAATTTCACGAGAATATGTGAAGATGGTAACGGTTTTTTGTTTTTGATTAATCAACTTGAAGATTTTCAATTGGAAATTTATATTATTGTAGGAGTTAAAGTGAATATTTTCTTAACAAAAATAAATTGCATTTGAGTTTTTAATTTAAAAAGCATTTCTAAACAAATTATATTAAATAATACAATTTTCAATCGAATTTTAACTTTCAATTACTGTTGAAGATTTGTAATAATTTTTAAAATTTATTTTTAGGATTACAAAATACACAAATGCAAAAATAGATTTTATTTGATTTTAAATATATATATATATTTCATTTTTTTTATTATTATTTTTAAAATTTATCAGACTTTAACGATACGTTTTGTCACCTGTTTTTGTTTAGATCTTTATTTACTATATCCACATTTATTTTTTCTACATTTAAGTGCATAAACGTGAAAACGAAGATTGAATTCAATATACAATGGACACTCGATACAGTGAAGAATAGAGTTGAAACCTTTGGCTATTTCGTGAGTTCACGATAACGCATAAATTACATAAACAATAACAAGGACCAACAGAATTGTTCACTCTATCAAGATTTAACTGTGTATATAAACAGTTTAAGACGTATTTTGATTTTACAGTGCTAAAAATAAAATTTAAATTATTTTTAGCTAAATATGTATATTGTTTCGTAGGAATATCAGTTGTTAGTTGTTTTGCCAAATTAAGTTTTGTTAGGTAACTGGTAGTCAGGAAAAAAATTAAAAAAAGGAGAAAATTTAATAGAAATGTTTGCAATTAGATTATTAAAATTTTCACTATGATGTAATCAGAAAATATCTCTAGGGAAATGTTTCTCAACCCTTACGCTTCTTTGGCTAACTTTTTTTTTTAATTGACCCAGTCAATATTTTAAAATTGTATACTTTATATTTATTATTATTTATTAACGACATTTAAAGTTAGTTATTGGTTTACTTATTTGTTTTATATACGTCCATTATCTCTTGACTGTTACATTCCTGTCTTGTAAGGCCAGGAATACACATGCGTAAAATTGTTTGGCAGGAAACTGAATCAGAAATCAGCTTTCAGTTCAGTTTCTGTTTTACACTTTTATGCCAGAACACATACGTAAAAATTCTGGCCGAATAGGAAACACCATTGCCACTAACAGTGCTAATTTTATTAATTTTTTTCCTCTCATATATCTATTCCTTTGTACCTTTTATTTTTCTTCGCTTCCTTTGCTGTAATATAGAAAATTTAAATTAATACACTTGTATTCCGAATTCAAATAATGAACGTGTGATCTAAATACTAGGCCTATATATCGATTCTACTAGACCTATGTTGTTTGAAATTTTGCACCTATAGCCATCTATAAACGTTGTTTAAATGCAGTGTCTTTCTTTATACATGACACTGATGTGGTCGAACGGATTCGATAAACCCCTCCATTTCATTTATTTTTCGTTTTTTCGAGACCGTCACAATTATAGAGTTGACCCTCATTGCCGCCGTTGTTAGAATAAAAACCACGTGCTACTTTGACGTCACAGAAAATACCTCTTTATTGGAGGAATTTTGACGTAAAAATTTTACGCCGATTTTTACGCATGTGTGTTCCTGGCCTAATTCTCAATATCTATTTACGCTTAAAAGTAATTTTCGTTTTTCAAGAGAATTATTTTTGATTTACTTCAAACGTGCTGTAGTGGAACATGATCTTGCAATGGTTAAAACACTAATGAATCTGGAAAAAATACTTAGGCCTAAAAATTATTTGAGATTAATATCCGTTCGATCGTATTAATTTTACTATTAAAATAAATTGTGATATCGCAATATCCTTTAATTGAAGCGTGAAATCAATTCTTAGTAAATAAATTCGATATTTATTTCTACGTTAAAAGAAAGAAGATTATTGATTTAGCTATTTTTTCCGAAATAATTATACTAGAATGTTATTGTGTAACTACTTTTCATGCTTTATAGAATGGTATAATTTTGATGAATTAAAATATCAGTTGATCAGTTAAGTTAAAATTTAGATTGAAATTCATTCTTAAGAATTACTAGATAAATTATTTATTATTTGAAAGAATAAATTCGTTGTAAAATACACAGTTGAATGGAAATAAATAAAGGAGGAGGAAGTCATTGATTTTAAAGATTTGATATTTTTAATGCAAAAATATAATTTATGCTGCATTGAATTTTTAAAATTTTATTATAATCAGTTTAATAATGATCATAAAGTTATTTTAAAATAAAAGAAAAATTAATTAAGCTTTTACCTGCTATCAAACATGAAGCGAATCGATAATCGTTATAATTTTCAGATTATATTACAATAATAATTTCGGACTTCTAATTTTTAAAAATATTTCAAAATATCTCAGAAAAATTTTTTAAATAAAATACTTTTATTAGATTAGCCTTTATCATACGTTTATTTTTCATAACTAATAACCAGAGAGAGGAAATTTTCGGGGAAACGATGAATATATGCAATCTCTCCTGCATAATTTCGTATCGAATCGCTTAGATTAGTATTCCTAAACATAAAAGTATTAGCTCTCTAAGCGCTTAAGAACTAGACAATTGTCTATTGTAACAGAGGATAATTACTTTTATCGAATTTCGTGTACTTATCCGAAAAAGAGAGAGAAATTTAACCGTAGTATCAAATTTCACTGATCTAAAACATTTATAATATATTTAAAATACACCAGAAAACCATTAGGATTATATCATTCTTTAATGTTATGAAAGAAATCTTTTATTAAAATATCCTAATTTCTCGGTAGCTTTTAAAATTAATGCAAAATTCAAAACTAACTCCTTAAAAAAGTACAAAAATGCTGTTATGATTATTATATCAAACGTAATATTATATATTATATACATAATGTATATGGAAAACAAATATTATTACATTATGTATATATATATTATGTTGTAAAGAACGAAGAGATAAAATGTATTTATGTTCAATTGCTCCGATATTCGTGCGTGATACGTCGTCGTTTTAAACTCATATATTTATATCGGATTCTATTTATTTCTTCTTTTTCTATATCATATAACGCAATATTATTTATAAATATAAAAAGATGCGATTAAACGTTTAAAATATATTTTCAGAGTACTCTTTTCGAAAATAATCGAACGAGTCCCGAACCCATGTTTAATTGTCAACCGAAATGTGAAGAAAAGATCACCAAAAAGAAAACTTGTAATCTCGCGAAAGTCAACAATAACAACAAAAGAACTCTTACTCCAAATAAGGTAAACCCTATTTTCTGTGTAATAATAATAAGCACACAATGAACATAAACACGCAGCATTTTTATTGTAGACAATTTTTTTTTTTTTTTTTTTTGTAAATTTCTGGATCTCTTTCCTTTTGCCACCGACAGATGGCGACAGATATTTATTCATTATAAACTTTTAGAGCTGCAATGTTTGCTACTGCCATCTGTGAACGGCAAACACTACAATAAATTATATATAATATAATTAAAATTAAATTAGTTTTACTCGAAATTTACATTTAATCGTTGTTACATTTAAAATTCAAAGTAATTTCTTGCGACATATGAATAATTTATGTTTAAATTCCTCTTAAATGCATTGTTTTTATATTTTAAATCTTAGGCTATAATTTCGGAATGTATAATATAGTATTTTTCAGAAATAAATAAATATTTACATGTTTATATTTGTGAAAAAAATTACAACGTAACGTACATAAATAGAGATAAAAATTTACAGTATATCGAACGGTATCTAAAAAAATTTCAATAAATTTCCAACCGAACTCGTCATAAACTTAATTAACGTTTAAAATTCTAGTTAATGATAGAGATCGGAATTAATTACAGTGTAAAACATTTATTTAAATCTATTTGTATTGTGTATTTACATTTTATTGAATTTTATACCAAATTAATTTAAAACTGTTTAAATTTAATAATGGTTCGTTAAAAACGTTGTTTAATTAGTTGTGTTTAGAAATAATACAACGATGAAGATTATATTATAAAACCCGATTGAAAATTATTACACATTGTTTGTTGAATAATTAATATTTTAATTTTATGACTTACTTAATGAAAATGTTTTGAATAATTTTTTTCCCAAACTCTATTAAAATTCACGCCATTTATTATCTAGATTCTAAAAATATTTTTAATGGAAGCATTTTTTAAAGTAAGGATTGATTTATCAAATTTTATAAAATATTTATCTATCACATTTCAGTGCTCGATCTTATAATATTACTTAATGACCCTTGAATCTTATGTTATTAGATAGTCAACGGTAAAGTGTTGTATATGTAATATCAGGCCTACAAGATAATTTATGAGAAATAAACATTAGCGATTTTTTTTATTCGTCTAAACAGTTTATGGATTCACACGATAATATAACCATCTTCAGGACCGTCTGTCATCTATTGATACAGATGCCAGTAAGAAATTCTATTCTAAGCATAAATTTCGAACATGGTAGTGTTAATGGAAGAAACTAGATATTAGAGCAGATTTTCACCACCAGGGGATTGCTGAAGATGTGCAATGTGTCCCTTCTATATTGCTGATGCGCTGCCAGATATAAAAGGTGCTGCACCGAAGATGACTGTGACGATAACAAAATACTTATCGCTTTATCGGAGTGTGCATTAATTGTGAAATTGTTTTATGACAATAGAGAACGCTACGACGGCTATTTGGTTAAAATCGCCTTCGAAGTACTTGTGGAGAGGGACTTTAATATTATTTATTATCCGGTGCGTAATAGCGTTGTTTGCAACGTCATTGATCGGTCAGGAGCGGGAGAGAACTGTTTCCAACTAGCATAAACTGAAAGATTGTCACGTCAGTAATGGAGTTGCCGCAGGATAGTTCTTCTCGGTGTCATTGCTGCAAATGCTGTTTATGACAAGAAGTATTTTTCTCTGTCTGATGCGAAGCAATAACTGTACTATTTGCTAAATCTTTCTCGTATTTGTGAAGCTACATAACTATTGGATTTCAGTATCCTTCAAGAAGACGAATATTAATTATGCGAATGGTTTTTGAACCCGTTGTTTCAGTTGGTGTTAGAAAATTTTGTAGCGATTCTTGTTTTTATGCTGTTGGTGGATTGGGACACAACGCTTGTTTTCTTTTATTAGTATATTATTTCTTTCGTCGAAAGGATTTTTATCATATTGCCCGAAATGTGGGATTTACTGTTACTACGGATTGTACAAGATGACAGTTTTGTAATATGTGTATATTCAGGGAATATTGCGATAGTATTTAGAGAAATGCCGTTCAATTACTGCTGTTCGACAATATGATCGTCTCATTTGTTGGTGTAATTTCCTACAACTTTGGTCATCAGAAACTCAATGTGTATTTTAGTTTCTATTGAATGTTAGTCTACGAACTTTACACAGCTTAAGGAATACTATCACACATCAGTGCAGTTGCGCCCTCCATCCTTCCCTTGATACTCGTGTAATCATTGGATACACGCAGAATGGAACATCACATGCTTACTGTAGGCAATATATTTTATTGAATGATCGTCAGCCAATGGTAGCAACATTGATTTTAATTCGGAATGAAATATCTGTTTTCTGTTGTTGTTTTCATTTGCATGTTAAGAATCATATTCGTGTCACGTTTTGATATGACTTTGATTGCTATGAAAATTGAATAACTAAACACACATTAGTGAATATCTAATGTAATAATATCTTGAGTATATACTTATTGTCAACAATATCTATTTGTTCAAATGTCTGTATTTAATTGCTGGAATATATAGAAAGTATTGGAGCAATACACAGTTAGATAATACGACGACATATAAGTTATACATAGTTTTTAGTATACCGGTATATAATAAAGCGAAGTATGAAGTTTGCTTTATTATATATATTAAAAAGTTCGTAATAAATCGTCAGATTAATTTATTCTTTGTTTGTCTTCGTTTTTAAATTTGTTTTACATTTTATAAAGTTTTAATATATCAAAAATTTACCAAATTTTAGTTTATTTTTTAAAAATATTTTGATTTGCATGATTTCGTGAATTTAGATTTATTAAACGAAAACATTATCAAGAACAGTGGATATTTTAATATAAATTTAAATAATAGTTTTTTCATTAAAATATTTTAAAATATGTTGGACGACTATGAATGATTCAGACAACCCAAAATTAACATTAACAAAAAGAGAGTTTATTTCTAGTCTAAGCCATTTGAGAGCAGCAGAGAAAGTGGGTGAAAAAAGGAACAAGTGTTTATATAATCCATTCCTAAATTTACCAGTTTGGGTTCTTCATTTAGTTCGCGAGCCCTTCTGATATGTTTATTCCAGTTTTCGTCCCTCTCCATTTTTAATTTCGAGAGCTTTGATCGACACATTTTTCGTTTAGTGTCTAATCGATCTTCGTATCTTCGTTCTAGGTCTTCCCAAACATCGCGTGCAACGTCTAGGTTCAAAATTAAACTAACCTCATGTTCTTCCATTGTGCATGTGATGATTCTAAGAGCTTCCTTCGCTGTTCTTCTTTCGCCACGTGTCATAGGCTGCCTTGTCTTCGGGGGTGGCTATTTCTCCAGAAATTTCTGGTCTGGGTCTTTCGATCACGTGTATCTATTAGAAGGTGAAGATCTGATGATCGTGACCTTCTAACAGATTTTTTATTATATATTTCCATATTAGGTAGTTCAATCCATTTAACTTGGGTATTGAACTCAATCTTTTAGCTTTCTCGGCCATCTTTCTTTTGTTTTCTCAGTACTTTTCTTCGGGAACCTTAGTCAAAAACGTATGATATCACTTGGGTGACTTATTCTTTAAACGTTTTCTGCGTTTCCTGTGCCCAATACCGATTGTTGGACGACTATGAATAATGATTCAGACAACCCAAAGTTAACATTAACAAAAAGAGAGTTTATTTCTACGTCTAAGCCATTTGAGAGCAGCAGAGAAAGTGGGTGAAAAAATGAACAAGTGTTTATATAAAAGTTGTGAGTTATGTCACCCTTTTGACACCTGACCAAAGTTCACATACTTTTAGTAAGCAAATACAGGGTGACAAGAATTCCTCCACGAAACTTGCTACAAAATAATTATACACACATTTTAACCTTAAAATAACTCCGTAGAGATGCAATTTGTAATTATCGATAATAATAAATTATCAAGTTTATAGTTTACAAGAAAACAAGAAAATATTTTTGTAAAGAAACTATGGGTTTTCTTATGATAACTATTTATATCGATTTTCATTTTCTATACTTTTATTGGTTATATACTAAACTAACTTTCGATAAAGAAATGGGAAAATAAGGCAAAAGATAAACTCATATTTATCAATTTATATGCTATTATTAAATGTACTGTATTATGATTGTTAGAGTCTATATATTGTGTACA
Source organism: Centruroides vittatus (assembly GCF_030686945.1). Lineage (NCBI taxonomy): Eukaryota > Metazoa > Arthropoda > Arachnida > Scorpiones > Buthidae > Centruroides > Centruroides vittatus. The sequence continues at coordinate 732,709 of NW_027122427.1, read as the reverse complement.
AACACGAGATTCAACTGTAAATAGCTTTACTTCATTTATCAGATTTATTTAATTACGTATAAGGCTGTTTTGCCTGTTTCGTGATTTTCAAAAATAAAACCAGGCAAAATTTCTTTTTATAATGTAGTATTCGTAAATATACATATATTCTCTTCTAAATAAGATTAATTTTGAGGATGGCTAAATTTTCTCAACTTAATAAACATTAAGTTCCTATACGAGAAAGTCCCGTGTTAAGGAATTACATCTTTTACATTTGAATTTTTTTTTTAAAGTTATATTTAAATTATACTTTTATTGTATAAAATCTTTAAATTTTGTTGCGAAACACTGATTTTTTTTGTTTTTTTTTACAAGAAAGGCATTGTCAATTACGGAACAGCACTAAAAGCATCAGCATTAATGGCATTAGTCCAAAAGAAACCGATTTTCCCAAGAAAATTCTCATAGCGCGACATTAAATTCTTTGTCCAGCTTTTGCTTACTACAACAAAAACTTTTTGGTTATGGAAGTAGAAGGATAAAATAAAATAACATTTTAACACAACTTTTTTTTTACTTTTATTTTATTTGTAGAGTTAAAATTTCGATCAAACAAAATAATACAATGTAAAATTTTTAAAATGCACTTAAACTAAGGATTTCGACAAAGTTCATATAAAAAATAAATGAATAATTTATACGAAAACACTTGACAGTTATAAAATTATTTATAAATTTGATTTTATTATTGTTAAAATTGTCTTAATTAAGTTTTATGATGATGATCGATTCGAAATTTAATTCTTATTTAACATTTCTCACGCAATATTACTTAAAATGCAATTGATGTAATGATAAAAATTATTTTCCCATAGATTTAAGAGAGAAGATTATTGCTTTAAACGATGTGATTAATATATAAAAACGACATTTGAATTATTTATAGATGTTAGTTAAACGAGGAAGTCCTTCACTTAATAGAAACAATTTAGTGTTGAGGAAGAAAAAAGTAATACAAAAAAAAAAAAAAAAACAAGATAAACAAAAGCTAGGAACAAGTGATTATATTTCCGATCAAATAACTTATAACATAATTACCGGATGTAATTTCTCTTAACGGTTTTTCCTAGTATATGTGTAATTGTTAATATAAAAAGTGTTTAATCAGTTAAAAAAAAAGAGGAGGGAGTTAGTATATAACGATCGGTTTAAGCTAAATTGAAATGGAATTTTTAATATAGTAAAAGTTTTATTGCAAGAAAAATAAAAACTGGCAATTCGCATAATATAAAATACCGAAACTTGTAATTAACGTTATACGAAATATATTGCATAATTTTGATTACAAAAAAATCTTATAATGGAAATATTTTTAGTTTTAATTCATCAGATTACTAAGGCAGGTAGTAATAGTATTTTAATAAACTAATAGTCGTATAAATTCAAATGAATTAAAAACTGAATATTATTTCTAAAACGTAATGCTTTTAACGTGGAGTATGGTATATAAAAACTTGATTTGAACATAAAATAGAAAGAAAAATCGATTAATGTGTATTTATGTTAATATTAGTCGAGTTCTTAGAAGTTCCAAACAATTCATTAAATAGGAAATGATTATAGGAGACATAAATATAGACATAGAAACTTACGTCTGGATTCCTATATAGTGATCCATTTCTATTAAGTTTCTGGTTTAATTGTAAATTATTTACCTAGTACAACTGAATATTTTTATATTAAATACTAAATATCTTCGGTATTTATTAAACTTATAATAGTGTGTAATGTATGTAATATAATAATCAATGTTTTGTGAAATTTTTATAGGAAGTATTTTCTGTAGGTTAAGTTGTTTTGGACTTGTAGGATATATATTCATTCATAATATTTTATTTTCGACATACTTTAGTAGACTAATTTTGACACTATAGTTTGTTTTCCATTTATAAAGGCTTTTAAGATTTATTTTATATTTTACTGATACGATTTGAAATCACAAACGCAGTTTAAGCCCATAGTAAATGGTTACAAGAAATGTGATATGGCTTGTAAAAGCTTTTAAATTGACTGAATACCATTTTACTGCGAGTAAAGTATTCTCTCTTTCTCTCTCCCCTCAAAAAAAAAAAAAAAAAAAAAAAAAAAGGAAAGAAAAGGAATATACATGATTGCTTTTACCGAAATTTGAACAGTAGAAGGTTATAAAGAATTTATGAACACGAACGAATGATTTAATTAATTTATGTTTTGGGAGTAATACTTGTTTTTACAGCTACAAAGTTTTTTCTATATAGCTATTTGAACCACCATTTTCATATATATTTATACCAAACTGAAATCTTAAGATAAAATATCGAGTATTTCTTTCTATAATATCGTATTTAATTTTCTAATTATTTATTAAAGTGCACATGCAGTATTTCATTTTATGAGAATTTACAGATTATTTTATTTTTTATTGTTATGGTAGAGGTAACATTTTCCTCCTTTTCTACATACACAGTTAGGTAACAATGTTTATTGGTTTAAAAAGTTTATTTATGACGTTTTTTATATTCGTAGAAAATAATGGTTATAGATAGCTAGAACTGTACTCGCTATATTATGTTAATAAAGAAACAGTTTGTTTAATTATTTTAAAATAACTCGAAACTTTGTTTTTTCGTCTTTTATTATTATAGACAACTTATAAGTTGTTATTCTATATTCGTCACGATTATTAATAAAAGATGAAGTTTTATTTCCATATTTAAGTATCATTTAACAGAAGTAAATTGATTCTACAGATGGTTCGATTATTATCATAAATCTGCTTTATATATGCTTAAAAGACCGATCGTTATTGATAGTATCGTAGCATTTATAGCTCTTACCCACCTGTCCAATATCGAAAGATAGATAGCAGCTGCTTCTGATCGTTGCATGATAGCTATCAAATATGGCACAAAATAGGAATGCCTTGATATTTAGCGGTTTATTTCCTCTCTTCTTTACAGTTACATTTATTAGTTTACTTTTAATTCGATCGTTTCGGTTGTTCTGCCGATCAATTAAATGGGTCTACAGGTTGTTTAAGATGGGAATTAGCCAGCTGCCAGTCTGTTCGAATGTATTAATGAGTAAAATAAAAAAAAAACGCCGTAACATTAAAGGCGATTTTTTTTTGTTTTTTTAGAGAATTATTATTTTGATGTTTAATACTATTTTTATGGGTAAGATCTATAAATAAATATAATTTTAAGAAAGTAATAATAGTTATTATTTTCGTAAATTAGATAAAAGGATATTTAAAGAAGTAATAACTATTAACATTCTCGTAAATTACAATATTAAAGTAATATATTGTTATTATTGCTACGCTATGATTAAAATTGTTATATTATTATTTGCTAGTAGATGATTTTTCATTAGTATGTCGACAGTGTATTTTTTGTTTATTCGGAAGGGAAATGTAAGATATGAATCAATTTGATTCAGTAGAAAATTCGAAATCTTTGAGGGAAAAAAAATCGAAAATGAATTTTAATGTAAAGTTTTTTTTTAAATTTTAATTATTTGTTGATGTTTGTCAATATGAGAAGAATATATTAAAAATAGAAGGAAAAAATATTCCTGCATCTGCCTTAAATTACGAAGAGGAGTCGAATTATTTTTGTCAAATTTTATTCTGTTTTGTTTATTCTTTATTTTTTGCTTATTTCACTCGAAAATTACTTTCAGGGTTTCTACTCGCCATTAATATCTATTCTGTTATATGAATTTAAAATAATTAAATTTAAAAAATTATAAATTCTTGTGACTCTTTGCTGCTGTTAATAGAAAACAGTTTGGTACTGTATATTTTAATAGAAGGTGATTTTAATAGGTGCCAATTTTTTCGTGAGGGGGGATGCTGCTAATATTCGCTCGAAAAACGTTATATTTCGAATTTTTAATATAAAAAGATAATTTTTAGTAAATATCAAAGCTGTTATTTAACTGGGAAAAGTCATTAAGATTGTATAAGAGAGTGTTCTTTTGTTTAAGTGGAATTATTATCCGACGATTTTATAAAAGCAGATATTATGTTTATATTTAAAAAAAACAAGGAAAAAAATTGATGGCGCCGTATGGCATATATATAGATATAGGGAAGAGAAAAATTTTTAGCGATCTTGGCTCCTTTTAGGTGCGCGGCCTAGGAAATTACTTTTCCTGGGACCGGGAAACAGGGGACGGAATAGCTGTCAGAGTGAAACCGACTCTTTCTTACTTTCCCTCCGGTCTCGTATTGATCTTACCGCCTTGATTCATTGAAATGCAAAAGTTTCTAGGCTTTGAGTTTCAGAATAAATCCTGCTACTGAAATAGGATTCTTTATCGGAGCTATAGAAAGGCAGAACAAGATGGATGAGACGCCATTTGTGTCCCCCCAAAAAAAGTACTATCAATGGCAGATGCTCGCCGCTCGCTTCTCTCATTCAGCTTTCTCTTTTCTCCGCAAGGATTCGCTAGTGTCATTGATAGATCGGTGACGTCGTCTTCCGGTCGTCCGAATGATGTCTGAAGTGGTCGGAAAAGATGGAATTGAGGTTGACGGAAACATAGTTATTAGGTAAAGAGCTATAGTTTCCGCTTGTGATCATAGTAGGGTTTTCGCTTGATATTCACTACTTGGACTGGCTTCCACCGTGTCCATTATATGAACTCTTTTGTTGCTGCTCTTTTTGTAGGATATACTGATTACCAGAAAAATCCCAATTGATAACCGGATAAGTCTGTTGTTGATCATTGGCTTTACTTTTTTTTTTATTTTCTTTTGAAGATTTCGGTTTTTCAAAGGGTTTAGAATTTTCACCATCGAAAAGAAAGTTATGTATTAATAATTGTAGACACGATTGTTGAAAAAATATGATTGCTAATGACTAATTTTGAATCTATTAAAATAAAGTATAGGTTAATTAAAATATTCTGTATTAAAGTTAGTAATTTAATATTAAAAAATTACTCGCTTACAATCAAAATAAGCCTACCGAATTGACTCTCTTACTCGAATTTTGTTTAAATTTCTTTAATTTATGGCCTCGGAATTATTATTATTATTTTTATTATTTTAATGATAAAAAAAGGTATTTGTTAATTTTACATGTAAAAATGTTTATATGATTCGTTAAAACAATCGGCAATAATTATTTTTAAAGGTTATTTTTTACAAGTCTAGAAATTGTTTACAATAAACTTCATAATATTTGATGACATTTGGTAATTCGATATAACAAAGAATCTTGTGGAAAATCCATTTGTATTCTTTAGTAATTAAAAAAAAAAATATATATATATATATATATATATATATATTAATTTGGAATAAGTCTTCCAGCATTAAATATTTATAAAATTGAATAACAGTTATTAAACTTGTGTAATTGAAATTTAATAATTAAAGCATCTAGAATTTAAAAGAATTTAATTAATTTGATTTTGAAAACAGTTGAATTAAATGAAGAAAAATTTTAATTGCTGACATTATTCGAATATTTTCCAAATTGAAACACGTTGAAAGGATGGAAAGAAAAAAAAATTTGATTCCGTGTAATTCTGTGATGTGATCATCAAGTTTAAATTGAGAGGAAATATTTATAAGGTCGTAAATCTTTCGTTTTTAGCCCGTTTAGAATAAACAGCGTATTTTTTCATTATTTTTGTTGAACCGTATTTAATGGAATGTGCAGTTTTCTTTACCTCCTTATTTCATTCGGTATGAAAAAAATTTACTGTCACGTTGGATAAAATGTATCCATAACCTCTGTTTTCTCTATACATTATTGAAAGCACTTCTGCCCAACCAACCAACTGTATTTTATAGACTAGAGCTGTTGCTTATTGATTTTTTTTTTCTTTCTTTCTTTCTTTCTTTTTTTTTATTAGTCTGCCACATTTAGGATTCTTGTTTCCTAAAAATTTTCTCAAAAGGTATATATTTAATTATAATTTTTTATTTATTTTCTGTGTAAAAAAATTTGAAAAATGCATATTATTTATGCCTACGGTTCTGAATTTAAGGGATATGAATTCTTTATAAATAAATTAGGTTAACAATATTTATCCTTTCAAATAAAAAGTTTTAATATTAATGACTAAACATGTTATATATTTAGAATTAATTAAATCTGGAAAACTTCAATAAATAATTAGCAGTATATAAATAACTTTTGGTACAAAATAGGTAAAATACATAAATGATCTATGGCAGATTCCTTTATGCTTTGCCAGGAATTTCTAATCTTTTGATCTTGATGAACTTGTAATGATATACAGTGAATTCTTGATATAGTGAATGATTCAGTTCAGTCCTTTGAGAGTTCAGTATATCGGGAGGACGTCCACTCTATTGTAATTTAATTATTATTTCAGATATTATTATGAGTTTAGGACACACAATTTAAGTAATTGACTATACACTTTAAATATTAATTTCATTTCAATCGTTTATTTTGCATATTATTAATCTGGTAGTTTCTATAAATATGTAAGCATAAATTTATATAACTTATACGAAGTGTTAAAATAAATAATAAATGGGTAAATAACTTCAAAATTATAATTTGAATGACATTAGGTAAAAAGTTTTCTGTAATAAAGTCTATAACAATCGCTTGATGAAATTAAACCATGTATGATCAAATATATCTTTTTAGAAGTTTAATATGTGAATAGAATGAAAACATTTAAATCTGCTGACAGAGAATTTTTATTTAATATTTATAGTATTGTAAAGAATAAAGCTATTCATCATTTCACTATAAATTATACGCAGTATAAGGTTTGTTTTTTTCCGCTAGATATTTTACATAACATCCATTATACCTGTATGTAAGGACCATTATTCTAAGGAGATTTTTGTTCCCTAAACTCCTCCTAGATTTCTGAGCGGATGTGCAAAAATAGGTGTTTTCGGATCTGTTTCGGAGACACCGGGTTCTAAATTTTCTGAAATTTCCCTACCATTTTTTTAGGGAGTCGATAAGAAAGTTTTTGCATCATTGAGGTTTTGTAACAGTTCAATGCCAAGCTTACTAAATTGTTTAGCCACTCGACCAAAAACAGTTTGGTTGTATATTTGATTTACCACTTTAAATGTGGCATACAAAGAAATTTTGTAATTCATTTTCGTAGTTGGCGTTGGGATCGTGGATACTTTTCACGTAGTCCAGACTACAAGTAACTTTTGTAGACATTAAGTTTCAATTTTAAATTCTAAATTAATTTTGTCTATTTGATGACTTATTCGGCGGGTTGTCCATTAATTATTTGTGATAGATAAACTTTTAAAATATTTCCCTTTTTAGGATAGAATATAAGAAATGATTTTAGAAATATGCAATATGAATAACGCAGAAACATAGAATATTCCTTACCTAAATTTCTAATTGTACAGAAATAATGATAATTGACAGCGTAATTAATGTTGCGTAATTAATAACGAACTAAAATTAGATCTTTTTAAAAATGATTTGGGTTAGTCGGGTTGAAAATATCTGTAGAGACATAAATCTCTAATTGTTTCATCCTTTCGTCTTTTAGTATTTAAGAATTTTGATTAAATTGTTTGCAAATTTGATAGTTATCCAGTTCATATAAATTTACATATAATAAAAATAAAATATGCGTGGTCTTACTTATTAAACTAAAACTTTCTTACATCTTCTATTCGGGACATAACTAATTAATTTAAACATAATAATATGGAATGTACAGAATACACATCGTCGTATGAAGCCGAAAAGTTATATGTAGATTAAGGAATGTCATTTTTCAAATAGATGAAAAAAATTTATTTTATGTTATTGGCGGAATGTAATATTGTTAAAGTTAAAGAATATGGATGAAAATATCTATCTGCAACCTTGTGAGCAACGATTACTGAAACTAAGAGTATCCTATTTTATCTTTTTGTACAGAAAAGTTCTTTAATTAGGAACGTAAAATCACCTACAGTTATTTACTAATTCTACCTGAATAATTATCAATTTATAATTCAATAATATCTACTTATTTACAGTACATATTTTTAAATTCTGCAAAGTAGGATAGCGTGAGACAAAAGTTTAGCAATCGCTTTTTCCAGAAATAAAAGCTTAGGAGAAGCTCACCAATTACACCCAATACGTTGAGTACAATAAACCAACGTCCCCTTTAAATTTAATAGTTACCTCTAAATATCACTAAAGCAAAGTTATGCAAATTTATGTAAATAACTGGACATTATCTAAAAGAAAAACTCACATAACTCCGCAATTCTAATGTCATGCCACGAAATAACAATTAAGCGATGCAACAAAAATATGTAATAGTCATGCAAAAGTAACAACGGCGACGTGAAATAGCCAAAGAGTCAAAAATAAATCCTTTCAGTGTTTACGAAAGTAGGTTACATTGCAACAGGAGACTTAAGTGTGTCAAAAGGAATGATCAACCACGAAAGCAACAAAAAACTGATGATCGACGTTCCGTTCATATACTGAGCATGATTTTAAGGCAATAGACATTAGGACAGATAGCACCAATGGTCTGCGCTCTTTAAAAAAAAGAGAAAAGAAAAATTCCATCTGCAAAAACAACAATCTGATATCTGAAAGAAAGGGAAGGAAACTCCTATAAAATGAAGATAAAGCCATTTCTTACACCAAAAATAAAACTTAAGACTCAAATGGACAAAAGAACACAGACTTATCTCTAGAACAGTAGGAAAATGTCATATTCAACGATGAGTGCAAGATCTTGTCCAAGATCATCAAGGTTATTTGAAGGTGGAAACTGCCGTGTCATCCGAAAGAAAGATGAATCCCGGATTGGTGCTTGTATCTCCAAATATGTGAAACACTCCCCAAATGTCATAGTCTTAATAGTAAAAAGACTGGAAAGTCTGTTTTATCGAAGGACGCCTAAATGCTGAGGAAACACCGAAATAATGGAAGATTGTATTGTTTCGTCTCTGTAACATTATTTTCCGGATGAAAGTGATGTTTACTAACAAGATGGTACCCCAGCTCACTCTGTAAGAAAAACTAAAAGATGATTTGAAATTATGAACATCGATGTTTTAGACTAGCCAGACAACTACCGGACTGCAACCTTATACTTTTAATGCATTCAAATCATTGTGCAGACCTTTAATTGAAAACAATTCTAGATAAATTATATGAAACTATTAAAAAAAATGAAATGAGTTCGTTGACATTTTCACACACACACAGACACACACACACATATACACATATATATATCTAGTTTATTAAGAATCCTAAAAAAGAGAGACAGAGGGAGTTGGTGATCAAATAACATAAACATTTATCAGATAAAATCCTACTTATTATATAGAGCAATACTTAGTTTGTTTCTGGATTATTTTATTCTTAATAACATTCTGCATAAATTAAAAAAAAGTATTAAATCACATGATATACTTATTATTCTTATAATATGTACAGAAATAGTAAATCTTAACTTTTCTATATTAATTATAAAATTTCACAGAAATGAAAAACTACATTCATAGTTTTTAGAGAAGAATTTTCATTTATAAATAATAAATATTACCTTCAGATGATTCTACAATTAAGAAAAGCTTTGTTATTGGTCCAAGAGTACAGTTATAATATAATGGCATCATCAAATATCTGTAATATAAGTTTAAAAATCTCTTGAAATGATGGAAACAATACATTACTTTTGAAACATTTCAAAATCATTTGAATCAATAAAATTAATTACGACAAATAATTGTAAAGTATGTTTGGATTTGTTGAAAGCTTCTTTTTTAAAGTGTCTATTTATTTAAAGTTTATTAAACAAAATAAATTTTATTTTTATCTTTCAATTTCTTTATGCTTATATCAATTTTGATTAGAATGACGCAACTTAATTCACAAAAGGAAAAATGTGTTTCGTTCGTTTTATATGAAATTTATTAATTTATGATCGTTCCTTGAATAATTAAATTTTCTTTAGAAGTATTTTCGAATTGGAAGAATTTAAATTTTCTGACGCGAAAAATTCATTTCTGTGACAGGAAGATGAAATTTTGAAATTATATTTTAAATGTAAATTTAAAAAAAATTCTAGCGCTCCTATAGAAGTTATTAAGTGTTAATGTGAAAATAAATTATGCTAAAATCTATAAATAAAAAATTGTAATGAAGTTTATTGTTTAAGATTCCATAAACAAAAAAGAAATGACCTGTTTTTGGACCCTAAAAATTCTCATGTCAATTATCGTGAATTGAGAAGAGAAATTATGCGATAATGAATATTTTTAAGGAAAACGACTTTTTAAAATTTATGACTCGAAATTAATACTCCTTAAATTTAATGACAGTCGAAGCTCGGGGAATACGAATTGTTATTAAATTGGGAATATTTAATAAAATATTAAACATTAAAATTCTTACGCCGTAAAGATTTGTTAATAATTTATCTGCGAATTTAGAAAACAAAGTAAATGGACGAATGAAAGTAAATCATAACAAATATTCATATAAAATTTTGAGTAAAAAATTCAAAAATTATTGTTATATGAATGATCTTGCATATCTTGAGCAAGAAGTCTAGAAACTTTGATAAATTATATGTAAGACTTTCCTAGTTTGAATATTTTCAAAAGAATTCTTAAAAATAAAATAAAATTTAAAAAAAAATTATTTATATATTTTGCAGAAAATATTATTACAAAAAATTTATAAATTTTACATTAATTTATTATGTATATAAATAGGCATTAAGTTTTCTCAGTCATGCATTCTTCGTTTTCGATTGCAAAAATACCATTTTAATATAATTTAAGCTTTTTTATTTATCTCAGCTCTTTCAATTTATAAAATTTATTCCTTCCAAAGTGAATTGATATATTGAAGATTAACAAGAGTATGGAGTCATGTGTGTTTCTGTTAATTTTGATTTTATTCTGGACATTTTGAAAAAAATAAAACTTAAAATTAGAAGTCAATATGTATTTGTACTTGTGTTTTCACTCATTCTAGTCAAAATTTGAAGGGTATAAATTTTACGGTAGAATGAATTGTAAATATTGTTTAAAAGATACAGTTCAGACTTCACATATTGTTTTAAGTCAGTTAAAATTAATGAATAAAGATTATTTATAGTCTATATTCTTATATAAAACTTAACCTTATATTCCATTAAAATGAATTATAATGTCTGTAGAAGTAGTCTTTGTTCGAAAGATTTGTTGTAATTGTATATTAAACTTATTTCTGTATAGTTCACAATTATTTTGTTGTATTTGTTTAGTGATTTGGCAAATTATATGAATGTATTTTGCTTGTAAAACGATTTTTATATGTAAGATTCGCCTACACTAATTTATATATTTGTATATTATATAAAACACTTTCTCGAAACAAACATAAAAGTATCAACTAATTCTCGCGATTTATAAAACAGTTTTGCTGCATTTTCCTGAATCAATAAAAAAAATATTGCATAGCAAATATTTCAAATTCTTGACGATTCTGCACTTTTGTTTCGTGAATTTCCTTTTTACAAATAAAACTTTGAGGAAAAATTCAGAAATTCCAAAATTGGATCATTTTCGAAATTTTTACATTTTTTCATTTGTAAAAACGGTTATTTTCTTTTTTTAAAAAAAACACTGTTTATTGTACCTTAATGCTCGGGATTCATTATAATGCCATTATAGTGCTATTATGGTGAATGTAGTCTTTCTGCAAAATATCCTCGTTAAAAGGGAAGAACAGAAACATCTAGGTCTAAAGTATTATTTGTAGCCTACCCACGATTCTGCAGATAAGGATCGACGTTTTAACATAAGCTACCCTACCTGTTCCGAGCGGAGTTTATTATGACCTAATCTTATCTACAAAATCTCATTTTATGCTCAATTGTATGTGAATCGTTTAACATTTTTGACATTTGAATAAACAAAATCTGTTACTTTCCAGATATTTCAATGTTCCTCATACCCTCGAATATTTAAATAATAATAATTGTAGGATTTCAGAAATTGTTAAAGGTATAATAGACAAATGAATTCTTTAAAATGTAATCTCTTAAAAAAATACCTAAATTGGAATCTTTTGTAATATCCTTCTCTCGAGATAATGACATTAAATCAAATTCAAGGACTCGTTTATTTTTTAAATGCAAAAATATATATTGTTTATTTGTAAGTCACCAGGAACAACGTAATTTCATGACGTTAGTCTTCCCTCATATAAGGTAGCAGCACATTTACTTATAATAAACTAGAAATAGTTTTAATTATTTGCTATGCAGTGAATTGTTATTAATTCGATTCTTTGCCTTGTTTTGTTCTAAGTAATTTCTTTGTATTTTGGAAAACTGGTGATTAATTTCTAATTATAATGACTTTTAATATGTTAATACTTTCGATTTAGGGATATTGTTAAAAGTAATTTCTATACTTTTAATTTTAAAATTTTATGCTTAATTTTATTAATTATTTCATATTTATAAAGAAAAATTAAGGCAATGTTTTCGTTAATTAAAGAAATCATCATAAATTTCTATTTATTTTTTTATTAAAATTATATTCGGGAAATTTTTAAATTATTCAATTTAAAAGAATTCTTAATAATCCTAATTGAAATTTAATGAAAATATTTATTTAAGAATAATTAACTTTAATTATTTACGAAATAAATAAATAATTTAATTGAATAAATGCTGTGTTCGTTTTTATTTAAAACATTTAATTTAATGTTTAATTTTCGAATAACATTTTATGCGAGAAATAAACATTTTTAGTTTATTATTAATTTACATTATTTAATTTAGATGGCGAAGAATAAAGTATTATCTATTTTAATTATGTACCGTTTATTACTGGGTAAAGATATGCTATTAAATTTACGATTTAATGTATTTTTATAAGCTATAAAAATTTCAGGTTATTTTATCGATATCACGGGTTTCGAAATTCATTTTTATATACATGAATATTAATGTCCCGTGAGAAAATTTATTAAGCCATTTTATATATCTTCGAATTTTTACACCAATCTCATATACACTTTTAAGAATTTATTAGAATTTTTAAGGAGCATTTCAAATCAGTGTTAAATAATTAAAAACAATTCAAGAAGGTTTAAAAAACAATTTCTTTTTAAAATTATTAAAGTAAATTAATATTGTATTATTATATTTAAAAAGATGTTATTTTGATTTGCTACCGAAATGATTTTATTTTTATTTACTTATTAAATATAATTATTAATTTAATTTAATTTGATAATAAGTAAATTGAATAGAAAATTAAATGAAATTTATTCAATTGTGAATTTATTATTTTTAAAAAATTTTTAATTAAATTCTATTCTCTATTAAAATTTTAAATATATATATATATATATATATAGTTGTATACACTGTCGATTATATTATTGCGTACGGTAATTTTGAAAATCATTTTTGCTAATTAACTCAGATAGTTTTTGTTACTCAATTATAATTTAAATTTTATACACTTAAGTCATTAAGCTTCATAAAAATTTCTATTTAAATAAGACTTTAATTAAAGTTTAATTTTTCTCTTCCCCCGATTTCCTTCCGTGTAATTCAGTTTGTATTTTTAACATCTTTATCATCATTAATATCAAATTTATTGCAGGAAACATAAATAAGCGGATTTAATTATTTATAGGCTACGAAATATTTTTCTAATCAAACTGGTAATTCCACTCCCGTACTTAAACGTTCGCATTAATGGAGATGTCCGCGATTCTTTTTACTATAGATTAATTGATACTGCACGTTTGTTTATTGATTATTAACAAGAGTTTTGCTTTGTAAGGCCATCAATGGTGGCATTAAAGAAACCTCACCGCTTCTGCTGACTCACTGTTCACAATCATAACTTGATCGCCATAAAATGGTTTGATAACTTTCCTCTGGCAGGTGGTCTCTCGGTAAGTACTTCTTGAGTCATATTGTTGTGAAGAGGCGATAAGCGTATCACGTTGTTAGACGAATATACAGTAAACTATGCGGAATTTTAATGGGCCTTACTGTTTATTGCCCCCTTTTTTTAATTCGGAAGGACAAAAAAAAATTTATGAAAGATTTTTCTGTTGTTTAATCGAATTCAAAAAGCAATTTTGCGGATTGGAAGCAATAAGAAAGTTAAAAGGCTATCGTAATGACTTTTACTTATGTAATTTTTTAAATTTATATTATATAGCTTTATTATATTATATGGTCTGAATTTATATACAGCCTATATTATTTAAATTTAAACCATAAAATAAGCATTTCTTGACCTTTAATGTTATAGTGTTATTGAAAGGTTTTTAAACTTTTATTATTAAATGTTTTTATTAACAAAAGGAAAATTAAATTTCCTCGCATGTTAATTTTTGACGGTAATATTGAGAAATATATTGTGATAGCTTATTAGTTAGGTATTTATTTTAAAAATTTGTTTATTGGAAAATTTTCAAATATGATTAGGAAAATGAATTGATCCTTTTCTAAAGGTAATCGAATTATTAGAATTTTTGAGTCAGTAGACTTTTTTGTTTAACCTTGTTGGTTTAATGTGTTGTAATAATGTTTTAAATGCAAAATTTATAACATTATACTTTTTCTTCTTTTTTTAAATATCATGTTAAAGATTAGTTGATGTTATAAAATGTGTTTTGGTGTTAATTACGCTTATAATCTTTAAAATAGTAAATATTCAATTTTTCCCTGTGGGAATAGTGTTTTAATGGTGATATTCTTTGCCATTTACTCCCCTGTAAATTCTGATATTTTCTCTCGCTTAAATAGATATATAACTTGATTGTTTGGTTAAGAATAGTGAGTGACGCGTCGAGTCATTGTACTACGTTACCGAATAGTCCGTAAATACTGTACTTTCTCCGTACAGCTGTTTGGGTGTATCCGAACCAGGGCGCTGAACCACAGATTTAGAAGGATTACTGTTCTAGCTTTTTGTGTCATTCATTCTCTTTGATTTTTATTGTCTTGCACATAGTCTGCTTTTGAAATTAATGTGATAAATTGACAAAATAGATAATAAACCGAATCTGTGCTCAGAATTAAAAATTTATACGGGTTTCAAAATTTAAAAAATTGATGTTTTAATTACGAAATGGTGTTTTTAAGTGGTGTTTTTTTTTGTAAAAGTGAAGAAGTTAAAAAGTATTAGACGCAAATTTGAAAATGAAAACAAAAGTAAATAGTTATAAAAGATTTACCCGTTTTACTAGACACAACAGCAAGCATAAAACTTATATCATAGTACAAATAATGGAAATTCATGCTATTAAAATTCTAAAGTAATGCTAGTACTTAAAAAAAAAAGAAGAGGAGGAAAATAATAGTAAAAATGTTTAGCTTTTAAACTCTTGAAGTTTTGTTCGTATTTTGGTTCATTGTAAATTTCTCTTTATTGAAGGAAAGTCCTCCCAGGCGGTGCCATTTTAACACTGGCAAATAGTTGCCATATCTTTATAGAATCGAGTATATTTTACGGCCGGGCGATCTATTTCTCGATAGTGTTCATCAACCAAACTCCTCCCAACCTGACGATGATTTGGCGGATTGCCAGCTATCTAGCCATAAGCATTGCTGTTGGTGTGGTCGGTTGGTTTTGTAGACAGTTTGTCAACGGTCTTGTATAACGGCTTAAGTCTGTGTCACATGTGGGATTATAGGAGACTACAGTACTACTTCGGCCGGAATAACTGTTGTGTTTGGTGGAAAGCTCGGGCTGAGTGAGGTGAGTCCTGCTTTTCTTTGCAGCACGACCGATGTTGATGTGCTTTGTTGCCTTTTATCTGCAGATTATGACTCGTGCTTCTATTCTTTCCGTTCCCCGTCTGTCATGTTGATTGAGTGGCTGCACATAGAGAAGGAACGAAAAAAGATGTCTTTTGTGACTGCGGTTAAGCAATTCGTTCTTATCGTACTACCGTGTATTGAACAGCCAGGAAAATAAATACAAATGTTATTCGGCAAAAGAAAAAAAAATGGATTTGAGAAAATTGTTTATTTATAGTGTGGAGTTTTTATGATTAAAAAGATTTTAATGAAGCGCGCACTTATGTTTTAAAGAACAAATATGAAAATATATTTATACAATATTTACTTATATATACCGCATATACTTAGATATAAATTAATGCGTATATTTAAATTTTTCTTGTCGTTAAATTTTATTTACTTTATTGTAATAGAAAATATTTGCTTAGAAATTTTTCTTTCATTTTCTAATTCTAAAATTTTATTTGAAAATATGTTTTAAATGGAATTTAATCTTTGGAAGTAATATTTTAACACCAATATTAATACTTTCTTGTGTCTTGGGATTTCTTTAGAAGTTTAAAAATGTATATTGGTTTGTTACGAACTTTACCAAATTTTTATTAAGTTACGTACTCGTTCAAGCTCTAAATTATCATAGTTGATTCCACATATGTTTAAAAAATATATTAATAGGAATTATTAAATTGCAAAAAAACCTTTACATCGAAATTTAAACAGAAATAAAGTCGATCGAAGTTGAGCTATGTAAAGTTTTCAATAGGATGTTCTTTTTCTACGTTAAACATTATTTTTCGTTTGCTTAGACTATTTTTGAATGAAATATGCTATTTATAACTGTTCGTATCAAAAATGTGGAAATAAAATTTATTATTTTTGATTTATGTCGCTTATATTCTGCATATAGGATGTAACAAAACTTCGTGCCAATATTTTAGGAATAGATTCTAGAAGAGAGTCAAAGAACAAGCTTAAAATCCTATATAAACATTTTAAAAATTCCTCTTCGTTTTCGAAATCTGACTTACCAAAAAAAGGTACTTTTAAAATTTTCCCCAAAGTTTTAAAACATTGCAGTTGCCAAGTTTTTTTAAAAGTAATTTTGTACTTTTGTTAAGGGATTGAGGTATGCAGGCCTTATTGTAATAAATGTAAACAAAGCCTTGTTTACTTTAAGATTTTTCAGTATCCATTCGTTTTATAGTATATTAAAAAAAATAGTTGGAAATCGAGGATTTTTAATGTAAATTTACTTTTAATAACGTTTCGTTTTTAGAACATTGAATAATTTACGAAAATATTCGAAATGTCCTCCGCGGTCAAGAACGTTTACTTCTTTTAAAAACAATTGAAGGCCCAATACTCATATTAAAACAAGTTCAATTTCCATGTATTAGAAAACAAAAAAATTAACATTGAAAATAACGTTTGAATTTGTACGCGTTGGCATTTCTTTATACAGTATAATTTTATATTGAATTATACTTATGAACCATTAATTTCAGATATATAATATATTTAAACTGCTCGAATTAGTAGAAACTAATAATGGGATCGATGCATTCCACCGTTAAATATAAAAAATTTATTTATACCGAATTCGGTATTCGGATTACGGAATTACAATTTGGTATTATTAATAATATCAAATTGGAAATACCAAAATTAATACGAATATTTTATCGCCACAATATGTAACTACTATTATATTTATCTAAAGAAATTCAAAGTTGCGTTAAAAATAATGACGAACACCAAAAACTTATACAGACTAATTTTCTTTTAATTCAATGAGAATTTCATTATTACTCTAAAATTAAGTTGCAATGTGCAGAAATTTGGAAAAGTGGGTTGAAAGATATTTAGAAAGCCGATTATATATATATTGATATTTATTCATCGTTTTGATCTTGTGATAAATTGAATTATGTTTTAATTAATTTATATTTTTGAATTTAGGAGCTGGACTTAATTTTATACCTATTATAAAAGGGCGGATGTGAAATCTAAATAATAATTGTGTAAACTGCTGCGGGGATTAGCGATCGATATCGTCAAAACTAACTAATTGGCCTATAGAGAAGTTAGATATCGTTTTAAAGCTTTTTAGGAGTGCATTATTAACCTTTACTTGAGCGAAGGATAAAGTGCACTGCAATCAATGAGAGAGCAATTAACTAAATAGATAAGATAGATGCAGTTTAGTTTCTATAGGTCATTATAACCTATAAATCTTCACGTTTATAAATATACACGATAAACTGACGAGATACAGTTTAAGATGACCTGTAGGGGTGCGATAAATACATTGAAACAGTTTTGTCTTGCTTTAGAGCCTTTAAAAGCTAAAAGAAAGTATAATTTCAAAAAAAATTTAAATCAGTAATATTTATCCTTTTAATATTAATTTATCCTTTTTGTTTCTAATGTCTTTTGACTGTAAATATATACTTTTGTTTTTATCGTATTACTTTATAGAAAAAAAAAGTTAAAATATTAAAAATATTGTCATCGTGAATAATTTAATCAAATTTAAAATACTCAAAGTAAGAATATAAAAAATAAGTAATGAAAATGCATATTTTATGTTGTGTTATATTCTTACATTATTTATATCTTGTTATAAGTGCTTTAAAAAATTATATGAGCAGTTCGTAGGATTAACTTAATTTACGAAATAAAAATAAGTTTTCATCTCATCTTCCCTTTTTAGAAGGTTTTACATATAATATTATTTAAATAATAATAATAATAATAATAATATAATAACGAAGTATTATTATGATAGCTCGGAAGAGAAGATATTAAATAAAATAGAAAATATCAGTTCCATAAACTTATAAATGAAGATTTTTAATTACTATTAGTAGAGTTTATATCCGAATTAATTTAATAATTATCTTTTGTTTTATTTTTTTTTATGTTATTCAACCACAGTTACTAAATCAAAATTTTAATGGTCTTAAAAATTGGTTCTTCCTTGTTAAAATATTTATTTAAAATAGTTTAAATATTTTATATACATATTTTTGTTATAAACAAACATCAAGCTCTTTATTCAGTCGTTTTCTTGCGTGTTTAAATTTTTTAAACTATCGAAATTAAATTCTGAATTTAACCCAGACTTCACAGTATTGTAAAGTTTCTATCGCAGTTATTTTATACTTGCAATATGTCATTTTTATAAATGTAACTTATTTGAATATAGTCTATTTTTATTTTTCTCGACTGGAAATATAGCAAAGGAATAGGGAATAAAATAACTTTATGAAATATTTTTACGTCTTATTTTGCAAATAATCTAATATAAAATATTTTTAAAAAAATATTATTTATTCACTGTGCATATCACGTAATTTGGTTCTAAGTATATTTTCATGTTATTTTTCTCTTTCTTTATAGGAAAACATATTTCAAAATTTTGTTTATATCTTATTATCTTTAAAAGATTTCTATATAAGAATATAAATATTCAAAATTCTGTTGATGTAGCCATCGTTCCGGACAAGTTACATAAATGTAAACAGAAATCATCTGATCAACATATCTTTTCTCTATTTTCACTTTATGAAGATTGAACTGCTAAATCGTATAATTTTTATATTTAAACTTACATAGAAGTCGAAAGTTTTTGGATGTCGTCAAAAATATTTCTAGTTTGAAATAAAGAATTTAGTCTTATCTTTCATTTTATTTAGCAGGTAAAATTCTGTTTGTCAGTTGTCAATTTTCATGACGAAGAAATTTGGCCGAATATTCTTTTAAGATTATTATTCTTAACATTTTTCGTATGAGAATTTTTATTTAGACTCAGTTATAACAAGGTTGAATAAATTTATGCATAGCTATTATTAGAACATGGAATTTTATAAAGTAGTATTGTTAAATATGTATTTTTATTTTTTAAATCGATAACATGATCATACGCGAACGGATAACATCTCGCCAAATTTGTGAAATAATTTAAACAATATAATTTTGAAAATTTCTTATTTCATATTAGTATAAATTTTGTAACTTTAAAACTTGTTTATCATTCTTTTGATGAAACTAAGATTTTTGTAAGAATGTTGCTAGGTGTAACATTATAACATTGTAAAATATTAAAGAATAATCGTTTTTAATAAATTAGACGATTTTGATTCGAAACATTTAAGAATTAAAAAAAGAAATTAATGATAATTAGTGTTTACTATAATCGAAAATGGAAAAATCTGAATGTTTAACGCCATTTTTCTGAAGAAATATGTATAAAATAATTATTAATTAACCTATGATTTAATGAAAAGGTATTATGATTCAAATGAAGACATCTTATTTTGATGTCTTCTTCTGAAATTGTTAACGAAAATAGTTATTTTTCTTCATTGAGGATAATCTATGAGTAACATACCCGTGTGTGTGTGTATATATACATATAAGAAACGAATTTTTTCCTTAAATTTAATGAGAGAAAAAAGTTCTTAGACGTCTTTAAATAATTTTTTTTAATTAAAACGCAAAAAACCACGAAATTGGTACTAAAAAAACAGAAAAAAATCGATATATGCGTTGAAATATTTCGTTCTTTTATTAAAAATTTAAAATTATTTCACTAAAAATAGCTAATTAAAAAAAACTGCTAATAATTATTTTTAATTAAAGTTAATTTTTTAAGCGTTTAAAATATTTCCAGAATAAAGTGTTTCCATCTTATCATCTTATTTAATAAATAATTTTTAGGATGAGCAAGTTTTTATTGGATTTTTATTGATATAAAAAAATAATTTTTCTATTGTTCAAAAAATGAATTTCGATTTTCGATATTTGTATATAAAACTTTACGAAAGCAAAATGTAGAACTTCTATTTGAATGTAATTAAAAGAATGGTTTTTATTTATTTATTTATTTATTACGTTGCTATTTTAAATTATGAAAAATCTTATACGTGTTACTTCACAGTTTTATATATTTATGAAATTTTAAAATAAATTTTTGGAATTTCCAGAATTTAATTTATTAAACGCAGACAAATAGCTCAAGAATGACGAATTGTAATGTATAAATTGTACGTTAATTACTTCATTCAAAAGTGATTTTTCGGAATATTAAAATGTAGAAAATGTTATTAAATTATAACATCATTTTCTGGATTTTCAGCTAATCCTCCCAAATGAGTTGGAAATGTAACATTATGGAAAATAGGAAACGAAACAAGTTATCCGTCATCGCGATTTTGGGTTTGTCATTTCATGAATATTGTGGAATTACAACAGGCAAAGCATGATGACTGATCATTTTCTACTGTCAGAATGACAGTCGAGACACTAATCTTTTGCACTTTCGACATAATCGCCCTAATTTACACGTTTCGGTTTAATTAAATTAATTAAAATAGAGCATCGAATTCGACGGATAAGATTATGCTATTGTTTTATTCAAGCTTTGAATATAATTATTGATTTTTAGCCGCAACGCTTTGCCAAATTTATTAAAATCGCGTCTCAAGTTTAACTTTACATTTTGTCACTTTTGGGATAATGAATGTGCCCTGTTTTAATTATTAATTATTAACCTAAGTTTGTCTTTCTCACTTCTGATTTAATACTAAAAGTTTGCATTTATAAGTAACTAATATTCTAAATATTTTAATATATATATTTTAGAGAAAAGGAGGGGCTTGCTTACAATCGGATTAAGACATTCTTACAGATTTTCTATGAATTTTTTGCTTATTGAATGTTTTATCGATCATTATATATAGATGCTGACCGATGTTTTCTTTGATGTCGATATTTTATCGATATTTACAGAAATTCAGTCTAGACTATGTAATTCGATTTTTATTAGTCTACTCACAAAGGATGTGTCTCGTGTATTTTCTTTTATTTCTTATTCCTATTATCGTGAAATTATAAATAAATAATTTATACACAAACTTACATCTAGAAGAGGTAACATAACATGATTTTATTTCAGTACATAATGGGATTGTAATTCCGTTAGATCACCGATTCTTTAGTAGATTTGCCAAGGATTTGATATTATCTGGGGGCGAGCTTCTTTTAATAGGTTAAATCAACCCGAAGGTATCGATTAAGCATGCATTTTGATGATAATTTGGCTAAGCTTTCATTTACATTTGCGGTTAGTCATCTACTCATCCAGACATACGGTAGCTTTAATGTTTATAGCTTTACAAACAAGCGCTTATTTATATACTCCTTTTATTGATAATCGACATTAAATTCGTTTTAATTATTAAAATAATCTGTTGGAAAATAATGAAAGGAGATGTAAAATTATAAAACGAAATCTGCCCTTTTATTGTCGACGTAATTGCGATTGTATTGTATCAATAATAAAATACCAGAATCGTGTTGACTTTTTTTCTTTTCAGTTTATTAAATATTTTTCAAGTTAATGTCGTGTTAGAAAATAATTTCGAGTGTGTTTATACTGATAGGGAATTCTCGGAAGATTTTTTAAAATGATAAACGTTAAAAATTAAATTCCAGAATCTGACATTGTTTATACGATGAAGCGAAATATTTCGTGTGTCGAAAGTTTAAGGATAATATTGATTGTTGTCTAACGAAAAACAAAGTTAATCCTTACACAAAACAAATTTCTATATTAGAAAGAGGATTTTAAAAAATGTTCTATCGTTAAATACATAATGTAAAATTTAGGAGTAGAAATATAAACGAATTATTTATAAATATCGCAATTGAAATGATAATATTAAAATACACTGTACAATTGTTAAGTTTGAACGTTCTGATTTAGTAATTAATCATCTGTCTGTCCTTAAAGTTCATTCAAACCAAATGAAATTTTCATCAATTGAGAAATTCGAGGAAGTAAGTGTCGCCATCTGTGGGAAAAAGTTAAAGTTTTCGTATTTCATCCTTTTACATTATTATTATTATTAAATGTTTAAAATATTCCAGGAGTTAACTGTCGGCCGTAAATTTTAAACCTTTGTTGCCTTATATTTTTATTAATGCGGATTGATTTATTTACTTTATCCAGAATTTTATTACGAGGAAAATTCACCATAAAAAATATTATCAAGCTTAACATCTGTCTTTTTATTCTCTATTTATAACTGTTAAAAAGTAATGTAATTTTATACTTCTTAATTTTAATAAACGGAAAGTAATTAATTTTGTATATTTGGTAAAACGGTAATAATTTTCACTTAGAGATAAAGGAATTAGCGTTGTAGATAATGACGTTAATTGGTATATATTATAAATTAATCGCGCAGGACTCCTAAAATTAAAAAGTAACAAGCGAATATAAATTTTTAAATATATTAATTTAAAATATAATAATTTACGTTCATTATTTAAAAAGTCAATTATTTTACTTAGTATTCGTTATAAATAAGAAAAATTCGTTGCGAGTTTCAAATGAGTTTATTTGTTGTCTTAATACCATAAGAGGAAAATATCATTATTTTAGTGTTGCATGAAGTATAGTAGTTTCGATAAATTTCTCCCTGCTTTCCTGGAGACCTATCATTACTCTTATCTAGGGATCCATGACCTATTTTGTCTCGAGATTTCTTGTCTACATTAATGTAATTCTCCTTGGATGGAAGAGAAATGAGGACGCAAAATACATTGTACGCAAGATAGATACATACAGCAAATGAAATGAAAGGTTGATATGAAAATGTAAAGAAACTAATGATGTCGATTACCGTGTTAACGATATAAGTTCTCGTCTTGAGGGATACATTGACCGTCACTAACTGAGCCCACCGACTGAAAACGGACTAGAAAACTATTAGAGATAATAAATTACAATGTTATAAAAGCTTCATCGTAAAACGCTTCATAAAATTCACATTTCGAATTAACTACATAAATTTCTAGCCGCATGTTTGAAGCTTCGTTCGTATAAATCCAATATCGTTCGTTTTGCCATCATAAAATTTTCCAATTGATTTTGTCGCCTTTTACATTATTACATTCTAATACATTTCTGTATTTTCCTCCATTGTTCTCCTTCGATTTAGCGTATTAATGATCTCTCTGTGCAATTTTTTCGTGTTAAAATTTGATATTGATTCATAAATTTTCTCTTTTTTCAATCGGTATTCGGATCTGTCTACCCTTTTGTCATTTAATTTTACTTTTCGTGTAATTTATAATGACTATTTAACTCGGTGAAATTTGCGATTTACAAAAGATATAGATACATATAAGAATATATAATAAAAAATTTATTGGATTGTTATGTGAATTTAATACACGTTTCAGTTTTGAAATCAATATCGGTATTTTATTTTATTTATTCTATTAAAGAAGTTTTAAGATGTAGAACTTTAATAAATTTCTCGCTTTTTAGAACTTTTTTTTAAATGTATTTTTGCTGAAATAATTACACGATAATGTACACCAATTTATATTCATGTTTGTATGTATCCTTAATTATTTAACAGGAAAATCTGGAGATCGAATGATATTGATTCCAGTTTACTATCGTCATATCTGAAAGGGTTTATTAAACATTTTTTTTGTTTGTTTGAAAGTTCGATTAATAGAAGGTTGTCACGGAACGAAATTTCTGACATTGCAAAAAAATTGATTAATATTATTTATAAATATTTAGTTTAGTCCTTGAATTATGTTAAAAAATTTGTTACAATGATTGAAAAGAATTAATTAAATTTTTTTTGTTATTGCGTAGTAACTTTTCCTTATACAGACAGAGGCGTGATAAAATATTAAATAGAGAATTGTACCTTTTTTTTTTTAATTTAAAAATCTTTATTAATGTATAATTGATATTCATATATTATATATCTCTTTAGATAGATAAATAAAAATTTATTAAATTATTTTGACAAGATTCAGAATGCGCAAAGAATCGTAGTGATAAAATTTAAATCATAAATGGAATCGGAGAATAAATCAAATTGTAACCCACACACGATATTAGATGTCGTCGTAAATAAAAAGTCATAACCTTAAATGGAATAAAATAAACTTATAAGTGAGAAGGCTCAATTATTTTCGAACACGTTTTATTCGAAGGGCAAAATAAAATTCAAATTAAACCCTCGTCGAAGCAGATTTCCTAATTGACAACGATCCAAATTCTCTCGATAAAAGTTGTTTGCCGCACTTCCATCCTACCAACTAATTCTCTCCTATTAACAATCATGTGACACCGATCCGGTAAGGGTGAAACTGCGTCTGTCACTAATTAGAGGAACCACGGGAGATCCTCTAATGTAATTTTAATGAATCCGGGAGCAGGAATATTAATGAAATCATCATGCGCCCTGGGATCATTAAGTTTACATTAGATTATTACATATTTGTCCGCTAGGGTGTGCTGTAATTACGAGTCTCAGTCCGCCCAATCAGGCGACAACAGTTCTCCATCCCTTTCGGTGCCCCCGTCCTTAGTTGTCTTTTGTCGTCCTAATTGTCATCTTGTCGTCTTTGCCATCCAAAACGCTGGCATCGTGCGTGACTCGAACAAGGCGCTCCACTAGTTCTATCGTTTCGGAGATGCTAGAAATTGGTTCGTTGTCGAATTGTTTGTTAGCTGCCTTACAGATCATCATCATCATTATCATCATTAATCCGAGGACAAAAATATTTTGCCCTGTTTAAAAATATATAATCTTTTATCTGGGCAATTGTTTATACAGTAGTAGAAATTTCTGTCATTTTTGATATGTCAGTTTGGCTTGTTGTTCTAAACATTGTTTCGGCTTTAGTTTTTCGTTTATTTTACATTTATAAGGCTTAAAAACACGCGTGTGAATATTATTTCTGTTGTAATTAGCCTATAAATAAATCGATGGCTTATTTTAGGTAAATTAATCTAAAATTCATAATTAAAATTTTTACGGGACGCAATAGAATTTTCATATAGAAATATCCCATGTCTGTCTGAATCTATGCGAAACTCACGACCGAAGTAAATTTGTTGTTTAGAAAGTTTCAAGATTCTCTTTGAAACACTCGAAAAACTGTTTCCATTCGACCTTGTAGCAACGATTCGTGTTGCATCATATTGTAAGGCTGCAAATAGAGGAAAAGAAAAGTCGCAGGCCTAATTTATTCGGAAATGGGAAATTTCTCTACTGTTTTATCTCTTTCCCGATATATTGAGGTTAATCCAGATTTATTTCTCGACGATTCTTTGCCACTGCGGAAGGACGGCGAAATGCACATAAGAGTAGTCTTATTCTATTTATATAAAATTATTTTTGTATTTGAAATTAGACACTTCTTAAGTTGGAGCGAATTTTCTCCTCTCGCTCTATCTCTGGATTTCCCAAACCGGGTTGCGGGATTCCTTGGGGTTCCGCCGGAGATATGAGAGACCACCATTTTATTCATTCCCTTTTTTGGCCCCGAGGGTACCGAGCGGTCTTTGGAAAAATACAAACCGATAGTGAATCTCTTGGCGAGAGGGTAAAATCCAAATTCATAAATCGATATGATAGATTTTTTTTTTTTTTTGAAACACGATAAACTAAATTTAAAAAATGTTTCTGTATAACGCTACAGTTTATCACTCTTCACCACCCCGTAGCTTTCAATTAATAAAATATCGACGTGCCCTCGACGAGAGAATTTAAACGATTCGTTTTATATATGAGATTTTTGTCTCAAACGAATGCTTCGTCTTCGCGGTTCTTTACTTTCTCTACGAAATGGCAAATGCTTAACGAGTTAACGAAAATAATAAGTTAGAAAAATTTCGATTGATCAATATTTTATTTAGCACGATAAAAGTAAAGTTAAAAAGCATTTTTCATATTTTTTAATCGTCTATAGCCTATTTTTATCCACTTGGAGACAATAATTACAGAAATTTACGATAGATGCCTATGTCTTCGTTTATCTCATTTTGCTTAATGATTTTAATTTAAATACTTCCGAGATGTTATTTCATAATGAATATCAAATATATTAATGTAATTAGTACAGAAATTTGAAACATCTCAAAAGATAATAATTATAACGCAGTTTACTAAGGAAGTCAAATACATTACTCTTTGTCAGGAAACTCTTTTATGTATTGTTTCTCGAAGAATGATGATTGATGATTAAAAATAAAGTGATGTTTTACTAACGAAAATAACATTATCAACAGCGTAAAGAATATAATTCTAGTATCGGCTGTTAAATAAATTTTTTTTTCCTTTGTAAAATTGCATTTTATATTAAGCCGTTTTATCGGGAATTAATTATAAAAGATTGGTTTTGTAATTTTTTGAAAAGATTATAGATTCCTTCCCTCGCCCGAATAGAAATATTGTTGATAAAAGAATTGAAAGTAAAATGTTTTCCATTCATTTAATTATTTTAACAAGTACTTACAAGTTTTAATGTTTTATAAATAGTGAAGTTGAGCATTTTTTATGAAATGATATATATATATATATGATTATTAAATATATATATATATAACTTTTATAAGATAATTTATCAAACGCTTTAATCGCTATAATAGTCGTTATTCTTAACATCTGATCAGCTGTCAACTAAACTTTTCACGATAATTTGTAAAATGATTGAGTGAGTTTCTCTCTCCCTCTAAAATCAACCCATTTGAATTTTTCCGATCTATAATATATATATATATATACTTTTTTTTATATTTGAAATATTTCTTTTACTAACAATAGATGATTTTTTCCCCTGCCATCTATTTTAACGAAGCGCAGCACGTCTGCTCTTAATTGCTGACTTTCTCACCTCTGATTCCATTAACTGGGTACGACAATTGGGGTGGGGTGGTACTCTGTGCACGTGCTGGAGGCGTGGAGAGAATAGTTTTCTATTGTCACGTTATACACGACTCTCTCTGACAAGGTGGAAGGTGCATGGGTGATGTGAAATTCAGAGGGGGAAAACTTTTTTTTATTTTCTTTGACGTTTACCTTTCTCTCTCTCTTTTTTTCTTATTTCTAAATGCATACTGCTGTGTATATCAACTAAACATGCGATTAAACTTTTCTTTTAAAACATTATCTTTATATAAGTGTGGTTTTTTTTTATATATTTTTTAACATTTCTGATTATGAACTTCAAGTATGAACTTTATATAAATTTATTATATTAAATTGAATACCAAACATTGCTTTGTTTTATGGAAGAAACATGAGAGAGAGAATTTTTTTATACTGAATTGAAATATTTGTAGTTGTTTGTATTGTTTTCTTTTTTTTATTTAAATATTAAAAATCGGATTTTTTGTACGTTGAAATATTTATTTTATTTATGTATACGATATAAATTTCAACGTATATTATATACACGTTCAAATTTCTCTTTGTTTTAACATAAGAATTTGTAACTGTTTTTAACTGCAAGAGAATTGTAGAACAAAAGATCATTGTGGTCGGTCGGACTCAGATAGGGTGGACCGTTGTGATGAGAAAAGGGGATCGATGGGCCCAACCCGGATTTCCTTGAAAAAATCTTTTCAAAGAATGGAGTCTTGGGATTTGATCCCGGATTCCTTTAGCGTTAAGCTGAAATCGAATCCAGGATTTTGTCGGTGGCTTTACCACCATCGAGAAATTTTTATTTTATTTTTTATTTTTTGTAAATTGCAAAGAACTAAATTCTACAAGATGGCGTCATTCGAATTAATTATTTCATATTTGTCATGAGGAAAGGCGAAATTTTAACGACTTATTCATTGCGTGTTAGATATCACGTATACCATAATTTTTTAGTTCTGTATAATGATTTTAATGCTGATGAATTATTGCTTACTATAATAATAAATCATTAAATTTTTATTATTTCTTTATTATAAATGAGAAAATATTAGTAAAAGGAAATTTCTGGTATAAATTATGAAATATTTTCTGTGATTAGAACCTTAAAAAAAGCATAGATAATTTTTATTGTTCAGGAAATTAAAGAATATATAAAATAGACGCTCGAAGGATTGTTTTGGCTAACTTTTTTTTTGTATATTAATTGACATTGCATTTTATATAACACAGTAAATTACGTAAAAAAAGTTCTACCAATTTGTTGCGTTTGGATCTCAAAAGCACAAAATACATTCACAATTAAATATTGAAAAGCAAGATTATAATGCACTACTTGATCATTAATATACGAACGATTTACATTGCAAAAATCGCATTTTTAAAATTTTAAACAGTCGCGAATTTTTTTACGGCTGCTCGAGATTTTTCATTGAGTAAAACGCAATTTTATGGACAGGTTTGAATATTTTATTATTTTTAACTTCTTTCTTCTCCATTTGTACTTATCGACTATTTATTTCTTATATAAATATATAATAATAATAATAATTTGAATAATTTATATTATATTAAGATAAATCTAAATGAAATGTAATATGTTTTGTAGATCACAGACCTCTTACACAATAATACCAGCGTTGCAGAATTGAGTAATGAAGAGAACTCCAGGCCGAATGAAGAACTCACCCGACCCCAAAGGTGTACATCCGGAGACCAGCTGAGTGATGTAACTGTCAATATTTTGTTATTCCTAACGATTATAGTAGTACACGTTAATCATTAATGGGATTTTTTTGCAATTATAATAATAATCTTATAAGTTCCTGTTATTTTTTTCGAATTTAATCCAATATCTCGACTTCTGCCGATGTTCTTTGATTCCATATCTCTTTTTAGATGATTAGATTTCCAATATATATAAAAGAAAAGGGCAGTAATGCATCTAATCTGCTGAGAGATCTTCAATTTTTTAAATTTCGGGTCATCCAAATTTTAGCATTTGAGGAACGAGAAATTGAAAATCTGATGATACAGAGTAGATGCTGTCACAGAATAGATTAGTTGTATGTTTAAATTTGTTTGAAATAAAAATAAAATTAAAAAAAAAACAGTTTATTTTAGTTTTTATAAAGTTAATTTTGTCATCTGATTAGAATATTTCGTTAGTTACGAGTTTAAATTCTTCTGATAGCTTAATCTCAATAATTATGAGAACAGAATTTGTATTATCACAACGGTGAACGGGTGATAAATTCTGTATTTTTCTCAAAATATAGAATTTGTCGTGCTTCCTGTTGTGATAAAATAAGACGTGTCAGAGATATGTGAGACATTTATATTTTCTTAAAATATAGAATTAAAAAAATTATATATAATTTTAATATATATTAATTAATTAGTATATAATTTTTAATATTTATATTTTAATTGCATATTTAAATTTTAATTGTTAAAAAGTATATTACATTTTTACCGTGTTAACAAATACTGAGAATTCTTTAAGAAATATTTTAATTTTTGTAGCATTAATGTTTATAAAATATTTACTAGAATTAAGATAAATATGTCGCATAGTACATAGGTAATTTCTCTCCGGTGGATAATTTTACCCGTAAAAATTTACTGTAATTTTAATAAGACTTATTCTTAAATACAACAAATGCTCGTATATCAAAATTTTAACACTTTAAACCTTAAATGTTTCGATGAACTTGGAATTCGCTGATGTAAGTAGTCGTTAATCTAAATAGCATTTTATTGTTTTTAGCTACAGTGTACACAACTAACAGTTCTAAATTTTAAGAAATACATCTTACACTGATCATCATTAAATAATAATCTTATTCCAGTTTACCTTAACCTACCAAAGTACTTGATAATACTTCACCTACATACTCGGTTTCTTATAAGTATATTCGACCTTACTAATGGGTTTTTTTTTTATGTGGAGTCAAAATCATAATTTTATACGAACGCTAGTTTTTATAATTTTATATTGCATTCATTTAAATCGACCTGTAGTACGAATATAAAAGTTTCTTTTATTGCATGCTCGTTATATTAATTTAAAAGATTTTTATAGTTTGTGAAAATGTAACCTGTTTACTTAGAAACAACTTAACTTCTTATTTTTTTTCTTGTGAATTGAAACCAGTTATTGTTAAGAGAATTATTATGGACCTTAGTAAAATTTGGGTTTATTGAGTCATGGTCGTGGAATGAATACACGAAATCATTAATGTACAAGTTAACAGTGAAGAATTCTGGAAAATATAAACGAGAGGGGAAAAAATTGTTTACGTTAAAAACATTTTACATTTAAAACTATTCGCAATTTTTCGAAATAAATATTTTGTAATGTTAAATTTAATTATAATTATTGTTTTGTTATTTTAAAATTGTTTCCTCTCCTTATATAATAATTGTAAAATTATTATTATTTTTTTTAGTAATTTTCTGTTTTATAATTGACGTAATCAGAAAGTTCTTTTATTAAAGCGCATTTAATAAAAGTAATAAAATTTAATTAAAATTTATTATTTTAAATAAAAGAAGCATTAATTACATGAAACATCTAAACGAACACATCTGCAGTGAGTTGTCTTCGAAATTTATTCGAATGCATTTTTATACAGAATCAAGAATATTTTCAAACTTAAGATTTATTTATTGAATATTTTAAGTAATGAAAAAGTGTACCTTTTCAACTCAGCAATGTAAAAATGCACGTAATTTCATTTCGTAGTTCTAAAAAACGGTTGTAGGTAGAATTCGTTCAAAAAATGTAGTCTTTGACCGAAGGAAAATGTTTATTTCAGTAAAAACTCTTTCGATATTTTTATTTATTTTTTGACATATCTAATATTTCGCTATTTTCTTTTGAGATAAAAATTTAAATTTTCTCTTGCATTGTATCGATTTTTGTAAAAGGCACGTACAATAAACGCATTTAATATAATATTTGCCATACAAAATAGAAAAAAAATCCACTTTCGATAGTGTAAAATACTTAATTTTACTTAAAAGTTGACTGATTAACTTCAAAAGTGTTTACCTTAACATAGCTTTAAGTAAAGCTTATTTTAGATTAATTCAGACAAAATAGTTCTACACGTCGGTTAAATACTATAACAAAGTATAACTAAAACATTATGGAAACTTAGTTATCAAGCGCTTTGTATTAATGTTAACATAAAAATAATCGTTATGTCTCAAACTAGACGATTTTAGCAGTTCATAACTTTATTAAGAGTTATGAACCGCTAAAATCCTGTTTTACTTAAATAATTATACAATACATATAATTTCTTTAATTTACAAAAAATAAAATAAATAAATGACTGAGTCCTCAAATCACGCTTATATGTGCGAACCCCTAAAATTGTAGGAAATCATTCCACAAAAGCAGCAAGAATTATCAATCTCTTAGATGAAGCGTAATGAAAATAAGCAACAACGTAATAGTATCTTGAAGAAGAATAGCTGCAGAAGAATTAGCTAAAAACAATATGTCAGACCCCAGTTACAAATATAAATAAATAAAATATAACACTAATTATATTGCGCGGTTGAATCAGCTATTAGTTTCATTTTAAAAATGCTTTAGACTGTTTGAGTCGATTATTTTAGGGAATCATTGGGGTGTTTTTATCCAAACATACACACTCAGAAGCAGTATAAAGTCTCCAAAGTATAATCTACATCAACGGTCGCCGACCTTACGGACCCCTAAACTCACAATTCTGAGCCGATCACTATCATGAATTTTTTTTTAAACGATACAAACATCTATGGAATAAAATTTTACTTTATTAATATGAAATTTACTTGTTTAATTATAACAAATAAGTGTGAAGTTTGTTGCCGCTTGTTCGAAATAAGTTTATGAATTCTTGGCTCTGTACCACGAAGAACGACAATCACACTCACATTATTTACTGTTGATTATTTATTGATAAGTAATTTCGTGTTTGGTTTTAGATTCGAATAAAATAACTTCCAATAAGTGAGGAAAAGCAACCAAGCATTTTGCATTTCTTTTGTAATACTTCGCGTAACCTTGAGTTGATCAATGTCCAAATTTCTTTGCCCACCATCACAAATTTTTCGCGGACCATCGGTGGTCCACGGACCACCGCTGATGGACTACCGCTAATGGTTACGATATTTAGATATAAATATAAACTTTATAATTTTACTATTTTTTTTTTTTTAATTTTAACTTATGGTTATCTTTATTCTAGACTAAACAAGTGATTGGGAGCTATCTTTTCATTGATGATAAAATAGTTTTAAATGTAAAACATGTACTCGCTTATCAAACTTTGAAAACAGAATTTTATATAAATATATAGAGATTCTGCGAAACGATATTTCAGAAAAACAAACTCCGTTTACTTTCATTCATCTTGATGATGGATAAATGAAATTCTAAAGTTCTCATTTATCTATCATATTTAAACAGAACTAAATATATTTATAGAAAATAGATGATTCATGTACGTTTTATAAACGTTTAATATTATTTCTCAGAACCGACTTTAAATACATTTTAATTGTAAAATTACACTTATCGATCTCAATTCTGTATGTGTTAAGTTTGTGTGTAAACTTAATTCCTTAATTATAAAGACTGAAATAAATAGTAAATTTTTCTAAGCTCCTTTTGTATAAAAATTCAATTCCAATTTTTCGATTTAATGCTTTGACAGTTGATTCGAGTTCTAGAAAATAAAATTTATCATTTATTTTCTAGAATAATAGATCGAATTCCTGCTCAAATAATCACTTATCGGTTCTCGATTTTGAGAAAACGGCATTTACTAATTAAATAGGTATAAAAAGCTAATAACGTTCCTCTATTAATATAAAGAGGGTCGATTGTTGGAGTGATTATCTCATCAAAATTTATCAAAAATTAATACCTGCGAGATGATTCGCTTAACCTCATAAGACTGTTTATTGATATGTAGTAATTGTTGTGTCAGTCAAATAACATGTTGCACCGTGAGATGGCATCATCCACTTAACACCTCTTTCTCTGGCTGACATCCAAGGTCAGGGATTACTTGTAATCTGTCAGATCGATTTAACAGTTCTTTTCTTTCGCAAGAACTCTTCTTCAATTTTAGTTGATTTAATGGAGCATACGTCTATTTTCCCCTTAATTTCTAATTGATAAGTTTGCGAAACCATTTTATAATTCGAATCATACGAATTCTCTCTTGTCCCTCGTGGATGCAAATGCAGTAAAGAAAATTGCGCGACATGAAAAACATCAATATTGCACTACTTAACATTTATTTTTAATCGCATTTTAAAAATATTTTTGCTCTCGACTCTGTGATTTGTCGTTTAGGTGTAAACCATGGTGTTTATGGCTAAATAAATCCCGTTTGATTTGTATCGTGTTTTTAGAGAATTTTAAGAATAGGAAGCCGTCTTATTTGGTGGAGAAATTACAAAAATCATTTGCAAAAAAATAAATGCTGTTTTATTTTATTTATTTATTTATTTTTCCTCCTGCAGAATAACTTGGTGGGAATCGTGTTCGATCATCGAACGTGACTTGTCTATGTAGTTGTTACCGAGCAACCGTCGGTTAGTAACTACACGGATTTCTTTCTTTTGTTCTTACGTCGACGTAATGGAAGCGATGTGAGCTTGCGGGATGCCGTTGTCATGACAATACTTTTCGACCAATCGGTAGCCACGTAGGCGGTATCGGTGTCATTGTAATGAAATAGGGCGAGACAACTTGTTATTATAGTGTCATAGGTATGGCTCTATTGACAAAAGCAAATATTCGGCGTGTCTGGTAATGCACGGAATATACTTCGGGACAAATCTTTTTTTTATTTCTCTTACTAATCGAATGGAGTAGCATTCGACGTATAGTTTTGCCACGAGAGCTTTTTTAAAAGCCATTCTCGTACGACTCGATTAAATTTATTTTAAATGACTTTTTATCTCACCTGCCATTTAAAGAATTTTTCACCGTTTTTAGTCGCTAAGTAAATAAATTTTATCGTCGTTCCGTCGAAATCCGTGATGGAATGCCACCCATCGTCGTTCTTCTACACTTTGCTTTTTTTTTTTTTTCGAAAAGAATTTGGGTTCGGTCCGTTAATCCTTATTCTATGAGACGTCGAGATTCCAATCGTGGCCAATGCGATCGAATGGATAGAGACTGGCCCGCTAAATGGATCGTTCTGTTAATCCTGTCAACATATTAATTATCAAATTACTTAAGGTTTCATTGTCAGAGAAATGCTTTATTCTAACGTCGATGATTTGATAATACCTGTATTCGTATAGTTAAAATATTTTCAATATTGCTACCGTATCTGCTAAATCTTCTACTAAATTATGTCTACTAAGTTTTTCTAGACGAATCTCCGAGAATACGTCCGTAACTTCGAGTTGCCGTAAAATTGGTAAGATTTTAATGTTGAGAAGTAGTTTTGACAACTCGAATAGTTTTTAAACTTTTAATTACACGTTGCGTTAATTAGAATATTATTATATTTTTGTGTAAAATTTACAATCTGTAGACGTAGGGCCTATATGCAAGGTTGGTTTTCTGAAACTTTTCACGTAATATGTCCTTTGTGATTCGTCGGAGATTTGGAACGATCTTGTTATTCTTTCCTATTGGCATGGCCGCAGAGCTTTTCGAGTTGTGTTGGTGACTCGGTGGCCGGTCCCGTTGGGAACCATGCGAATAGCCCAGGTGTCACAAAATCCACTTCGGGAAAGCGCCAATCTATAAGTTCTTTTCGAACTGGCTTAC
Organism: Centruroides vittatus; assembly: GCF_030686945.1. Lineage (NCBI taxonomy): Eukaryota > Metazoa > Arthropoda > Arachnida > Scorpiones > Buthidae > Centruroides > Centruroides vittatus. Next base: position 697,375 of record NW_027122427.1, on the reverse strand, counting down.
AACTGATCTATAACTTGCTTGTGGCTGATGTTACTCATTTGTTAGAAAAATATTTATATAGTATTGCTTATTATGAAATTTATAGTTACAGTGGGAAGAATTGGATGAGAATTTTTCAATGATGTAAAGTTCTATATTGTCGAATTTATCTTTACATCTATTTGTTTGCGATTAAAAGCTTGATTTAGTTAAATTCTCTTTTACCTTTGTTTACTTTTTATTATTTAGTTAGATTGTACTTGATTTTCAAATAGATTATTACTCGCTCAGTATCTCGGCTAAAGATTTTTATTATTATTATGTTGGGTTAAGTGAGATATACTCGTATTAATTATTACCGTATTTTACGGACTATAAGACGCACTTTTTCTTCGAAAAATTGCCTCCAAAATTCAGGTGCGTCTTATAGTCCGTAGCGTCTTATAGGTATTTTTTTTTAAAAAATTGCTTAAAAATTAAGGTGCGTCTTATAGTCCGTAAAATACGGTAATTATTTATGAATTTCAATAAGTGTTGTTGCGAATATATTCTGTATCTGACCGAAATTATTATTACTCTTATAAATTAAATGCACTTTATATTAATTTACTGAGCAAATCAAGAATCAAATAACATTATGACCACTTTTTCTTATTTTTGTCCAACAGTTTTTATTCTTTCTGGCAACTTTATTACTAGTTTAGTGTGAAATCGTAATAAGCCAACGCGTCATTAGATTTAGAAATTTCAAGAATGTTTTGTTAGCTAATTATTCCATTTTCATTAGTAGCAATTTTGAACACTTGCTTTTGCCAAACGCAAATGTTCAAATTTCGAATTTTAGTCAAAGTTATAGCCTATAGATGAATAAATGAATAAAAAGTGATCAAATTAGCAGTCTCCGTAATAATCGAAATGACAGTGGCAGTATTTATAAATGTTTATTCTTCTGTTTTGGTACAGCTCAACATTGTGAATAACACTAAACTATAAGTAGAATATAATGGTAGAGTAGAAATAACCAATCGTCTGAAATTAGAAATGAAATTTTGGGAGTATCTTTGATCAAAATTACATTAGCTTTTCTTTAGTAATGAATCCCTTGGTTTTTAGTGTTTATATTTGAATAGTTGTAAAATCATTAAGTTACTATAAAAATTGGAAAGAAAGAATTCGCTCAAGCGGAAAGAACAAGCGAAGCTGTTACTTAAAAAGCAGCGTTAGATTTAGGCCCTAATATTATTTTATGAGATATCTAATTGATTGTTTTTTTAATTAAATATTAATATGTAGTTAAATAAATCTGGAAGATTTAAAAAAATTACGAAATTGCATTCAATTGCAATTCGAGTGCAATATGAATTTATTGGAAGCTCAATTTCTTAAATATTTTGAGATGCACAAAAAGTAGTGTTTCTTCATTGATATTCACATTTAACTATTGTGCTTCGTTATATTTTGATTTGAAAATAATGTTTTGGAGGCAGAATGAAACATATTTATTTAATTTAAAAGCATTATTAAGTAAATATGCTTAAATCATGCTTTCGAAATTTAATATATTTTTTATGATGTTATTTGAATGTTTAGTCTTGTTAATTTGAAGACGATGAAGTGATGATAAATATTAATATGTTCGTACATTTAACATAATTTATTAAATATTTTTGCCTAATTGGCATGATTTCAATTTTTTATTATTTTTTTAAAATGAAAAGTAAACTATATACTCGCCGTTTTATTATTAAAATTGTCATAAGTAACTTTCAAGTTCAATTAAAATGTAATAAAACACAATTGTTGTTATAAATTTTTTTTTATCGTACTTAAATCTCGATTTTTCTTACAGGTAAGCAGCCACACTAGCTCAGAGCGTGGATATTTGGTAAGTTATATTTAAAATTTATTCGTTGAGATCATTTTCTTTAGATTTATGAATATTTAATAATGCTGTTTAGTTTTGAGAGTATATTTCAGGAGGTATCAAAATCACATTAATGAATTATATTCTTCTTGAACTAAAATTCATTTAACGAGTAAATGACATTATATTGAACATTCAATTATTCTTTATAAAATTTATGAAAAATCACATCTAAATAAATAAATAAACCAAAACTTAAAAAATGGCAGCGAAGGATTTATTTAATACATATATTTATTAGAAGACGACGTTATACTTTAGCTGTGTAACAATTTCCACGCTAACTTTCCGTTTAAAACGTAATACATACATATTATTGTGTGTCTGACCGTTTCCATCATTTCAATTTATATTCGTTATAGGCTGTTTACGTTATAAATTGAGTATAAAATACTCATAAAATGCATCAAGTAAGGTTAGTTTGTCAGAATTTATAAATATATAAAGATAATGAATGTAAATCTTATTTAATAGATAAAATAGCTTTTTGTTTATTTTATACATGTACAGTCATTTCCCCTTTTATAAATATAATTAAATAATTGTTAAATTTAAAAGTATTTTATAAATACCAATATTTTAAAAGTAAACAAAAAAAAAAAAAAAAAATAATATATAAAACAGGAATACTTGGAACTAACAGTATCGACCTTAATTAATAGATTATTCCTCTGTTCTTTTAACGTCTACATGCCTAAAATTTTGTAAATATAGAAAAAATAATATAGTATATGATATAATATATTAAAAGGATCCTACTACACTACCTCCATATGAGCGAGAATAGAAATCCAACACGATAGGGAATGATAAAATAATTATTATATAATTTCTATATAAATCTGAATGGATGTATCTGTGTTACCAAAGTTTAAAGTTTCTTTTGTCAGATAACAAGAATAAAATTATATTAGCAGAAATTTTAATATTTATCCTCCATTGCGTGCTATTTTAAGTTGTCGGTGTACACTAAAATATAATAGAACAGCCACATAATGATTGAAGAAAGAAATTCCAACGGAAAAAAAAGAAATTTCTGTAGTAGAAATTGTTCCAGAGCTTTTATTTTTTAAAAAGATACACCGCAAATTCTACAAACGTGAATTTATGATAGCATATGTTAAAAGTTTGAAAGTACTTTCTTCCTTGGGAAAATGCTATATTGAAACTGATTCTTGGTTTGGTCATTGAAGTGTTTCTTTTTCCCTTCGCTGTTTAACATATTTTAACCAATCGTGTTCGATTTCTTTTGTCGAGTTCACTGAAATAAAAGTTGATACAGTTTTTTACAGAACATAAAATTTCGCATTTAAACTACGAATCAATCGATTTAACTTTCGCTTCGATTCGGTGAATGCCCTTAAAAATGTAAATCATGAAAATTTATTCAAAACTTAAGTAAAATTTCGATAAGATAATTAAAAGAAATATTAATAACGAATTTCTTATTAGAGTTTAAGTTGTATTTACAATTGCATTCGATTATTTAGTGTGATTTTTCACCGCTTTGTTGTGTAATTAATTAAGATTCCTCGTATATATTTCTTTTAAATTCGTGACTTAAAGCAGAATAACTGAGAAATTATTTATTTATGAATTTCGAGTTGAATAGTTTTCGTCTTAAAAGTAGTTACTTATTCGCATTTTAACTCTTTAAAATTTAATGGCACATAAAAGCAGCGTATTAAATTTTTAAATTGATATGATATATTTAGATAAAATGTAGAAGTGAAAGGATGTTCAATCTAAAGCACGTTTTCTGCCATAACAGATTTCACGGTGAGACTCTCCTCAGATGACAATATTGTTAGTTGCAAAGCAGTCATTTTGGAGAACGTGTCGTCGTCTTAATACTCCTAAATGCTACTAACCGATAAGATTAAAATAATAATTAAAGCTAATTAGCTCTTGAAAGAGTTGTTAATGGTCAATTAACCTCGTTTCAACTCATTTTGAAAATTTGTTTATAATTTTTAATTTTCGTTCTCTTTCGCCGAATAAATTCTGTATTCTTAAATTAAAATTAATAAAATTAAATAAAACTCGGTTGATCGATTATTATTGCTACTCGTTTTAAGCCCTTTCTAGTTTTATTGAGAAGCCATCTTGTGATTTGTTGTAGTAATGTTTGTAATCTCCAGGCTGTCATTAAGTTTGACAGATATGACGATTGGTTTCTGTACGATGACTAGGCTCGAAGGAAAATTCGAATTTTGTATTGTTTTCCGTCTTGAAAATTAATGTATTCGTTAATATATTCATACTACGCGATTTTCTACCCTATATGATATGGATTAGAAGTGCTAGGAAATCCCGTCTTCATAATTCCTAAATTTTTAATTGACAGGCTACAGCTTATTCGAAATGTATAGATGTGTCGTAATTTAATATACTAAATTAGTTCTAGCCGTTTCTCTGTTTATCAAATTAAATTATTCAGTGGATTATAAACATTATCATTTACCTTTAAAGTTATACGTTTCAAGTTTGCTCGGTATTTCTGAAATTAAAAAGAAATGGTATTAAATTTAATAGTGTAAAATTAGCTTTAAATTTAAAGGTACGTAAATGCTAATTTGTTTAGTTGGCTGTACTTTTTCTTTTCATTTTTTTTGAAATTTTTCTGAACACTTCAAGCACACAAATAAATTATTTTCGACCATTTTAAGTGACTTTGAGACAAAAGGTATTCTAGATAGCAGTATTTTTTAAACAAAAAAAAAAAAATGTAAAGTGTGAAGTAGCTGTTCTCTCTCTGATCTAAGCAAATAGTACACGTAATCACCATTCCGTTAATGCTGGAAAATACTAATTTTCTTCTAACAAATGCTGAATAATTTAGAATTTTTTTTTTTCAAATTATATTTTAATTTGTATTATATTAGTGTAAGATTTTTATTAAAATTTAATAATTCACATTTAAAAAGAAAATTACTGTTCGAGAAACGTTCGGAACAAAAGCATATTCAGAAAACAATATTTTTATAAAAATAAACACGATTAGAAGAAACAATAAAATGTCTTCATATCTTCTCCTTTTTGAACACCTTGTTGACATTTATTGTTTTTTCTAATTGTGAATATTTTTCTATTTTATTATTCTCCTGGCCATTATATTTATTAAATACAATATTTGTTAATAATATTTTTATAAGTAGATACATTTTTGTTGATTAAACAATTTAGTTAAAATTTAGAAGAAGCACCCGAAATTCATAGCAATTACTTGAGGAAAAATAAAATAAAAAATTACTCGGAATATTTAAAATTATTCGAAAATTACTCGGAATATTAAAATCAAAACAAATTTCCGAAAAATAAACTTAGATATTTCGCTTTGAATGCTAAATATTTTTAAAATAGACATTTATTAATGAACAGTCGAATTATATATACTGATAATTTATAATTTTGATTATATAATTTTCTTAATACTTCCTTTAAAATGATTATGCAATATGAAAAAAGTTTCTAATCCTTAAAGAATAGTTCTATTACTTAAGGATTAGAAACTTTTTCATATAATTTTATATCTTATAATATAATGATTTTCATCTGTGGATGTACGTAGCAGTCTGTGATTATATCGAAAATTATATACAGTACTAGAATATTGTGATGACTGTATTCATTACTTTTTTTCCTAATTGCTCTGTCGAGTTTTTAAATTTTTTAAACCCTTGTTGGTTCGTATTTAGTAAACGCAATACATTACAAATCTCTCAATATATAATTTGATTTATAGATTTAATTATTAATTTTCAAATTAGAGGAGTTGAAGAAACTAACTTGTAAGATAGACAAAGACACAATAATTCTTAACTTTTTTTTATAGTTTCTGCAAGTTTATCATTTTCTTCTGAGTAAAGAACATTATTACAATGCATTCTTACTAGTCCAAATTAACGAATACGTGATTGTTCGGATTAGCGAAAAATTTGAATCGCCAGGGTTAGATATAAAAATCAGGATATTTATGTTAAAATGCGCAATATATATTAATTTTACAAATTCTTGGTGTTTTTAAAAAAATTGCGATTTAGTTTAGTTTTTAGTTAGACTATTTAGCGAAAAAAACGAACAAAATTGATTCTAATCAGCGAGAGTTCATTATAGTTGTATTCAGAATTATTTAGTATTTTCTTCTATATTTTTATTACAATTTTCTTTTATTTTATTACAATGTCATGAAATGTTTTCCATTTCTTATGAAATCTAATATATTTATACAGTGTTACTTCGGAACTCGAATTCAGTTCATTCCTAGAAGGGCGTTCGAGTTCAAAAGCAATTTTCCCATAAGGAATAATGCAAAGCGAATTGATCCCAACACAAAATATAACACAAGTAAATGCCCTAATTAATGCATGAAACAGTGAAAAAAAAAGTAAATAATGCAGATGAACTGAGCCCGGCTGGGCTCGTATCAACTAATTTAGAAAAGTAACAGATTTTCATTGTTTTTAGCCCGGGACACGTATCTGGGAACACTGCCGCACAATGCGTACCCATAGAAATATCATACACCGTACACTATAGTCGTCATTGTTTGTGTTCGGATTCCCAAGTTGTTCGACCTCTGGGGCGTTCGAGTTCCGAGATACCAGATATATGAGATGTATTATATATATGAGAAAAATGTAACAGTTTCTATGCACGAACCAGTAAATTAAAAATAATAATTCGGTAGCTTTTTGTATTCAAATTAATCAAGTTTTTGTACTTAATTATAAAAATAAGTATTCAGTTTATGACATTTTTCTCGATAATGTAGCAAGAATTCATCAAGTTTTATATAGTTTGAATTAATATAAATTATGTTGTCGGTTAAATAAATGAGCATGAAATTTAATTAATAACGGGCCCACGATATTAATTCAAGGTAAACGTGTTAAATAGTAAGCAAATTAAATATACGAGCATTAAAATTAATTATTTTAATTGCATCATTTAATACTTTAATTTCTTTCTTTGAAAATTGTTGACTTTTTCCTACAATGAATTTTACTTTTTACTTTTTTGTTTCTGACTCGAGGAAAATTTTAATATTTACTTGTGTAGAAATATCAATTTTTCTATAATTAATGCAATTGTTACTTGTTAAATAATATATAAAATTTTACTGCTACAACGGAGTTATTCAAAATTGAAAAGTGTGTTTACTCTTTCATGTTTATACATAAATTTAATTATTATAAAATTAATTATTATATTGAAATTCGTCTTTTATTTATATATTAAGTTATTATTAATATATTTGTTAACTAATGGACTTTAACAATTGATCTGTTTACTTAAATCGATTTCGAAGAGCAAAAGCTTCTATCGTATAAAATTAATATTTAAACAAAGGAGATTAAAATAATTTATTCATTGTGTAATATTACGAGACGATAATAATTAATTAATTAATTAATTAAAAATACTTAAAAATAATTAATTTATTCTTTCATACTTTATATGGTTCTTTTAAAATAAAAATTATCCTTAAATAATTATATACGTGATATTATATCATCTAAGTCTTACTTTTTAATGTTTTATAAATACAACATTAATTATTGAGATTTGTGAATAAATAAAACAATAATTTAACAGAAAATGTCCTTCTTCTTGTAATTATAAATGATGGGGAAAAATTTATATAATTACTTTACAAAGTAGGCCTGTATTATGTTTGTAAACCAAATTCTCTTCGTTTTATAGATGTTATTATGAACATATATTATTATAATTAATAGTGATTAATCGAATAAACACCAAAAAGTTTTTATTACAATTTACATTTTAGTTATAAATAAAATAAATAAATAGAATATTTCCCTATAAAGGCTGATAATGTACAGTACAAGGGTTGTATATTCAAAAAACTTAATAGAATGGATGAATAAAATGAAGTTAATTATGTGTAAACAAAAAACAATTAGTGGAATTTATTTTTTACGGTAACGAATTATTTTAGAAAGTTGATTATTATTTTTTTTAAAAGAAAGATGAGGTGTACTGAATTACTTGCGGTGAAATGTTGCAGCAGTTTTATTCGCAGGTTGATTTTGATAGTGAAGTGTAAAGAAAGTATGTTCGTTTAGGAATACGATTTTGATGGATTCGGTTTTTCTGAAATGACGAAGGAATTGGTCATTGCCCTTTCAGTCGAGTGGAGAATTTTCACTCCCATCAGTCGTAAGATGTAAAAGAGTGAGTGAGTTGGACGACTTGCATTTTCATGAGACGATCACAATAGAAGCGTCTTGCATATTGATTCCAGACGGGTGGGAATGATATAAGGTTTAGATGGTCCTCACTTGGCCAATGCGGTGAGCTGCAAGTAATTTGTCGGAAAGCTCTTTGGTCGTTATCTGGAGCAGAACACAGTTGGATAGAATCCCCATCGCCGAAGAGAGGAAATTAAGTAGGGGTGACTTTTCTTTCTCACGCCGTTAAAGACAACGTGCGCACACAAACGTTGCAATTTAACGTCGGTTGTGAGAGCGTGTATGTGAAACGTTAGCCAATCAGTAGAATGGAAACAGTCGAATTGTTAGATCGATGTACCGAAAAAACATGCTGTGCATTTCTTGTTAAAACACAAGTTTTGTTTAGTCACCTTCTTCACGTTCTCTTATATTTCCATTCTGTTGCCGATTTAATACAGTATCGTCACAACGTTCGTTTATTTATTTACTTTATCTTCTCGGCCAGAGAGAAAAATCTTTCAAAGTTCAGTTTCGAATTAAACCAACTTCTATTCAGAATTATTGAAAAATCGATTTTTATTCCGAGTGACTATATATCACTTACTTTACTTCGGTAATAATTTAAATAACTACTTTCGTAATGAGTTCGGAGGCATTTCAAGATGGAAAAACTCAATTTAAATAACGATTTTATAATTTAATATATTTTATTTTAGAACGTTCCTATGCCCGTCTCTCGAAAGAAACAATTTTGATTTAAAATAATTTAATTAAAATTTTGTATTCGTACTGTGTGTACTCGTTAAATCTTGATAAATATTAAATGTCATAAATTAAACACATTTCGGCATGTAGCAAAATTTTTACTTTAGTTATGTCATTTTTTGTACGTCGCCGATCTATTATACTTAATAGAAAATTCATTATTAATTGAATTATTGTGTAATGAATATTAAAACGATTCATTATTAATTATTTAATGTCTGTTTAAAAAGTGTAGAAAAAATGGCTGGCGTTTAATAAATCGGAAAACAATCTCCGGGCGCCGTTAATGCATGCGATATCGTCTTAACTAATTTGAAAACTATTAATTATTGATTTGCATATCGCATTTAATTATTTGTTGCGTCATCGAAAACAAGAATAAAAATGAAAAAGTTCCGGAATGTGTCTCTCCGTCAATTAATTAAGTCTCTTGCTGCTCCATAGAGAGCGCTAATGTAAATTAAACCGTGCTAATTGCGCTCCGGCTTAAAGGTCGGTGATGTTCTCATGAAAGTGATTATGTTAATTATACGAGTTGAGTTAATGGATGTAGGCGAGGAAACTGTTTCCACGTTCCACATGGAAATTTGACTTGATGGGATTAATACATGACTCTACACCACACTACTAGATAATGGCAGGTACCATAAACACGGTTTTATTGCGTCGTCATAACATTGTACGCGTCGTGCCGATGGAATGAGGGAGTTCTGATTATGACTGCCTTTAAAATCGAAAACTGTTCGCGCACAGATTTGTGAAATAGAAGAAGCTTTGTCCTCCAAATATTTCAACTAAAGTGAAATTCTTAAAAAGATAAATTCCGCATTGTTTCCTCTAATTTATTCCAAACTGAATCATTTCTATACCTTGCATCTTTTTTGTTTTATGCCCTATTGTGCGGATAATTACTTTAACGTACGTTTCATTGTTTTAATATATATATATATTCTTTTATAATTGTTTTTTTTATATCATATACTGTTTTTTATAAATGAATTGATTACATAATTTAGCTATGATATTTAGTCATCACGTTTCTAAAACTAGTTTCTTTATTAATATTTTTAATTATATAAATGTTATAAACAATTTTCTGTACATGACAATTTTGTAAAATTTGTTGTGATGAGGAAATCCCCAAATTTTCATTTATAATAGAGCACTTTTAAATTATGAAACGAAATAAAAGTATTCTTGCCGAGTGAATTGCCTAATCTGTTTAAAAAATGATTATTTGAATAATTCTGTTATGGTATACGGAATGAATCACTATATTAATGGATCATTGGCTAGAAGTATTTGCTGTAGATTATCCGGAGGAGTCTCGGATCAATTTTCAGTTAACCTCGCCAATGCCATCAGCTTGTCTAGAGAACTTGGAAATTTAGCAATACGTCTAGACTTGATAAAAGAAAGAAATCCTATAATTCTGTCGTGATTACATAAAATAATGGCGTTCAGAATCGCGACACAGTTTATCGGGAGCATTAATTAAGGATGCTTGATTAAATCTTATCACGAAGTAAATAGTAATAATTATAATAATTTTTGGACAGAAATATAAAATGCCGAATTTAAAAATAGAACTTATTTTTTATTACTAATAATAAGGAATGAAAATGATGACTAATTTTGTTATTTTTACATTTAATAAATTTAATTATCTGTCTTTAGTTGGTCGTATTATTTGGGTACATTGACTGGATTGAGTAGAATCAAAAATGAAAATATTAAAAAAAATATATTTTAAAAGAATTTTTAAACACTTTAGTGTATAGGCTATTGGGTTGTTTAATAATAACGGGGATATATAGAATTTTAAAATAGTCTAGACTAATTACTCTACGGTACATATAAGTAAGATATAATCATTTTTAAATATTTAAAAATTTACCCTGAACTTGGAATTATAAAAAATTTAATTAATAAAGTGAAAATTAACTTACGACATTAAAATTTATCTTGTTAAGATTTCAGTAATATTGCAACAGAATAAAATAAGTTTGCAAAGCGTGACGGATGAAAATTCGCCTTACCTCTAAAGTACAGTTTAATTCAAATTCCTTGGCAAAAGCTTTTAATTATTTTATAAATTAGAGAATTTTTAAAATCGTTTTCGTGCAGAAAAATTACTTTTTTTAAACGCATTACACAAGAAAAAAAATTTTTCTTCGTTTTTTAGGTTTTTTTTTTTCCAAGTCGCTGTTAATTTAACTACGGACTGTAACATTTATCCCTTATCAGCAATATTTATAAAGTAAAATTCGAGCGAATATAGAAAGTCTTTTACCTGGTTTTATAGTGCCATAAGAATATTTTGAAGACGGAACGTCATGCTATCTCCGCTGTCGAATAACGCATTCCGATTTTGAGATATCTGAAAGCGAAAGTATACCGGAACAATTTTATACTTTTTCCGATCTGAAGATTCCCATGTACGGGAAATCGCATAAATTTCTACTGAGATGTTACCATACAATGTACCGTACTAAACCTCCAATGCGTGTTACATAGAAACAAGATGACAGTGAACATTTGTACACCTGTTCTTGTTGTTCCCTGGAGTTTCTGTCGCGTCAATTGCATAGCCGATAGCGATGCCTTCTGACAGTTTTCTTTTTTCTTCTCTTCTCCCCTGAATTCAACTCATATATTTATAGAAATTCTTCGGTTTATATCTTTCTCTGATTCATCCGCTTGCTATTATTATTATAATGCTGTTTGAAATGGCCGTAAACTTTCTAACATAAAGTATTCCAGATACAAAAATTATGCTAGAAATTGTTGGGATATTGTATATCTGTAATGAGTGAAATTCTTGAAAAAGTTATATCGAGAATTTTAAAAATTATTTTCCTCGTATTTAAATAAAATTGTGAATATTATAAAGCAAGTATATCAGTATATAATTTAAAAATCAAAATTTTAAATATTTTAATACATCGCAATATTTATTTTATTTATGTAATACTATAAATATTTGTATTTCAAATACAAATTAATCTAGCAATTTTCCAATTGTATTTGTTTTGCTAGTATTATTTTTTTTTTTTTAATTTCGATTTGCCTATATTTGTTTTAGACAACAAAATATTAGTTTAGCCCCTTTTATGCTTAATTAAAATTTTAAAAGTGATTAATTAGACTTTGTATGGGTCAGCTGATTGAATACACATACGAGTTTTGTATCTATTGTTTATTCTGCATTAAATTGAAATATTCTTAATATTTCTTTTGTAGATTCTTTATTATTTTAACCGGAAGTTTCTAGCGAAGTCCTAAAAGTTTTGCTTGCTTACGCTATAAATGACTGTACTGAGAAATAAGCATATTGTTCTAATAATATTATAAACTGTAATTCAATCATTATTCTCCCGAGTCACATAAATCCACAGCGTTACCTCCGGCTATATAGGCCTCAGAAACTAATTTAATCAATACGTTATGAAATTTTTCTTGTTTTGTTTGTTTGTATTTAAAGTCTGGCAGACATCTTGTTCATTTATATATACATAGATCCACATAGTTTTGAATAACATTTAACATTATTAATTCTACATATTAGAAGGAAATTGGGGGTATTAAAGAGATTCTTCTAAATTAATTAATTGTTTTATATGATAATTTAATAATTCGTCGTAATGTATTATTTATAGCAAATTTAGTTTTTAATCGTGGCCATTTTTAAATTTTTTAATTGTTAGATAATGGATAAAATTGGCAATATTCCAGAATTAAAATATTTATCGATATTGTTGAACTTTCATTAATCAGAAACAATAAAAGTCTAACCTCATTTGCTGCAGTTCAATATAAATGAAAACGTCGGATATCTTAAATATTGACACGCAGTTTTTTAAATAAATTAAAAAAAAAAGAAACAAAGAAGGTAGTAACGAGACAAAGACTGGGCTCATTCTAATTTGCACATAAATTGCAAAAGCGCAGAAACAATCGACTGTACTTCAACGGTTTTAAGTGATTGCATTCTATATTTTGCGACAGTTTCCAAATGGTAGAATTGATTGAACTGCAGACGTGAAATTCAATTGCACCCTTCTAGACAAGAAAATGTGATTAAGAAAAACTATTGCATTAATGAAAGTAAATTGCAACAAATAATAGACGTCCGGATATTATGTAAATATGCACTTATGTGTATATGTGTATAAAGTATAATTACTTGTTGATTGTGTGAAAATGCAAATAAAATATCGTAATTCAGATTTGGAACGATTTACGATCGTCCGAAATGTGATAATTATTCAGATAGAATCTAATAGATTCTGCTTCAGTACTTTCAGCATTAAATTATACGAAATAACTTCCAAAAATAATTAATTATTAACAATTTTTTAAGTTTTTAAAAGATAGAAATCTAGTGATGAAAGTAAATTTATATGTGAAAAAATTAAACAAAAGATACTCGAAGAGATTCTATTGTAATCATTGAAAAATAAGAAAAAACTTAAAAAACGTGGTCCAGTTTTAGAAAAATAAATAAAATTCTTATTCTTATTTGAAATGCATGCGTAGCAAAAGGGGGGAAAAATAAAGAAATAAAATTGAATTTTATGACGAAAAAATATTTACATTTGGCTTTCATCCTGCAGACTGTTTCTCATTAATATCAGTATATGCAGAACTAAATAGAATATCCTCTCAATTTAATATATACTTCGGTGATTTTAATATTGTAAAATTTTCATATCGCAACAACGGATTAAATAATAATTATTGTATGACATTGCAATAAGTATAAAATAGTCTGTATAATTTTGTAAAATTCTATAGGTTTATTTTTATCAAATTTATATAATTATATTATTATATTTACATTTTATGTTTTCTTATTTTTATTGCAGTCTATATTGTCTGATGATTTGATGTATATAAATTATAAATATAACTGTTGATAATTATATATAAAAATTTTTATTCTGTAAGGGAAAATGATGATTTTAAAATGAATTTTATATGAATGTATTTAAAAATAATAATAATTATTATTATTATATCCGGAATATATACATGTTAAATATAACGATTTAGTAATGCAATAAAATTTTACTTGGAAATTAGCAAAATTTTTACAACTTTTAAAAATTCATGTTATATTTTCACATTGTTTCTTTCTTTGTTAAAATAAGAATTGTGATATCATCCTGTTGTGAAATACAGTATTAACTAGCAGAGTATTATAAACTGGAGAAAAATATGAGTTTATTTTAAATTCGATTTCGATGGAATTACACTTTTGAATAAAAATACTAGAAATAATTGAAAAGAATATTATAAATTCTTCATGAAATATTAAAAATGTTTTTTTGTTATTAATTGAATTTTCGTTGTTGTTATGCGCTCTTGGCATATTTCAGTACTGTATTCAAATAATAATAATAACAATGTGTGTATGTACTTATTTTTTGAAAGCTATAGCATTTTCATGCATTTGGCATTATAAATATTTACAATTCCTTAAATACATCTGAATAATTTGCATTGTAAATTATTACATTTTCCACACACTGTCCATTTAATTGAAGAAAAAAAAATTATTGGTTAAACATTTTTTTTTCTCACCAGGTTTTTTAAAAATTACGTTCCAAGTTTAGGGTATACAATATTTTGCATTTAAATTATTATTCTATATTATGTGATATTAATTTAAAGATAGTAAATATTTTATAATTTTTTTTTTCTAATATTTTAAAACTAATTTTATCGTTCTGGCTCGACTATACAGCCAAAATGATCAGATTGTTAAAAATATTAGGAATTATTATTTATTTATTTTTTGTACTCGCGACATTGTTATTTAAAACACAAGTGACGCCAGTTGTTGAATATTTATATTTTTAATTTTATTGCCGGTGTGATTTTCTTCTACTACTTATGAATTTGTTCCCCAACCTTGGGGAGAAAAAGCAGATCGGATGATTTACTCGTCTCAAGTGAATAGTGACGGTCACGATCGCATGTTTCCTCCTGAGTACTGCCATACATCATGGAGCGGTAAGAAGAAGCTGGCGTTAGCGTTGACAGATCTTGTCAAATCCCTCCTCAATCCCTAGCGTGAAGAACAAGAAGGGAGCACCATCGGCATCCCACCGTCTTTCTCATAAATGATGGCAACGTATTATCAAAATACGAAATCATATGTAACAATAACTACATAATAAGAGGAACAAGGGGGAAAAAATTAAAATGATTACAAATTGATGATGATAAATTCGTTTCCAATAAATAAAGGCTTGTGTGAAAGATATTTGTTTATTCCAACATATCTTAATAATGTGCTAAATATATGCAAATTATTTTTTTATATCAAATATGTCCGTTGTTAACTAGCCTATTAAGCTGTTTACATTAATAGTATTATACTTAATATATAACGGTACTCTTGAACTCTTAACAGTTGTTTACATTTGAAACATTCTTCTGATAAAATAATAAATTCCGGATGTAATTATTACGTACAATTTTTTTTACAAAAATATTTTCTTAGTCATTCGTGAATGGCAAAATTATTTTTTGTTATAACAGTTCCATTTATGTTTTTAATTTTGAGATTGGAAAAAAAATGTATTCTCGTTTCTAGTGCTGGTGATATTTAGATGGCGATGATTTAGAAAAAAAATATATATATATATAGTATATGCAAGTATCAATAAATGAAACTGATATTAACTTTATGATTTCAAGTATAATTTAAGAATTATAAGATGTAAAAGTTCGACCATTCGACGATAGGTCATTTGTGCATATTTGATTTAATAGATTCACGCTTTATTTGTGAACAAATTTATAGAATTGGCAGTTACTTGTAAAAAGGTTAAATCATTTGATTGTTTTTCATTCGTTCTACGTGGCTGAATCTCAATGGCGCCTGTCAGCCGCATTCATCTGTTCCGCTACCTTTGTTTCATCGGCTTACAGAAACTCCGAAGTCATTAATAGAGTCTTTCCGGGAAAGTTGTCTCTTCCATCAATCAGACCACCCCTCCGATGAAGAGTGCAATCTATCCGTGGGGATTTTTATCACTTAGGGCAGAATGCAGCCCCCGACATCTCTGTTACGTATTAATGGCGATTGACGGCTCTCTGCCCCCTTTGAGGATTAGAATCAATCGGACAAATTTCCTCAATGGATCGATTTGACCAGAAAAATCAATTTTGACTCAAGGCTACGAGCGTTTGAAGTTCACCGCAGATTCCGTAAAAATGACCGAATTCTAGGTTTCCTTTATTTAAAAAAAAGTACAAGAAACAATAATCCATGTTCATTTTTGATACCTCCTGAAATTGCCTTGTTTGTTGATTTGTTCGTGTTATGTATCTGACTCGTTTCTTTATCTTTCTTTTCAGTGCGATAGTGAGAGTGACAGTGATAGGGTAAGTCCGTTTCTCTCTTTCTCTCTCTCTCCCCCTCCCTCTCTCTCTCTCTCTCTCTCTCTCTCTTTTTTTTTTTTTTTTTTTTTTTTTTTTGTTTTATTTCCTACTAGGCTTATAGCGTCGGATAGCCAGTCTGACTCTTTTCCAATATATCTCGGACAGGGAACAATTGTTCTTCCAATCTCTTTGGCCATCAAAAAAACCCCACTGGCTTTCCGACCATCTGTAACCAGCGATTGTTTGGATGTAGTCAAAGGGACTATTCGTCCTCAGGTAAGTTCAATGGACATTGACCTCTATGCCAGCCTAAGGTGATTGATAGAATTTTAATATTTAATATTTATTTATGTTTATATCATATTTAACCAATATCGTTAATTAAAATTTTTAATGAGAAAATATGCGATAGATAAACATATTTTCTCATTGTAATTCATGTGTTTAATTTACACATCCGGGATGAAGTTATAAAGTAATACGTATTTTGGATATGGTATTTTAAAATTTTTAAGCACATTTATTTTAAATTATTTTTAAAAAATCTTCTAATTAAAATTACAACTTTTCTGCGATTGTAAATATTACTATTTTTGTTAACAGATTGATGAACGTATTTATAGAATTTTATCATGAATTTATTATACTTGATTTATAGAAATATTCATTGTACGAAGAGTATTCGAAACTTAAAACCGAATGGAAAATATTGTCTAGTTTCAATATATATAATTTAAATATTAAATAAGTTTTTGATGGGAAATGATTGATTTGTGGGCACCGGATATCATATAAAAGTCGAATCAGTTTTTATAGTAATTTTTCGAACGATCCGTTTTATTGGATCGATTATTTAATTTCAATATTGCAAAGAAAACAATGTTTGGAGAATTGAATTTTTTTCCGAGCATTTTCAATCAAGAGAGAATAGCGTCATTCTGGTTAGAGGGAAGACAACCAAACCGAATTACCTTTTGCTGTTAACGTAGTTTGCGGTCGTGTGACATGAAGTCTTCTAATGACCGCAGTCCGAGTTAAAAACTTCATGAGTCCTAATGGCTGTGATTTTCTTCTCTCTCGGTTCGCTAATGGTCGGGTAACGAGATTCTAGATTGATGGCTTAGCTTCTCTCTCTAATTTCTATCGCAAGGTGGCGTGACTGTTTTTGATTTTTCTCTTTGTTCGCGCGCACGAGAATATAAACATTAGAAGTTAGAAAATATTGAGACGTACAATTACAGTTAATATTTTATACTAATCGCTTTCCTTGAAATATTTCTGTGTATCTACCAATCTAGAATTATGAGTAGTGGTAGTATTAGTAGTTGTGCTTTTGGTTTGTTTCTAATTAAAATAATAATATATTGATTAAATATGGAATTAATTTACTGTTTATTAAAAAGAAGTAATTGGAATTTATGTTCGACTAATCTCGATAATAAAACGTCCATTTAATATTCGGGAAATTTTGAATTGTCAGAACTCAATACGAGGAACAATAAAAATTCTTTTACGCGATACTTTTCGTGCCAGCATAATTGGAAAAAAGTTTTGAAGCAAAATTCATAATAAACTATACATAAAATTGTTTTTGATTTTCAATAAGAATTTTGGTTGTTTTTATTCGAATTTAAAAGATATATATAAAAGTATAGTAAACTAAAATTAATAAGATCAGTGTTTTTCGAAGTTACGTTCACAGTATTTTTTTTTTTCTCATTTTCACTATTTTTGTGAAATTAAATAAAAATAGTTATAAAACGAAATGACGGAGTTTAAATGCATTTATTTATTTTAAATTTTAGACTGATGTAATAAGAGAAATACAATAACAAACTTTGTTCGTAATCGTTGCGAATAAATGGGTTTGTGGGACGTTCTGGAGTAATTTCCCGACTGGATTTGCATTGCCAGTCCACCCCTGGCACTAAGTATTTAAATGACGATGAAAAACGATAGTAATAAAATAACATGTTGTTAAAAGACTTTAAAGACTTTTGAAATAGTTCTATTAACTTAATATATAAAATTATGAAATTTTTTAAGCAAAATCTCCTAGCGGTCCAGTAATAAACTGTTCGCGATCAGCACTAGTCCTTGGACCACAATTTGTGTAGCACCGACTTAAAATGGTGTTTATTTAGGCTACGTAATATCCTAGCTTGTAATATTCATTGAAATAATTCTCCATCCCTCCTTAAACAGCAAATTGTTTTAGTTTGCGCTTTAAAAAAAGCATATTTTAGTAGTATTGTTATATTTTGTTTGAGGTATTTGTTCCATGTAGGCCTACACCTTAGTGTTTTGAGATGGAAAATTCCAATTCTTATAGAATTGTTAGGGACTAACATAGGCTTGTACAGTTGCAATAAGTTTGGTCGGAATCAAAAATTAAGAATAATTACAAAAATTTCAATTTTACGATTTCAATTATATAAATACACAAAATCAATAATAATAATTTAATCTAAATTTTGAATAATTTATTTATGAATTATAGAATAATAAATTGGTTTGAAGAAATTCGATACGC
Source organism: Centruroides vittatus (assembly GCF_030686945.1). NCBI lineage: Eukaryota > Metazoa > Arthropoda > Arachnida > Scorpiones > Buthidae > Centruroides > Centruroides vittatus. The sequence goes on along the minus strand of NW_027122427.1, from coordinate 678,582 downwards.
TTGCTTCTTTGAGATTTCGTTCATTTTATTCATACATAATTTTAATTTCTTCATTAATTTACGTCATAATTGAAATATTATACTTGATATTTAATTCTGCATAAGAAATAAAAGCAATTTTATCGAATTAGTGGACTAGTAATTAATAATTTAAAAGAACTGTTGTAGTTGATACGGTTTGAATAAATGTAGTTAAATTATAAATTTTTCTATTCTTTTTGGAAATTTTAAGCCGTCTTTTCTATAAAAATATCTTGTAGGACGATCATTTTTCTCTAGTTTCCAAGGCAACTATTTTCGTCTCATTTGCCTGCAGAAAAAGTTCGACGTGTTACTATTTACTTCCCTCACGACCTCACGTCCGATGAACAGACAGATTCAGAGCTTTAGAAGTAGTGATGTCTTCTCTCCTTTTATTCACATTTCACTTCAGAGCAATTTTCTTCTCCTTTTATATTCTTGACATGTTCCAGCACATTGAATGTTGGTAGTGCAGTGACATTGAAATAGGCCCGCATAACATTCAATATAATGTAGGCATATTTATAGAAGTTTGATGTATTAAATATATATATTTCTTCTTTTTTTGTAGCGACAGGAATATCTTTATAATAATACACTTATTATTTTTAAAATTATAAATGTGGCATTTTAATTAATTCTGCATAATCATTCGTTTGTATGTCTGAAAATATTATTGCACTGTAATGAAATATTTACAGTTAAATTTCGTGAGATCTCCTCTGATTTGAAAAGAGGAAAATTATGCAAGTTTAAATTTTCTCACCTGTTTAAAGATTTAAACAATTGTTAGTTTGTTTCAAATGGCAGGTGAACACACCAGTTACGTTTTACTTTGTTGAAAATTCTACATTACAGATGTTTCATTCATTAATGAACTGTTATCTCGCATTGGAATTGCAGTTCAGAATATAAATTTTGATTTTTAGAGTCTCTCAAAATTAATTTAGTCTTATTCATTTTATATTGGGGAATATTTTCACGTGTTTTTATTTCAAGTTATTCAAATGTTTTTTAAGATGGCAAATATAATTAAAGAAATTAAGATAGTATATCTTAATTTCTTTAATTATATTTGCCATCTTTTATTCTTACTGTTAGGTTTACCCTGTTGTTAGATTGATTTTCCTTAGTATTGATACATTAAAAAATTTGTTTTAATTATTTTGTTTAAGGAAAAGTGTGATATTTTTTTAACACTTTTGTTTTATTTTTTTTAAATAAAAAAATTTAATTTCTTTATTATTAAATTAAGTAAATCATTTTTTATATTTGTTATTTGTCGAAGAGAAATTCAGAAATTGAAAGTAGTTTACTGAAATTTATTTTTTTTAAAATTCGAAGATTTTAAGTTATATCGATGTTTGGCTTTGGATTGAACTATATTCAATATCTGTCACTAGGGATTTGGTAGATATTCATACTAAGTTGAATCATAAGTTAAGAGCACAAATGCTCCGAATCAAATCATGATTTTACAGAGAAATTTCTAAGTTCATCATAGGGATTAAATTGAGATTAACTGGAAAATGTTCATAATGAGCAGAAAGAGAAATAATGTGAAGAAGCAAGTGGGTACAGAACACGTAATAGTAAGTATCGTACACCATTAATTAAGAAGATCATTTATCATTTAAATTGGGCTCTCCTACACATCATTTTCTCAGTTGATGATAAATGTTTCAATTCATCTTCCATTCCTTTTACACAAATAGTTTTAGGCGCACTGTGTACTTAAAACGAGATTTTTAATAAGAACGGTAAATCGAAATTGAATTTAAATATTTACACTATTCATATTTCTTATACTCCATTAGTCGAATTTTGTTGTTTTCATTGTTTATTATTTCCACGCGGTATAGAATATACATTCTGATGTTCAAGGATCCAATTGGAATTATTTTTCTTCTTTATATGTCAGAATTGTTAGAGGCTCCCTTCTAATAAGTAAAATTGAGATTTGCAGATAGGGCTTTTATTTTTATTTTTGGTTCTCTTAGTGTTTACATAGCAAAAAAAAAAAAAAAAATTGCTTTGTGAACACTAATAGGATTTTTTTCCCTGCATCTATCGTGTTCTTGAACGGTTCTAAAATAATTTAAAAAAATTTTTTTTCATTAATTTTTAAAATATTCTATTATAATTAAAAGCACGAGATCCATTTCACCCCGCATGCAAACTGAGTATGATCCACTCACCCTTACATTGAGGAGAAATGGAGGAAATGACAATATCGTCACTTTCAATAAACTTTGTTTTCAACATGTTTTCGAATTATAGTCTTTCAATCACTAGTTACGATTGAAAAACCATAATAAATTCTGTCTTATCGGTGTTTAAGTCAATTTTTCAGATAGTTTTACATGATGATTTAGGATTAACAGGATAATATCTTACGGAAAGTTAATCGTTAGCATTGACTTTTGATCCTAAAGAAAGAATACACCATTTTCCAGATTTTAAATTCAGAGTTTTCTATTTGGTATATTCTATAAATTATAACATGAATAATTCTTCTGTTAATAAGTGAGAATTTTTCTAAAATCTTCATTATATTTTAATATCAACTCAATAATATTCAATATGATAGTTATTTCCTTAATTATTATTATGAAATAATTAGAATTGTAAGTGGTGTCATCTGATCATTGCAGGAAATTGTTCATTTTGATATTAAGTCAATGTCAAGTCATATCAGTAATTTTAAACGGATAGACTTATTAGTTCCATGCATCCAATAATAATGATAATAGAATCTGATACATAATACAAATAGTATTTCTCAGTATACCTGCAATATAAGATTCTTCGTGTACTTCTGAATGCGAAATTTTAATTTATTATAAGATTTTGATAATTAAAAAGTTTTGAAAAGACAAAACTTTAAATCCACTTATTCATGTTTTTATCTGTTGTATCTACGAAGATACACTTCATTTTTTTCATTGTTAAATTAAAAAATAGAGCATTTTTATATTAATAGTGTTAGAACCTTATATCAATCGTGCGAATAAATATCAGGCATAAATTACTTTTAAGAATAGAATGTATAACTTATTGTTAATTACTGTATTAGAATTTATTATTTTTACATTTATAATAACGCTTGGGGAATTTTTTATATGATGTAAAAATTTAATTAAAGGTGTTATTGTCTTTCAAAATTGTAGAACAATGTGGACTATTTTACATTGTTTTAATTATTTTTATATAAATAAACCAGATACTAAGACTTAGAAATTTATTTTATTTATAGTGAAGTAAATAGCATGATATTTAAATAAATGAAACATACGTTAACTGCAATTCTAGCAGCATTTTTCAGTTACGAAGTTACCAAAATTAAAGATATCCGGAATATTTTAGGGTTTCTTTACCTATAATCGAAAGTGTGATTTACGTCCAATTAATTTATCTTATAATAGAGACAAATAGGCATCAATTTAATTTTCTCGTAAAGTAAATAATGGCATAACAACGAAGCGATAATTATTTACCATTTCATCGTTTCGGTAATAATAATTGGTAAAGATGATTCGGCAGAGTTGCACAAATGGAAAGTCATTTCCTCACGACGGCGGTATCTAATAAAAACCAATCGAATTAAAAAATAAACCAATTGCAGTTAGCAATCACCGTCATTTTTGAAATTTTAGGAATTTTTCATATATACTTAATGTACAAAAATAAAATAAACAACACTGTGAAAAGAATGCTTGGTGATAAAGTTTTATAGACCAAAGTCGTGTATAAAAACGTGAAGAAAAGTTTTATTCTAATTTACTTAGTGTTTTTTTTTTCACTATTCAGTCGACAAATTGTTTATCGGAAGACCCGAAATCGTCGAGTTATCTCGGTCACTTTTAAATTCAGATTGTTTATTTTATTACTTTACTTAGATAATTTGGACAAGCGAATCCAAATGATCCCAGATTTGGCGTCGTTTAAAACACATTGACCTATTTAAATAAATTTCAATTCGAGCTCTAATTAATTCGCTTCGAGTACGTGGGAATTCTTTGCTCTCCATCTTCGAAAATTTGATTAAAAGTACATTTATATTAAGTCTAATATGGCGTCATCTGGAGCAGATTCTCTCTTTCCTTCGGTAGAACCAGTTTTAAATTAGTGATTTATTTTTTTATTTTTTGACATTTGCGATCGACTCCATTGCCGATTAACCAGCCGTAGCTTCGGCAGTCGATTGACCAAATACGACGTAACCGGAATATAATTGAAAGCATCAAATTTCCACTCGGCATCCGACAGGCTTCTTCCAGGAATTTGTAAATTCGATATATTGGTCAATTAAACTTTCATTTATACTAATAAAATATATCTAGAAATCCTGTAAATATTTATTGCACATTACTCAGATCTAATACAATCACAAATTAAATTTATATATGGAATATATAACGGATATATTTGATTATTATTTTATATTCGCGCATTAATTTGTAACGTTTGAAATTTTCAATGGCCAATAGTTAGTTTGCAAATTTATATTTATGAAAATACGTTTGCAGTTAATAACGCCTTTCAAATTTTAATGTTTTGAAGAATTAACTTATGCTGTAACAGTAACTGCTATACCAAAATATTAATTGAAATGTAAAAATTATATTTCGCATTCGTTTATTTTTCTTAGCAAGTTTAAAAGTTTTATAATATTAATAATAATAACAATGTTTCATCCGAACTGATAAATTGTTCGTCAATATTTAACGAAAATTAAAGTCTAAAAGTGTTACTAAATTTTAAAAAATGCTTCGGTTCAATTAAAATAATTATTAATGAGAAATATTATGAATAAAAGTTTTCAAATTTTCATTCATAATATTATTCATTTTTTTAAATTATTATTATTTGGGGATTTGGACACACCACATCTATAGGTGAGTTAGTAATGATCATTTAGTATAATAGATATTTTCAATACCTTGAAAATAAAAATGGTCAAATAATTTCGTACGGGAGATCGGGCTGATTACAATTTCAACTTACAAAAGCAAAATTATTAAAAAGTTCTATCTGATATACTGAAATTTTCAGTATTGAACCAGTATATACTTGAATATATTTCGGTTAAGTATCCGTATATTGTGAACTTAAAATCTCGCACATTTGGAACTTTCAAATGGATGTTACAGATTACAACAGATATCGTGAAATTTAATTTACACCAAATTATTTATGTAAAAATAGTCGGACGTATAGGCAAAATATTGAGAGAGAAACTATGTAACGACTCAGAAAGTTTATTTAATTAGTAAAGATTTCTTTTTACAAATATTAAGAATTTACTTGCAGACACACGACATAAACAACTAACAAATGAAATTGTCATAATGTAATGAATAAAGTGAAAAATCATACGTTTTCATCATTGATCCTATATGAGTTTTTCCTTTATGTTCGTATCATTCTTTAAAGAGAGAACCGAAAACAACGACACGACAGAAGTGTGGAGTAAGTTTCAATATAACAGTGTGCCCCGTTCGAGTTGTAAAAATTAGCCTCGAGAATCGCTTTTACCTTTAGCCTGGTCCTCGTAAACTAAGCAAACAAACTGATCTGTAACAGCGTGAAATTAAAGCTAAATAAAAATAACAAACGTGTACAATAACAGAAACTTACTTTCTGACCCTCGAGCCAAAACCACAGGTGAAACAAGCAAAAGAAATCATTTTTAGAACAAAATGACAAAAACCCTTTCTACTTTAGCTCACTTGCCATTACGAACTCGAAACTTTACGTGAAATACACTTGTTCAATGGGCTGCGTGCTTTGTGGATAGCATAAACAGCTAAAAATCCGTAGTTAGAACTTGCCTCTGTAACAAGAAGCTCCGATCTCTCCCTATAACGTATTGTATAAATAACCTAAATACTCCAATCAAAAAGAAATAGCAGATAATTAAAAAAAATTGAATACGTCTAGGATCCTTATTCTTCCTTTTTTTTAATATACTGTATAACGTTTCATTCGTTAGTCCGAATAATTTTGGACTAGCGGGAGTCCAATGCGTATTAAGTTTTAACTGATCTAATTTTCATTTTAAAATTTTGACGTTAAAGTCAGACATTTGATCGTTTTTATTTCTTCTAAAATTCTTTAATTTATTTGGAATCTCAAAACAATAATTTTAAACGGATGATGATATTCCGAAGTATTTACACACTATTATAAGACTTCGAGAAAATAATAGTTCAGTATTATGTAAAGTCATGATACTCAGTAATAATGAAAGTTGAAATATATTCCGGAAGCCGGCAACATTATGATTTTCAGAAAATGCAGATGTAGATATAAAACTGCAAGTAATAATTGACTTATTAAATACATTTATTATAAATGAATGACATTTCATTTAATAATAATACTCATCACTTTTCAGATATTTTCATCCTTTTTTTAAAATTGATGACATGTAATGTAAACTTTAAAAAAAAATTACACGTAACACTATTGTTTATAAGTAGTATTTATTTACTATTTTGTTAAATCTACAACATATTTCACATTTTAATACGAAATGTTCTGCAAATTCTGTCTTGTTTCGTGGAAAATTTAACCTAAACAGGCGTATATCATCTAACATTACAAATTTATCGCCAAAATATGCTCTTGTAGGCCTATTTTATGTTCGGCTCCAGCAGAATTGCACTTCGTACATCATCGAAATCTTTGCGATTCTTGCAAAATTTTATGGTCATGATTTTTATCTATGTATTTATTTTGTTGTTTTCATTAAATAAGCACCGCCAATAATGACAGAAAAGTGTAAAATATTTAAATTCTTTTCGTATAATCTCCGGAGCAAATTATACCATTAGCTAACATTTTATGGCTTTTTTCAATATGGGATACACTTATGATAATTGTGTTTATTTAAGAAAATGTCAGTCTCTGATGGAAATTATGAATTTTTTTTTTTCAATTTTAATTATTTTTTAAAGAAATCGTTTATTTTCTAGATAGACTATAAATTGTATTATAATTAGTTTATATTAGAATTTTAGTGAGATTTAAATATAAGTTAGAAAACTTGTTAGCGAAATTTTTGAATTTTCTTAATCGAACTGATGAAGATAAGATTGATGTAAAGTTTCATTAAAATTTGATTGAGAAAGAGTTTTGGATTACAGATCTTTGAAAATTGAAGAAACTGTATTTTTGCAGGCTTACGTATTTTTGTAAAAGTGTAAATTAAAATTTGTTTAATAATTTTTCTTACAAAAGATGGTGAAAGTATCTTGTTCCATTATTTCTCGTATCTTGTATCCATTCCATTGTATCTTGTATTACTTTGTATCTTCTTAAGAGTAAATGAATAATTGAACAATACAACGAGCCAGTTCATATTTAACATATTTTTTGTTTTATTTAAAATTTATAAAACTTCTTTTTTAATTTTGAAATTATTTTAGAAATTTTAATACGACGACTTTATATAATCTTTCCAATAATGGAAAAACAATTGAGAATTAAGTTAATTATAACCCTATTCATTACACTGATTTCTTGGGATACATTGATATTAAATTTGTAAAAAAAAAAAAAAAAATTAAAAATTGTAAGTAATCGATTGTATGTTTCATTGTTTTAATGAAACTAGAGGTTTGGAATTGAATATAATAGCTGTATATATAAAAATATAGGTATATAATTAACCAATAAAGTGCAACTTACTTTCATTATTTTACATTCAAGATATAAATCTTAGGAATGGTAATTATCTGAATTATTCCCCGAGGATCTGTCCTTGACTCTTTTCGAATTCTGTTATCTATATGAAATTTTTTTAGCTTTAAATATTCAATGTTCTTTAGAAATATTGTTGCACCTTTTTATTTTATTTAATTTTTTAGATACATTGTGATTAGTATCGAATAATCGATATTAAAAAAATGTTTAAAATTAAATTATATGATTCTGCTCGTAATATTTAGTATCCAATATAAACCCGATTATATAAAGAATACACTAAAAAATGTGTGAATAATATTTTAATCGTGAGAAATGAAAAATTGGAATTTAGAAATTCTGTGGTGATGAATATTTATTTCATTATTTTAAATATAATCCATTATTTTCATTTTTCTGCATTTTTCGATTAAAAAATTATCAAATAATGTAAAGTAAGAGAATAATCCTTTCATGATTTCATTGTAATTTTCTATTAGTATCCCTACAGACAAATATTACATAATTACAAGAATTGTAGCATTTGACTTACTAATTTATATAATTTAAAACAATTATGTAATTTGTTTCTGTTTGTATAAAAGTTTAAAATGGTTAGGCCTATATTCGCCTTTACATAACCATTTCAGAAATAGCGTTACAGTTAATATTTATCAGCAAAGAAACGAAAAGAGTAAGGTTTTTTGCAAGACAAAGTAATTCATAACTCTGGATTTATATTATTTGATTATCCTTTAGTGTCTAAAGTAAAGGTCAAAATAAACTTAAGTTTTTTTCCTTTCAAGTTATATTCTCCGTTTTTGCAGGCCTGTAGTAATTTTACGTTCAGACGGTAGAATAAAATGATTATTTATACTTTTATTTGTAATTTTTCCCCCAATGAAAAGAGAATTACGTGAATATCGGCGAGAATGAAAGTAAATTTTTTTTTTAAATTTAGAGTTTTTACAGTTGATAGAACATTTTAGAAATTTTTGTAAAGAATTAATAATTTATATAAGAAAATGGAGGAAGTATTAATATGTAATTATTTTTAATAGGCTGCGGCTTATATTACATGGCAAGGAAGAATTTTTTAACAAAAGTTCTAAAAATATAAACAATGAGTATGCACATTTTTCATTTTTCGGATGACTTGGCGAAAGGGCTTTTTTAAAATAATTCTTTCTGCTAATATTTAATTCTTTAAACTGATATTTTATAAGCAAAGTTAATTTTTATTCTATTTAAATATAAATAGAATAAAAATAGAGCTTTGTTTAATTTTTTTTGTAGAATAAATTTGTTTTTATAATTGTATAATAAACTTTTATATTTCGAATTAGATTAGTCAAAGCAAGTTCGGGTCAAAATCAAATAGTTAATTGTTGTTAGGAAGGAAATGAAAATATCCCCACTATTACTATGATAACAACGTGGGTGTAACAATGTCGTAATTGTATCGCTAAACTAGTTAGAGGATTTAAAAAAAAAAAGAACTTAAATATATGTATGTTTGAAAGAAAAGAAACGTTCAGCACGCAAACTTTTGTCTGTTCCGGGAAAAATCCCCTACGTAATTGTCGGATTAATTGATGGGGGTGGAGTGTGTCACGTCAATCGGCCTGGCTATGCATCACTTGGAAAGGAACCAAAACAATAGGGTTGGTTGGAGTATCATTGTAATTGAAACTTTTTCTAACGGTTCGATATAATCGTTTCTGTCGTTTCTAGAGTGAATCTTTTTTAAATAGGCCTCGTCGAACAGTTCATTCATTGTATGAAGTTGGCTGTTAAACGTAGCTATAAAAATTCATAGATGTTTTCTAGATTACAGACTAAAACTTTTAACATTTTATGCATAAATCTAAAAATTAACTAAATCTATAAGTCTCAGATGCACTTAAAAAAAGATTCCTAATAAAAGAAATGTGTTCGACTGACCGCCGAAATGAAAACCGAACGTTATGTCCTTCGCTTAAATAATTTTATTGACAAAATTAGATCGATATCGATAGTCTTATCCTGTGTTACAGCTTCATGAATGTGTTGTTGAATTATAACTGGGTGACATCAGGAGGTGTTGCGTGTTGGGAGATCACAGCTGCATTACTATTGAAACGGTAGATAACGAGAAAATAGTCGATTCTTCCTTTCTGAAATTATGGAAAATATATTTCTCTCGCTTTTGTCTCTCCTATACATTTATATTTACTTATGATCTAGTATTAACCACTAATGTTTATTCTAAAAATTAAAATTGTTTATTAGTCATCTATTTTTTTTCTAAGTATTTTCCAGATAATTATCAAATGTAGTAAAGAACATTTATAGACCAATTATTATTATTATTGTTTGATTTTATATTATTTGAGGTACTGACAAAAACTAAAAAAACATTCATAATTTTTGTTTTTTTGAATTAAGTCTTTTAAAAATCGACAGATCATATTGCAAAGAACGGAATGATTTCTTGATATCATTTTCATTCTATAAACTATCTTTTAAATAGAATATATTAACTAGATATTAACATATATACGCTTCTTTGAAACTAGTTAAAATGTATTTATAATATTTAGAAACTATAAATGTACATCAATTAAATCTCAACAATGATAACATATTTATGAAACCCTACCGTTACATTATTTTTATTACTTATTACAGAAAAAGTAAAATGAATACGTATTAACTTTTATCAATTACGATTTCATTCGTCTTTAATTAAAATTATAATTTATCTTACTACCACGTGTTAGTGTCTTTATTTATCGCGTTAGTTTAAAATTTCGTATAAACTATATAACTTCCAAATTATCTTCTATTTGCGATGCTTACGTCGTGTTTGTAAGTAAATTTCATGGAATGACATTGTTTCTAAATAGGACATTCCGAGAAAATTACTTTTGAATTCTTAGCCTGTTTGAAAACAAATTAAAATGATCATTCTTAATTTCTCGGTGAAAGTTCTCTCATAGTCGCATATTTGAGGTGGTAATTTTTAGATTCGTAGCTATTTAGGTATTGAAGGAAGGTCTACAATGTACAAAAATGATTTTTTTTTCCCCTGTAAGAGAAATTGAAAATTCTTTCTATTAACATTTCATTGAAATTACGACGAAAATTTTGCTGATTATAGAAAAATGAAATGTCAGAAGATAGAAATTTGTTTTTTGGTTTGTAACTCTTTTCACAGATAAGAATTGAAGGGTGGTGCCATTAAAAATGTATAATCTCTGCATCGCCAGGCCTTAATAGCGTGTAGCTGCAGTGTGTATATGTATATAGCCTACTTAATGAAGAAACTTTATGTATATAATAATGACAGAAAATCGTTGCTATTTGGATTATTATTTTAAATTAAAAAATCGTAAATTTATTTCAAAAGAAATACAGATATTAATGAAATATGAAGTAAAGCCTAAATGAAATCTAGTTTAATATAAAAATTAAAATATTTTTATTTTAAACTAGATTTCATTTAAGTTTTATTTATTTTAGAATATGTAATTTGATCTTACTACTGCACTTTAACTATTTTCTAATATTTTAATATTATTTACACGTCTGGAATTGACGAAAATGTTCGTTTTTTTCTTATATTTTAGTTGTTTTTCTCATATTTTGATTTCATTTATTTAAAAAAAAATGAAAATTTCGTTTTATTATACTAGTCTATTCTTTAATATGTAATTGAAAGTTAATAAGAATATTCAATGTGGTTTTTGATAGTAAATGAAGTGAAAAGATTCCAATGTAATCTGTATGCCGAAGTTCGTTTATACGGTTGGGTCAGTTACAGAAACCAGGTGTAACTGCTAGTCGCGTGTTTAGATCTGCTTATGCCTTGCTCCGGGTCAAAGCCAAGCCTTTGACATAGCGAACAATAGTTAACAATAGTCAATCGCTTGTCGAAAATGAGATTATATGACCCAGAAGGCGATCTGAACTGTGGCTTTGTTACACTGTGTTTTTGTAGCCAGATTTGGGTTTGTGTATTAAAAAAAAGATTTCTTAAAATGTGGAGAAATACGTATTTAAAGAATACTTTATTTAGCTTCTATTCGAATTGACGACGTGGTAACATAATTCTATATTTATAAAATTACCATTTCCTTTGAAGTTCTGTTTATTATTCTTTCTCTTGTTAATTTATTTCTATAGGAAAGAGCCTATATAATAAAATGTGATAAATATTAAATAAAAATTCTGATAATTCAAAACAGGATAGTTAAATAACAATACAATAAATAAATAATTATTTTATAAATTTTCCAGATTTTCCAGAATAATTATAGAATTCTACGAGTTTTCATAAGAATTAGCGTTGTATTATAATAATTATAGTCACGCTATGTTTTAACGCCGTAATAATGTTATATACACGATTTATTTTGCATAATAAAAAGAATCGAAACGTTTAAAAAATAAGATCCTTAATTTTATTTTTTTCTTAATTAATATTTGTATAATAATTTCCTCTATACACTAATTGGAGTTCCTTGTCAGGATTTTACTTAAAAGACCTTACTCCACGAGCAACTATGATGTATCTGCTAAATGATGATAATTATCTTTTAGCAACTATTCCATGAAGTTCTTTTTTTTCGAGTGAATCATTATTTCTTGTTATTTTAAACAAATTATGTAAATGTATTTTTATGTAATGAACGAAAATATTTAATGTTTGAGTTCAAAAACATTATCGATTTTGTCCAATTAAAAATTATTTTGAATACGAATAATATTTACTTTTCAAAATTTGATGTATATTCCTTTCGGTTAAAATGTCTGGAATGATGGGAGTTAAGAGATTTCAATGATATTGTTGGAGAATCATTCGGCTTAGAAAGGAAATTTTCACCACGCAACTGTAAAACAATCTACAGCAAATGAAAAGTAAGAAGTTGGAAATACATTCCTTAATGAGAAAATAAGTTTAGAAATCGATGATGGTGTCTCGTGATTTATTTATTCCCCTTTACTTCTATAGCTAAAGAATTTTAAAAATGCAAGTTTAATCAATTTTTTTTTTCTAAATAATTTTATGTGACCATCCTTTTAATTTGAGATGAAATATTTGTAACCCGAATAGTCGGCGACAAAAGAAAATTAAAATATATTTAAATTTTTTCGTAGAAATGTCATTTTTCCCATCGTCTGCGAAATAGAGTAGTGTGTCCACTGTGTAGGAAAGATGCGAAAACACTTGTCAGACAGCAGAGTTCCTGGGAGGGGTCAGACAATCAGATTGTGGCACAGGAGGGATGGATGTTATTGCATTAGAGAAAAGGCTATCGATCGTCTCTAAGGCCCCTCGGGGCTTAGCGGGGGACATCATTAGTAGCCTGCTGTTCCGTCCGATCAAGTTAGCGTGACACCCTCCCCGGGCCAGAACAGCTCGTGCATAATAATCTCTTCCTCTCTCAGTTTCCTGGCAACGCTAGTCGATTTCTCTCCCTCTGCAGCTTGTCCTCCATTTTGGACATAAAAGGCCACACGTTAAAAGGAAAGAAGACTAACTTATTAATATAAGTTTTGACTGCTCTCAAAACTTAAAATTGTTTTCGTCTCTTTTCGGGAGTATTTTTATAACTTACTCTCCTCAAAAAACTTGCTAATTTAATAGGATTGCTGATTAAAAAAAAATTGTCAATGTAGCAGAGTAAAATAAAGGCAGACGAAGTTCAATAATATTATTTAAATTAATCGAAAGGATTCTTGAAAGAAAATTAATAATTATAATTTTATTAATATTAATTTATATTTTTTATCACCGTCGTCTTTCGTAGGAAATTCTTACCATTGATACTTTACATTAAGAAATGGATTTAAATCGTTCCATGGTATTTTCGAATTATACTAGAAAATATTTGGATGATAGAAACAGTTTAGTGTTCAGATATTTCACTATTAAAGGGAAGCAATAGTAAAGGCGATTCGGAATTTAAAAGAAAAATTGGAGTGTGACTCTTAAGAATCTCTGGCAATTTCTGTATCTAAATGAGAACTTTAGCGGATCCTTCATTATTCTATTATCTTTGTAGCGACGTCTAAATCTCTTCCTTTAGATAATAGGATAGAAAGATACCAAGTAAGACTCCGCCCTGCGGAGGGCGTGGTGCTCGCAGCACCGGATAAGCAGCAATGCTGATTTCTTCTGGCACGATAGCTTAAATGTGAATGATCACCCGTTTATCCTTGTCAATCTTGTCGATCACTTCGATCATTCTCGCTTAAATTGCTCTTGTTTAGTAGGCTTACAACTCAACACACAAATAATAATAAAAAAGAAAAAAAAAATCAAAGTTTAGAAAAAATCTTATCCGTCTCTTTTTATGCCATATAAAAGTTATTTTGTCAATGGCTTATCTGGCGTAAAATTACGTTTTTCTCTTCCTTTCGCAATTTTTTAATATTTTTTTTATAATAGTCTTTCGTATATAATTTTTACGGTTATTATATATTAATTCGCAAAATGACATACATAAACTCGTATTAAATATAATGTATAGTCTATATTATACATTATATTCTTGTATTTTAACATATGAATGGAGAAAACGGAATTTTTTTTTCATTATTTTCAAGCTAAAAATAGCTTTATTTGCTCTTTTATAGAGCTCTAATTTCACCAGAAATTTTTATTATCTTGATACTTACAGACGTCATTTGTCTCAATTATTATTATCCGTAACGAAGATGAGATTTCTTCAAAATAAAAATAATAATAATAAAAAATTTCATTTCACAAATTGTGCACGTAAATTAACTAAATCATATTCTAAATTAAATGTAATATTTCTTGATATTAAATATATTTTTTCTCATTTATTTTTAGAAATATTTCAAAGTAGATGTTAGATATAATAAATGAAACTTCTCTCCGTTTTTTAAGATATAATTTATTGTGTTAAATATTGTAAACGATCATGTCTGTTATTGTGAACATACTAATTCTTATTGTTAGATAAATCATTATTTTTACGAATTGAGTTAAAAATTTTAAACGTTTTGCCGTTAACACCAATTAAAATCACTAAAATTTATATAAATCCGTGTAGATTCGTTCGATTTTTACCAGGAAAAAAAAGCACTTATATTGTAAAATTCTTTCAAAAATACTTAGTATTTGAATGTTTAACGCAGTCAAGTTTTCATAATTAGTGCCTAATTATCCTCTCGCTTTTCATAATTGATGCGCCAACTTTGATCTCTTTAAGGCATTTAATGAACGTTACTTTTAATTTCACATAAAATTCATTTAAGATACTTAAAAGATATCCAGAATCTTATTAAAATTTAACATTTTCATAATGAACATTTTATTTTATTTGTATAGATATTAAAAATAAAAGCATTTAATTTATTCGTCACTGTTGTGGTTGCAACTAAAAAGATCTTACGAAGTAAGCAAATGAGAGTTTTTTTCCTTACTGTTTGAAGGATATTTTGTTAAATTTTTAAAATAAAATTATTGATGAAAGTTTTGTTAAATATTCTGTTTTCATTCTAAATTTTACTTTATCATCGCGTAATGTATGGCTTACGTCTATACTTACAGCCGGTTTTAAATGTGTAAGTCTTTGAGGAATATTTCCATTATTTTAAACGTCACAAGTATAATTTGTTGAAAGTTCTCGGAAGTGATTTTCGATTTTGTCGAAAGGAAGGAAGGAAAAAAGAAAAAAATTAGTATTCTGCAACATTGCATCTGCACGACAATCGGTGAAAGAAAGGACAACAGTAGACCTTCTATAGCGAGTTCTTCAATCTTTGTAAAGGGTCCCAAATCTCGCTTCAGTATCCCAAAGGAAAGCTTTTCTGCCAAATGGTGTGTGAGAGAAGAGGAAAATGATTCTTTCCTTCATTCGTTCGAGAATAGATCCAATTCGGTTTCATTTTTGCTCTTCGACTCTTCCCAACAGAATTTTCGATTATTCGTAACTCAACTATTTTTACACTGATTAATTTTCTCGGTTTAACGACAAAATAATTATAAACGTCTTCTAACTGATCTAGAATTAGTTTAATTCCGCGAGGAAACAGAAAAACGTCCATTAGATGGAAATAAAGTTGGACCTTTCTCCATCGATTTCCTCACTCTATCATCTGAACTCTCGAAGCGGAAGTTTGTTTTCTTTACGTTAGAAACAAAGTCCCTCTTGATAGGGACTGACTCTCCCTTGATACGAGGAAAAAGTCGCTATGCCCCGTACCCTTTTCTTTCGCGTATTTGCATTTAAATAACTACATTAAAATAATAATAAAAAAAACATATACAAGCGCCTGTGCGGATGCGGAAAGAACTGTTTGGTCCGGCACTTGGCGAAGAGAAGCCCCACAAGGCAAAACATTCAATCGATTATTTCTCTCCCCCGCAGGATTAAGGGGGGAATGTCGGGGTAGTAGAGACGCCCTGTGATTTAACATCCGGAACGGTTCCGGCCGCTCGCACGCGGTCGGGCTCCGGCTGCCCCAGAAAGAATAGTGAAGGAAGAAAACATTACTTTCTTTTTCTCTTCCTTTTTTTCAGGGGAGAGATTCTGCGGAACCGAGAGCTGGAATTTCAGTTTAATGGTTTAGTTACGTGAGGGAATTGTGGCCGAGGAGAGAGAGAGAGAGAGAGAGAAAGCAATCGAGCGATTCGCTTCGCAATTATCCCCCCTCCACGCCAGCAGTCTATTTCTCTAAGTAGGCAGAAAGGGAGCCAAGAGATAGGTCCCTCGAGTACTAACGAGATACCCGACATTGGTTGAATAGTGTTCGTAGAACTGACCGGGAGGTCGATTGATTCATGTCCACTTTCATTTTTTTTTTTTTTTTTTGGTTTTTCCTCGTCCTTCCTTTCTTTCTTTTGTTGGTGATTTCTTATATTTTTCTACCGCTTGTGCGTTATCTTTTTGATGTAATCGTAGAGAGTAGAGCGTTGCGGTTAGTCTTCGTTGTAACATTATGGACTTATATCGTTTCGCTTCGTAAAACTTCTTCTCTTTATTAATCTTTAAATGTTTTTTCGTTCCGTGTTCCATTAGATGATCGATACTCGTACGTATTCGGTCGAAGGCGAACTCGGCCACCGCGTCTAAGTTCTCACGTTTTCCCAGTGGTTTAAAGAGAGTTACAAAGTGAAAAAACATTGAAGTTGGTGAAGTGTTGATGGTGTGTTTACTGTGTTATTTACACGTGCCCTCACTTTACTCAACTACGACTAAACTTCTTAACGAAAAAAAGTCTGGCGGGAGTTAAAGAGGTTTTTTTCGTTGCAGCTTTTAAGAAAGTCCTTGGCTTGTTTGATTCCTTTCTTTTCTTTTTTTTTATATAAAATATTATTTTAGAAATAGACTTTCTGAATTTTGTATTCAATTTTTACTATCTTAAAATTCGAGAAGACCTTCGAACGTTATTAACTTCATGTATAAAAATGAATCCAGCTATATTTATAGAAGGGAGAAATACAGGAATTTCTGAAAAATGGAGTAAAAATTTTTATTCGAAAATTTCGATACTTTAAAAATCTCTTCTGGATAATAATTTGTTTCTATTCTGATGAAATCGACGAAATAATATCAATAAAAATCCGATTTTCCATTTATGAGGATTGTTTTTAATATAAATGTCCATAAACTATCCGGTTGGAGTTGGCGTCAGTTTTATACCTTATATTCCCATTGTACGGGATTGATCTAGAAGAAAAGTAGACGCTTGGCTCCTTCTAACAGATTATTTGCCATTATTTCCACAAAAAGTGGTGTTTATGGACCTCCCGAGGATCGGTGTCCTCGTTTAATGGTTCCATTTCAACATAACTGCTGTAGGTTCGCTTGACTGCTTAGGACACTTTTTACCAATGCAACACGATTCATCGCTATGTTTGTCACTTTTAGTGACGACGAACTCTGTTTTTTACACCTTTCGCTTAATTTCTTGACTTTTTTTTAAATAAAAAAAACAGTTGTTCATTTTAACAATTTTAAAGTATTTAACTATAGAAGTTCAACGGTTATAATTCGATAGAAATAATTCGGAATTTTAATTAATTTTTTTAAATTTAATTTTAATACAATTTAGAAGATTATTTTAGCGTTATGTGCTTCAAAAACCAATGTATTAAAATTAATTAAAAGAATCTTTTATTGTAATTAAGTTTTAATAAAAACGATTCTTAGAAAGAATAAAAAAGAGACTACAAAAACTCTGGAGAATCATAAAAAGGAATACAGTTTTTTTTTTTCTTGTTTCGGTAGTTTAAATGGATGAATTAATTTATCTGGCATAATTTTTATTTCTGCGCTTCAGCATTAATTTCTTATTGTCTCGTTTTGTTTGTCACAAATTGAAGATTTTAAAGGACAAATGCTTCAAATGTTTGTAGTATTTTGGTATATTTTCTTTCTTTAAAATGAAATGCGCGAAGAAAGGCGAACATTTTTACGATAGAAAATTAAACTAATACTCTACAGAGTATAGACTTAAGCATGTGGAAAAAATAAATAGGCCTTATCGTTGAATATCTGTATCATTGGTTCCTGTGTAAGAGCTCTTAAATATACGTCGGGTAGTTGGCCCTCTGCCATTTTAGCGAGCGTGGCAAAGTCAAAGCTTTAAATCCACCGGTTGGTCATATATAAAAATTAAACAACCAAAATACGCCAGTTATCTAATCGAGATTTAGCAATTATTTGAATTATTTCTTTCCACTTTTTTTTTTTACTTTCGAATTTATATTTTATAGTAATTATCTAAAGATTGGAGAGCGAATTTTCTGTTTAGTATACTTTCCTTAAATTAAAGAGTAAGTCGGTGGGTTTTTATCCAATCTTGCTGATTTGAAAAGTCGGGCAGGCTATTTTTTTCACTTTAATAATTGAAATAGCTATCGATATAGTTTATTCTGTTGCACGTAAAGTAATTAAATAGAATTAGTTGACGAATAATAAAAATCACCGCTAGAAATAAATTTTAATTAACATAATATTAAATTCGAAAAAGAATAAAATTTATTTAAGTGTAAAAATGTTTTATATTACGTTGTTCGAGGAAAGGGAAACTAAAATAGATTTCTCTTTAAATTGCTGTTAATTAGGATTATATCTACAATAAGAATATTCCAGTTTTGTTTACTGTATTCCAATTTTTAAAAATGTTAATTAACAAAAATTCCTGTAATAAAAATATAATAATATACAAATTCCGTATTGTATCTATCTGCAATTTTTATCTCGGTTTCATCAATCTCGAAAGCAAGAATATTTTTCCTTCTACAGTTATTCGGAAATTTCTGTTCTGTAGAATCTCGATTAATTTAGTGTAATATGAAAACAGATTTTTGCATTTTAATTTTTTTTACATTTTTTTTTCTGAACAAATTGTGTGTGATCAATTCTATGGAATAAAAAATGAACGTTAAATTTCTTGTCGATCCTCTTTGATCTACTTTACTTGGGAACGTTATATGTTAGATGGGTAGAGCAGTGTTTTCCTTTTTTCCCCTTCTTTCATTTTCTGTATCAGTTTTGTCGGATTGGTTCTAGCGTGGAAAACTACAGAAGAAAAATCCGTATGTCATAGAATTTTACATTTTATACTATTGTGTAGAGAATATAGGCTTTGTATAGAGGCAGGAGAGATTACGGTAAAGGTCGCGACAATGTCAAAAGAAAACTTTGTAGAATATTAAAGATATAGCATTTTGAAATAGAGACAAGTTGCAGAAGAAAATCTCATTTAAGATTTCGAATGGAAAAGTTTCTACATTCTTATTGTAATTTAACATTTTCATATCGAAAGACGAACGAAAGAATTTTTCGAATATGTGTATATATCCTATATATATATATATATAACTTTTGCATATATTAATCTGGTTGATATGCCGATAGACACGAGGTGTGTTACAAATTAAGCGTCTTCGTGCCGTAAGCGAAGTTGCAGATTTATTATTATACGCTAACAAAGTTTGATTTGTCGTGGCGAGCGTGTGTACCAACTTAAACTAATTATTTTGTCAACATTCTTAATTACCTTCGCACAATAAATAGTAGTTATCGTTGTTTTAATGAAGTAGAAAGAGAAGAAAAAGATTCTTCACTATTATCTGTAGCCGTAGCAAAAAATCGGGTGAATACTCGAGAATAAAGCATTTCTAATAAGCGGTGTTTTATCGCGAAGAGCGTATCATTGTCTGTTGTTTCGATAACGTCCTTTCGTATTGTGCAGGTGCGTACTCCACTTGTCACTGCGTGGAAATGACAAGGCCAAGAGGCAATTATGGAAGATATCTAATTAAATGGATCCATTTGCTTAATCTGATTATTAGAAGTGTTAAAGTAATTAAAACGCTTAACTCTGAAGTAAGACGACAAACATTCGGTCGCAAGCGCCTAATTCCCTGGCTTATTTTCTAGACGCACACCTCACCTAATCGTAACTTTATTAGAGTTTTTTTTTAATTTTATGTTTATTTATTCGTTAAAAAATCCACATAAATTATCGCTTTTCTTAAATTCGAAATAATCGAAGAAATGCCGGACAAACCGGCATGTTCCTATTTACGATAATTAAGAAACAAAATAAAACACCAAATCAGTAAAATAATTTATATTTTTCTTTCGCTTTTATCGAAAATTAAAACTTGCTATTTTATTGCAATTATTTTATTATTAAAAAAATGATTAAGGGCTGATATTTTATAACCCGTTCGACTGTTGGGTAACAGTAATATAAGTAATTTATTATTTTTCTTTTTTTGTTTTGTTTTTGCGGTCGTAATATTTTTACACTCAGATGTCAACGATAAGGAAAGTGTAATTATGCAATCAGATTGTTGGCAAATTTGGATCGTATCATTTTGTCTCGACTTATTAGGCATTATAATATCCGTATAAATCTTGTAGGGACTCGTCCGACCGGTTTTTCCTTTCTCTGGAGTAAAGTTTTGTTAGGGCAATATAACAGATTTCGGTAATTATAGAAATCGTCCTCTCTCGATTATCGAGGTTCTGCCAGTTTGGTATCTTTCGAAAATCGATTCGCCCGAGGTTCTAACGTATATAATACTTGTTTCTTCGGGGGGAAGAAAGAACTATTAAAATTTTATTAAAAATTGACTATTATTCCGAGATAAACAAGAGGCGAGTAATAAAAAGTTACGCGGTAAAGTTATTTTCTAAGTCGTTCCAGTCGAAGACGTATTGAAATTAGATGTACTTGAACGACAGTTGGATGATAATGGGAGAAATGCCGCGTCACAGACCTCTAGCCAGCTAAGAAGAGGGGGAAAAAATTCGAGAAGGAAAAAAGGACGCAGCGTGCAACTGTGGCTCCCTCTGGCGACGATAGAGAGCAGCAGACGGTGCGAGTCAGCCACTGATATTAGTCGAGCGGCATTCGTGTTGTCTGCAAGACCAGTCCAGTAGCCACCCAGTTCATGTGGATGTACATGTTCGTTTCATGGTTTATATGAGTTTGGATTGATATACGATAGTGTTATCTACGCAACGCTTTATGCAAAGAGTGGAACGTAATTTTGTGATTACTGCGACGGAGTTTTTTCAAACACCGCCCTCGTCACCGATCGAAAAGAACGCCGTCATGGCGTCCGGCCAGGGAGCCACCAACTAGAGTGCCGGTTGGGAGTAGTAGTGTTAGTTGTGGATGGTGTGTGTGTGTCTGTCCCAGCGGCTGACTGCTGGGACAGAGTTTGTCTCTTCGATCGTCAACACAGGATTGGATTTTTCGTCTTGAGGATTTCATTCGTTACTTGCTGAAATAACGCCGATGTGTTTGCAGACGACAAACGGTAGGTATACTGTCCCGACTCGAGTCTTGGACTTTTTTTTTACCCTGCTACCAAGTTTCCACTTTGTCGATCGTACGGCCGTATGGTTGTGGGATGTGAAAGTGACCGAGTGTCTGGAAAATTTGCAATGAGTTAATTGCCAAAAGACCGTTTCTGTCGTTATAGTTCGATAGTTTTCTCTATAAGAAATAAACTCACCATCCCTTATTTGCATTAAATGCTGTAAGCGCAAGATGTCTTTTGATTACTTTAATTATAGTTTAAAAAAAATTGATCGAACAGTTTCTCGTCGTTTTCCTTGGGAATATAATAAGCTAGACGTATGAAAGAATTTTTCCTCTTCTACTTAATCCGTTTAATGTTATGTAAAGTATTTTAATCGTAAAAATTACATTTAGGCGCATTTTTCTCTTTGCTGAAATATTTATTGAATTACAATGTACATTAAATAACACGAAAATGCAAATTTCGTCTCGGTTACAGCAGTCGGCGGAAAAAAAGTGCAGCGAAAGACGAAAATTAACAATCATGACTTTTAGTTTTTATAATGTTGTATCTTTTTGCTAATTCGAATTTGTTTTAAAACAGACACTTTCATTTTATTTTTTCGAGAAATTACTTAAGTCCGATTTAATTTTGTAGAAAGAAATTCGGATAATTCGATGCGAATGTACAGTACTATACTACTATTGACAATAATTATAACCAGTAGCAAACAAATTGAAGTCGTATAAAGATACAAAATATAATAGAGGATATCCACTTGACTAGCTTTACGAAATATTGCAAGTGAAACGGCTGTCAATCCATGTATTGTTACACTGCAGCTGCTGTTTATCCAGTCAGACTTATTGACTCGGCATTGTTTGTATCAGTTTTCTAACTTTTTTTTACATATAACCCGGTATAATTTTTTTTAAATAGCGGGGAATATTTATAATGAGTTTTAGAATCTACCAACGTAATGCATATATGCATTGTATCACCTCGCATTCGTAAACGAATATAAATAGGCCCATTAACTTACATAAAAATTTTATGGTAAGTTCAACACGTACTCTTTTTGTTTTTTTCCTAACGTCTCTAGCCGTTAGGCATATTACGATTCCACGAAGTTACGAGTCGGGGTTGAGAAACTGATCTCTATCTATGTGTTGACTCGAAGATGTCTGATTCCAGGCTCGATGACTAGAGATCAGCCATAATCTACTTGGAAGTGACTCTTTAAGTGGCTTCTATTGTTACGATACCTATTGGGCCAGTTTGGTGGCGTTTTAAGAAGATTGTTTCGACTGGCAAGCGGGCAGAGAGACCTCCCTTACGAAAATCCGGAGATCGATGGCGGCGATAGTTAAAAGACTAAGAAGAGGGGTGGCCATCGTCTTCCACTTCTTAATCGTCGTTGCGGTGGGTGCGGTAAAATGGTTTTAATCGTCTCTTTGCCCCCGCCGCACAAACATCCGCCGAATCATTTTTCACGCCCGTCCGGCTTATCATTGTCTTTTAGCGCTGTCTTAATTACAGCAATTTGTATGACTTGATTAAGCTCTTACCGCCCTTAATAATCTGTACTGGCTCACTGTGTCGATGCTTTTCCCCTGGAGGTTGGGGGAGGGAAGAACCGTGTAATGTCGCGCTAACAGTCGCTTAATTAATTCTCTGCTCTCTGTCAATTAGTATGCATGGGACGTCGCCTGTCTCTACTCGCCTCGCATCGATAAATCTGCATTCCTTCGTCTCCTCGGGCTTCTTTCTCTTCCCTGCTTCTTCTTCTTCGAAGGCTTACAGTTTGGCGCCTGTCTTTCTCCTGGCTCGACGTCTAAGCTAATTGTGGTTGTTAATAGTTTATCTGTTAATGAATGCGTCACGTTTCGTCATTTGTCTTCGCTCTGGCAAATAGCAGTTAGAAAATTAAAATATTTTATGCATCCTACCGCGCTTATAATTTTTGTTGGATTTTTATTAATTATTTTCTGATGATCCCAAAATTATTCCTTTCTCCAAAACTTTCCATTAGTTACACGTTTTTAACGTTATTATTATTATTATGAAAGTTTTGAAACGAACTTCGTGCGCAAGAATGAAAGGAAAAAGAAAACCACAAGAAGGATAGTTTTAAATGTTTTTAGCCTGTCTAATGACTGTTTGTGAAAATTAGATGCTTGGTAAACTGTGATAAGTACTATAATCGATTCCGTGTCTAAATAACCCGAGTTTGTTTTCCTATAATTTCTTATTTGATATAGATTATAGCTTTTGTGTGTTTTTCTGAATCATCTATGGAATTATTTTTAAAAAATAGTAAACAAAAATATGTGTCTCATGTTACTTCTTTTATAGATAAGATTCCCCCCAGATCGAAGTATGATTGTTTTACTATAACGCGCGGTACTCGGCTGTTTTTCTTCGATCAAGCAATTTACTTTTTATAAACATTTTGCATCCAATTTTAAAAAAGACACGTCAATAATTCGTAAGAAAATTTAAATTATAAATTCATTAATCTAATTAAATAACTAATGTATAAGCTTCGTGTATATTTACACGTAAGATGTTAAGTAAATATTGAATTGTATTATATATATAATCTTAGATGTTTTATCAGAGTAAACACGTCTGTTTATAACTTTAATAATTTGAGTTTAATACGAAACAAGAAAATAAGGACTGGTATGAATATTAATTAGGTCAATAAATAAACTTTTCGACGCAAATATTAATTAAAATCTTTTATATTATTCATACTTACGTACTATTTTGTTAACGTTATATTGAATTAAAATTGATAGAATATTTGTTAAATAATAATTATTTCGGTTTGTCTTTACATTTATCGAATTCTTGCCTCTGGAAATATCTTTAATAAATGATATAAGAAGAACAATTTTTTACGTCATTTATAATACAGCTAATAAATAGAACAGTCTTCATAATAAAAATATAGCCTATATTATTGTAGTTATACTTTGATGCGAGATATTTGTATTAAAGTTAAATGATAAAAGTTAACGGAAACAAATTATTTTGTAATAAGTGTTATCGTTTTAAACATTCTTTTATGAATTACAGTGCAAGAAAAGTATTCATGTACACTCCTACGATACAAGTCAATGAAAAAGTATGTTTGTAATATTAAGAAGAGATATCAATGAAATTCGATATTTAATTTTCCTGCCAAATATACAGCGCATATTTCTGTCGTTGAAGTCTAATCATAAAAAAGTATATAAGTAAAAAAGCAATATAAGAAAAGCCGACTTTATTTATAATAATGTCAAATAAGCGATGATCGGAAATCATAAGACAAATTATAGCAAATTGCAGAGGAAAAAAGTATGTAGTATATTACAATGATAATTTACGTGATAGAAATATAGACCCAGATGGTACTTGTTCGACAATGTCATCACAATTGTAGAACAGCGGGAGAGAGACTCTGGCTGTTTGCTTTTACCGCGTCTTTATCAATAGACGATGTGTAAGCACGTCTCGGCTCCACCCCGCCACACACCACAATCTTGTTCCGACCATCTGGTGTGAGATAGACTCGCATACCATAGGTGTGCATATGATACTCCCCGCCTTTTTCGCATCCTCTTTTCTTCCAATCGATTTAAATCTTAACAGCGGTAGCAAACTCGCTAATGATTCCTGAATTAAACACGAGTAGGCCTCGGTTAAGGCGTAAAACGGTAATAATAAATTTTCGTCCTTTGCGAAATACTTTGCTACTCAACGCTAAATAATATATTCTATTCCCAGTTTTCGAATTTATATAGACAATTCTGTGATTTAAAAAAATCGTATCATTAAATACCGTATTTTAAAAATATGAATCTATGTATTAATTTACTAATAGACCTACGGTTTTTATATTTTAAGACATGAAGTCGTATATTATTATCTAAATTGTCGAGAAGACTGTCAATGTATACATATATAAGAAACCTGTATTTATATATAGAATCAGAATCGAGGTCTGTAATTTTTAAATGCGATTTCAATCTGTTTTGATTCAGTATACTGATTAGACAATTAGTTCAGTAATTTGGTAAGGAGAGATTTGAAGGACGGGCCAATTTATGTTTGAATTTCATTTAAAAAAACAGTCTGTCGATAACGATAAATTTGATCTAAAACCAAAATTTTAACACTGAAATAGAAAAGTAAATATGTATAAATTTTAAGAGAAGTACCGCACTCTACTTACTTAAGAATTCACTTTGCAAATTTTATTTTAAGACAAAGAAAACTCTTAATTATTTTTTTGTACCGTTATAAAACTAAACATTTATTTTCTTTTTCTACCAAAAGATTTTTTAACGCTTCAAATAAAAACTTATCTGCTTATAATAAATGAATTAAAATCTATAAGCGGTATTGTATGCCCATATATGGACTACCGTGCGTAACATAACAATCTATTGATTACTTTTATAATTATAAAACATTTATTTTTTTCCCTTGCTCAGATCGTGTTATGAGGGCCTAAAAAATAACGATAATTATCTTTATATTGAACAATTAGGAAAAAATTTCATAGAAAAAAACTAGATACAAGCATAATAAAGAATAAATTACATGTTACTTAATTAATGTTATTTTATATCCAGTAATTATATTGTACAGCTTGTAACAATAAATATAGTGTAAGAATATGCATTAAATAAATAAAATAGAAATACCGAGGCCATTTATATAAACTCTTGTGGAAAACTATAAAATGTGGAAGAAATTTATAAAACTGTTATCTTGATTAAGAAATGCCTAAGAATTACTAAGTAAAATTGAAATATTTAAAAATAACGTTCTTGTTTAAATTAAATTTTTGCAGTCGATAATTAAATGATGTAAAGGAACGATTCAAAATTATTTTTAAAATCAATATATACAACATAATATTTTATCCGCTCTTATTTTTTATATTGATATGAATCAATAAAATTGAATATTCTTTTGTCTACAAAGCATATTTTTGAGTAAGGAAAAAAATGAAGATTATGTTAAATTTTGAAGTTGTGTTTTATATGTTCATAGGATATTTTGTAAGGGTTTGATAACAAGGCAATTGATATTCTCAGGTATATTTATTTTCTTTATAGAAATTGAAACATAAGATACAATTCCAATCTGAAGGAAAGATATTGAAAAACAAAAACAAACAAAAAAATTGTTGAGGTATCGTGAACCAAACATTTTCAATTTGCTGAAGAGTATTTGGTGAAAGATGTTGGAATATGATCTAATCCTGGAGTGTTTTCAACGTTGATCTTAATCATTAATCTATTTCGATTTTTCCGAAGAAAACGATTGATCTTCGGATTCGGATATCGAAATGTGAGAAGTGTAAGTAGATGTGTAATAAAAATTGGAATTGACAGGAGCAGAGGAAGCCTTATATTTCTAGAGGAAATAATTAGACCAATTTTCGCGAGAGATACCAACAGAGGTATCGAAATTTGATTATATAAAGCGATTAATAAGTTTTCAGAATTTAGAAGAATTAAGAATTATCTTTAATTCTTAATTGAGGCGTTGATAATAAAATTACATGGATAATTTGCACAAATTGAAATAAATTCTAGGATTGCTGTAATTCTACAGATTTCCAATCAGTTTTACAGAGAGATTTTCTAGTGTGCTGCTGTTTTACCTTTATAACATTTTCTAAGAAATCACGGTTTGCTAACTTTTTGCGAAATTGCAGGGTGAGCTAGAGCTAGTGTGAGCTGTTTAGTTATTCATCTTTAATTTCTAATTATAAATGTAAATTTATGAAATTGATTTATGAAATTTTGATAAATTTCTTCCGCATATTTGGAATAGTTAGACTGAAATATTTTATTCCAATTATGGTAAAAGGCAGAAGAATGATGTGATGGAATAATATCACTAACATTTTAAATATATCATTGATGATGGAATATTTAGAAGTGACCTGTTTCTTTGAGATTCTAAAAAATATTCATGGTGAAAGTCTTCTGTTCTTCTATGCATAATATATAAAGAAGTATCCATAGCATATTGAATCGTTTCTTCACTTCAGTTTCATGTAGGAGCTTTATAAAAGGTTTATAATTATAATATAAAGAATTTGAATTATGAGTTTAGAGAATTGTCAAATATACTATTTAAAATAAAATGGTTTTAATGACATTCTTTCAGTCTTTTAGTAAAAACTTCTATCTGCTTACCCAAGTAACTATAGTAAATCAGTATAAGTAAACCTTAGGTAAAATATATTTGATTATTTCATGTTAGTTGCCATCGGAATAAAGTCAGAAATTTTACAGATTCAATATATTTTCTGATAAATAAGGATAAACCGCTGAATGACCTATAAAAAGTTGATTTATTAGCAGGAAAAATTCAACAGAGCTCATTCATTTATAAAGTGATAAGTTTAAGAAATCACGTTTTAGCAGTACTAAATATATCATACGTATTCACCAAGGAAAGAAATCCTGGATGGGTGAATTGATATTAAAATCTGAATGCTCTAAGTACTTTTCTATATACAAGGAAGTCTGATATACAGTTTCAAAAGTAAATTCGGTTGAGTTTTTAAAATCTGAAGAAGAGGTGTATGATTTTCATCAAAGAAATATGGTTGACTCGTCAATGACCAATATATTTTACATCAAAGAATCTAAACTTCACGATGTCAATTTATTAAATTTTTTATTTTAATTCTCGATTCTTAATTATCTACAGTTTTGATTTCGAGTATTTATTTGATGGAAGTTAGGTATGCATGTTTTATCTTTTGGAATATGACGATTTTATTTCTAATACTATAGAATATTACAAGAATCAGTATGTTGTGAATATCTAAGGAAGATCAAACTTTGGATTCATAAGTGGAATTACCAAGTGAAATATAAATATGTTACTAATGAGACTTAAAAATAAATGAGTAAATTCCTTTCAGATGGATTATAAATTAATTGATTTGTACAACTGCGTATTATGTAACAAGGAATTGTTATTGCAATAGTTATTTTGAAGTTTTCAATCGAAGACTAATATCGTAGAAAAGCAATTTAAACTGGTAAAATTTTCTTTAATATTTTTTAATTTTCTTTATAATGTTCCAAACTTAAATTTAATAACTCAAATTTTATTATTTAAGAAAATGATCTTTGTTAATTTTAGTTCTCACGGAATTCTTTTCCAATTCGATTTGTATATTCCCATACTTGTCTGCCTAGTTCACCTAAAACATTTGATTGTGACTTATTTTTAACTCTTCTATCCAAGAAGGTTCGAATTGCCATATAGAAATGCCACGATTTAAGCTTTGTCACAGCAACTTTCCTACCGAATTATCAGTAATAGAGAGACAAATGCTTTGAGTAGAATTATATTTTAAGGTAAAAAGTTTCTAGGGCACTAACCTGAGTGAAAGATTTTGGTAATGACTTTTACAACCATTTCGAATTTATAGGACACTTTTTGTTATATATTAATAATAATATACAGTATTCATCTGTGTATAAAAAATTCACACCTGTTACTCTTTTACGGAAGGTTCATTGAGTATAAATTAAAGATATTACAAATGACCATAGTGAATTGCATAAGAAGAAGAAGAAGAAAAAAAAAAGATTTATAAATTCAAGGATTTGGAACACGTCTGCCAAGAAGGGAAAACTAGTGCAACCTCTATCAGGTCGAAAGAATATTAAATTTTGATACACTTCAGTGATTTGATGATGGATGAGGTTGATTTCTTTCACATTATTTGTTCTGGAATAGGTCCAGTAACGCTGTTGAGAATGGAATCTTTACATGTATGGCCTACTTGTAATTTTTCTACGCTTTTTGTGTCCATTCTCTTAACGCTTGTTATTCTTAGACGAAGAGATATCATGTTTAGAATAATTGAGTTTGAAAAATTACTTTTGCGATAAACAATATGAAAAACAAGTTTTTCTTGTTAATTTGAATTAATATCTATGTTTTTAAAATTTAGTTTCTCGCCCCGAGCAAAATTAAGAGATAATTTCGGCGCACGAAATAAATAACGAAATGATTACGTGTTACGTGCTTAAAATAAAAACATAATGAAGACATTTTGTCTTTGGCATTATTATTAACGTAACAAATAAAGTTTAAAGTACATTTATTCAATTTTAAAACAGGCTTAAATTATATATATATATATTAGATTATATTTATATTTTACAGATTTGAATTATTTATATTACCGTATTTAAAATTACGCCGTACGTAACATAAATTATGTATTGATAATTATAATACATTTTATTAAAAATTGACTACAGTGAAACGAATTTTTTAAAATCTTGAATACGCTTTAATGGATAGAGAAAAAAATATATAAAATTACAGAAATACCGTAGATTAACTTTTAATTTAATTAAAGAATAACTAAAGATTCCATTCTATTAAAAAATAAGAATATTTAAATAATTATTTATTGTAAAACTTGAATAATGAAAGAGCCTATTTTTATTAAAGAATAAAATTAATTTACTTGAAAATAATTTTATTCGAAATTTTAAATGTTAAAATATTCAGGATAAAGAAACTCGACATCAATGTTTGGAACTGCTGGAGATTGATGCGAGTTCCACAGGCATGCTTACAATATATTAATTCTATACAATATATTGCAACAGCCAAACTAAACATCCAAAATATCTGACATTCTTATTTTTTTCTCTTGTTTTCGTCAACAGTTTAGTATTTATTTGGAGCAAAATAATTAATTACTTTGCATCTCACTCGTGACAAGTGGTACTTCGAATATAATCACAGCTGAATATAGAAGAGAGAGCGAGAAACTCTTAATGTAATTAAATAATGCAAAATAGATGCATACGAGAATTATTTATCTATATAACAATAGCTCATATTTATTCAGAAATATTTATTTCCGATCATAAATTTAGAATTTATAAATGTTTTTTAATTTTTTTTAAATTATATACAGAAATAATATAATTTATTCGTCTATACCAAGAATTTATTAGTGATAAAGGAAGACAAGAATGTTTAGTTTTATGTTTTTAATTTATTTAATAAGTTTGCATGGAGTTTTCTATAAATAGTTTATTTTGTCGAATAAATATTTAATATTCGTTTTATTTTATGAAAATACTACAAATGAATGACCTAACAAGAAAAATTTATATAAACTGAATGCATACTCTTGTTAAACAATTGCACAGTGTATTAATGAATACTCACACAGTAACAAGCACAATAAGTGTAGATTATGATTGAGAATAATAAATAAATAATTTTTGTTTAAATACGTAGTAAGTTTCCTTTAGTAACATCTTAATACGTTCAATGCATTTAAATTTACTAGTCTCTAGATGCGTTTGCAGGAAATTTTACTATTATTATACGTTATATAAATTAAAATGCATTACATGTAAGCTATCGCAATCACCTTGCGAGAGATTCTACCTCGTACCAATTTTATTCACATTATTTTGTCATACAATGTCTTAAATAGATGTTGCAGAATTGTTTCTCTATTTAAAACTTCAGTAGGTGAATTGTCTGTCTTATAGATGAATTCTTCTTTTATTTTTGTTCTTTCCATAGTCGTCTTTAATATTTTCAAATATAAATGGTGAAAATCGATATTTTAAATTATTTTGATGTCAGAAATCCATAACCCTTCAAAATAATTTTTTTTTTTTGCTTATTAATTTTGGTATGGGCGTGATTAAATTTCTTTCTTAGATAATAAAAGGGGAAGGAAAAAAATTGTAATTTTACAAAATATATTTTCAAAAGGGGATCGTCATTACTACGTTTTGGAAAAAATCAATATGTTAAATTTTTTGCAGGTTCTTCAAATGCTTTATTCCAGAAAAGTACTAAAGTCACAAATAAAAATATTTATATTATATTTATTTATAATAAATGTAGTCTCACCTGTGCTTTTAATAAATATTTAATTAATTAATTAACTACTGAAAATATGGAAATACGAGTGATTTAGTATCAGGATATTTCAACAAGTGGATTTAATAGTGGTGTGATTTTTTAAGTACAGAAGACTTGTATTATTTAATATTTAAATAATGATATGTTATAAGAGTTTTTAATTATTCCAAGACTCTCAAGAACATCATTTAGCGATAATACAACGTAAATTATTCTCGAATCCCCCGAGGCACTGCCGTCTGTAGTTTAAGAATTTATTCAATAAGATTATATACCATTTAGAATTCATATATTCATAAAATGACTATATGAATTCGAAATTTGTATGTTAAGAATTCCGAGAATATTGTCAGAGGAATATTCATAAAATTCATTTGTGAAATATAATGAATAATGCATGCTAACTTTATCACAATTGTAAGTGACTATTGAATGACAACAGTTTTCTGCTAGTCACATCGTCGGCACCATTGTATTTGTTCATACGACCTGATTACACGGCCCAGCTCACCTGACACCGATCATTAAATGTATTTAACATGGCTCTCGCCACAGGCCATTTGTGGATAATTATAGTTGGAAAGACCGGTAGTTGTTCAACAGCTTCATACCTTATATATGTGTGCGGTCTTCTCCTGGATGACTTTTGACCTCTCTCGCATTCAGGTCATTTCAAATGTCCTTATTTTCCTCGTTATTAATGGATATCAATCCGAAAACTCGGAATATATTGCCTAGTATATTAAAGTGTAAATAAACTTTACATCTTTCATTTAATTAACATAATAAAATCATAATGTGTAGATCAACTATAAGATACCAAATATAAGAATATCATTAATTAAATATTTTATATTATTTATTTGTATGTAGTCATACCTGCTCTAGAGCTTTAAAAAAACTTATAGAATTTATATTGATTTATCAGCTGTACTTATTTTTTTTAAAGCCGTTTAAAATTAATTGTAATCATGATAGTATTTCGAATTTTAATTTGTTTATCTCTGTTTTTATTTAATCTCAATAATAATCTAAAAATATCCAGTAATAACAAACTATCCAATTAAAAACAGATACTAATCTCGGTTTTTCGCTCAAATCATGATGATAAGCGAAACTGATCTCTCAATCGCTTTGTCACCTGCCTGGATTCTTGCACCTGCAAGTTGCAAATGATGTTACATTCTTATACGCTATATGCCGATGAAATGATAAACATTCTTATTTTTATTTATATTCTTTACATTTGTCTTCTACTACGATTATTTCTTGAAAACCTTGATATAACTGGCTTCATTATATTTAGTTTATCTGGCAATTAAACTTGAGGTAGCCAGCTAAAATGAGACTAATTTAACTACCCTTATTAATATTTTTAAATAGAGAAATTATCTTTAAAAATTTTAATACTTTATCATTAATACTTATTTTTTCCATAAATATTTTTTTTGTTTATTATTTTTATAAATCGCTATAGTGGCCTTCACGTGGACCGGTTACGTTCCTACCATACTTTTCCTTTATGTAGCATTTTAAATTTGTATTCTACACCACCTAGACGCGATTATTATTTTTAAAAATATCGAAAACTGATAAAAAAAAAGAAAAAAAAATTCCGTTAAGCGGACGTCTGACAATGAAACTATAGATTACTACTGCTGTCATGTCCGTACGTTTATTGTTCGTTCTATACAATTCTCGAAATTTACAAAAAAAGAACAGGTGTTTACTTTTAATTGAGTAGCTCATAATAATAAATTTTAGAAAACTAATATATAATTTTTTTCCATTATTACTGCTGTTACGTAGATGTATAAACATAAATACATATCTAAGTGCATAATTACATACATACAAATTCGCAATATATGCATGTGTTAATTGCAGATAATATATATATATATTATTTATAATACTTCATGAAACATTACACACACATTGAATACGTGTTTATGTAGTGTTCTATGTAGTTAATATACCATTTTTTTTATACATATGTGCTGTTTCGACTCAAGCTTTATACAAGAAAATTTTTTTATCTTTAAAAAAAAATAAAAAATTATGGCTTTTCTTTATTGGTTACAATTGCAGTTTTACCATATCGAGTGTGCAAATTTATTATATAGACATGGATCAAAATTAGTATACTTCTGATAGTAATTTTAATGCGTAACATTACAACGAATTTAATTCTCATTTATGTGTTCGTGATTCGTATATCAAATCATTGTAAGTCAGATACATGTTTCGGAGGCCTAGGTAATGGAATTTTATAGTACTGCTTGCGGGTACCTATTCTATTATAATGTAACCCCTTTACAAATTAAAGTCGGATACCACTCGGGATACATCGGATTTCAAAGTCGTAATTTTGACTAAACAATATTAATCTAAACTAATATTTTCGGATCAGATGTTGAACGTTTGCTTTGTCTCTGAGCATAGGGAATTGGTGATAGCCACGCTATCTATTTTACATATAATGTTATCGTGCTCTGTTACGAATAGAAAGTGTAGAATGCGCCTTTAACTATTACAGTTACTGTTATTACAATATATAACCACATTAGTCTAACGGCAGCTAGCGAGCCGCGTGCGACTCTTCTAGGACCTTTATTGCGGCTCCCGAATACTTATAAATTTTTAAAAAATATAAATTTTGTCATATAAAACTGTTACATATGTTTAAATAGTAAGTTTTCTGACTGTTATGTAATGTAATGTACACACGGATAGTAAACATAACTCGCAACATCGAACACGCAACTGAAAGCTAAAGGATAAGTTTGTATGAACCAAATTTTAAACAGTTACTCTCTCAACTACAAACCTTCTACTAGTAAGTATTGAGGGAGAAACATTTATATGTATTTCGATTTAAAAAAAGAAATTAATTTAAAATAATCCTATTTTTTCAAATTTTTGGATAGATATTTTCTTATGTACTTATCCAAATAGACGCATTTTTAACCTTTACAGTGATATTTACTGTAGAATGATAATAACTTTAGTATTTTGAACTATATACGTAATACCATTTCAATAGAGGATGCCACTTTCAAGTATTTCTGATAGTCGATGTATGGCTCCTGTGGTGACAAAGTTTGGTCACCACTGGTTTATAACAATAGATAAAGGTTATCACCTTTAAGTATTATTATATAGTGTAATTCAAATGGTCGATTACGTAACTTAACTATGCTCCATAACAGTAAAAAACTGGCACTAATATTTTATTGTTTAATTATTTCGATCGTTGTTGGTAATAAACCAAAAAATAACTTATCGGTTTGTAGATAATGGCGCCATTTTCTGAGAATGGTAAATTATTAAAAGTTGTAATAAAAAATTTTATTTTTTAAGTAATGATTCGAATTAAAAATATGCCTTAAATGTTGTACAATTTAAAATCTATATATTTATTTTATAATTCGAATAAATCATAAATTTTGTTTTCTTTGTAAATGTTTTGCTATTAGTTTTTTTTTTTTTTTTTTGTTATGTAAGAGTAATGTGGTTGTTAAATACGACGTTTTAACTATAAATACCGTAACGTTATGATTCATATTTCTTATATAGATCGCCTACAATTAGAAAATATTTTATAATTATTCTGAAAATACCTGTATGGCTATTTTAATGCCGTTGCACATACTCAAATTATAAGATTGTAAACTGTAGTTAATAGTTTAAAATGAATTACACATTTTATAGTTTATCTTGCACGTTGTTACTGGTAATTCTAGAAAATTTTAAAAAATTATTCGTTTAAGAAGAGAGCTTATTTCTGTTTAATGAGAAAAATAAATATTTACGATACATAAATATAATAGAAAATAATTGTAATTGCTACAGATGGTAACTGTATTTCACAAATATCTGTTGTTTCTATTTTTCCATTAAAATTTACATTAATATTTTATTTCGCTTTTATTCTTTCGAAAATAATGAAAAGTTTGAGAGTTTTCGTATTATATATGCCTAGGCCTACAATTTTCATTATTTTTGTAGTTAATTTATTTATCTCCAAATGTAAAAATAATAATTACCACGACTTAACATGAAATTTTATTACATAAATTTTTAATATATGTTGTTCTCAATTTTTAAAATCATTTTTCTTTCTTTAAATTTTACTAAACTATTAATTAGACTATAATCGATATATGAAATTTTATAACTTAATATTATAAGTTGCATTAAGATTAACTTGCATAAAATTTCGGACCTTCAGAAGGTTTAGTTTATAGGCTATCATCAAATAAATAATTTGACAATGAAATATTTTAAAATTAATTTAAAGAATTTTGTTTAGAAGACATGTGTTAAAATTGTCTGTACAAAGAAACATGTTCATGTGCATTTAAACAAGGTGTAAGGATCAAGGTAATGATGATTTCGACTTGTAAAATGAAAATTTTATCGATGGATCATTTCATTTTAAATTCTTCATACTTCGAGAAATTAGATAATGTATAGACCAAAAATGAAATGAAAACTGATGAGTTTGCTGTTCGGTCTAACAGCAAATATACCAAATTTAAGAACAAGTTTTGATCAATTTTTTCATAAGCGAAAATATAAAAAAAAAAGGAGTTCTTTTACTATATAATCAGTGCTGCATTATCATCTCTGATTATATAGTATGACGAAATTATTATACAAAAAATAAATATTGATTATAATTTATGTAAATCAATACGAATATTGAAAGTAAAAACAAAAAAATTGTGTAACTCGATCTTATTTCAAAGATTTTTTTAAGAAACGAATTCGTGTTGAACGAAAATATTCGAAATAGCTTAATCTTAAAAAATTTCGAGATCATTCAGGATTTAATGGAAAAACAAAGTATGCGGTCCTTACGGTTTTTAGTTTATTACATTCTAAAAATATTTTTTTTTCTTATAGAAAAATTTACATATTTATTTTTTAAGTTTTTAAAAAATGTTGTTGTAAAATTGCTTGAATATTTATTATTCTAACGATAGAAATTTCAGAATATTGTTTTAATATGTTCATCTCGTTGTGCCGCTAAATTTGTAGAAATGCATGTGGCCGGCGCATTCATCAGAGGTATACAGATAATGCATTTTTAGTAGAGATCTTTCACCTGGATACAGAAATCTTTTGTGTTTTAATTCGTACATCATCGCCATAAATGACTTTTATTTTATTCCACATAATTTATCACGTACTCGAAATATATATTTAAAAAAAAAAAACAGTGCAGAAAGTTTTAAAATAGACTTATTTGGACCAGTCAATTTAACTTTTTTCTGGTATTTCAGAGTTTTCGATTAGATTGAGGTCAAGTGTATAGCACTACCCTACGGTTACACTGCGGGTGTTTTTCCTTCTTTTCAATTGGTCGACTCTCGGGTGAAAGGATATCGACACCTCTTGCCTGACGTTGTCATGGTTACTAGCATGGCGGCAAGCGGTTTGATTGATTGGAGGGAGAAAGAGGAGAAAAAGAAAAAGAGAGCTCCTCTTTCTGCACTGCTTATTTTCTTCGTCGTGTCGTACTCGCTTGAAAATTTCTTTCTCGGTGAAGGCATATGTCTCCTGTATCTTAGAATCGATACTAGGAAGTCCCGCCATGTATTTAAATTTAACTCCCTAGACTCAATCGATGGATCCTGTTTTCCATTCTCGACGGCACCGACATAAAAAAAGAAGACTGGCAGAAAAAACGATGAGATGCAAAATTATTCACTACGTAAGGAATTTAAAATTAATATTGAACTGTTCATTATAAACTTTTAACTTGCGTCAAAATAATCTTCGTCGTTATTATTTATCAGAGAAAATATATTATGACGTAAATCTGTCTGCTATCGATTTACCTTATATTTTATTAATTAATTTTGATTATTTTTATAAATTTTAAATGTTGTCTTATTTTTGACAATACTTAAAATTAATATAATGTTCGTAGAATACGAAATCGTTTAGGAAAAAAATCCATTTTTATGCACGGCAATAGCTTTTACAACTACAAAAATATATATATATTGCTTATATATGTGGATCTGAATACCATAGATTTAAAACTTCTGAGGGAAAGGGAGCTTTTTATAATTATCAAAACGAAAATAATAATAATTAGTACATTATAAAAGTAAAACGTTAGGATTTTGTGGTTATAATCAGAAACTTCTAAAATGTGAAGTAATGCTCTTTTTAAAGGTAGTAAAAAAACCGGCACTAGTTAGTGATAGTAAGCTGGGCGTGGAAAGTTCCACAAGCCAGAAATCCCACACTAGTTCACGTAATAGATAATATCTGGTTTGGCGAAGCCCTACCTTTTATTTCAGCCCCGAGGGAAAAAGAGCAGGGGGGAAAACTTGGGAGTTGCTAATTGCACCATTTCTGACACGTACTCTGATAGTTATCTACGATTTTTATTGTTATTTACGAGCCGAAGTTTTATTTCATTGCACGAATAGCCTGAAACAAATCGTTGTAGGCCAACCGAGGAGCGCTAATGACGTGGACCCGTTAAATTTCTCTTCCAATGACGTATTATTATTTCATTTGTCACCTTAGCGCTTCTTACATTTATCAGACCTTTCTGTTAGGAAAGAAAAAGAGAGAAGAGCCAAGCGTCGCGTTATAAAGAGAGTGCGACTAGATATAACGTCCGCTTTTACTGCTATTTACACGGACTCCGGGTAGAACCATAATTGTTTACGGGTCCCACTTTTACTGCCTTCCAGACTCGGCATTCGTGGGAGTCGTAAAACTTTATAGGGGCCAGGAACATTTTTATTGTCTTCCCCTCTTCCAGAATTATTCTCTTAACTCGAAACGTGAGCAGTTAAAGCCTCTGTGTATCTTTTGCTTTCTAAATGCAATTCGTATTATTCCGAATATAAAGAATACGGAAAAAAGAACTTTTATCGTGTTAGATTTCTATCACTGGAATATAAATATTTTATAATTTATTCGAGAATTTTTGTTTAAAAAAAATTGTTTGTGTGTGCGTAAAATGATAAATAATCAATTGTGGAATTTCGGAATTGGATCCTACATCCTAAAATTTTATAGGTGAAAATATTCGATTGGTTCAACACAGGTGGTCGAGCGTAACCCATCAGCATATGTGACGAGATCTGCATCCGCTCGTTTCTTTGTCGTTTGCCAATGATGCATGACTATTTACAATTAGGTTGTTGTATTTAGGAGAATACGTGAGTTTCAAAACTGTCATTCCGAACACTTCTCGACGTCCACAAGAATAACAATTAGATAAAAACTAGTATAAACAATCGTTTAGAATTCACCAAATCATTCTTCTAAGCCATTAATTTGCATTATAATAACGTTTGCTATTTATTAAAATGTTAGATTTTGAAAATAATTATTTTATTCAAAAATACATGTATATGTCGGAGATTAAGCTATTTAATTTGATTTGTTAAGAATTTAATTAAAGCTTTTTTTTACTCCGTTATAAAACATAATAATGAATTTGAAATGTTATTTTGTTCAATGACATTGTTCCGGAGGGATTAATTTAAATGCATTATCATTGAATATAATCGACGAGTATTTGTTTATATATTTTATTGCTGTCGAAATGTTAGAAAAATAGGAAACGTTTAAAAGAACAACCAGGAAAATCGTATTGTTTAGAATAATAACCGTTTCGAATTGTTACCTACGAAATTAGATAAAGGAAATTAAATTTTTATATCTTTATTCATTTGTTTTATTTTTGATTAATAACATTTCTAACTGCTATTCCCAGCAGTTACCTGTTGGTATAGATTTACTTAACTTAGAACAATTTACAATGTTTTGTTATAATTCAAATCAAATAAAATAGTCCCCCCTCCTAAAATTACGGATTAAATAAGTGATATTTGAAAAATATTAATTCGATTCTCAAGAAAATATATCGCAAAATTTTTAACACTGTTTTTTTAAGATTATATAAATTAAAACTGAATTCGTATAATGTTTACTAATTAAAAAAATTACTTAAATTCATTTGTATGCTCGTTTTTTGTTTAAAACGTTAAGGATATTTTACTACTTCGATTTATAAGAAATGAATAATAAATTAAAGAAAATGTCGTGAGCTGTTGTAATGAGACTGTATAAATTATAAATATTGAAAATTATAGAGAACCTGATTGTGTTCAAGGCAAGTTAGTTTTTAAAATGATATAAATGTACAGCCTGTTTTGAAACAGTTCGGCTTTCATTTTTCACTATATACATTCATTTGTATGTAAGCTAACTAACTACTGTATATAATTAACTAACTTTATTGCATTATTACGACTACATAAACAAGAATTTTAAAAAGTATATATAAATTAAATATTTATTTTTTTGCAAGTTTTATTTGTTGACAGTGTTTTAACTTTTATAATTTATATATATTTATTTATTTATTACCCACATTAAATATGCAGTATTAAATTTTTAGTAGGAGATTTGGTGGTTATAAAATGTTCTGAATTTTAATGTTATCGGTGAGTTTATATGATTTACGTTTCGAAAATTTTGAAATTTTTCTTATCTATAGTTTAAATTCACGCAAGAATATATGAAGATATGGTAAGTTTTATTAATAAGGTAATTAGACAAAGCATTGTCGAAAGGTAACGAATTACGTTTCAAAAAGTATTTTGATTTTAGTCTAGAAAAATCCATTGATCAAAAAGATGTTGGTAATCCGTACTTCTCGATGAGCTGACAACAGTTGATAAATGAAGTTTGTATTTGACCATTCGTTATCACTTTGCGAAAAGCATCTTGCGACTGTTCTGACCAGCTCCAGATTCATTCCAGAAAAGATTATCTACAACAACAATTAAAAAAAAAGTCATCTGGAATGATTTCTGAAGTAAAACTTTTCTGAATTTTAATCTCTATTTACGGTTTATTTGTTATGACAAAAATTATGTTAGGCTTGTATGAAGAAGGGTAATAATTATCGTTTATGTTGTTTCTAAATCTCGTAAATTTCTTAAAATCGAGGCGAATAAAAATAATTTTCTTAATACTTATTTGCATAATTTTATAGAAAATAATTAAGGTGATTTATGTAAATAATTATAATAATATAGCCTATACTAGAGTCATTCCTACATCAAAATAAAGACTGAAGTTACAAAATAAATCCCGTGAATTAAGAATTTTTTTTAGAAAAAAATCGTTTTTCTGTTGGGTCGAAATGTTGTTGATTACAATACATCATATTCTCCCGATCCACTTGGAAAACGAAAATATCGTCACATTTCCTAACTGATATCTTAATTAAAACAAAATAAAGCATTATAGGCGTAGT
Organism: Centruroides vittatus; assembly: GCF_030686945.1. Classification (NCBI taxonomy): domain Eukaryota; kingdom Metazoa; phylum Arthropoda; class Arachnida; order Scorpiones; family Buthidae; genus Centruroides; species Centruroides vittatus. The sequence continues at coordinate 637,831 of NW_027122427.1, read as the reverse complement.
GTATAAAGTAAAAAGTGCATATTATTTTGTTACGTAATATGCTGAATTTAGAATTGAATTGACTGAAAACTCAGAAAATTTTCATCAGACTTTATGGTAATTTTTTACGAAAATATTTAATATTTAGATTGGCATTTACTTATTAATGTGTTTTCACATTGGTGCTAGAAAACGCGAAAACAAATGATTAATTACAAATCTTATCTACAAACGAAGGTCACTTTACACACGCGGTTTATTACCATTGTACAATTTAGTTCTGTTGAAAACGGTTTAGTCTAGTATTCATTTAAAAAATTAAAATTTAGAAACGATTGGGGGATAAATATACAGAAAGCAATCTCGGCATACAGTAAGACCCCGCTTAACGCTGATTCGATATAACGCAGTCTGCTCGAAACCTGAAAAAAAAAAGCTCAAAATTTACGCTGATTTAAATTATCGTGGCATTTCATTGATTCGTATATAATACGATTATTTACGAACACGAACCAATCAGCAAAAGGTGCCAAAAAGGTGTACTTTCTTTAAATCTGTTTGGTGCAATTTTGGAAAAAAATTAACATCATGGATCCCATAGGCAATATCGACTTCGCTTGGCAAGAATTAACTGATAAATGCACGAACAAAGTGTGGAAGAAGTTATGGCTGAAGGTATCCAAGAATTCTCAACGAGTCGCTGTAGGTTAGATTGACAATTTAGTCAACCTAATCGATACAGAAGGACTAGGAGATGTAGACGAGCAGGATATTGAGGAGTTACTGCAGTTACTGGTGAGAACCTTGCCAACGACGACCTTCAAGAACTGGCAGAACAAAGAATTCGTGTAGAACTGGAAAACAGAGATTCTGAAAACGAAGAACCCAAAAAATTTCTCTACACATTTCCTTACTAAAAGTTTGGTAACAATAACCGAAATCGTTAATCAAATTGTAGCGAATGATCAGATTTTGAAAGGAGTACAAAAGCAAAACGAAGCATTTTGGATGCGATCTTCTGCTACCGACATTTGCTTAAGGAAAGAAAAAAGCGACAAATGAAACTTCACGACTTTATTGCAAAAAAAAAACAAGAATTTCAGAAAAGTCAGGATTTTCATCGCAAAAACTAAACTTTACATCACTGTATTTACCAATGATTTTTCATCCGAAGCTTCTTAATTTATAAAATAAAAACACAGTTCAACTACATACATTTTAGGCCGTTATTTTGAAAGAAATAACTTCCGACTGTACAGTATTGAAATTCTAATTGCGCTCGTCGAATATTCGAAATTAACGGCCGAAAGGTCGAAAATTAAAATTGGTTTTTTACAACAAGCGCGTAGACTCTTATTGGGGATAATTCATTTTATTTTCGTTCTCGTAAACCGGCGAGTATTGAAGAAAGTAGGCAAAATGCGATAGATTCGACGAATTAGATGCCGTAAAGCCAAAATCTAACTCAATCGCTACTACTTCCTTACATTTCCGTCATTGGATTAGGAGTTAGGCTTTCGACATGACATGAATTGCCAATGCTCTCTGTCTGTTGTGTTCGTCGCCATTTCTATTTCTTTCTACTTCTCTTCAATAATATCCGCGAAAAGTGCTGTCAACTAACATTTATTTCAGGCCAAGAAAATGGGAAAGAATGATAAATTTATATTTAAAAAAAAATTCGTGTCACTCGGAAGAGATTTAAAAATGTCGCAGAAGTTTAAAAAACAAAAGAAACAAAAAATTTTAAATATAATTTATTAAGCTTTCCAAATATGAAATTAAATTTATTCCATTTCGTTTTTAGATTAAAAAGTTCTTCTTTGTATGGTAATTTTTTAAAATCTTGTTTTATAATTCGAAATAACATTCATTAATAAATAATGGAATTTAAGTTGGTTATTGTTTTTAATGAGGCGAGCAGTTTTATAATAACATAATTCAAGACGTAAAAGCTCTTATTGATTCCTCAACCTTTGATGAAGTAAAAGATATTTATCTTATTCATTTTCTTTTCTAAAATTTGGATAAATGAATTCGAATTATTTAATTTAAAGAACCACAAATATACATTTAAAAAAAAGCGAAAAAATCGTTTGCATTCTTATAATTTATTCTGTTCTAAAATTAATGAATAATTTAAAAATTGACCAGAAACTGAATAAAGTAATTTTTAGTCATTTCGATTTTTCTACAAATAATAATTAGTTTTATATTATAAAATAATTATTTTTCATAAGTAACAATGATTTATATTCAATTAAATTACTACTTAATTATATTAATAATGCGTTAAATGATGACAGCTTTATTGTTGAAAATATTTTACAGTAAAATATTAAATATTTAAATTTTAATTATTAAATCGTAAATGTTAGACATGTTAGTTGAAGACGATTTCGTGCTTAATTTTTTATTAATTGCAAAAATTATCACTTGGATGTGTCTTTTTCATAAGTAACTTATGATTAATTTAAAATTTATTAAAATTAATTATAATTAATTTTAATAAAACGTCATTAAATCTAGATTACTAATAGATATCAGAAACTAGATTATTAATTATTCTTAAAAACAGAACTAATTTATTCTGTTTTTAAGGATAATTATTAATGAATATGTCGTAAATATTTCAGAATATCGGTGGTGATTTTAGGCATAGGCATGTTAGGCTTCTGTCTAGAGCCTCGCTTTTTTTTGGGTGTCTAAGGCACGCGCAGATACTTGTCAATACTCTTGGTATTCTCGGAGTACTTGGAATCCAGCACTAGCCAAGATCCTAGAACTTATACAATGTCAAGTATCGTAGGATACATGTTTTATATTATATAAAGTAGGCTACTGTTTATATTTTCTTTTATTAAGAAGGCTATCGCACAATCTAAAACCGCTACTCATTGAACGATAATTATTCAGTTGTATGTATTTGAAATATACTTTCAAGTGCACTTCACCTGTATGTACAATGCGTGCAATAACTTCACCTGTATGTACAGTACAATGCGTGTAATAGAAAATATTCTTGTATTCGATCGGAAGGAAACTTCAATTTCCAAAAATGATGGCCGGTTTAAAAAAAAAATTGCATGTCTATATATAGCCGAATGCAGAGGCATTTTTCAATACCGATGTTTGTATCAAAAAATTAAATATTTATAATCGCTTTTTTTAAGGCAGTTTTCTTATATTAATAAATTTTACTTATTTTTCCATTTTGTAATAAGAAATTATTTTTATTTATTATTATGACTTACAAATTCCTATCCGTAGCTAGAGATGCGTCTGTATATTTATCTGTCGACAATAGATTTCGAATTTCAAGGTCTTAAAAGCAAGTTATAAAAGGAGAATTAAATTATTTGAGGAATTTTGACAATTAGTGTGTAAAAATTCATCGGAATACCTTGGGGAAGTGGGACGACGTTCGTGCATAGGAAGGACAGACTAATTGACCGACGCTAATAGATTCTTCGGCACAGATGCTGGAACACGACATTGATTATATCGAAAGCTGTTTCGAAACCGAACAAACGCGCCGACATGGAAGTAAAATTCGACGGCATCGATTCGTCACTAAAATTAGGTAATCAGTTTTCTAATTAAAGCATAGATCTGTAATAGGATGCAAGCAATAGCCTACACTCAACCCTGACAATGGAGCGTTTTATGGCGCCAGAGATTAGACTTCAATTGTTTCGGGACTGGATAATGGAAGGCGGATTTCTGTCTCCGTCGTTATTCTCCCCACAGGAACCGAGTAAAGCCTTTAAACGGCCAACCCCGTTTAAAGCGTTGTTGCTACGAACTATTATCTCGTTATCTGGGTCGGAATTGTGGCAGGATGGAGTTAAAGGATTGCTGTTCTGCCAAGTACTACTTTAACGCTTCTCTCTCTCTAGAAAGAAATGTATCGAGCACCGTCTTTTCTTTAAATGTAGTATTTATAATGTTAAATTTTTTTTCCTTCTCTCATTTTTTTGCGTTTTATAAAGACGGGATTCTAATTTAAAAATTGCCATATTGAAATATTCACTAATTGAGTTAAGAATGAAAGCCGGTTTTTAATTACATTGGTTTTAACATTTTTCTGAATAACCAAAGCCGATAATCAGATTGTTTATGAAACTGTACGAAATTTTTTATGTAATTAGGCATTTACGCGAGAGAAAATAAGCATTTATTTAATATCCGTTTTTAAAATTGCATTATATAATGTAAATTTGAAAGGGGGAGAAATAATTAAAATTATAACTAGAATGCGATGTAAAATTTCTGAACAAATAGATTTAAATAATTCAATTAATGACTTTGTTAACCATCGTCTTTAATTGAATTATCTCGGCTTAATTGCTTTATTTGGACTCATTTAGTTTTTTTTAAAATTAAACAGATAAAAATATAGAAATTCAGAAAAATAAATGAATACTAATTTTGAATTTTATTATTAAAAAATGTAGAGACACAGTTAAAAAGAAAGAAAAGTCGTTTACTTAAAGGGAAAAAGTCTTAAACATCTCACGAAATAATGAAAATTTATGACAAACTTTCCTTTTAACCTTTTCGAAAGGAATTGAATATCCTATTAATTTATTTAACTCGCTTTTTATTTGTCAGAGCAATATAAATTCTAATTATAAAAATTTTTCGCTCAAAAGTAGCATGAATATGACGCAGCTCAATTAAAACTGTAAGTGATATTTTTCCGCATGACCTTGATATGACATTATATTCGAAGCCGCATAAAATTTTTCTTATATTCTTAATGGTTCTCATAGGAAACAGAATTTTTAATCTAAAAAACAAAAAAAAAAAACTACTACTACAGTTAATTTATTATTTTAGAAATAAGACGTCAAGTCGACCTAAAATAATTAATTAAAAAAAGCTTTTTATTTTCTAATTTTTAGTAAAAAAATTACATTTATTTTTCATTCTTCTTGTTGTTTTTTAAATAAAATGTTAAATCATATAAATTTAGTTTCGAATAAAATATTAGTTTTTATTTGATATTTTTTTAAATCGTTATTTGATTTATTATTAGGAAATTTATTTAAAAAAAAAACAGTCGGATATCGTAGATTTCCCATTAAAATTGCCTTATAGATTTCGAATTTGTCCGGTATCTGTACAAAATTAATTAGAATCGTATGTCTTAATGACGTTTTAGCATAACTTGAGTATGGAGCGCTTTGGTTTGATTTGGTTAATCCACTTTTAACCGTATTATCGTCACATGCACGACCAGCTTTTGACCCCGTGGCGGGCAGACGTGACTCGACACACGATGAGATCGGTTGGGTGATGAGGGATGGGGAACGACAAATCCTGGCGGATCCACCCATGGAAAATTACGAGGGTTCTGAACCCCCTGTGTCAAGAAATGGCACGCTAATCTCCAGCTGGTTCTCACTACATGTATGAAGACGTTTCAAATTTTCACTTCAAAACTATCAAATATATCAATTATCAAATTGTTGGTAATTTATCGAGATGTATATTGTTTAATTAATTTACATAAATGTATTATCATTTTACGTAATTTCTAAGAAAAGCATATTAAAGATTGTAATTAAAAAAACTGTTTTAATCTACAGCTGTTTTATTTTGTAATATTGTATATGCTTAATATGGGAAAATTGATTCGACGTTTATATTATTTTTTCGTTTGAAAGCACACACGTATTATTACATAACGGTCGAGTAATGAATTATCAATAAATATAGTGTAAGTTTCGATATTTAAATCGAATTAATATATAAATACGCGTAAATTTTGCAAAAAAATTTTTTTAAAAACGAACGTAAATTGCATGTATTTCGTTGATAGACTTTTAAGATTTCAGCGTATGGAGTTAAGTATTATGATTATGGTTTCGAATCTACAGAATGAAATAACATGTTTGAAGAGTTTCAAGATCCAGTTTGGTATGTCGATCTTCATTCCGCGATCCATCTTTTATGATCGATTTCATTGGATTTCTGCTTATGAGATTTTTTTCATGCAAATTTAATGGGTTTGTTGAACGGTGAGAAATTATTGCATCCAGTTTACCGAAGCATCTACGAATGTTATTTTTCAATTTAAACAAACAAATTGAATTGCTCGATAAAACTTTAATTATTATATGTCTTATAATAAATGTAAAGAATTTCGCATAAATTTAAAACCCTAAAAAAAATTGTCTCGAGAAAACTAGCTTTAAAAATAAAAATAAATAAATTTAGCTTTTATGCACTTCCAAATATTATATAAAAGTTTTTTAGCAATGCAAAATTTCACTCCCTGTTTCTTTATATTCGAATTATTCGGAATTATAACTAAATAGAAGTATATATTTCTCGGTTCATTTCCGTCTATTTTCTTTGTTTAACATCTTTTCCCAACCGGCAAATTTTCTGATATATCTTGCTTACATAATGAATTATTCATGTAGTTTCTTCCAAACTTTCCTTAAATTATAGAATTGTAGCTGCATTTAAATAGTCCCTATCGTTTTCCACATCTAACATTTTGTTTTCTGCGAATACATTCCGTCAGCATTACTTTCATATAATTTTTCCTCCTCCGTTTTTCTTCTTTTCAAGGATTTTAACTACAAATAATTATCGTTATGTCGATGCCATAGTTATAACTTATGATTTCTAAATTTTTCCTACAAACAAAAATTAGTCCGAGTCTGTACCTCGCGTTTTACGTCGAAGGATATTCGTTATTACATTTTTTGTGAATTTTTCATATTTCCTTATTGGTAAGATTCCAAAATTTATCTTTTGGGTTGGCAGGTGGTACAATGAATAATGATTTATAAAACAGATAAATATCTTTTTTAAACTCGTAAATAGATTTTAATCGAAAAATCGGTTAAAATGGCAGAGTAATTTATTATTAAATTATTCTTTCGAGTTTTAGAAAGGTCGTATTTTCGTAAAAAGTATGAGGAAAATATTCAATTTTTATTGAAAGCGTTAATAATTCAAGCTTATTCGTTTTTATTATCGAAATTGTTAATATAATTTTCCTCTTGACTTACAGTTTATAGAATTGAGAAAATTGAAAGAGTAAATGATAGATTGTTACAAAATAAAAACTTGTCCGTCAAAATCTCGCATTTGTTAATGTGTTTCCGGTTAATCAAATTTTAATATTGTAAAATATTTAAAACTTTGGTTAGTTGGCGCTTGCCCCTCCCCGGAATCGAGTAAAAAATTCCATAAATTATAATCGTAGAAGTGATTGAGATGCGTAACTTCACACCCTCGACCGTGGGATGCTTTGATTCAGTCTACTTGGAAAAAAACCCCCAAAATTTGTTTTCAAGCCCTCTTCCCTCCTGGAAAATTTTCTGCGAATGTCCATGCCGACTCAAGTTATTTAGCACGTCAAGAATGTGCATACTCGTTGGTTTGAGAGAGAGTGGGGAAACGTAGGTAATTTTATTTATTTTTAATAAGAACAACGTTTCTTCGGACTAAACCGCCTTTTAAATACCAACATCAACTTTCAAGTCTTTTTGAAGAAGGTTTGGAAGTTTGTTGTTGCTGGTATTACAAGGACGGAGAGAGACTCGACACTCCACTTATTGTTATTCTTAACGGGAGCAGTTCCAATCAGAATTAAAAAATTGGTTAGATTGTCTACTGAAAAATGGCCGCGAGTGTGGTGGTCCGATCGGAATTACCGAGGCGAACGAGATTGTAGGTGGAAATTTATACATCTAGTTTCTCATTCGGAAATCGTGCCATAGAGGAAGCATCGTTTCACGACCCTAACGAAAACACTTTGTAAATAAATTATTCCGGCCTCGTAAACGTCATCACCGGAGAGCGGGCTGCGCATGCCCCGACTGTAAAAGTCGACCGTAAAACTGCGTGCGCCAAATCGACGAGACATTGTTCGTTAAACGGCCGAGATGCCGAGTAAATTTCCTCTCCTAATGCCATGTTAGATTTTTTTCCCTCTCCTTCGTGGCGCTCACTTTTCCCGGCTTTGCAGACGGCACTGAAACGGGATTATTTCCTCTCCTCCCACCCCGCAGGGGACATGGTTTATGGATTCCGGGGTTTTATAGGGTCGTTGTTATCCAGAAATACGATGATTGGCTTTATCTTCCCCTCTTCCCCTTATCCCGTCCGAGCGGATTTTAATGCGTTTACCATTTTTACGAGACGCGCTCGCCTCTCTCTCTCTCGCCCTGCCGTCACTACGAGCGTGACGTCACCGGCTGACGTCATTGCTACGGCTATATATCTATCCGTTGATATTCTAGCGCCGGAATTTTACGACCAGAATATCGTAAAGTTGGGCCTGGCTGAGACGTAATGACGTACCGTTACTCTGATAGAGTGCTCTTGGGAGCTGTCGTTACAAAAACTCTACTTCCGAGTCTGATTGCTAAATCGATGTGGCCATGGCTTGGTTGTGTTTATGATATTGTAATTGCACACTGTCTAGTGTCTATTATCTATAGGCTATATGAAAGTATATTCTTCTTTTGTTTCGGATAAAGGCGACTAAACAAAAATTTCCTTTATTTTTTTCCCCAAAATGCTTAAGAATATTCCTCCAGATCGGGATCGTTCCTTCCGTTCTTCCATTATTTAACGCTGCTAATCATCAAAATTTTATTAAGGGTGTAAATTTGTTTTGTTATAGAATTTTTCACTCTTTTCTCCCTTACTTTTGAAAGTCAGCCTATTTTATATATTTGTTTAATTTAAATTTTAATTAATATGCCTATTAGGCAGCTTCACGCTTCTAAGGTTTAATCGCAACAGATCGGATTAAATATTTAAATATACGATTTTATAATCTTAAATTAGTTTATTTTCGTTAAAGATTATTCCAGAAAATTTAATATTTGTATTATATAAAATAATACAAATATAATTTCCTGTTTTGGAAAGTCTATTAAAATTTATTTCGTTTATTCAATGTTCAGTGATTAAATAATAAATTTAATCTATTGTTATCTTCTTTACATTCCGTCTGTTTAAATATTAAAATTAGAATTTCGCTTTTAACTATTTCTAATAAATAAACTTTGTTCATTTTCGTGTTGAAGCGCGCCTTTTTCTGTTTTTCTTTTTCATTTAGGAATAAAAGAAGAAAATTTTGTAAACTTTGTGCTGTTTTGAATTTTGCTTCGATTTCACCCGTTTCAGTAATCATGCCGATAAATTAATTTAGTTTACTGGCTAAATTAAAGGCGTTTTAATTAAGATTGCATATGTTACGTACGCGTGTAAGCTTTAAATCATTGAACTCTCGCTTTAAAAGGTTCTTAACACCGAACCAGTTTACTTTGGATGTAGAAGGTAGACTGACAGCCAGACGCTTGCCAAAATAAATATTTTGTATTATTACACTCATTATTTTTTACTTGCGTTTGTGTGTCTCTGTTGCTTTGTTACTAATTTGATTTCTAATTAAAATTAAATATTATAACGCAGATATTTTAAATTATGAAAGTTATAGACGAAATGTTTTTGTTGTATTTACTAAAGCTATCTATGGAGTCGGTCTATAAATAAAAGACGTTTCGTTTCAGTTATTTTAAAGTCTCTTCGCGGTAAATACATATATTTACATTTAAAATTTAAAATTCCACAAGCCTGCAGAATAAAATGCGTCATTAAATGCGCAAATATGTACTGTACTTGTTATCCAAAGAAAAAGAATTGAGTTTTTAATGTTTACCGCGTTTGAATACTTCTTTCATGAAGACATTATAATTTTATTCGTTTTATAATAAATTTCCTGTTACGGAAGGAAATTATAACAAAAATATTTATACTAATAAAATTAATGGTAATTTAATATTTGATTTAGTATAGCCTAATGTTTTCGTTGTTTCATTTATTGATAAAGTTTGTTATTTACATTTAGTGAACTTTGTCTTGAACAAATAAAACTAAAAATATAATTTATATCGTTTTATATTTTTGTTACTGAGATTTCTAAGTGCTTTATAAGCTCATACGTGTAATTTTTCTTTACCGACTTACGATAAAAAAGGAAATTGGCTTGTAATGCTTTCGTGCAATTTATACTAGTTTGCCTTTTTTATAATTATTAAATTATGTGAGTTTAAATATTAGACATTTTCTATAAGTCTATATGTTATATATTAATTATATCTTGTAAGATAAAGTTAATTTATGACATATAAACACATGGAAATGGAAATTGTCTAATATTAGTTATGTGTTATAGGCAACATAAGAATACTGTACTAGCTGTAGGTACAGAATGGCGTGACACTTCCCTAATTACGTGAAATAATTTTTAAAGCCTTAAAAAGTTTACATTTTTTTTTTTTTTTAAGTTAAAATTCAACTTTTTCCTCCTCCTTTAATTTTTTTAAAAATCGAATTGCTATAATTAAATAATATTTTTACACTTTGATCTATTTTGATTTCTATCTCAAATATCAGACACAAGTATATGTATTTATTTTCCGATAAAACTCTACAAACATTATTTCTATCATTATCTATTAGATTTTTAATAATCGAGATGGGAGCGCTCACATAAGGAAACTTAGCATTATTATTATTTTCATTAAATCAAAAATTTCCTGTTATTTTATTAAATTATTTTAAATGAAATCCCGTAAGATTTATAATAAACTACATATAATTGCGGTTATTATGTAGGAAAAAGAGTATTAAAAAAATTCTCGTTTTATTGATTTGTTTTTTGTTTTAAAAATGAAACGATTAGGCAGAAGGAAAAGTCACAAATTATCACCGATAGCTTGTGCATTTTGGCGATCTTTCCTTTGCAGTAGATAGCTTGCACATGCATAACACGTATTGGACTCACTTTAAAAACATCCATAAATTGAGAAAGAAATAAAATAAAAAATTTTTGTTGTAGCATTTTAGTTTGTATGAAATCAGAAGATTGTCTTAAGTTTTTAAAGTTCCTTTCACGTCTCTTCATTAACCTCTCTTATTCCTGTCCTCCTTCAGTTTTTAAAATACTCTTCTGTTTCATTCAAACTAAGAAGTCAATGGATAAAATTAGAAATAGCAAATGCTTTAATTCTCTGTCTTGCAAATAATATTTTCCCCATTGATATGATACTCAATAGACAATAATTAATTAATAATTATGTCTATTGAGTTTTGAGTAATTATTTCTGAAATAAATGTGAACTTTTTTAAGGGATGTTTACTTACGTTGTTTAAATATTTTGATTTTTTACCATTACTTTAATGTAACTTACTACTACTTTTAGTGTGATATTTTTTATTTATATAAATTATACAAATTTTAACTGTTTGAATTCTTTTGGAATTTATAAATAATTATTTTTTAAATTCGTATTGAATACAATCGCTTAAATCTTCTATTATCCGCTTATTTTTGTAAATAGAAATTAAAATTTTCATTCTGAAACGACTCCTTATAAAACTATTAGAGAATTTGATTCCTACGTTTCACTTGTTTCGTATTAAAGCGTGTATTTAATAACCATTTTCATTAATCAAAATCTTTTAATATTCTCTTTTACAGTTTAATTAAGTAGTGGATTATTAGAATTTTAATTGATTAAAATATGTCGAGCTAGCATTATAGATTGTATATTTATTTAGCATATCTCGTTAGCGATAAGATAAAATATCTTAAAAAATAACAGTCGTGTTTCATCTGGATGATTATTTATATGTATAAACTATACTCTCTTAGAGATAACACGGCAGAAAGGTTTAATCGAACAATCATATTACTTAAATGGATATGTGCTATTTAAAGAATTATTCAACAAAATAATCTGATATATTCTTTCCAGATAATATTTATACTTATCGGCAATACAGTAGATTGGAATTATAACGTTCTTGAGAATAATTGACTGAGAAATAAGATCTTATCTTTAGAGAGCAGATGCAATTCACTATAGCACATTCAAAAATATGATCTTAAACTAAAGTGTTCTTAGTATTTTCGGGAACAAAAACTCATTAAAATGATAAAAATCTCGATACAGATGAAACGAAATTATATCTTGGACTATCAATTAATACTAAAACTCTGAATATAAAAGATGGATTTTGACAGTGGCTTAATTAAAAGGAATTAGTTGCAACGACACGATGCACTGAAAAAGGCATCATTTTCATTAGTCCAGGATTTACTCGTAAATGCCTTCCGTAATAAGTTGATGTTTGTTTTTATTGTAGTTCTAAATCGAGGACAAAGTCGAGCTTGACAAGTAAATTTAGTTTCGGAGGTGCCGAAAGTCTTGGAAGAATGGTCATCTTATCTTAAATAAATACGCATAGTCACAGAGCACGGGATGTAATATTTATCATGTCATCTTTATATGTTCTGGTAACTGGGGATTGCGCCATCAATTCTTTGACTACTATGAATTTATATTAAGGAAATGACCTACCATTTCTATTTTAGAACATCATCATCAATGATAATTATGGATTTTTTGGCATTTTTAAATATTAAAATAATGATAAACAGGAAGCTTCAACTTAATAAAAAATATAAATGGCTGATTTCTCATTCTTTCATTTTCTTAATAATGATAGGATGATTCGACATATTTATGTAATTTATCATGTCATCCGACGTAATAAAATATGCTTTCTTGTATAATTAATTAAGTCCAATGATCTATTTTAAAATATTTCAATTTTGAAGCGAAGTGTTTAAATTTAGGTCCAGTAGTTTTTCTATACGAGAGAGAACACTAAAAAATGGCTTGTTTTTCGATTTTTTACGCGTGGGAAGCTGATTTCCCCCCTCTGTACTGTAAAAATCCATGTTTTGTTTCAATTTAAGTGCAAAGAAATAGAATCAGATTTTTATATTTAAATCCTAAACACGTGCAATTGACAATGATTCATTTAACCGCATTCTGACTGCTGCGGTACTCTTGTGTACGAGTGAAATGAAGATAAATTACCACTTCACCCAAGCGCTCGTCAAGAGTTCTTTAAGATAGCCGCGTGTCGAACTTCATTTTCTCATTTGCTCTTTGATTAATTTCGCATGTATGGAAGTAAAATGTAAATTTGAACTCGTAGCGGTTTATTAATTATTTGTTAATACTTTTCTACGGGCTTAAACGCCGATGTGCCATCTTGTAAAATATTGCATTAATTAAATGCATTGTTGGAGCATTTCTTTCTTCCTCGAAATTAATTTTTTTTCTTTAATATTTAAAAATGTAATTAGATCTAATGTGGCCTTTAAGCGCGATATATTTTTCATTAAAATGGCGCACTCTAATGCGTAGAATGTTTGCGCCACTTCGGAGTGTTTAAGGTGTCCAAATACGTTTTTAATAAACTTTCGACTATATTTTAATCTCTGAAGTGTGAGGCTTTATAAAAATAAAATTAAGTTTTAAATTGTAATTAATTTTCTTTTTTAAAAACTGTCAAAAATTCGAAATCTTGTCGGAAAATATTTACATGTATATATAAATTTTAATAGCCGAGTTTAAATGGTCGAGGCGCTATAAATTCTTCGAATTAAAATGGTGTAATAAACAAAATATGCCGAAAATACAAAATTCAAAAAACGAAGAGGGAAAAAAATTAAAATCTTTTCTGGATTTTATGTTCATTTTTATTTTTCCCATTTGAATTTTGACAAGTTTGGAACGGAAATGACGCCATCAATTCCTGTTAGGAAACACGCCATTGTGTCAGAAGGGACGTTTTACAACAGTTGCGTGACCACATCCCTTCACGACACGTAACAGGCTCTACTCGTCTGTCTGTTGTCTCTCCCGAGAGGTCGTTGGGAGGGGAACCAGGAACGCGCTTATCGTAATCGCCCGTCACACCTAGCGTTTTACATCGACCCACAGATCATAAAACGAGCTATCTTCCCCCCTTCAATTTTACCACCACCGTCCGAGACATCTATCTAACCTAATGACGTTAACATTTCGGACGATTTTACGATGCCATAAAAACGGGCCAAAGGGGAGGAGAGGGGAAGAAGTTCATTAAAAAAGGGACGATGCATCATCGTAAAGTGAGGCACGAGAACGACCGGGATGTTGCTTTGGGGCAATTATTCTTCTGGGAATGACTGCTTTATTTTGCTAACATTAATGGTATAACAATTGTGGCAATTAAAGATTTAAAATTATGTATATAGCTTTTCATAGAATATTGTATGCTTTAAAAATTGTGTTTAATATGCATTACCGAAACGTTTTGTTTGCTTTTTTTAGGAATTTAAATGAACTACGCGTCAGAATAGGTTTATATCCGATTTTTTAAAATGTGCATCTATGCCTTTATTTCTTCTGTGCAAAGCGGTTTAACTAGAATCTTGCAACATCTTCGTTTAAGACTGGTAGGAGAGTAACTTTAATATTATAATGATGCCAAACAGTTAACACTGGAAATTCTTAAGTAATAGTTATCAAATAGTAAGTTGTGGAACGATATTCCTCAATCAGCTGCCCTGTTTTCTTGATATCGTGACTGTATCTAGGACATTTTCATTGCTGGAGATTGTTTTATCGAATATCTACCAAATGACTCCTTTACGATCAAAGATGCTTACCTTACCTTGGCTTCTATTTCTTTTACGACCCTAATTAATTCTATATCTCATGGTCTACGATGTTCTTTTATTACCCGAAGTCGTTTTGCCAGCGCTTATTCACTCCGTTTTATCTCTTCTGCTACCTGACGCCATTTTGCCTTCGTCCCGGTTTCGTCGAGACCAGCTGTTCTAAGCCAGCGACTTCACTAAATCAGGCACGGAAAGGGACGTAGCTAGAAAGAAAAACTATCGGGCATTTCCACTTTGTAATTTGTACGGTCTGGCGAGTTTTACGACAACCAGTTTTAACTGGTCGTTAGAAACTGGCAACTCGAGCAAGGTTTGTAAATTTTTAACTGTTCTGTCTGTGTATTGGCGGCTGGTTGGCAACGACCGTCTTTATGTTTGGTATAGTCGCACTAAACCCTCCGTTATCGCACGAAATAAAGTGGTAAAATTCCGAATCGTATCCTCTCTCTCTCCATTTTCGTTTTATTATGTGAGTCGAAAGTTGTATCTTTTCTATACTCGTTCGGAGTTATCAATTTTTCACAGGCTTAAAATTTATTTCCATTAAACTTTATTTTCCGATTTTTATGCCCGTGATTAAATCCGAGCGCATGACGTGTATATCAAATATCGAACGCCGTTAATAATAGCCAAACGTGACGTTTAATTATTAATTAAATATCCTCTTAAAACCGCTCTCGCTTTGTCGAGTGTAAAATCCCAAGGAAAGACCATTGTATTCATTAACTGGAATTAGTGAATTGGCAGTCACGTGAGTGGAATAAAAGTTTCCCGCCCCGAGTTATCTGTATTCTGCAAATGCGTCCACAGCAACAGGAGTGAGATTAATCCAACTGGAGGTGTTTTAACAGTTGATAGATCGCGGTCATTAGCTGACGTGCGGCATTTTTGTCTCCTCCCTCGGTCCCTATCTGTCGGTCGTCCTTACTTATCTCCCTCCCTCGGTCTGCCCACTCGGTTCGTCCCCCTTATCGGTTCGACGTTGTGGCTTCCAACGTACCACTAATGATGTCGTCGATCGTCATTAGGAGGAAGAAGAGAAAAAAGATGCTCATTTTTCTTTTCCTCTTTAAAGTTAGAATCTTGAAGAAAACGTCAATGTGGAAAAATATCAATCGATATTAGTCGTTAATATCGGTAATGGTAATCGTCACCAGAAAATCTTTCTTCTAATCGTTACGCTGATGACTTAATAAAGCCACAGCTTTGTATCAGTTTGAAGTTGCTATTAAGAAACATCGATTTTACTTCGGTTAATGGCTACGGAAAATAGATAAATATTTACGTCTACGCAAATTTATCATCTTTGACAAGAAATTATTTTTCTAATTAATATAAATTGGGTAGAAAATTCTCGTCGAATTTCCACTTTCGTTCCGCTCCGACCTTAAACGATGCTCTCCGTAGTTAATTAGTGCTTAATGGTTTGCTTATTAATTAACGAAAAATCTTAAAATTAGAGTTTTACTTTTTTTCTCTTTTCGTATTAAGATGTTTATCTTAAAAATTAGAAAGGTATAAATATTTATATTTTGATGTAAGCCGGCGCAAATGGGTCTTCTCGGATTAATTATATATAAATAATAAAGAAAACTGTTAAACAAGGCATAAATCGGCCTACCGGCTTAATTAACGCCAGCGGAATGTTGTTTGTTAAACTAGTATATAAGTTAAATAATAATTCTAATGTTCTTAATAAGTAGGTTATATATAGAAAAAATTCTCAGACAATAAAAGAGGCATCGTACATATTTTCGCACAACAGTCAGAAGTCTTTTTTTCCAAAATACGCCTATCATAAAATTTAATTGTCTGTTATTTATCATCTCCTGGAAGTAAAAATTAGACGTTCCACCTCTTTTTTTATACAGCGATTAAAGAGAAAATTATATATTATATCTACGTACGCAATTATTTTCATATTTTATAAGCCGAGCGTAATTAACTGTATGGAATTTGCTATCCGAATTCGATTGACATTGTTCTAGCCATAAAGCTATTCAAACCTGCTAAACTTGAACGTCATTGGAACATGTAATCAGCGTTAGCTTTATTTGGTGCATTTATGGGATGACAACAATTTAGTTCTGTATCATCGCCGATATAAACAATATCCAACAGAATGCTTTATTTAGTTCGAAGTTAAGTATTTAAGAAGTGAAAAAAGAAGAAATGTAGCAAAATTATAGCCCAATTTTAATGCTAGTTTTACCTTGTAAACGAGAATAATTGTTTCGTAGTTGAATGTCGTTACTGCAATTTTAAAGTTGCTTTTTGAGTTGGCAATGAAAATTAATCTCTAGTAAACTCTTTTATAGCTGGATCGATTTATATTTAACTAATCTATTCTAGTCGAGTAATTATATTCTTGAAGTAACTAGTTAATTCGAAGACATAACTGCCGTAGTTTATCATCCAAGAAAGATTTTTCTCTGGATAACTGATGTTGAGTGTTGCGTGCTGTCATGCTGCCTTTCCCAATGAAAATTACTAAGTTACTAAAAAGTATCCTTGTTATACGCAATAGTTTTCGAGATAAATATTATTTATATGCTTATTGTTAGAACGAAATAAAATACTGAAATAAATATTAATATATTATTATTATTATTTCTAGTGTTGTTTAACCCAGCCGAGAAAAACATAAAATTCTTCTATCGTCATTTACTTTTATATATTGTATATTTTTAAGATAAATGACCTTCGAAAGGGCTATACAATAGAATGAATGATTCTATTGACGAGGAATTAAGTAGTTATACAAATCATATTGAGTGCATCGTACCGTGAAGAAAGCATCTTTTAATAACAATAATTTTTTACGTAATTCTTACCAAGAGGATTTTTTTAAGCTAATGCTAACCAGTCGTTCGTATATTAGCCTATACTAATACACAGAGAAATACAGGTTACGTAATAGTAGGCTGCTTTAATGATAGGTAACCACTATATGAGTTTAACTTGTGATGATGAATTATCCGAACAGATGTTCGTATGCATTCTTCCTATCGTTGCTTTCCGATCTAGTTGTCTTTTTTGCCTATTGTACGATTTTTTATTTTTAACTTCACGCTGAAACAAGACACTACGACTCACCTTTTATTTTTTATTAATCCTATAATTTTAATAATTCTTATGGAATTATTGTTTGATTTGTTTCTTTAAATTTCACTTAGAAACAGACCCTAGTGAAAAGATTTTACTAAGGTTTGTTTTACCAAGACTTGAATATTCTAGATTTATGACTGCACAAATGTATGTTTGTTCACTTTTTGGAATAATATAGACTAACGGAAATCTGTTTGCTAAAAGTATAAACAGCTGAAAGTAATAATTTTAATATATCTGCATAATTTATTTTACTCAAGAAATTTAATATATTTCTTGGTTTATATAAGAACATAAACCGTTATATTGTTCGCCAGTATAAAACACAATCACTTTAATTTAAATACAGTTTGTCCGGTGAAAAAATCTTCGAATAAATCTTTATTCTGACTATAAATAATTAATTATTAAATTTTCTCAGTTCAATAATCTTTAAATGCTAAATCTCTCTAAATACTTAGCGTTAGTCGAGTTTACTGTTGTTCAGTTTACTGTCAATAATGTCTGTATTATTGCAAGTTGAATTATTGAGTTTTTAAGTATAGTTAGATTTTTTGCAGTTGAAGTTACAACTGCAAAGAACTCAAGAGAATGAATCTATTCAAGTTTTTAATAAATTTATTGAACGAATTTATTACTATGAGAAACGGAGTACATTTTTTTGATATAAGTAATATCAAGCCCGAAGACTTCTATAGGTGTATATTTAGACTTGTGATAAGTAGAATTTAATATCACGAATTTAAAGGACTATTTTTTTAAAATTTTTTGAATTTCTACTTATTTTTATTAACATTCTGTATTTTTATTTTGTGAGAGACTCTTTTTAACGTTTCTTTTCTCCCTCTCATTCTATTTATCGTGGAGAAAATTGTGGTTTTTTCGCTTTCATTTTTAACTTTCAGATCATAAAGAGAAGCTTAGACGTAAAGAAATTCTTTTTCATTATCACTTGGACAGTTTTTACAACAAAAAATATTTAATGGACAGATCCGTGTATTACGACTCTATTATCAGACATTTTTAAAAAATATATTTTATATTTATATATCAGTCGAAATTCGCGAGAAGGCTGAAAGTTAGTTTTTAGACCTACGAGGAATTAAAAAAGTATTTGATAATATTGAAGTGTGTGATTATCGCTTCACATTCTTAAAATATATTAGCGTAAAAACATTCGTTTTTGATATCAGAGAATGATTTAATTATAATAATAAATATGTATAATTATTTTCTCATAAATACTGTACATAGAAAACGATGTAACGGAGATAGAAACCGAAAATTTGAATAATAATAAAACAATGTCAGAGTTATCATAGATGTTAAGGTTAACATTTGAAGTGAACCCACTCAGCAAAAATTAAATCACAAACAACCAAACACCTTAAGTTGCTGAGAAAAATTTAATAAACAACAAACGTTTTCAGCCAAATCTGTTGGCCATCATCAGGTTAAACAAATTCGAATGCGAATGCAAACATAAAATGGAACAAAAAATTTAAATACAAATAAATAAAATAACGGATAAAAAATATACATATAAGAAAGTAAAAATTAAATATAAATAACAAAAATATATAAAAAATATGTATAGGTTAAATAATAAACTACACGAAACTCTAATAAATGCAAGAAGTGCATTTATCAATAAAATTATATGAAATTCTGACATATACAAGATATGCAGTGATAACAAAATCAAGGCATTAAATTAAGAGGTATCAAACCTCTTAATTAAATATTTCCATGCCGAAGGCAACCCTTCAGCATCCCTGGCATTAATGCAGGCATTATGTAATCTGCTCTTAAATATTTCAATTTTTTCGGCGCAAAGCGCTAAAGTCGGTGAGTGTACAGGTTTAATGATGTCTGCTTCACCCCACTTGACTACCGAGCCTTCAACCTGTGCCATCTGAGATAGAATTGTGGCGTTAGATCTTTTGCTGATGTTGTATTTGTGCTCCCTCAATCTAATCCCTAAGCTTCTATTAGTAACTCCAATGTAGTTTTTATTAATGCCTAGTTCTTGGTTTTCATAAGGAATTTTGTACACTCCAGCCATTCTTTCTTTATCAATACGGTCTTTGTCGTTCCTTAATAATTTGTACAAGTTGGGAGCCCTCTTGAAAATTAACTTGGTATTTTTGCGGGCTGAGATTTCCTTCATGATAGCTTCTTTCTTTCTGTCATACGTGAACTTTGTGAATTTGCGGAAATCCCCTCCTTGAGCTTTTGTTTTGTTATTCTTGTAGTTTTTGATTAGTGTGGTTAACATATCCGCCCTGTACCCTAGAGTTCTAGCGATATGCGATATCCTGTAGATTTCTTTTTGTCTATCAACCACACTACTGCAGTAGAGAAAAGCCCTGCGAACAAGGGCACGGAAAGCAGCCATTTTGTATTGGTAAGGATCATTCGAACGCGATGGAATGTACAAAGGGCTATGCGTTGGTTTTACGTACACTTTAGTAATCAAATGTCCTTCCTTGAATTCGATGTCAATGTCTAAAAAATGTATCCGTGAGGAACACGTCTGTTCAATCTTTAGCATGAGGCCGTCATCGTTGTTGTTGATTCTATTAATAAATTCCTCGATTTTCCGGTCATTCTTCCATATTACAAGGACA
The DNA here is from genome assembly GCF_030686945.1 of Centruroides vittatus. Taxonomy (NCBI): domain Eukaryota; kingdom Metazoa; phylum Arthropoda; class Arachnida; order Scorpiones; family Buthidae; genus Centruroides; species Centruroides vittatus. The sequence goes on along the minus strand of NW_027122427.1, from coordinate 617,551 downwards.
TCGTCCACGTATCTTTTAAAATACATAATGTCATTTATGAAGCCACAAATAACACTCTTTTCTAACCTTCTCAATACAAGTTCACACAACAATCCTGACATAGGACTTCCCATTGGGACTCCCCTTTTTTGTTTGTATTGACGGCCATTAAAAGCGAAAAAAGATTCATAGCAGACAAGGTTAGCTAGCTCTATCAAATCATTACTGTAATTTGCCAAATCTGGGCTTTTGCTGCGCATGAAATCCAAAAGCGCTACCTTGCATGACTCAATTTTTATAGAGGGGTATAAGCTCTCGTAGTCCATTACGGTTCCAACCTCATTATCCATTAAAATTAGATCTTGTATCTCATTAACCACATCCCTTGGATCCTTTGCCACATATACGTTATTTTCGAGCTGAGAGGTGAGAAACCTATGTAATTTCTTTTCAAGAAAAAAGGTTGGTCCTCTGCATCTTTCAACTATGGGTCTTACTTCCTTGCCCTCTTTATGGGTTTTGGCAAACGCAAATAATCTCGGCATACCTTGTCTGCTATGAATCTTTTTTCGCTTTTAATGGCCGTCAATACAAACAAAAAAGGGGAGTCCCAATGGGAAGTCCTATGTCAGGATTGTTGTGTGAACTTGTATTGAGAAGGTTAGAAAAGAGTGTTATTTGTGGCTTCATAAATGACATTATGTATTTTAAAAGATACGTGGACGATGTCCTTGTAATATGGAAGAATGACCGGAAAATCGAGGAATTTATTAATAGAATCAACAACAACGATGACGGCCTCATGCTAAAGATTGAACAGACGTGTTCCTCACGGATACATTTTTTAGACATTGACATCGAATTCAAGGAAGGACATTTGATTACTAAAGTGTACGTAAAACCAACGCATAGCCCTTTGTACATTCCATCGCGTTCGAATGATCCTTACCAATACAAAATGGCTGCTTTCCGTGCCCTTGTTCGCAGGGCTTTTCTCTACTGCAGTAGTGTGGTTGATAGACAAAAAGAAATCTACAGGATATCGCATATCGCTAGAACTCTAGGGTACAGGGCGGATATGTTAACCACACTAATCAAAAACTACAAGAATAACAAAACAAAAGCTCAAGGAGGGGATTTCCGCAAATTCACAAAGTTCACGTATGACAGAAAGAAAGAAGCTATCATGAAGGAAATCTCAGCCCGCAAAAATACCAAGTTAATTTTCAAGAGGGCTCCCAACTTGTACAAATTATTAAGGAACGACAAAGACCGTATTGATAAAGAAAGAATGGCTGGAGTGTACAAAATTCCTTATGAAAACCAAGAACTAGGCATTAATAAAAACTACATTGGAGTTACTAATAGAAGCTTAGGGATTAGATTGAGGGAGCACAAATACAACATCAGCAAAAGATCTAACGCCACAATTCTATCTCAGATGGCACAGGTTGAAGGCTCGGTAGTCAAGTGGGGTGAAGCAGACATCATTAAACCTGTACACTCACCGACTTTAGCGCTTTGCGCCGAAAAAATTGAAATATTTAAGAGCAGATTACATAATGCCTGCATTAATGCCAGGGATGCTGAAGGGTTGCCTTCGGCATGGAAATATTTAATTAAGAGGTTTGATACCTCTTAATTTAATGCCTTGATTTTGTTATCACTGCATATCTTGTATATGTCAGAATTTCATATAATTTTATTGATAAATGCACTTCTTGCATTTATTAGAGTTTCGTGTAGTTTATTATTTAACCTATACATATTTTTTTATATATTTTTGTTATTTATATTTAATTTTTACTTTCTTATATGTATATTTTTTATCCGTTATTTTATTTATTTGTATTTAAATTTTTTGTTCCATTTTATGTTTGCATTCGCATTCGAATTTGTTTAACCTGATGATGGCCAACAGATTTGGCTGAAAACGTTTGTTGTTTAACCGAAAATTTGAATAATAATAAAACAATGTCAGAGTTATCATAGATGTTAAGGTTATCCGGTTTTAGGTAGGCTAATGGTTGATGTCATGTCTGTTTGCGTATTTGTTATCTACGAAGACATTGACTAAGATGAAATCGTATTTTAATGAAGACAGATTAGTAATGTTAGGCAGCCGATGTATCAGCTTATTCGCATTTATACAATATCATTTCACTTTGCCCTATCACGCTTTATTATTATTATTTCTTTCAATATCTTCACCGTGTTTGCTTTTAACAATCGCATAATTTGACATTTAGTCTGTAATCTGTATACTTAGTAGTATATTAATACGTATGTATGTACGTTAGTATCTTTGTCTGTGTTATATATATAGGCTTATATATAACGTGTTCATTTTTCATAATCGAGGGACGTATAAGAAGAAATAGTTACATTGTTAATTCATTCGTGTAATTACGTTTATTAATTGTTTTACTACAAATGTTACGGGTTTTTACATAGTTTTTGTCTTTCAAATCTGTTAAAACGATAAATCTGTGAGATCGAAGTTTAAATTGTCGGATAAGGCTTTCTTTTATGTTTCGTTCCACTCGTTTCATGCGCTTGTTTATTAAAGCAACGAATGTTTAATTATGAAAAGATGATTTCGTGTTTACAATAATAATTAGATTTGTCTATAAAGGTGGTTTGTTATTCCAACCACGACCGAATGCTTCAGAAGTATGCTTAAACGTTTAAGTTTATATATATATATATATATATATTTTGTTTGTTTGTTTGTACCTCTCCATTGCTCAAGCTTGCTCGAATTAGTCGAAATTTATAAGACAAGATAATAAAAATACCAGTATATATATATGTATAATTTGAATTGCTGTTTTATAACGAAAGATTATCTTTTAAATGTCTAATTACTGGCTAAAACAAGTTGTTAAATGATGAGATTAAATTGATTATATTTATAAAATTAATGATTATGGCTATGAAGCGAGACAAAAATTTAATAATTGAAATAATAAAATTGGTGAGATCAGAAATAAAAAACTTTCAACTTTTTTGTGCAAAGGAACATAAATTTTCATTTGACATGTTATTGTAGGAAGAACTTAGTTTGATTTCTCTCAATATTCTGTAAATGAAACTGTTATAACTATTTTAAAAAAAGGAAAAATCATATCGAGAAAGTATACATAAGTAAAACTTTAGACTATAAAGCTGGTAGCAGACTTATATGCCTGTATTAACACTATTTTCACAAAATTATTATTATTAATCCTTAGCTTTTTTCCTGACTAATTCGAAAGTACTGTATTTGACGGCATACAAGACAACTTTTGCTCAAAAAAGAAGGGTTCAAAAATCGACTTGCGTCTTATATATGTAAGTTGCAATCGACCAGAGGATAGTGAATGTTCTAAACTACCTTCAGTAGGCTACAGGTAACCTCTAAGTAGTCTCCAGCTCTTGAATAAGAATTTATTTAATTAAACATACTATTAGGTTTTTTTTCTATAGCTAAGCAGCTTTTTTTTAGGTATTCATGTAGAATATTTTAATTGTAAATGACTTTTAAACTCTTGCTTTTTCCCTGAAAAATAAATAAAGTATGCATTCTAATTTACAATTTTTAACCAAAATACAGTAAAAGAATTTTTTTAGGGGCCAAGTGCTAAAAGTTTAAATACACTAAACACTTTTTCCCTCAGTATTGTGCAGGAGTTGAGTCTTTAAAGTGGAAATTATTTTATTGTAATGTTTAAAAATCTCACTTCTTCAATCACACGAACGAATTGCAACTTACCGATAATGTCATAAAAAACGTGACAAAATTTATCGATTGCGGTGGGAGATTTATTGGAACAATCGCGTGTTAACAAGGCAGACCAAATCATTACGTTTAATTAACGTTATGCACGATAAGGTTGTAAACTGCCGTCTTTGGGTATCTAGTATCTCTCCGAACGGATTTACGGTCACAAATCCCTGATATAGCGCTCCGGGGACACCTGATGCACCCAGCTATCGTCTTAATGACGTCCCGTATTTCCCACCGGGGAAATTTGTCTTCATCTTCAACTGATATTCTCTTAACGGGCCAATTCCATTGAGTCTAACTGTTCTGAATCGCAACTCGACTCCATTGATTTGATTTACTCGCTTTTTTTATAGTAGCGTGCTTTCGGTTTAATCAAAATCACGCTAGATTTCTCTTAATGTTACTTACGAGATCTTTGTTTCCACCATTATTAAGAAGGTTTATTATCAATCATTTTCCTTTCTACTTAATTTCAGATCAACTGGATACGTAAATTAACCCGAGTTCTTTTTTTTATTAAGTCTATATACATATAGTCGGCTCGCTTTTTATTTCGTCGTCTTCGACCATTAATCGTTTCCAATGACATTGGTTCGCTTAACATTGTAAATGACGTACACGTTATATCCAGAATAAAAATGCATCGTCTTAACAATTACGGACTTATAAATCTCGACATTCTTTAATATTTCTTTTGTATTGCATTTTTATGGTCTCCTTTTCTAGAAGAGATCAATTCGTTTAACGTTTTCGTTTAGAATTTCGCATAAAACAGATGTTTATTTTCCGCGTTCAAAATAGAAAATATAAAATATTCTTTAAAGAATTTAACGATGATTAACAATCTTACCTAATTAATATTTATTTCTTTCTAACGATTATAGAATATTTTAAAATTTAATGCGATAGACTAGCTAGAGAAATCATTATCTTGAAATTATAATTAGATTATCGCTAGGATTTTAATCTCGGTCTACTGATCCTATAACTCATTTGGTTTTAATAAAGCCAGTTTTTATCGATCTGTTACAACTTATTGATATAATGCGTGTTAATTAAAGTCAAGTCTACTAATGGAAAAATTTCTGCTGTTGGAAAAGTAGAGCGTCAATGGCGTCAACTATTGTGATATAATTCGAGTCAGCTGTACTAATGCTATGACCTTATTCAATATCCGTATTTGATTTAAATATCCCGAGATCCTCTCAACAAAGGTATTCTTATATACAGATGCTATTTTTATTTTAATATGTCCTACGCCCGTACTCGATAATTCTAGAACTTCCTCGGGGTCTTCAAACTCTTGTCTCGTCCAATTCTTCGAAACGTCAATTTCGCCAAATCGTCTACGTTTGATGAATCAGATAATGGCAATACTTCATCCATGCGAAAAAATAATATAACTCATCTACCCTATATTCAGAAATCCTTATTACTATAAAAGTAACAAATTCATCCAACTAAAATATCCGTTTCCTGTTAAAATATGTCATTCGTTCAAATTTTACAGGCTATCTAACATCACGAAAAGCGTATTCCGTGTTCCACAAAAATCAAATCGATACATTGATATAAGGCAATAACTTCATTAATAATAATAAAATGCCAGTTGTATCTCCTTTCTCGTTCTTGCGTAATTTTGAAATAAGAAAATTTCGATGCTTATGCACGTTACTAGAGTTAAAATTATTCGAGATATTTAAATATAGTTTCGTGTAAAACGAAATTCGTACTGTAAATAATGTTATTTCTTGGAATGGCATTCGAATAACTAATCGCAAAACTCGAAATTCGGGAATATATCCATCGTATATTTAAAGAACTGCAGGAAAGCTAAAAATCCGGTTTTGCAGATTTTATGGACGGTTTGGACATTTTTAATGCGTTTTATTGGACTGGGCGCTTTCTTTCCAACGTCGGACGATTTATTATCTCGCACGACGTCACGACAAAATAATTATTTCGGATAATAAAATTTATCTCGAACAATGCTTAAAAATAATCATCATTTGATAACTTTATCAAGCCAGATTTTCATTTTTATTGTAGTTTGATGGAGAAAAATTTCTGTAGATACATTCAATTTGGTTCGTAAAATGAAATACGACCATCGTTTTGATGCGAAGGTTTCGACCTTGAAAAATATATTCGTTTATTATTGGACACGAAAACTAATGGAAAACTATCTATTATCTTTTATGGGCAATCAATGTACGGCGATAAATCAAAGCGCTATTTTCATAAGGACGAATTATACGCACGACGTGTATATTAATAAAATCGTGTAATTTGGGTAAGTAAATCATTATGCTTCCTCTTAAGTTCTGCAATTGTATTTGATGTAGGCAAACAATTTTTGTTTTCTTATCACTAGTGAATTTCAGCGAAACACTAATGGATATTTTTCGTTCTCTTGTCTTATTTCGTTCGAACTCTTTCCAAGTTCGGTCTTATTACTAAAAGCTCTCCAGTGGTTCAATTAAATAAGTCAAGTTATGAGCCAAAGGTATTGTTTGATTTATAATTATAAGTACTCGTAAATTTCATTATTTTTTTTCGCTGATTCTAATGTAAAAGTGTTTATTCTTTGCGTTTAACCTAATAATAATAATAAAAAGAGTAATCTTAACCAGTCTTAATCGCATAGCAATTTGTCCGGACAGATTTCTGTTCCCAGTCTGTTTCAACCGTCGCTCCAGTATTTTCGCTAATTTTTCTAGCGAAAGTACTGCTCTAAAGATTAATTTATTCCTGCTTCGTTCGTAAAAACTTTAATAGCTATGCATAATTTATGCATATATTTAATGCATATAAATCAAAATTTTAACGGAAAATTTAAAATATATTTACATACTTATGCTATAAAAAATTAAGAATTTATTTTTTATAGTTTAATTTAGTTTCATACAGTTTAATTTTTAATTCCCTTTTTTAAAAAACAAGTAACTGTAATCGTGAGCAGTGCATATTGTATAATTGATGCACGTAACATTAATGCATTATATAACATTCCTTTCAGCCATTCCTGTTTTATTAAAATAAAAAAATAAAAACAGAGCGAGGAGGGGTGAAACAACCGTCGTAAAGTAGATCTAATTTAAGTTTAAACGCTATAAAATTCGAATTTAAAAAGTAGAAAAGTATGCGTTACATTTTTAGCAGATTATATTATCGTTCAACTTAACCTTTTTATTTTAGCCGGTAAAATGTTCGGCCCGGCATCCCGCTTTCTCTTTCAGTCAGCCGTAGGGAATAGAGCGACACGTGACTAGCAAGAGTGATGCCTGGTAGGTCACGCGCCCTGCCCTAGTCACGGCAACCATCCATTCGTCAATCCGCACCCAGTCATTAGAGCGTGCGACGTCTGCGGGTATCCGACGCGATCAAATTATTTTGCTCCATTGTACACAGTAGCATTTACAGGACTTCTAGCGTGTCATTATCTCTTAGCTAATGACTAACGGACAGTGTGAGATATTCGTCATTACCGGATCAAACGTGGACCCCGTCTCGGAAGCTACAATTTTAGTCGAGGGGGGAGAGAAGCGGAACGGAATAAAGTGCGGATCGACCGTTAATTGTTCGTCCGAACGGTTATTCGAAATTTTCCACCGTGGAAATTGCGGGAAGCTTCTTGCCAATGGAGAACAATCGAAGAAGTTAACCGGCCGAGGCGGTCGAATGCCGGATCGTCCTCACTCCTGTTAATTACTCTTATCTGGTCGACGGGGCGTAACTAAGTGATTAGTAATGGGCACTTGTGTGCCACCGAGCGTGCGTTAACGCCTTCCGTTTACGTTTTTGTTTTCCGTTTGGCCTGCGTCGTAGTCCTCGACCTCTCTGACTTCCCTCTCGGTCGTTTTCGGCGCTTTCGGTCCGTAATGCGTCCGAGATTGGTTACGGAGCGAGTGAAGTGTGCGGTGGCGTCCGTCCTTCCCATTAGATTCCTAATTGTTTCGAGGTTGGGCGTTGCCTCGGTAATGATTCGTGAAGAAACCGGGGAGGTTTCCTTCCCCCCTTCCAAGGTCGCCCGGGCGCCCGTCTATAAGAAATGGCGATCTCGCGTGATGATAAGAGATGTTGTAAACGTCGGTGTAATTCGTTTAGAGAGGGAGGGTACCAATTCCCTCCACGACTGCCGTGGCAATTTATTACCGTTCCCCGGTACGGCAGCAACCCTGTCATTACTCTGCCGTAACGTGATACGACCGGTTTTTCTGGTTTTCCGTGCGTGCGTGCATATTTGTGTTGTTTCATTTCCTCTCCTGTCGAAAGTGATCGCTTACGTCCACCCGACGTCTGATTGTTGCTATGTTCCAAGATTAATAATTCCTAAATACTCTTTTCGTCCCTTCGTTTTTTATTGTCTAAAAATTTTTTCCCTTTAATGTTTCCTGTTTAATAGATTTTTCCTTCGGTAAATTGCATTTCTAATAATTTTCGAATTATCAATTTTAAAATGTCTGATTAAATAGATTTTATCTTCGTTTTTAAAAATACGCATAAAATTTTTTATTTCCTTTCGAAAAAGCTATAAAATTTTTATTGCTCCGCTTTTTTTTCTTTATTGAAAAATTACGTTTCTTTCATAAAAGATTGTTATTTATGTTATAAATTTGAATTACATCTGCCTAGAAGTTACGACTACATTTTAAAAAAGAAACAAAAATCTATTTAAATTTTGTCTGTCGCCTAAATTATGATACGTCGAATTTGCAGTAAAAATTTACATTAATTAAAGTTGCGAACGTCGTTGGGTGTAAGTTGTGTTCGCCGTGTTTAAATGCAGGATATAGGGCCTATATATATAGTACGTGTGTGTATATTATAGGCCTATTCTTCTTTAACTTTTCCCAATGTTTTGAACTTGCTATTCCTAGAGGAAATGCCTGCGTAGGCCTATATACCTAATATTTATCAGCTTTTTTTTCTGTTGGTGTAATGCTTTCTTTTATTTTTAATTACTCCGTCGACCCACTGTTAGTTGCCTTTATAAATGCAAAAAATACTTCTCGTATCAATCCTTTTTGCTCGTGTTTTTCCTAAAATTCGAAAGGTTACGTGGGTTTGAGGCACGCCGATGCCCTGACACCTAGCTCCGGGTAGAGATAACATCACGAACACCTTCGGGCCTCGGGTTCACACGCGAACCGCTGTACTACTAAACCCTCTATTTAGTCGGATGAGGCGATAAGAAAGAGACGAGACGACTTTCATCAATCACCATTATCACTGATTACTAAGTGGACAGTACAACTTCTTATCTCGATTATAAACACGAAGCAGGAAAACCGCTCCCACTCTATGTACTGTGTTTCATTTTTTTTTTCCTTTTTTTTGCCCTTCTTTTTCTGTGGTTCTAAGGCGTGGTATCACGCAGACTGCCACAGGCAGCATGAAAAAGCGTAGGTTATAAATGATATCTTTAGTTGAAACAATTACGATGATTCATTAACTTTCCAATTTCGACTTTATGTCAACACCTGTTAGAAATTGGTGGGGTAACAGGATAGTAATAATTGACGATAATTTTATAAGACAAAAATTTTTCTTGGCAAGTAACGAGTATGTCGATATCGCTTCGATTTGAAAATTTATTCCAGGATTTAAAATATTTCCTTTCGTTTTAATCGTAAATAACTAAAGTGTTCCGGAGTTTTGAAATACAGTAAATATATTTTTATCGTCGACGTGATGTACGTAACTTCGATAAAATTTGCAAGTTTATAAGTATTATAAAATGCAATCGATATGTCTTATGAGAATTTTATTAATATTTTACAAAAATATGAGAGGTTATAAAGTAAAATTTCAAGTTACTAAATATTATATAAGAATAAAATAAAGTATAATAATATACAGTCTACTTATAACTAAAGTATACAGTATAATAGTAATGCATCCGACGAATATTATATAAATTCTTATGTTTTAATTAATTTACTTTACCATTCGTTGATTTAAAATTTAAATATTAAAATAAAGACTGGTAAACTGTATTCATTGTCTTATATTATATTCTTGTGTTTATTTATGTTAATATTATGATAAAAATAATAATTAGAAATCTAAATAAAGAATAAAATTTACCGTATAAAAACGTTCGATATTCTTTTCGACATTAGGCACTTGTTCGGAAAATATTATACTGTAACTCATCAGTGTGTGCATATCTTGTTATGAATTAAATTGTTTAGACGTGCAAAACTTGTAAATAAAATATTTTGTTTTCTTTTCTACTTATTAGTAACCGACAATAACATCGAACTTGTTAATAAAAAGTTTAATTTAAACTTTTACAACGTAACAATATAGGTCAACAAAAAAAAGTTGTTAAATTCGAAACGGTGGTGGGCGCGATACTATATGTGATCCGAGTGACGGATTATTCGTTACTTCGATCATCATTTAGATCGAATTTTTGCCTTTCTCCTCTCCTTCACTTCGTTTCGAACGGAAGAAGGAATGGACTGAATATTTTCCTTCTCTCCTTTTATAATTTCGCTTTCGTTCTGTATAATATCAAACGGGATTATTCTATACGGTGTCTACGACACGAATTAAAACTGAGGTAATTTATTTTTTTAAATTGAATATTTTTTAAATAAAAATTTATCATATAAAAAAAAACTAGTTTTTAAAAAAAATAACTGATGAAATTTTATCCTGGAAATTAGGTTTTTTGTTTTTTTTTTAATTTTCGTACGTTCAAAAATTGAATTTTATTGTTAAATTATTATTAAAAGAAATGAAAAACAATCGCCGTGCTCGATTGGTGCGACAGGCCTTGTATGTGTACGAAAAGATCTGCTTTTGTATACATAAGGCCTAGGCCGTTTGTAAACGGACGAAATCTCACGCCATTTGTAAAATATTTGTTATTTGATATACGGTTTAGTTTGTTTATAAAAGACGTATGACGCAATAGTAGTATATTCTTTCGAAGCAACGTGTTGTTTTCTTTGGTGTTCGTTGATGGTGACCGTCTGGACTGATTCTGTAAACGAACTGTAACATTATCCTTCCTGGCATCTATCATATTGTTTGACATCCAGTTGTAAAATGGCAGACGGATAGAATTACATTTAATTACAACCTTAAGTAGTTAATACAGTAATTAAAAAAATATGTATAAAATTAAATACGCTGATCCACCGACGAGAAGACACTCGAAATTTGCTAGTTTCGAAGCCGTTAAAAACTATTGGTAAGTTATTCTTCCAAATTAAAGAACATTGCGGGATGACGTATATTACACGAAAGCACGATAATTTATTTAAATTCTTTGAAATGTAAATATTTTTAGCTTTGGTTGAGAGATTTGATAGCGATTACTCCGCGAAAAAAAGCGCAATATAAACATAAAAATATTGTACGCACAGATGTTTACGTATATAAACAGAACGAAATAAAAACATGAAAAAAATTTGACCTATAGGTTTATGGCCTTGATTTTTCCCCTACAAACTTTATATGATTGATTGCTTATTTCATTAAAATGGAAAATATTAGTTTGTCCTTGTGTAATGAAGATCGTGCGATCGATTTTTTTTACTTCTAAAACCTGGAGAATTAAAAATGCCGGAAAAAAGTTGCTACTGTTTGTTAAATATATTGACATTAATTGAAGATCAAAAGATTCTTTAGTTGCATACTTATCTTGAATTATGTAACCGTTTAATTGAAGAACTACCACGTTAACTGAATTTAAGTTGGTAGTCTATATTGTAAGCTGCACGCCATGAAAGAATAGGAAGTATCGTAAACATGTAACACAAATAAAATGGACAAATAGGGCGAACGGTTTATCCTATATAAATTATGAAAAAACTTTGCACTCCAGCATTTAAGAAAGTGGAAAAAATGTTTAAACAGTTGTTCGACTGTAATTCTAAAATTCGTCCGAAAACATTGACTTTTACTTCGTTTAACTACTGTTTGCAGTTTATAAAATGAAGAAAAGTCGATATAAAATGAATAGAAGTAATTATTTTCACCGAATTTTTTTTCTATTAATTAGTAAAAATAAAATATTTTACATTTGCGACGACTTCGTTAGAATATATCTGAGATTACTAAAAACGAAAATATCTACGATATTTATATTTTAAGAAAGATATTAACTATAGAAGAAACGAAACCTGTGACGGATTATATAAATATTTGAAACAGAAGAAACGGGAGTTATAAATTGCGTCCTAAAATAGACGTTCAGACTATTGTACGAGTACCTGTATTAGATATATAGACCTTGGACGAGGTGATTTACATTCAGTTGTAGCAGTATTTACCGAAACAACACAGGATGGATTTTATCGTCTCTAGTTTTTTCGGCATTTAAGCATATCGTAAAAATATTCTGGATAAATATAATAGGAGATCCGAATTCTGTCCATGTTCTATTAATATTTTTTGATAAAGGATGGCTACGAGACAACAGATGCGTTCTTTAGTACTTTATTCCCTGTACGACCTCGTCTAGATACAGAAACTGTATAAAATTCAAAATCTATATTTAAACTTTGTTTAAAAAGGCAGTCGTCGTCCAGTTTTTGACTATAATGACAAATTTTATATCAATTCAGTATGCTCTGTTTGCAACTATAGCCTATATACTTTCAAACTACGAATATACTGTAATTACTTTCCTGACTCTATTGTATATAACATAGGAAAAGTATGGCGATAGGTCAAAGAATAACCTCCCCAAGATTTTTACATTTTTGGACTCGGGACTTTGAAACGTCGAGAAATGCCAAAAAAATCGGGTTTTTTTCCTGTATGGATGTTAGTGTGTTTGACACGATTTTGTCCACTCTTAGCTTAATAACTGTGCTTTTTGTTGACTTAAAACCTCTAAAATTTTGCAGGGGGATTGATGCTATTAAATTTTGGTAATTAAAAGTTGAGGGAGTGCGGAGATAAAAGGGGTCGTGTGTATCCCCAGTTGAATCGGACTTAATGACGATTTTACTCGTTATTGCATTTTTTTTCTTTTTTTTAAATATAAAACCATTTCTACCCTCAACAATTAAGCTTTTTGCCATTTTATAATAATTAAAAATATTTTAAAAAATTTAATAATAAACTATAACAAATGGCGCCCTAAAATTTTAAATAATACCGGGAAAGTTAAGCAACTCGTTGCTGGAATTTTTTTCCTAGTTTTTAAAACAGCTTGACAGTAATATTACATTGAGTTATCGATAAAGATTTGGTTTTCTCTCACAAATTAACAAAATCTTGTAAGGACTGTAACTGTATACGCTTAATTAAAATACCGAAAAAAAAAAAAAAATAGAAAAGATCGAAACTTGCAAAAACTTGTGTATTTATATTGCTAAAAAAACTGGTTTTTTTCAAATTAAAAGATTAACCTAATGTCAATAAATTTTATTCATTATCGTAATTAGACATTCGAAACGAATGTGTTAAAGTAGTTTAATGGGATAATAGAAGAAAAAGTAAATAAAAACATATCGAATTGCATAATTCTATCAAAAATCTAAGATTAATTTTAAAAATTGTCGGTAATACGAGATATGACTCCGCCACTCATTAGGATATTTCATTTGAAATAAATAAATAAAAAATACTGTGTATACAATCGAATATTATCCACAACTTTTAAAATTAATTATGTGTATATATAACATAATTGAAATAATTTTCTACAAAATTGATATTTAATACATAAACGTTTGTTTCGTCGTCGTAAAATTTTAACTAGAAACGTGTTTCGAGTCGAATAGTTAAATATATTCTACTCGAATAAATAAATATTAAATTTTTACTATTTACGGTAAATATTTGGTCTTTGTATTAATATTTTGTGACAAATTTACTTCCAGACAAAATAAATATTCGATCGCGCGATAAGAAATCGGGTTTTTTTATTTACTTATTTATATTTATTAATCACATATTTTTTTTTTTTTTTTTGCATGGAGTCTAGAATTTCGAGCGATCTTATCGGTCGAAATTGTCCGAATGTCTTAAAAATATTAAGAATTTTGTCGTAAACAAGGAGGAATTTTCGATTTTATAATTACCTTTCGGAGAGTGCTTTTATTTAATAAATTATTTGGTTTATTTCATCTAATTTATGCGTATATTTCTATACATTTTAATCCGTTCTTACGAGACGAAGCCATTAAATCTGTGAAGGCAGCCGGAATCCTCGACCATAGAATTTCTTTTTTGACGCTCTTGCCGCTTTGGCAATTGCTTTATCGAATTAAACGATTTTTTAAGAGGAAGATGGGGGAAAAAGAAGGAAATTTTGTAAAATGGTCGGTCGGCCATCTTTGTTGCCGTCGGCGGTAGTTTAGAAAATTGCTGGATGCATCCAGCTTCGAGCAACGTCCGAACGTTAGCGAGTAGCCATCCAGGCGGACGATTACGGTCGGTGGCATCTCCGCCATCTCCCTGGGCGATTTTTTTTTCACACTTCATGCGTTTAGCCGGCAGAGGCACGGATTTGCTTTGCAGTTCCAATAATAGATCGTTCCCGAGAGTGTTGTTCAAAACCTCGCGGCACTCGGCAATCTGCATTAACACTTAGCAAATAATGCCTGACGGAATAGAGGCACGACGTCGGGACGCATGCGCCGCCAGGAATTAATAAGAGTCCCGCCGGAAACGACTCCCCCGACGTCGGTACGTCGTCGTCGGTTAGGACCGGACGACCTCTAACCTCCGATGACGTCAGCCACGCCGTAGGAAAAGGTGGTCCATACGTCTTCATTACCGCCGGATCACATTAGAGGGGGAAACGATTTCGCTAACGAGTCCCCGGCGACCGAACGTATGGGATTACCAGACGTCTCGCTTGTCACTCGCTCTATCCCCTGTGGGATCGTCGCTTGTCACCTCCCGACTGTCGCACTCACTCGGTCACGTTCGTTGCCTTGACGACCGCTCCGCTTTCTCCTCCCGTCTTTCGGCATTACGTTGGAAAGCCGAATTGCGTTCGGCTGCATAAATCGCGGTTATTAAAGGCATTCGGTTCGAAGAACGAGACGTTTCGCTTTCTTAATGGATATATTACGCGATTAATTCCTTTCGACGCCACGTTCCACCCAAATGTACCGTACGTTGTCCGAGTGGTGACGAAAAATTTCGCTTCAGTGCCGGGTCCGAGAGAAAATGCATTTAAAAAGTAGTCGACGAATATGATTTTGTGTAGAGTTTTATTAATGGAAGAAATATTTTCGCAAATTCCCGTTTTACCAACAATTTCCGTAGCTATCTCTCTCTGTTGCCAAGTAATTAATAATCGAGATGTTTTTCTGCCTTGGTATTCCTATGTCGGTCGCTTTTTAACGTCGTTTAGACTGAACAAGTGAGTATGTTGTTTTTTTTTGCGAATTTGTATTTACTTATTTTTAGTCTTCTCCGGAAAACTAAACGGCGAATTACATTCTCCCGATTAGGATAGATGTAGATTGTACAGGTGGGGACAAAGCCAAAAGTACTTCAACTTAAAAGAACAGTGCGCGCTAGGTTGGTATACCGGGGCGTATTTTCTCCAGAGAGACACGCTTCTTTAGTTTCGTCCATCAGAAAATTAAACATATTTCATATAAATCGAACGCGTGGAAGATTTTTCTGCAGCTTAATTCAATAATGGGCTCTGTCTACTCAGTCCGAAACCCTGTGTGTGAATAATAATAATTTTCCATCGAATGATAAATCTGCGACCGCTCCGATCGAAATAAAACTTTATGGGAATTTTTATTATTCGGTACGAAAATATTTTTCTTGACAGAGGATATGTATAACAATAAATAAATAAATTAAATGATCGTAAAATATTACCCGGCGGAGATATCCAATGTTCGAATTGGTTAGGAATGTTTCCAATGCGATAAGGATTTTCAGACACGATTTTATAGCCGTCGTGAGGTGACGTAAGTAAAGTAGTCAGTTTGAGACGAGTGCCGAAAATATCTCTGTCACACTGTCGTCTTTATTAGTGAGTAAACATAATATTTATCTATGTCGTTCTCGGTTGACTGTCTCGACTCTAAACTTATTTTTCTTCTTACTTTATGTAAGCGGTAAGAAAGTACTAGGACGTTTTTACGAATAGCGATAATAATCGAATTACTAGTAAATTTAGTAAAGGAAGCGAGTAAAAGTTTTATAATATACATATTCACAGATTTGATTACCATTATGTAATACAATCGTAATCTTTGCTTATAATTTATCAAAGTGATAAATTGTGCTGACGTCACGTTTAAGTTATATAAGTCTGTACCGAAATCGCTCGTTCATTCATAAAATCGCATTTATCATCCGCGTATAAGAAGTTAATTATAGAACGTGCCCTTTGTCTTGTAATGTAATCTAGATTATATTTTTCTAGAATATTTTTATTTCTTCATTTAACCGAGTGCGTGATTATTAATATACTGTAGAAATTGTTTTCGTAAGGCAGTGTTTTTACTATTGGAAATCTTGGTTTGTCTAGAAAGAACTAAGCTTATTACTACAATAAAGCATTTGGAGGAAGTAAATTAGTAAAAACGTCAGTTTTTATTTGGTGTTTATTATTAACAATAAATTTTCTACTTAAATAATTTGAAAACTCTCTCGTATATTATTTTCTTTAAAGTAAATTTTGTTGCATTCTTATATGAATGGTTTATATTCAATAGATACTGTTAACTATTAAAGTATTTAATTACTATAGTAATGCAGTAATAAATACATTACTGTAATATTAAATACAATAAATTTATTATTCTCTTCTCTAACTGTAATTAAATATACGAAATAAATCGTTCTTTTGTAACTATATATATAATAAAATGAAATGATAACGAAATATTTCGTATGTTGTAACAGATGAGGTTATAAACTATTCCATTTCAGAAACTTGACTTCGGTAGGCGTATTTTTGATTACTTTTGACACGGAATATAACCATGACTGAGATATTTCTTCCGTCTTAATTATGTTGTAATACTTTCGTTTAAAAAAGGCCATATTGTTAATAATTAGCTTTACATATAAATTTATAAATGAGATTTAAAAATAAAAAAAAAATAAAAAGACAGATTCTCGGTTTTATGACTTGGTAGATTTTTGGAAAATCGTCGTAAAGCGATCCGTCACCTTTCCTTTAAATAATGTGATAAATTAAGTTCTTCAAAATTTTAAGTTTTAATTGTGTAATACAATAAAGAAATAACAAAGAGAAAAATGCATTTCATATATGGTCATAATTAAAAATTCCAGTAGTGAAAGCTGGAGTTGCAAAACGTGAGGTCGTAAAGAGGAGAATGATCTGTTTCAATAATATATATATATATATATATATATATATATTCCATCTATCTCGAATATAAAAAATAAGTATTATTATTCTCTTGTAAAACAAATCCTGTTGTCTGTATTTTAAAAAAATTGGAAACAATTGCAGTAATTATTAAATTAGGATACATCTTAATTTAAATTTATGTATGAAGATTTGTAAAGAAATAAATCACACGCCGACTTAATTACGTAATAATATAATTAAAGTTTAATTACTTACATTATTTTTTAGAAATGAAAGTAAATTTTGATATAACTCTATTTTAAAAAAAAATTCAAATTGTTATTTTCCTTTCAGGGTACTGACGCAGAGTTGGATGTGTTCGAAACTACAGCGCATAAAAGTAAGAAATCTCTCCTTTTCAATATTAAATTATTATTACTTAAATATATTTACTCATAACCGAAATGACAAATTTTAAGAGGAAAACACGCATTGATATATTTTCCTCCCCTCTATCAATTAAAACTGAGTCGAAAATTTGTTATCTGGGGATGCCAAAATGAGATATTCAACGGACAATTTCTTGACGAATATATTGTCGAATTTGTGCGCGTACCAAATGAAAAATAGCATTTGGCCTCGACTAATCTTTAACAACCGAATCGAATTTCAATTAGAAGTATTATCACGTTCGAAATTTCGTCGCTGTCTAAAAGTCGTCGATAGAATTTTTAATATTTAATAGCTGTTAAGAGTAGTAATTTGTAATTTTAAAAACAACTCTTTTTCTGACGTTAATAAGTGGATAGCACTTATAATTTATTATCATTTCATTTTTTTATGCGTCTGTCTATTCATTTCATACCTACTTAATTATAATATATTCCTGTTACGTCCGAGTAGTAATAGCTAATTCTAACACGTATCGAGTTTCCTTTATGTAAAAAGAAAATGTATATAAACTATAATATATATGTAATACTTTTTCTACAGTTTGTTAATAAGTGTACTTTCGTATAATTTTTTACGTAAGTGTATACAAGCCGAATGTATACTTTATTCGCGTATTTTTCTATTATTATTATGCCAAGGGGATATCGAAAGAAAAATTGCTTTATTTATCTCAAATTAGTTTTTTAAATGAAATTTTTACTGGAAAAATAAACAAATAAATAGCAAGTTTTTAAAATTTGCAAGTTACAATTAATTAAAAATTTTAAATATTTGTTTATATATATAACGAATGTTATTAATAAATGTTTTAAAAGAAAAAAAAATGTTTGAAGAGATGAAAAAATAATCATAATATTTACTTTTTATGAATCAGTTTTTTTAAACATAACCTCTAAAGTAAAAATGATAAAGTAAGATAAATTTCTCTATTTATCTGTATTTTTTTTTTTTTAATATTTGACAAAAATTCTGCGATATTAAGAAAAATTAGTAAAAGCATTAAGATCAAAACAACTTTTTATTACGGTAAATTAATGGGGGAGAAATTTTTAAAGTAACGCCATTTCTGTTGGTTTGAAAAATCAGAAACGAACGTTTGTTGTGGGGATGGCCGTCGCTCCTGCAATTATTGGAAAGGGCGGATAAAATTTCTCTCCCGCAGATTTCTTGCTATCGTCAACGATAAGTCCACTCGAAGTGCCGACGTGCTAATAAAGAGAAGAGCAAGTTGTTTGTCCTTCATTTAAACATCGAGATAAGGAACTGCGGGTCAAGTGGCTGTGAACAACGACTCGATGAACTTACCAGCGATAAGACGCCTCGTTCTCTACGTAGTTATGACAGATGTATACTTTTATTTATATTTCCTTCCAGAAGAAAAAAGTCCTATATAAATCTTCGGCTTTTTAAGGCCGTTATGGGGGAGGGGAGTGTATTCATTCCATTCCTTAATTAACGTCCGTAATTTTTGGTATTATTTAGATACACAAAATGAATTTTAAATTAAGCAAAGCCTAAATTTTTTTGGCGATTTATACATGTGTATATAATTTTAGTTTATATTGTTGCTAACGTAGGAAACGTTGCGGGTGCGATATTGGCCATTCATCCGCTTATTCTCTGGCTTTTCGTATTTATCGGCCTTACGTATTAAGGTCAGAGTCGACAATTATAACGAGTCTACGAGCTGTCAGTATAAATAGTGCCAGACCACTCGCTTTTAACACCAACACTTCAAGTTTTATGAGCTTAGTGTCAGGTTACGTCGACGAGCCGAACGGGAACGTCGCCAGCTGGCTTGACACCCAACCTGCCATCTGCCGGGGTTAATTCTAATTATGTCACGAGTCGGGATCATGCGAGATGATTTATGATTTATAACTATGACAAAAGCTATTCGATATAATATTTTTTGTCGTATTTCCCATCGAATAAAAGATATAATTAGTAATTTTTTAACGTATGCCTTTGACGGGTCGACTCCATCAATCAATTTAATTAGACTTACGTGCCAAAAATACGGGAAGTGTCCTATCGGTTTCGTCAAACACTCGATGCGTTTTTCGTTAATAAAAATGTGTTACTATTACGTTTAATGGTTCCGACAATTTATAAAAACGAAGCTCTTTTGTTCCGTTTGTCTTTCGGAAATTTCTTTTTTATTTATTTATTTCTTTTTTTTAATTTTAATTACGTCGTCGTTCTACCAGCGGGAAAACCGCACGAAACTCGAAAACGCAATTTTAATTTTCGTATACAAGTCGTAACCATGTTTAACGGTCTTATGTTTTTATTTTATTCCTCGAAAAAACTGTTATTCGTGACCTATCGACTCGATCCACGCTTTTGCGTTTTTGAAACGATGATTCTGACTCGGAAGAAAAAAAAGGAATAAAAGAAAAAAAAACTAGTCTTTCCTGTTTTCGACCTTCTAGAAATAACCCCGGAAAAAAAAGTAAAAGAAGAAAAAATGCGATCGGAGCGAAAATGGAAAAAAAAGGCAAAATGCTGGCTCTATCAAATTCATGGCGGCTTCTCTTCGGTAAGCAAGTAAGAAGGGAATCCGATCGATAACAGAACATGCACCACACTCCTCCCTCCTGCTCTTATCGATCGGGGACAGTCCCTGCGGCCTGTCCACCGGCGACAACAAGTCAAGTGTATAAGTTGTTATTCCCCTTCTTTCCCCTCCGCTGGTTGAATTGAGAAGCAGTCGGGACTTGTCTTGTGTGTGAAAGAGAAGTTATACACCGTCGTTATACCTCTAAATAGAAAGTAGTCGGTAAAAGCATTGAAACTTATAGAATGTCATCCAAATCTCTTCTTTTTTTTTAATATTATTGCTGATATTAAACTGCTGGTGGAATAGCATTCTTGATGAAGAACATAACCTAATGTTCATTTGATGTTTCTTCTAATGTTTAGTATAATAATAATAATAATAAACATTTGAGATTTTTACCTCAATTTTTTTTTTATAGTCTATACAGCTACAATAAAATATTATTTAAAATTGTCAAAATTAATTTAATGGAACTATCTACTGATATATTTTTTTAATCCTTATGTATATGTAGTCTTATAATACCTTTATATGGCTGCACTAAATATTCTGATATATACTACTATTCTTTTGTCACCAAATAAATATGCTTTTGCTAAAATTAAGAGTTTGTAGAGAATATTCAAGTGTCATTTCTTTATTTCTTTGAGAATTTTTGGAAAACCTGTAAAATCAATATGCATTTTTACACTTGGAAATTCAGAAACATTATAACAATTCTGGTTTTATAATTTTATGAATAATGACTGAATATTTAAAGCACCAATTAAGTTGAAAATGTATAAGTAAAAAATTAAATTTAGACCGTCTGCATAAATTATTCAAAAGATTTTGATACCAATTAAATAAAAAACTAAACTATTCTGCTTAACTACTAATAAACCTTTTGTAGATGTAATATTAATATTTCAAATAAATGATTATCAATTTACTGTTTCAAAACATCTGTAAAATATGCAATATCTTGTTTGTATCAAAAATTTAAGCTTAAATTTAAATTTTCGTTAAATGAGAGATTTTTAGTTTCTGCTTTGGACATCCAATGAAATCTATCATGCTTTATAATTTGTCAAATCTTTTTTAACATTTTCTGCTAATTTATTCGCATAAAAATCTTTTAAAAATAAAGAATCAATGAAGTTTCAGTTATTATATTTATTTTTCTGTAATTAAATTGTATTAAAAAATGGGTAAATAAACTTATTAATAAGAAGTTGATATATGATATGAAGCAGATAATTTTGAAACATTAATAAAGTAAATAATATACTAATTTGATAAAGTAATATTAAAAAATTTTCAGATTTTAAAAGATGCATTTAATTAATTTCTCTCATTTACTTTACTTTACTATCGAAGTTAATCTTTACTATTAGAATTGCCCATAAATATTTTTCAATACATTTATTCTTATCACTTTGTTGCGTATAGTTATAATTCAAGACAATGACATTTTTTTTTATTGGGGACAATAGTTATAGATATAATTTATTAAATATTTGAAATGTTAAAATAAATGAATAAATTATATAATTTTATGTAATAGTTAAAGGACAAAAAGAAATTGAAAATACATTTTATGACTTGAACCATATGCTACTTTTACATTTCATTCCTTAACATGTTTATCAATACTTTTAGTGTTTAATATACTTTACATTTTCTCTCTGTTTCTAATAAAATTCAATTGTAAAATTTTATAAAAATTGTTATTTATTTATTGAAAAATGACTTAATTTGCTAATGTACAAATATCAGAGGAATCCTCTGATATTTGTACATTAAAATTTCTACGTGTAAAAATTTTAAATCGAAAATCATTTTTAGATATAATTGGCTCAATATTTTGTATCAAATCAAAAACATTAGAATGGGCATTTATAATGATTATATGGTCTTGTATTTTTAGAATAGGAAGATGAGCTCAAAAATTAGTTACAAATTTGGTAACTAATTATTTATTTCTTAATTTATATAACATTTTGAATTTCCTAGTAGATAAATTATTTATTAATAGAGAAAAGGTATGAAACTATCAAAAAATAATGTTGAAGTTGAAAAGAATCTCTGCTCACTTGTTTAATTCACAAATCTCTTAGAAGGATATTAACGATCGTGTTACCTTCCTAGTTTTGATTTAATATTGTTACTAAATCTTCTGTTTAAATCTCGTAAGCTAGTCTCAGGTTATTGCTTAATTAGAGTAAAGCTTCTACACTTTAAGTAGAATGTAGATAATTTCTGTTTCTGTACTGAAATTTGAAACAGTTATACTTGCAAATAATTAATGTTGACACATGAACTCTCCATTAGTATCAGTTTGTGTTTCAGAAGCTCTGCACTTAGTAAACAAGCAATAATTATCTAATTATACTTAAGAAATTAAATGAAATAACCAAAGAAGTTGTAAAATATGATATTTTTAATATCCAAAAGGTATTCAACAATTTTTCTTTTGAAAATGTTACTGTTGTGAAGGAAATATGTTATTTAAATTGGGAAAGCTAATAACTCAACTGATTTATTTATCAAACATTTTAATATTTAAATTATATTCATAAACATCCACTTTTTTTAATAGTAAATACATTATCAGTAAATATAATTATTGAAGTTATAAATTGAGAATTTTATAGTACATATCTACTTAAAACTGGAAGCATATCTAGAATGGTTTGCTTTTAGTAATCATTTGAAACTAAATTAAACATTTGAAATTAAAATTATTTATAGAAGAAATTAGATAGTCGACAAAATTAGCAAATACAGATATTCTGAAGACAGAATATTTTTACAGTAAATATGACAGATATTACTTTTGAATCTTGTAAAAAATTTTTCTGCCACTTCATTGAAAATATAATTTTCTTAATCTCATAGTAATAGCTAAGATATTTGCAAATTATTATTATGTCAATTATTTGGTTGTTAAACATAACATTATATTATTGTTAACATTCTACAAAATATCTGGTTACTGGTGCTGAATATCATTTTGTCAATATTGACAGACTTAATCTTTTTCACTATTTATTTGTAGTTGAAAATTGCCATTTTTACCATTTTATTTACAGTAATTTTGTTTTAGTTTTTAGTAAAATAGAGTGAAAACTATAAAGGTGTTTTTATTATTATTTTTTTCATGCTGAGGAGTAATATGCACCTAAAGATGATATTATAAATTTGACAAAAATGTTTACATAAAAATGAAGGACAGCACCATTTTTATTGCTTACATTATATAATATAAACAAGATTGTCGTGTATTAACTCTTACGTAATATTTATAATAATCAATGTTCTTATTAAATTTTTTCAAAATCTCTAAAAATGAAATTAATTAAAATAAATCTTGCATGCAACACAACTAACACTAAAATAGTCTGTATCATTTTTCTTATTAGAACTGATATAAAATGTATACATAAAATAAGTCAAAACATAACAATTTCTGTATCAAATTCAGTAATGATAAGTGCTTTATCAAAAGAATTATTTTTTTAACAAACTGTTTATGTTGAATGTGGAAGTTTACAATTTTTAAAAAATAATCTAGTGGGTCAAAAGTTTGTATAACATAGATGCTTGGTCTGGTTTATACAATCTTGCATTCACAACTTCAGAACCCAAGACAGTCTGAATAAAAATACTTTACAACTTTTGTTGTTAGAAATCTAATAAAAATCCAACTTATTTGTCCATTAGATAATTTATTTTTTTATTTTTCTTCATCTTTTTTTTAGTTTATGCTTAAAAACTGTAACTTGCATATTGAAAAATAGTAGTGTTTATAGTGTTTGCGGCACCTCATTGATACTGAAGCAATCAGTTTTTTTACTTTAAAATAACAATAAATATATAGTAATGCATATCACATGACTTCAATGGCAGATGGTAAAAAGCAGAAAAATTTTAAACTAATATTGGAAACATTTCAAAAAGTATAGAGCACACACCAAAGATAATTACACATCAAAATTAGTTATATTGAATTCATAATTTCTAGTGAAAATAAGAAATGTAATCAGGGTTGTGGAGAGGGAGCTATATATTTTTCCCTGGGCCTAGAGAAAACAGGAGTTCCTATCCATATAAATTAAGGTTTTGACTAACAAAAACTAAAATCTTTAAAAGTACTTTTTATTAATAAAGAAACAATCTGTAACATTCTATTTTATTTGAATAAAATAAATACATAGAGAGTTTCATTTATTCAAAACAATAATGGCAAAGGGGCTCACTCTACTCCTGGATCCCAAACAAGCTCTCAATAACCCTGAACTTAGTGATTCTATACTTTTTCTATTCTTCCTTTTGGAACAACATCAAGTATAAATCATACTGTAATTTGTGTAATTTGTATTAAGTATATCAATTAAAAATTACCAATTACCCATTTCCCATATTCCATTTAACAATTTTTGAAAAGCTAATGAAAGAAGAATGGTGTAAAACATTAGGTAACCAAAGTAATTGAGTAACATTCCTTGAAAAACAATGGGACACATGTTTTAGAACCCCAGAATCTGCCTTGAGCAGCACCCATATTCTCAAAATCCTAGATACACTAGATGCATTACTATTCAACTTTTTTTTTAAAGTTGTTTTTTATTCACATTTCTAGTGCATTTTAACTCAGTACTAATTTTCACTTTTGGTTGGCAAACAAGAATCATAAATCTTAAAATATAATTTATATAAATTTTGTAAAAATACAGAAATATGAATCAATATTACCGAGTGAGTTAAAAGTCACTTAACACCCTGATAAAATCAAACTGAATTAGGTTGGGAAAAGTTTGACATGATAGAAACATATTATGTCTAGAAGCAATCTTCTTTGTGTATCAGACAGCTGCCATCTTGAATTCATCACAAAATTTATAAATGGGAATGAGATCATGAGATACATGAAATGAGGAAATGAGGCTAGAATTTCAAGAGAAATGCAACAATTCACTTGTTTTCTGCCTAACTTAATCTGTTATGATGAAATGAATCTAATCAATTTCTCCTTTTATAGGCATGTTAAAATAACATTAGGATGCCTCTAATGAGTGAGGAACGAATTCAGATTACCCTGATTTCTGGGGAAAGAAATTCACATGGCACGTAAATCACGACTTATCTTTGACTGGTCAGTCTCCCAAAACTTTTACAGCAATTGTGCAAATGCCGCATGTGACACAAGGGTCTATAGGGATGATATTGATTAAAATTATTTGCAAAATCATATGAGCATCTCTCCTCAACCAACAGGTTGATCTGGATTTGTTCTTTTCTCATAGGTGAATGCTAATGCTATTTTTTTACACCTAGAAAAGGAGACATTGGTTAGGTTAATTTCTTCATAATTCTAGCCTCACTTTATGTATTGTATAACCCCATTCTGATGATGAATCCCATTTTGAGACGAATTAAAATAGTGGCCAACTGATTGACACCCACAAAGTTGGTTGCTTATGAGCATAACATGTTTCTATTATGCCAAAATTTCTTGTCCAACTCAGTTTGATTTTATAAAGGTGTTAAAGTGACATTTAACTCACCCTGTATATTAGTTTTGATCAAATTTCACCAAAGTAAAAATCTGAGAGAGGGTTTTCAATTTAATGGCAATGTTAAATTCTGTTTCCATGGAACATCAACATGAAAAATATCAAAACAACAAGGAAAAATACATTTTGCAAGTTTACAAGAAGTTTATGAATTATTCAGATAGTTAAAAAATATATATATATTGATAATTTTTGTTAAAACACCAGATGCAGGTAAAGAACATACTGATTCCACATATAGGCTTACTAAATCTATTTGAATTGATACTAATAAATATTAGTGAGTACTACTTCACATATTGCAAATTATTTGTATTAAAACACCAGATGCAGGTAAAGAACATACTGATTCCACATATAGGCTTACTAAATCTATTTGAATTGATACTAATAAATATTAGTGAGCACTACTTCACATATTGCAAATTATTTGTATTATGGGAATGAATTAAACAGTACTATAGAAGTATTTCTAGACTAAATGATGATTATCCCATTATTTTATGTTTGGATGATGTGTTTAAATAACCAAAAATGATTAGTGGATGGGTCTACAAGTAAAATCATAAATCAAGTTGCTGCTGTCATATTTATAAAATGATAAAGTTAGCAGCTGTTGCCCTAATAATTCTTCTTACTAAAATAAATAAATGAACTTATTAAAAAATTCAAACTGTATAGATGACATCCTTGAATTATGATAATCCCCTGTTTTGTAGTTTTAATATTTTTTATTTTATAATAACAAATACAGTTGTAAATCATTACAAAACACTGTTCATTAATAAATATTAAAGTTTCTTAAATAAAATATGTACCAACAACAATTTTCTTAATAATGAAATTGATATAAATTTTTTAAACAGATTAAATTTACTTATCAGTTTTTGCAGATTGATTATTTATAATAAATTATTTAAATTAAACCCTTAACTTTAAAATATTGAGTAATATATACAGATAAAATACATTACTTCAAGTGATTAAGATAAATTTTGTCAGTGTATAGTTATTTCTATATTTTATCTTTGATTAATTGAGAAATTTCTTACATACTCTCACACTTACACACTCACATACACATGTAATTATTATGAACTTTTTAAAATTCTAGTAGGAAAAAAATGTGTTAAATTTTTTAGATTTATCAGAAGTGATATTAAATAGCTTTTCATAATAACTTTAAAATAAACAAAATATCACATTATTAAAACAAACTAGAATGTGGACATCTGTACAAACACTTACTTTTTATAATGGCAAATGTATACATGTGCGTGATAAGAGAATAAATCATATTCAAAAATTAATTATTTTGCCAAATGGCAAAAACAGCTTGCAGTTAGTTACCTGCAGTAAATTTGCATACTGTCTAGTCAATTTGTAAATTTCTACTGTTCTTACTTATTAGTATACACCTGTAATGACTAAGCAGTTAGAATTTCTGCAAAATGTTTAAATAATAACTGTTGTTATATGCATTGTGTAAAACTACAATTAGTAATTCAGTATTAAATTCATATATTATACAATAGTATAATCCATATAGTACAATTCCATCTTAGATAATTTTTTAAAATTTTCTCTAAAGTCATGTATGTATTGAACTGTTTTGAATTATTTGTAGTATTTTAAATATTTTGTGTGTTTTGCAAGTTTCTTACAATCTTTTAAAATGTGTATCATTAAAAAAATATCATTAGAATTATACTAATAATATCTTGACGTTAAAAAGTGGATATGCTATATATATTTCTGACAACAATGAACTTCTATTCAATTGCATTTGAACAGTTAGTTTTTTTACATTGGTAATCATGCTTTTATTATAAATTCAAAACCATAAACGGAATAATTTAAAAAAATTCTTTCTTTGGTTTGTAGTTTGAAGTATTAAGACTTCAAACTACAAGATGCAAGTATTAAGGAGACACTGAATAAAGTGGACTAATTTTATTTATACTTTGTAAAGCTATTGAATAAATATTTTTAATATTTACTTGATATTTATGTAATACATACCGTATTTTACGGACTATAAGACGCACCTTAATTTTTAAGCAATTTTTTTAAAAAAAATACCTATAAGACGCTACGAACTATAAGACGCACCTGAATTTTGGAAGCAATTTTTCGAAGGAAAAAGTGCATCTTGTAGTCCGTAAAATACGGTATATCTTTATTAAAGCAATGAAATCACTTTAATATGCAATAAACAAACATTTAGGATTAAATTAACTTATTCTGTGGTGTGTATTATTAGAGATTTGAGTTGATTGTTTGTTTATTTTTTTACAAATTTTAATTATTTAAAAATAAGGTATTAATAAGATTTAAATTTTTTTTCAGATTTTTCTGCCAATAATAGTAGTTGTGATAGCCCAGCCTTCCAGTCAAATCAGAATAGTAGGTCTTCTCCTCCTCCTCTTCTTTCATCACTTCATCCATCACTCAATGGACCTTTGCATCCTGAGCCTTCTGCTGCCGTGGCGGCTGTCACGGCCACGATAAGCGTGGCCAATCCTGTTGCTGCCACGGCCATACCGACGGCTACGAGTCCAAGGGAGCCATTGGTCTGTAGTCCTCCTCCACCTGTATCGGTTGCTTCGTCAAATTCTGGTGGTATTTTGCAGCATTCGCCTCCTTTCTTCCTTCCTTCTCATAAGGGAGATCATTCTGTTAACAGTGCTAATAGGGAAAATAGACAACATCATCCACCATCTAGAGTTTTCAATCATCCCCCTGTAGTGAATAATAAATTGACGTCAAGGACTCACGATCATTTTCTATCAAACCACACAACTGTGCCATTGCTGTCAAATTGTCTAAATCACACTCCAACAACAGTGACGGTAAACAGTACTCCAAAGCCACCGACTATTTGTATCAATAGTGGTAAAACCACGACGATTACTGGCACCGAAGTGCCATCTTTATATACTCTTCCTCATCCGACAACACAGCAACAATATACTCAGAGGTCGCCGTCACCGTCCATCCCTTCTGCGGTCGTTGTTACATCGTCGGTGACACCATCCTCATCTGTAACTCCCGTTTCTACTCGTGTATCTGTTACTATTACGACTACGACGCCATTGGGACATAGAAGTGCAAGTCCTTTGGTTGTGACAACACCTCATCCAAATACACCTACACCAAACTTGGGCAGGGACAGTCATAGTGCCCACAGCAATAGTAGTTTGTCTAGTCTCAGTCAACTGAGTCAATCATTCCACAATAGTAACAAAGAGGGTACGAGTGGAAGAAGTCGTAGCAGTTCGCGTAACAACACACCATCCATCAGTGTGGCCTCTACCTCATGCTGTACTTATAGTGCTGCTACTCTTACTAGTCTCGTTTTCTCCAAACCTCATTCGTGGGTCAGGTGAGTAAATTAAATTAGTAATCTTCTTTATGGAATGGTATAGCAAAATTAGTTATCATTAAAATATAAATGAAATTTTCATAATGTACGAGTATATTGTCTAAAATGATTTAGGTTCATCATCATATTACTAATTAAATATATTTTTTTAATGAAAATAGCTGATTAAAATAATTTATAAATATGCAGTATGTTCAAAACTGAAATGATCTCATAATCCTGAATATGTTGTAAAATAATTATAACAATCATTTCATGGTAATTTTTAATATAAATTTATTTTTCTAAATATTCATAATATGACGTAAATAAACATTTCTGATAGGACAAATGATTGCATCTTTTACTGGGACAAATGGGAACCACAAAACTGGTTGTCTTTTTTCAACATTCTCAACATCACTACTCTAAATACTTTATGGATACATATGAACCAAAATTAGAACGGAAAAAGAGGTTTAGAGAAAAAACTTCCTCTAAACCTCTTTTTCTGTTTTCTCGTATCTCTTGGAAGTAGGAAAAAACCCTGGTGAGGAAGTTCGAAAAAATACTAAAACTACTGCACTACCAAAGAAGGGATGAAAACTTGGCCTGTGCATTATTTGACCTAGGTAAAAAGACAGGAAGCATTCAAGTCATTTTTCTAAATGTACACACTTTATGTTCTGAACATTGCTTTGTATTGAATGTGCTCAAAAATACAATAATGAAACTGTCAAAAAGTATCTTCTTGACAGGACAGTTCCCGAAATAGTTTATTAAGAGTGATTATGATGAGGAAGAAGAAAGATTATATATCTATATATAGATATTTTTCTATTTATATATAATAAAACATAAATATGTAACACAACATTTTGTAATTTCAGTGTAAATCAAAATTTAAACTGTAAAATCAAAAAAAAACCACTTAAATATATTTTTAGAAAGTATTGGGATCAGTCTAGACCCCATGGTATTCAGTGTAACAATAAAAAGTTGGCAGTGATGATATTCGAAATAGTTAACAAAGGGTTCGCTAGCAGAAAATTTTTCCCTGACAATCACCGACAAACGAAATGGAAGTTTTGGCTAGAAATAAATACAATACCTTTTCTTGCAATATATCTAATAATCAGTGGCGTATTTGGAACGTAAGGGCCCTGGGCGAAGACCAGGTAACAATAGTATATTAGTGCTGTCTACCTTTTTTTTTTTTATTATTATTATTTTAGGCAGAGAAATTTTTCACCCCGAATGGCACTGCTGATAATAGACAGAAGTCTTCGTCTCTCGAAATACAATATCCTTTTTATTTCGCTGTCCATAGCCCGACATGTCTTCCATGGCCAGCTTGTATTATCTCGCGCGCGTGAGATTGTGGGATCTCTCTTATGACTGGATCTAGTTTCGAGAACTCTCTCGAATCGATTGCGATTAAACCTCGTTTCAGTCGAGATTGAAACGGTCGAGAGAGATCGCACCAAGACATAGTCCCCGACCTTGCTCACATCTAGATTGAAATGCTCGGTGTGAACGGGGTATAAGGCTCTAGTTTAGTAGTGTTACAGAGTATAATATGTATATTTTAATATATTTAAAAAAAAAAAAACAAAACCACTGAGAAATGTTCTGTGTGTTTAACAAGGTTCGGGAAACTGAAAATTTTAACAACGGGTTCGGCCGAGCCTGTGCGAACCCGCTGAATATCACCACTGAAAGTTGGTAGTACAAGGGTTAAGATATGCCACGTGACTGTCTTTAAGTCTTAAAACGTTCTGTTGTGAAATTATTTCAAATTTCACAAACATTAATGTGGAAATATTTGAAGAATATTTATCTTTGTCAAGAATTTTAAAATACTTCTTTACAAATATAGGTGAATTATTTAAAATGTTTTTGGACTATCCAAAACATCTGAGAAAATTTTTGCCCATTTTAATTATTTTATTTTGAAAAACAATAAAATGAGCTATCAAAATGTAATATTCCATATTAATCAATCAAAAAGGAAACTTGCAAATGTTTTAAAATAAACAAATAAAATATAAAATGAAAATCCATAAACTTAAAAGAGGTATAAGATGTGAGGCAAAATAGATGACAGATATGCATGAATCTGCAAATATAGGAAATCAGCAAATAGCAAGTCATCACATTGAATGTGTACATTGGTCTAGTTCAAATATTAAATCATTGATTTTCAAATAATCCATCATTTTTTTTTCTATTTTTTTCCCCTTCATCTTCTTTATTATATTTAAGTAATTTCAATAAATCATATTATAGATTTTTATTAAGCTGCTATAGAGCTGAATTTTTATTTAAATAAATTCTTTATTTTGCTAATTTTTACTAATAGAAAAATATCAAACACAAATAATGACAATATTTCCGAATAAAATTTTTATTTTGATATAAATTGTCTATTTCATATCAACTTTATTAACCTTGTATAGAGAATTCATAACAAAATAAATTTACAGAAAGAAAATCTTAACAGAATTCTCAGTGAAGATTTCAAGTAACATTGGCTGTTTTTATTGCTTATCTCTTCTAATATAATTATATATGTTTATAAGTCATTATTTATTATAATGTTTGCTTTATTCAAACTATTCATTTGTATGTTATAAATGCAACGATAAAAACTCTTTTGATATTTTCAAGCAATGTATTTAGATAATTTGTACAATTATCTTGTTACATTGGAACAAAAGAATCATTTTTTTCATTTATCTGATTTTTCAGAACAATTGCAATATCATCATCTGAAAAGAATAAACATTATTATAAATAGCAAATTCTTAAAAAAAGCTGATCTCATTTTAATTACGTTTACCAAATATAATTTTAAAGAATGCAAATCATTATTATTTCGTGTTTATGATTTTCTGCACTTACCTTGCTCTTAAGGGAACTTTACAAATGGCAATGGCACTTGAGTGGTTTTCTTTATTATTTTTATTTTTGCATTTTTTTAAATTCCTAGTACTATTATGTACTTAATAAATGATGCAAATATGTTCAGATTTTTATATACAATGGCAATTGAAAAGGGGTTATGATCTGCTAAGGTTATGTTATCTTTATGGCAATGATTTGGATCTTAAGCCACAATATTAGTAAGGTTTACCTATATTAGACAGTGCTAATTTATAAATATTTAAAAAAATGCCAATAATTCAGAATAACAAGAGAGTAACGGTTACTATAACTTTATCTGATTTATTATTCCAAGGCAAAACGAATTAAAATACAAATTTATATACATATATAAATTTTTTCCTTAAAAACAATGAAATTGAGTCAAGAATTCTCTTAAATACATTGGTCAAGTTGTTATAGTAATTAATGACTTTTTAAGAGGAAAGTTAAAATCTGATTAATATAAATATTTATATATTTCTAGTTGAAGTAAAAGTAATAAAATTTTAATACTGATTGATTTATGCAATAAGTACAAAGAAATGACTATCATAAAAGTATATTCTTAATTCAGAAGAATAGATATAAAATTGTTCTTTTTAATAATTGTAAATTTTAGATCAAACCACCACTTTGTAGACAATTTTTTACATATTTAGGCAGAGAAGAGCCTAGAAATAAAAGCTGACTCTACTGTGAAATATTGTTGTTCTTTAGTGCTAAAAGGACAAACATTGATGGCTTTTTGTGTGTCTTCTAAGCATGAATTTATTTGTTATTTTTGTTTAATGCTAGAAGTGGTTTTAGGCTTCATCTAGCATATAATGTAAAATTTCTATTATTAATATATTTTTGGCTCTATTAGGGTAAATATGAAATTAGTATAAAGTAGATTCAAATTTTTTTATTTTTTAACCTGAAATAGCATTTTTATAAGTTTATTCTAAAATAGTCAATGTGGACTTATCGGATTAATAGGACTATTACACTGGTGTATTGGTTATTAACACAAGGAGGAGTTAATAACCAGTACACAAGTGTAATAGTCCTATTAATCCGATAAGTCCAAGTTGACTATTTTAGAATAAAATACGAGTTAAGGACACTAAGGCAAGTAAATTTAGCATTTTTATAAATTTTGATCAGAAATTGTCATTTAAATTTAAGCATTTGTCTTCATAGATAGAAATTTTTATTTTTATCAGTTAAATAATTAATTTTATATTAATTTCTCTATATAAAATCTAAAAATTTTTGAGTAATTTTAAGGTTCCATAAAATTCAGTGAATAGAAATACCTTTATCTCGAAATGATTAACTCAAATAATAATAATAATATGACTAAGTTATGTAAAAATCCTCTAACAATTTCTGTAGGTAATATACGAAGTAATCAAGTTCCTCATTTTTTTTTCACCTTGTTGGGTGAATAGAAACTATAACTTAAAAGTCATGTTTGTTTCTATTTTACAACTAGAAAATTGAAAGAAAATGTTTTTTCTTTGAAAAAACTATTTATTAGTTACATAGGTCTATTATGTGCCATTAGAACTTACACAGAAATAAAACAGAGTTTTTACAAAACACTGCTCACTACTCACTTGGATAATCTGGAAAACTGATTATGTGAATATTTTTTAAAAGCTCTTTCATTTTTACTTAAGTAACTAAACTCGTCACAAAAACTTATCATGTTTTTGAAGCATACTGAAGAGCTGGAAATGGGTAGTGTTTCCTTAAGACATCTCCCACATATGAAGTAAAATCCATCACATCCTCAAAAATCTTGCTGTCTATGATATTCTTCTGTAGAAAGAGCTCCAAATATACACATTTTTCTATTTTTCAGACTTTGACAATATACAATCTAATGGAAAAGACAGTACACTTTCTTCATTATAATATATTTAGCATTGTAAGTGAGCTTATAAATTTTTACAGTTATGGAAACTGCTGGAATCTTTTTACTTTGGATACTCCATTATAGAGATGTCACCAAGTTTAAGAGAAGTGTCTTTACTAATACAATGTAATATAATATACAATAGATATTTATCTATTTCAGAGCTAGATGTTAGAATTCTTCAAATTTTAAGCTATTGGTATTAAAAAAAGTTGCATGAAATGAATAGAAACAGCCAATTTTGTTGTGTTTCTGTTTATCCCGTGAATTTAAAATCATTACACTGCAAAAATAGATCATGTGAGCATTTAAAACATGAGTGATTTCAATGAAAATTTAATGAAACAATACTAGGACAACACTCTAGTATAATTTGTTAATAAAGTGAGTTTTATAATATGACACTTATCAAATGTCAAAAACGTGTATTTAACCATGATAACATGCAAACAGGCTTGGCATCTAGAATACAGGACATATTCTAACATGCAACTGGACACAAAATGTATAATGGGAATTGTGAATTGTGTAGTGGGAATCCCATATTTGTGCAGTAATTGTCCAATTTCAAGTTTTATAAGTATTTGTCTTCTGGTTATGGTTATATTTCAAAGTTAAAATATTCACCTAAATTACGCAGTGTATATATTTGTCCCAAAAATAGAGTTAGAATGCTGGTAGGATTTATTGTTTGTATTGAATATATATAATAGATATTTTTTATGCAGCCGCAACATGCATACTTATCATCTAAAACTCTAATCCACAACCAAAGTGCACTGATTGTATACTAAATCATATCACATGCCGGCATACATTCCACACTGCATGTCTGGCAATTAAGATTGAACAATGATTGAAATTAATAAATAATTATGCAGATATAAGATTTGTATTATCATCTTTATTTTCCATTTATGTCTTCTAAAACAGCTCATTAATGCTGGGATGTGTCGACTCAGCCAAAACAAAACTGATATTTGTACTGTAGGAAAAATCCTTAGAATGAAGCTTGCTAGAATAGTGTTGTTGTTCTAACAAAAATATATTATCCACACTTCGAAAATGGTCTAAAGAGATAGCATAAGGAAATTTCTGCTTTGTTGGTTAATTTCTTTCAGTCTGTGACTTGTGACTGTTGAAACAATTGACAACCAATAACTGGTCTCCTGAGATAACTGACAACCCAGAAGTTTTTGTGGTTTTAGTTGCATATCTTTTCTTTGGAAAATCAGAGATTTTATAATACTTGATTTGTTTTATGTGATTAATATGGACACAGAGGCAAATAAAATATAAATCTTAGAAAATTTTCAAATTTATGTGCAATTTTCAATTCTCATCAGTATTTGAAGTGAATTATTATTATTTCTTATTCCTGAATGACAGAAATAAATAAAAGTTTTCAGAAAATTTGAATAGAATATTAGATAAATATTTGGTTGCACTCAAATACGTTGGAAAGCCAAGTAAAGTACATTTATTACACTTAAATATGTTTGTTACACATGAATATAAAAAGAAAGAAATGAATTAAATACAATGATGTAGAGCCGGGTAGCCCACATTGCTTCTAGACAATTAAAAAAAAATATTTATTTATGTTAAACAATTTGAATTGAAGGCAGGGAGAGTAAGCAAAGGATCATATTTACTTAAAAACCAGAGGTCCCATTTTTCTCAGAAAATCCACAACTTGGATGATTAATTAACTGCTTCCCAAAAAAAAAATTATGTTTTATAATGTATTTTATCTGTGTTCAATGCATTTTCTTAATTCTTAATAAAGTTCTATGTTTATTACTTTTTAAATTTACATGCATGTACAGTTGAACCTATTTATCTTAAATATCATGGGAATGCAGATAAATAAGATAACCATGAAATTCAAAAATAACTGGAGGTAAATAGTTAATAAAAATTAAGAACGTTTTTGACTAGTTTCACTGATCTTCCTCAGTTACAGAATATAACAGAATAGCAGAATAAAAATAATGTAAATACAAATGAACATAAATATAAATTCGAAAGAACAAGCATTTGAATTTCAGGACGTTACATTAAAAATAATAAAATACATTAACAAATAAATAAATAACTACAAATACATGTAAAATAAATAAAAATAAAAATCCATGAATAAATATGTTTGTTAATAAAACGACTACATAATTAAATTTCATAAATGGACTGCAATACATTAGACAGATTGTCCACATCTCTATGGTTGATGCATTTGGATTTTTTGTGAGCTTATAATTTTCTATTTCTCTAGATAACCTATAGTATGTATATTAGATGTGGTGAGTCTGATGATTTTTGCCTGCTTCCAGTTTACTTGTATGTCCTGAGTCTGCGTGTAAACTGCCAGTATTGTTGTGTTGTGATTTTTTTCAATTGCGCACTTATGTCCCCTGAATCATTGTAAATTGCATCCAATGGTACCCACATAGACCAGTTTTGAGTTGAAACATTGGTCATCTATTGGGATGGATCCCTGAGGCAGAATTGCAGTTATATGGTTTTTTTCATTCCTTGTGGGGTTATGTCGATATACCAAGGTGATATTAGCATTGGCTGCTTTCCTATGTATCGTCTTTAAAGTTGGGATATAATTTAATACAACTCTTCATTTCTGGTTTACTGCTGCATGCTTAGATTTTGATGCTTTAAAGGTTGCGATCAAATTTTGCACTATTTTAATTGGATAACCCTGTCAAATAAAAATGGACAGATAGAAAAGACAACTTTTCTATGTCATTCAAAAATTGTAAAACTATGCTAAAGCCTGCATACATGCGAATGGATTACACTTTGAATATACAAAAACTTCTAGACACACTGTAAATTATCAGCCTTACTTCTACTCAACGTTAGTGAAGAAAGAAATATAGCGAAATTAGCACTGTTCGGTTTGAGTAGAAGTACACTTTGAATAAAAAAAAAACATATCTTTTTCTCATGTGTTTGATTTTTTTTCATATTTTCTAAAATTTATGGGTGCAGCACTTTGTAAGAACTCAACTATTATTTGTATTTTAATTTAGGATGAATCTGATGTTGAAATTTTGAATTCCAAAAATGTTTATTTCGAATAAATGTTTTCTTCATATAGGCTTTCTAAAGTTATTTAAATTTTTATTTTATATTTTTTGTTACAGTTAGCTTCCATCATCAAGTTATTAATTTGTTTTAGAATCTTATCGAGTTGTACTGAACTAGCTATTAATTGTAAGTCTAGACCAGTATTTTCCAACCCATGTGCCATAAGAGTGCCTCAGGTGTGTCATGAAAATATCAAATATTTTTTAGAATTTTGAATAAGTTCTCTTTTAAAATTTCATTTATCTTTCATCTTTTTACTGTCAGCTGACTGAAGTGAGGAGGAGATATTCACTAAAATGCTGATCATTGCAAAATTTGCACCATCAGCATACTCAGAAATGTTTGGGTCTATGCTTATGCCAT
Source organism: Centruroides vittatus (assembly GCF_030686945.1). Classification (NCBI taxonomy): domain Eukaryota; kingdom Metazoa; phylum Arthropoda; class Arachnida; order Scorpiones; family Buthidae; genus Centruroides; species Centruroides vittatus. The sequence continues at coordinate 580,296 of NW_027122427.1, read as the reverse complement.
CATACCAACTCTTTGGAGCTTCTATAAACATTGCAGTGTACTAGCTTAAACACTAATACTAGCTCTTTGAGTATTGATTCAAATAGTCTTTTTATTTTTGTAGTATGCTAGATCAGTGTTCCGCAACCTTTTTCTACTTGCGGCACACCCATGACTCAACAAGGCACACCAAAATGTTATTCCCGTCAAAAACGTATGATATGATACTATTAATAGAATTACATAATGCTACTAATGTATTATTATTATTATTATTATTATTATTATTATTATTATTATTATTATTATTAAACAGACATGAACACCTGTGAGAAAATTTATTTTATATTTAATTTCTTAGAATACATAAAAATGTGTGGCTTGTAATAAAGAATAAACAAACGTCATCTTATTTCATCAGTGCTGCGGCAGAGAATGAAATACAAGCATAAGAAACACAGCAACTGTGATAAAAACATAAATAAAACTTGACAATTAATAGAATATGTAAAAGTTCATGTCACACCTTTCATCTTGTGACAGCACACCAGTGTGCCGCGGCCCACCGGTTGCGGAACACTATACTAGATAGCCAGATAGTTAAATTAATGTTAACTCTCTTAAAATCAAAATTTTAAAAAACTTTTAAAAAGCAGACAAATTTATAAAACAAATGTTATTACTATAAATGAAATTACTAAAAATATTAAACAATGCTAAAATAATTTCTATAGTTATGTCTCAAAATAAAAAAAGAGTTGTAATTAATTTTAAAAATTGTAATTAAGGGTTCAAAAAACGTAGGCAAAATGAAATAATAAATAAATAAATGTTAAAATTAATTATAAAAACTAAAACTAAATTAATACTAAATAAAATTAAACCTAAAAATTAATTAAAACTAAAAATAATAATTACAACTCTTGCCTTTACACCAAAACCGAAACTAAAAATAAAATTAAAACTAATTAAAATCAAATCAATTGAAAATTAAAATGTTTTTATAAATTGTTTAGAACTTGTTTTGAAATTTTCAATTTGTAAGTCAAATTAACTTTTACATTTATATTATTTGTGTGTGGCTGTGATGGAACATTTTGTTTTTATTATATATACAGATATAAAAATTAAAACTAAATCTGTATTCTGTGTATAACCAAAGGTTATTATCCAAAAATCAAAACTTAATATTTGCTATGGGAGCAAGTGAATAGCAGTCTCTTCAACTAAGTCTGAGTCAAAAGTGTGAAGCAACACAGTGGACCTACTTACATGCTGCTTCTTTGTAAAATGTTTGTTTCAGTTTTGGTGGAGACAGAACATTTTGCTTTTAATATATATACAGATTTGTAAAATTGTGTGTTTTTATCTTGGTAATTAGAATTTACTATTATCAAAATTTTTTAAAATCAACCATAATTTTTTTTAAATTTTAAACATTTTTACTTTAAAAATTATGGTATGCTGCAGGAATCTTCTTAATTCAAAATATCACTAATCCAAAAAGGTTGGGGAACACTGATCTAGACTAACGAGCTTGATCAATGCAGCAATATTACAAAAACTAATTACAATTCTACTAGTATATAAATAAAATAATCTAGATAGCTTGTAAAATTCAAACCTGTTTTAGTAGTTCATTTCCTTCCAGAATTTCAGTTTTATTCTTCTTTCTATCTACTTTTTATAATAATAATTGTGTTTTATAAACATAGATTTTATAACTGATTAGCTATTTATGGTTTGCCCATTTCCTATCAGTGATTAATCAGCCGAGATTGGCTGAAAAATTATAACAATTTATCATCAACATTTAAATTAAACTTGATGTCTGTTCAATTTATGAAATTTTGAGTTCATTCATTGTTGTAAATATGAGCTTTTTGTGATTTTGGTAGAAGGTGTTGACAGTGATTGAATCCTAAGCTCTAATAGGTATGAAGCTTTTGATATTAGTAAGTTACATCTCTGCAATAAAGTTAGCAGTATTGTTTATCGTGTGTGTTTTAATACACAGTTTAATTTCCAAACTTGTTCTAAAATATTTACTTACCTAATACCTTTTCATGGAATCAGAAAGAGAAAATAACCAATTTGACACACTAGTGAGAATTTTAAGTATAAAAAAAATATTTATTTATAATTTTATGTGCCGGACCTTACACTATTTTTTCAAACCAACATATTCTGCACATTGAAAGAATGTACATAATAATAATAATAAAATGTATAACATTTTAAAACAAGTATTGAAAATGGCTATCCATACTCAGATAAGAACAAATCGATGCTTAGCAGTTGTAATTATGTAGTTTGCTTAGATCCGACTTCAACCCTGATTTTAGGAAAACATCTGAATAATCCATAATAGTATAGAAAAATTGCCAGATTGAGAAAATCGTTACCAAATCATCAACTGGCTGATTTGTTCTCCCCATAGTTCTCAAAGCACACACAAAGTAGGTGACCCATAGAGCAGACCAAGTTGGCACTCATGAAAATCGATGACAACTGTATATCAAATGGCTATCTGTGGCAAATCATGTGGGGGGATGATGCTCTGTCTACTGTGGGTTAGTTTTATAGCACAGTAAAGTATATCCATTGCCATGTTGGAATGCCTGCTATGGCAAAATGATATGTAGAATGTGTAATAAAGGATTAGAGTATCAGATTGTAAAATGAATGGAAATCAATATATTGGAAACATTCCAATACAAAGATATATTGGTATTGGTTATATTTCTAATTATTATCTAACTAAAAGTTTTTTACATGGTTAAAAGGTAGTCAATTAATGGAATAAAAGGTTAAAAAATTTTGTTTTTGATGCAAATGTCCATATTTACATAAGCTTTGAAATTTCATCAAGACAAAATTTTAAATCTATTGCAATGAATATCAAGAAGTTTACAAAACTCCAAAAATAATTTCAAAGAAGAATTATCCAAAAAGAAACAGACTGATAATGAAACTATAATAGAACAACTGAATATTTTGAGTGACAAGGATAGTAAATTCAAACCAAATAGAAAAAAAGATTGACTGTTTTCGAATGTAGCACTGAAAGCAACAATGAATAAAATTTCAACTTGTTTTATTGAATTTCTACTATTTCTTCCATATAAATATCAGTGAAATTAATTTAAAATAAATATTTTTACAACATACCTGATCTTTTCTTTTGTATATTTTATTTTTTTTTATTTTGTAAAGGCAGACTCGATCTATGCAGTTTTCATCTGTGAAAAACTAGGTGCTTAAATCTATATTGAATGTGAATCTTATATAATTAAATATGTTGATTGCACTGGAAATAAATAAATTTGATTAAAATTTTTCCACTTAATAAAATTATTATTAATTATAAGACTGGTACTATAAGCAGTTTCAATAATTAAACTAAAGTATGTTTATAATTACATTTTTATCAATATGTTCAGGATCCTATATTTAGTAAACTAGTTTACTATTAATATATATACATGGTCCTGATAAAATTATGAATAACTAGTAATACTGTTGATGAAATTATTAATTTGTATTTGGATTGATGTATTTTTAATAATTTATTGATATAAACTTCTGCATGAACTGTTTTATTTAAAACAAATTTTAGAATGAAAACAATATGGAAGAATACAGATTTTGTTTAGAGAATTTAATAAATATCTGGTAAATCGAAACAAATTATGTTCATTTCCATGTGAAAATTATCAGTTAAATAATTAAAGTAAAAGTAAAAATTTGAGGGTTGGTTGGTTGTTAAGATTTTTTTTATAAAATTATTTTGAGATAAAATTTTATGGAGAAAAGTTATTATGGGATATAATTTTTATCAGCTTTTAAAATAATAAAAATCATTCATAATTTACATATTCATTTTTCAACATAATATCCATTTAAAAAATATGACACATTTTTTCCTTAATCCATTTCTGTACAGCAATTTGAATGTCAGCATCTGATGGAATTGTCAACCTTTTAATTTGTTGTTTAATTTTGGATGCAATCATATGTCTGTTGATAAGCCAAGTACACATGTATCAGTATCTGAATGTGTGGATGAAAAACACTGACTGTTTTGTCCTTTACATATTAACGGAATACCAGTATATGTACCTGGTTTAAGGAAAGTAAAAGAGAGCTATCAAGAGCTTGTATGGGCTTAGGGCTAGAGTTAGTCTCCTTTAGCTTGTTAGCAAGCCTTTTTATTATTTTTTAAATAAATGAAATACATAAAATGTGTTTTTATTAATAAAAAGCAGTCTTAAAAAAATTTTAAAATAACATTAATTTACATTGGCCTGAAATTTTCTACAAGTTTGGAGAAGAATCCTAGCTCATAGAAAACTCCCTTTTTTATGATGGCTTAGGGTGAAGAATAACCTTTAACTGCAAGTAGGGTTGCTGTAAGTGAAAACCAGAAATCAGGACATCGGGGTAAAAATTGATGGATGCCCAGCATTAGGTAGATAGTAGCTACATGCATGACACTTATTGCCTACCATTCTTATTTGCCTTTTTTTTTTTTTAGAATACAAATCTGAGTAATTTTGTAGAAATGAACAAATTGGGACATTTTGGGAAAATTTTCCATTGGGAATGAAACGTTTCAAATCAGGACAATCTTGGAAAAGTGGGACATCTGGCATCCTAAACTTCAGGTTATTAAGCATCTTTGTTGTTTCCTTACTGCAGTGCAGTTTTGTATTGTCATGATGCAAAAAAAATTTTTTTTCTGACCTTACTCTTTAAATACATCACTTGAGTGCTTGTAAGGTTTTACAATACTTCACTGAATTGATGGTTTCTCCCTTTATGCACAATCTTCCAACACAAAAACTTTAGCAAATGATATATGTAGAAACTGGATGAGAATCACAGAAATAAGAGAGACATTTGTATCCAGAAAATGAGTTTAATGAATTAAAAACATTTTTGATCTCTACTTATAGGTCTTCAGTTACAAAATAGAATGATTTAAGAAAGTGAACTATTTAATGGAATCAAATATACAAATGATATTCAATGTTGAAAAATAATAAAATACAAAATTTTAAAATTTAACACAAACCAATGAAAAAATAACATAAAATTAGTTTGATTTCTTAAATCATTCTATTTTATAACTGAAGACCTATAAGTAGAGATCAAAAATGTTTTTAATTCATTAAACTCATTTTTTTAGATACAAAACTTTTACTCACTGATCAAATCTTTGTGTGCATTGAGCAAGACCAGTTTTTGTTCAAACATGACTGATGTAATGATGCAATATAACAAACTAAGATTTCATGTGTATACACTAGATACTCATGACCACCATCATTTAGTAGTCTTAAGTTTCTATCCTTCCATTTGGTATAAAACAGACAAGAAACCTTATTTATCAATCAGCTCTCATATTATTGAATATATATTTTGAATTAGAAAGATTATTCATTTTCATTTAAAACAAGAATAGCATAAAGATTTCATGTTATAATATTTGAATGTACTGTATTATCATGTATATAACCTATAATAATATATTCCTACAGAAAATTGCTAGAACGAAAGTAAAATCTTTGTCCTGCTGTATACTTTGTGTGTATGGAGTAGGCATTACTCCATAGCAGAGTTTGTAATTTAAATTACAGTAGGTTATATGTAACTTGCACTATTGTCTTTTAAACACAGAAAACACACAGGTTGTATCCATGAAAATATTGTAATTGATTTTCAAAAATCTAGACAACTTGGAAATAGCTTTTAATTGTTAGAATTCATTTTTGAAATTCTTGTAATATGTTCTGAAATATACAAAATGAGAATGTTAATAGCATCTGGATTTTTGAGAATCAACTGTATCATCCTACATTTTACTTAAGTAGATATATGACTAACCAATTTTTTTTATTTTATTTTTTTTTAGCTCCGGAACTAGTTCTATTCTTGCAACTGCCAACGGACCCCATCCTACCCCACCTCTTCCCCCTCGTCCTACTCCGCCGTCGCCCAATCCCAGTGCACTATCTCTACCACCATCTTTACATAATAGTCACCATAGCTCCCCATTCAGTGCCCACCCAACATCCCTGCACCCTGGTGCTGCCCATTCCGGGATGTTTGCACCCCCTATCCCACCACCCGGGTCATTAACAACTTCCAGCCTGTCCCTTGGGGGCAGTGCGGGACCTTCACCATTTACAGGAGATTCACTGTTTGCCCAGCCAAGTAAGTATTTTCAATAATTTGATTTTTAATTTAGAAAAATATCTATAATGTCCATTTGGTTTTTGTATTCTAAATGCAGTGATTTTATTTGGTTATCAGCATAAGGCTTCAGCGCATTAAATCCAATATGATTGATCAGTTTTGCCAATTATAGATGAGTCTGAAACAACTGTCAGCCAGCATAGGTGAAATATAGGAACAGTGTTCCCATCTAAATTGTCTGTGATGTAATGAATGCCTGGATCAGATTCAAATCCATTTCTAATAGCAGTACACTAATTCCTTATTGCATGACTATCTTGCCAACACTAATTATTTGAAAAATATGCTATTAATTTCTGTAATTTTTATATAACATTATAAAGTGAAATTTGATTCTTAATAAACAAGCACAAAGTCAAGAAGAGTACATATAGAATATGGTAAAGTAATATTTCAGTGCAATTGCTGTAAATTCCATCTAACTGTAGGCTGAGTTAGATTATAAAATTGGTGTTAATGTTATACTAAATATTAATAATTTCATTAAATACTTGGTATTTCAGTTTTGGGATTGTAATAATCTAAGAAATAAATACTACAAATAAAATAAAACTTTTAACTATTTCAAAACATTAACACAACTAATATAAAGCATATTATTTGTATTATGACTCTAAGATTGCTGTTTAATATCAGACTTATTATACCAAGACAAGGAGACACTTGCAAGGTGTCTCCTTGTCTCAGTATAATGTCTGATATTATAAGTTGTCTTAGAGTCATAATACAAATAATAATGAACAATCAGACAAGCAGTTCCAAAATAATTTACAGCAATTAGTTAAATTGAGCAAAATTCAATAACAAGTGCATTTGGTAAGATCAAGTTATCAACATGCCATAGAATAAAATAAGTAAAATAACTTTAAAAAAGCCAGCAATACTTTTTAATTGACTGAATGACATGCTTATAAATTTTTAATATAAAAATGCAAATATTTTGTAAGTCATTCAACTGCAACCAGTGGGTTTTTTAAAGGTTTTCCTATTCCTTGCATGTTCCTTTATTCCATGACCCTATGTTAATAGTTTGTTACCCTATGTAAATGTTAAACTTGATTTTATCAAAAGTACCTGTTAAATTTTGTTTTGTTTAATTAATTGCTTTAAATTAATTCTGTTATCACCTGAAACTGATCAAACTTTTATTTTATTGCTATTATTATAACGTATATTTTGGTAAATCATTGCAGTGATATTGTTTTTTTAACGTTTTTATAAAATTCTGTTTTTAAATTTGGCTTACATCAGATTTGAATTGTCAAATAATTGAGTTTTTTTGAAGGAATGATATAATGTAGTCTACTTTCTGAATGATTTATTCATTAAATTTATGAATAGTAATAAATAATTGCAAAAATGTAGATAGATTTTTAAATCAGTTGAATTATTTATTTTTAATTGAAACATAGAGTAAAGATTATTTTATAAAATATTTAACAATGTACCTAACAAAATGATATTTATCTGAAGTTACAAAATTTAATTTAAACATGAAAAATGAACAAGAATTAAATAAACACAAGTGCATTCAATATCACTTTCTTTATTATCTTTATTCTCATAGATTTTCTTTTGGGACTTGTCACTATAACATTTTAATTTGATTTTATGTAATTCTTGTAATATGGTGTAAAGCCATGTTGAGATATATCATTTAGTATTTAGGAAGTTCCTTCTCATTACAGATAAATTCTGTGTTAAAACTTCTGCAGTTTTCTTAGGGTTCATGATATCATCACAGTGGCACACGCGGGATTTATCTTGGGGAAGCCAAGTTGAATGAATAAAAAAAAATTTTTTATGCAAATTCAATAAAATTTTAACCTCATGTGATAGAAATAGAAGACATGAGACAATATAAATAAAAATAAAAATTTTAATTAGGTAAGCATTTTTGAAAAAATTTTCCAGGTTATAAATTTTTAATAAGACTGTGCCAGGGCCCTTACCTTCCCTCTGGGTGTCATAAATTTGATTCATTACAGTTAATGTCTTATAGATATCTAATCAAAATTAAAATGTAATCTAATTAAAGTTAAAGAAGGGTTTATAGTTTATAAAAAAATTTTGCAGTATCCATCTGCTTTAATCTAAAAAAATAGTTGGAAAGCAAGAGTTTTTCAATGTAAATTTACCTTGAATAATGTTTTGTTTTTACAAAATTAAACAGAATAATTCACACTGTTCAAAATGTGGACACAAAAGGTATTTTGAGCAGTTCAATTTCCGTATATTCAAAAAAAAAAAAAAAAATTTTTTCAGCATTTAAAATAAAGCTTCAGTTTGTATGTGTTCAAATACAGAAGTAAACAAACAATGATATCCTTTTGGTGGGAGGTTTAAAACTGGTTTCTGGTATGATTTGTTGGGAGGCTAGATCTTGAAAAAAAGCTGAATTTGAAAAATGTTTATTTTAAGCTATAATCTTTCATCCTAGAATCTATTCCTAAATTATTAGCAGAGTTTCATTACAAGGTGTATAAGCAAATATATATTCTAAAATATACACACAAAACTGAATACATACTTTTGTACACACAGACTTATTAAATTTACATATTAGGATATTAAAAAAAAAAGGTATGGGTGGACTTTTTTGAATAACGGATATTATATTCTCTATGAAGATGTTTTACATCTTCTTTTCTTAAATGTCTGTTGTGTTTAATTACTCATTAATTACTTAAATAAGTTTTACACAAAAAAAACGTTGTAAAAATATTTTTACAATCATCAAATAATTCTTTCAAATACGAAAAAATAGGAAATATAAAAGAATTAAACCAGTCTTTCATATGTAAAGTTACAAATTGATTTTTTTTTTAATTTTTTTTTTTTCAATTTCCATACTATTCTTTTGCTATTTCATCAGGATTATTGTAATAAGAATATCAAATTATCCTAATTACACTGTGTGACTTTTGAAAATATCTGTTGAAATACAGCATGCGAGAAACACTACAGCCCTTGCCACATACGCAGTCGATCTGGACATTGTGGCAGACTTGAAGCGAGAATGAGCCTCACCCGATTAATCTCCCACGGAACATCTAAGATGGTTGGAGGCCATAGACATATTTAAATCCAGCTTCATTTCCACCTGCATTAATTATGAGGAGTTGGTTCGTCAGTAGCCTGGCAGGTGCTGATTGACACTAACCTTTAAGTGTTATGCTTTGCTTGGCATCTGAATGCACACGTGCAACACGATGTTTAAATATTTCTCATGCGTTGGATTCGAACGATTCATCGAATGTTCATATTCAAAAAGCTTTAACATTCCATCAGACATTCGTTTGCACCTGAAGAAGAACTCAGGAGAGTTTGAAAACATTAGTTGTGAATTTTTCTTCTGTTTGTTTTTCTGTCGCGCACCGGTCATCGGTTCATAGGGTACATTACTATTAAAATGTTATATTTAAATATAAATTTATACTAAATTTTATTCTTCAGACAAAATTTTTATCATCATAACTTTGTTCTGTCATCACAGTTTTGACTAATTGAATTAATAACATGTTAAACTGCCAAATAAAAATTAGCTGGTTTTATAAACATTATTCTATTAGTTATTAATGCCATAAAATGTTGTTTAATTAATTTAAAAATTGTATGTTAACTGAATTGCTACTGCAATGATAGTTTTAGTTCATTAAACTGAAGATTTGGATCAAATCTGGTTTAGTTCACAATTGACAAAGAATTAGTAATAAATCTATAACTGTCTGGCTGTAGATCACATTGGATGACTAGACTGATGCTAGTTTGATCATATGTAATAACATATTGGATCTGTCAAACTGTCTTTCATTTTCAAGCTGATCCAGACTTAGTAGGTCAGTGATGTAATATTGATTATACCTTTTATAATTTAGAATCAAAAATTATAAATTACATATTTTATCAGATAACAATAACAATATATAATTTTTATTTTAAGGGACACAATACTAACAAGTTGAAATAAATTCATCTAGCTAAAATTTAGAATTATAAATAAAAAATACTGCTGTTTATTTAGTATTTTTGGAACGACTTCTGTAAAGTAATTTTATATCAAAAAACCATTTTTGATTGTTTTCTAAATAACAGCAGTAAAAAACTATTTATTTAGTACTTTTGGGAAAAATTTAGAATTTAAAAATCAAGATGTCCAAATTTAAGCCTGATTTGTTTACTTCGTCTGTCACTTACAATAAGATGAAATAAATGAAGAGTTGTACCAAAAATTTTTACTGGGTTTAGAATACAAACTTTACATTTTAAAAATTAAATAATTGAATCTTATTGTAAAAAATGAAATAAAATTTAAGACCACTTCTGAAGATGAAGACAAAGTAATTTCTAAAAATATTAAATTATTCATGAAAACTACTTTTTCAAATAATTGTTTTACAATAAGACTTGATTTATACAGATTTATATATAGTTTTTAACATGTAAAAAATATTTGTTACATTTTTTTTATAGATCAAGATCTGTTAAGAAGAGAGCTGGACACAAGATTTTTAGCTTCCCAGGATCGTACTATAAATATACCTCCCCCACCTTATTTAAGATCAGAAATGCATCAGCATCAACACCATCATCATCATAGCAATCTTCATCAACATGGACCATTCCTTCCTCCTCCTCTTGGTGGATCATTGGTTCCACAAGCAACAACACATCTGGTAAATGTTTTAAAAATTTTAATTATTTATTCTTTTATTTGAAACTAGAATCTAAATTAAATTAAGTGAAAGAGAAAATTTATAAGATATATGACTGCATAAAAAAATTCTTGTGGTATTTATAACCAAATAACATTATGTTATTACTTTCTTCTTCATTAATGCATCAAATAGCGATCTTTGGCTGAATAGTAGTCAACAAAATATCAATTAACAATGATGAATCTTTGACCTTCAAATTTACCAAACTGTTAAGAATGTAAATATTTAAAGAATTGAATGTGTGCTATGATTAGTTAGCATATATTAAAAAAATTCAATACAATTAAAATTTTATTGATTTATTAAAACTATAGAAAATGGCATATATGAGATGGCAAATAATGGCAACTACATACTGCTAAACTATTGTACTTGTATATGTAAATTAGTATTATCAAAAGTAAATTAAACAAAAATTTTCAATAAATAAATATTTTTTTTATCTGCTGCTCAAGAAATTTTAAGCTTATTTTTGATCCTAGATCTATCTCTAAAATATTAGTATGGAGTTTAATTACATCTTGTATATTTATATATCTTTTGTATGTTTCATAAATTCAGAAATGTTTTAATGAATTTAGTTAAGCTAAACAGTAAGCTAATCTTTATGGATAAACTTATTGCCAATAATAATCATCAATGCTGAGAACTGCAGACTTAAGTTTTTTACTAGCAGGTATTTTTCTCGTTGATTTGACAGAAAAATTTGTAAAAACTGTTAGGAAAGAATTCAAATCCAGTTCTTCAAATTATGAAAAATGAATTTGAATAGTATTATAGCTTAATAGATTTTAACAGAAATATTAATAAATAAATTGCAAATATACTTAAAACAATTTTCTTAAATTAAGCAATAATTGGTAAATACAGGATAATTTTTATAATGCTGTTTTAAATGCTTTATGTAAATTTTTAAAAATTAACACTTATTAGTCTATTTTTGAAATGAATCAAATGTACAGTATTTATAAATTTCTTTGAAAATACACTACAGCTTAGTCAACAACTATTTATTATTGTCTGTGCAGTGAAAGAGTAGACATGAGTCAGCTTGAGCTTGAAGAGTCTATATCTGATGAAAGGGGTGCAAAGACACATGGGAGTTGACACATTGATCGTAGTAATAAAATTTGTAAAAAAAAAAGGTAAAAGAATAAACTATTTATGATAATGATAATATGAAAACGTTTTAAAACTATAAGAAACAAAACAGCTGAAAGAGATTAGATCCATGTGTTAACTCCCAAGTCTCCTTCCACCCTTTTCATCTGACATATAGATGCTTCCAGCTCAGGCTGACTGGTGTCTACACTTTCACTGTGTGGACTAAAAGTCTACTGTATGTCAAAATATTGTTTACATATGAGAAAAGAAAATTTATTAATTGCACATAATTGTAAAACATCTGTCTAGGATTTTTTGAATGCCAGAGTATATATAATACAATTATATACAATACTGAATTCCAGCATTTTTTCATAAGAAAGCTTATTCATTGTCTTTTTAATGTGTCTTCAGTGAGTTTCTTAATATTTGAAACTTAGTACTGGTAAAATTGAATTAAAATTCAACTCATTTATCATATTTCTTAATTTTTTTTATAGTATACTTCAATTTTGAAAAGGGTCTTTCAATTGTAACTGTTGTCACATGAAGAGTAAGAATTAACAATAGGAAAGAATACAATGATGCTGATTGTTTGCAATATACAGTAGCTATTCTGTATTATTAGAAGCATTGCCAATTTATTTATTTACAGAAGTCTTTTTGTTTTTTCTTTTAAAATTTGTCAAACAATAACAACTATACAATGACATGTTAACAATTTTGGCAATAGCAGTTTTTTCAAAATAATTAATGTCATTATAGGCAGAGATAATATATTAAATTCCTAAATATGGAAATGTGAATCATATTTTATTTTTGATTGTAATCACCCTACCAGAAAATGGAATCCTTCCAATAGGAGTTCATAATGGATTTTAATATTTTTCTTCTGTACTGTAATGTATTCAGAAACAATATCTTCATCATTGTTTCAGAAGTCAAACTTTATATTTTGTGAAACAATTGGATACATAATCATCATAAAAATGAATGTTTTTGAATGCCTTCTACTTTTTTTGGATATATCACACAATTATTAATATCTTATTAAACTAGAGAGATGAGAGTTTGATGTTTCAATCAAACATGCAATTCTCTTATAGCCAATATCATTTATAACTGTGATATGCAATTATTAATTTTCCAATTAGAATTTTTTAGAACTTTTAAACTGAAAACAGATATTATCGGTCATATTTGAATTAATAGTGAGGTTGAGACTGAAGTTTTAAATGCGAAAACGTGTATGTCGGACATTCAGCGCCACTTTCCTGTAAGCCTAGAAGTTTGACAATGGTGTTTGGAAAGTTGAGCATGATTCCACTGACTTTCCAAACACCATTGTCAAACTTCTAGGCTTACAGGAAAGTGGCGCTGAATGTCTGACATACACGTTTTCACATTTAAAACTTTGGCCTCAACTGTGCTAATGTACTGTACTGTATGGACTGTATTTAACTGTTGCTTAAGAACCTTCATAGAATGTAATTTCAAGAATATATCTGATGAGAAAAATTATCAGATTTATTTGACTTTATCAAACAGTTCAGAATAATCAATGGATGGATGAAATTGGAAAAAATAAAGCAGTTTATCATTACAGTTGTATATCATGATTAAGGCAACCCGCAATTGCTTTATTTTAAAAGAAAAAAAAAATCTGCTTTAAAAAATAAAAATTCTGCTATATTATGCTTTAAGACAGAAATTTTCTGCTTTATTCTGCCTAATTTATTATTTTTTAATTACACTTGCATTCTGCACCCAAATTTTCTTTGCATTTATATTGGTTTACCTGATTCTCGATACTACTTTTACTGTATATTTTTGTCTGAATTCACCAGATCAGTAACTGAACATGAAGTGAATGTGAATGTCCAAATTTTCCTTGGTAAATGATGATCTCTTTTGTGTCAAATGGTTCAGGGTAGAAAAACTTTTCTCCAGATCTGCACTGCTAGCAGGAAGTAACAGAGCTTTTAATGCCAGCTGACTCAAAATTGGTATTTCCCACATAGTGCTTCCAGAAATTTGTTATATTACTTCATACTACTCTGTTTTCATTGTTGATCAAAGTATTGTAGTATGCTATCTCTTCTTTCGGTATCTCTTTCTTGGAGAATTGCATAATTGAGAAGTTATACTGTCCATTGCTTGGTTATGATTTGGATCTAGGAGTTCAAGCTCTTTTCAGAACTGCCTTGCTGGGTGTTTGCTATCTAGATAAAGTTGGAGTAGAGCTTGGAACCCATATCAAGTGGTACCAACAGTTCCTGAATACCTCCAAGAATTTGCCAAATATCACTTCCTACAACACTGGATTTGAATCCAAGCTGTGACTCCAATTTCTTGATCAGGTTGCATAAGGCTTCAGCTTGGCTTACAACTGCACATTGCTGTTCTTTAAGTTGGGACTGATCAAGTAACTTGCTGAGCTCTTGCAATACTGCTCTTTTCATAGTCTGATTTTCTCTGATCCATGTCACTGTAACATCCCACCTCTTATGGTAGTACAAAACTGCTTCTAGTCAGTTCCCCTGTCAAGTAATAACTGGTACAAGTGGCAGTGCTAAAGAGTGGTTCTTGGCAGATAGCGCTAGCTGCAACAAATGCCTTCTGTTTGCTGCCTTCATCCTTGAGATGAAACTGTTTAGGATGCTGTTCTTAGTGAGCACTTCTTCTGCAACTAAATGTGTAACATGTGCTCAGCATGTCGTGTGGAACAATCTCATGCACACTGGCATGAGTTTCAAAGCAGAAACATTCATATACAGAGTGTCATCTGTCAAAAGTCCAACAAAAGTGTCTAACTCAACATTCAAAAGTTTGAGAGATGCAAACACTAGATGGGATGGTTTATAGGTTCCAAGGCACACAATGAATGCATTCACAACTTTCTTGTTTTTCACATCGACTCATCTAGTATCAGCAAAATGTCAGCTAAATCTTTGTTTCCAATATTTTGTGACAGAAAATGTTCAAGGGTATTCCCACAACAGAATATGGAGACCATTTTCTGACATCTTGAAGGTTTACTGTTTCCAGAAGCAGTAAACCTTTAGGCAAAGAATCTTGCCTTCAGTAGCTTCAAGAGTAATAGCAGAAAGCAAAGAATCTTGATTCTTTGCTTGCTGCTATTACTCTTGCCCTTACAATGTTTTGTATTTACAATTTGTGTACCCACATTGAATTTCCTTTTGTAGCTGACCATAGTATTGTATTACTCACACTGCAAATTTCCATCTTCCATTACAAACCCTTCATTGGGAAATCCACGTAATCAAAGAGCTGCTGTAACTGGTGTCTTGGGCATTATCTTACGATACAATGAAATACACTTAATTAGAAACTTTGTTTATTCAAATCTCTACAGCAATATATCAAATATAACTAATGATTACCAGATCCTGGGGAGATGGAAGCCATATTGCCAATTGTTTGGAATGAAAGTTGCTACATTTAAAGTGTCATCTTTTTCAGGGCCGGATTTACCAATCCAGGGGCCCTGGACACACATTCGGTGGGGGTCTCCCCTTTAAGAGTAGGCAAATTTGATGATTTAGAAAATTTACACAAAATACTGTACTTTCAATTAGATTTCAACTAGGAAGTTGTAAATTTCATTTAAAAATAAGGTTATTATAAACATACATATATTTTATTGTGTAAAACTAATTATAACTGAAAAATACCTATGTGAAATTTTTTCCCGAAATTTTCCGATGTTTCATAGGTTTTTTCCCGGGTTTGGTTTTCTCTGCCTGTGGCCCTCATGATTATGCCACACTAGGCTGTCGCGGTAATAGAAAAAAATTATGTTTAAACATAATTTTTTTTAGTTTTGTGGGGGCCCTGGGCACAGGCCCCAAATGCCCTTATGTAAATCCGGCCCTGATCTTTTTTGCTACTTAATTGAGCAAATAAAAAATACCAAATTATCCAACGTAAAAATTTAAAAATAAAGAAATATTTTATTTAACAAATACAGTATATTTCTATTTAACATTAAATACAAAAAACACTGCAATTTTTCTGAAAGGAAATGATTAATTTTTCATAAGGTATGAAGATGAAGTAAAAACTTCATCTTCATACCTTATGAAAAATTAATCATTTGTAAAAATGATACCGACAGATGAAAGTATGTAAACTTAATAGAAAAAATAGTTGTTAATTTGAAAAGTATAAATAAGAACAGAATATGGTAAACAAGATTTGTATATTGTATTTTCATGTGCATATATAAAAATGAGAAAATCTCTGTTTTTGGCTTATTTGGTCACAGCTGCTACAGCCTTCAAAATACTTGTTGTCTTGCTGATAAGTTGCTATGGTTAATAATAAGGAATGGAGAGACAAGATATGGGAGTTAGACTGGGCTGCAGGAAAAAACACAATGGACTTGACAAAGTTCCTTAATTTTGATTTATTGCTTAATAACTTTTGCGTAATAACTGGAAATGATATGGTGTGCATTCATTTCATGGTTTCAGTAAGCAACCCATGGTTGTATTCAGATATTGCTTTATCTGTTTTTGAGTTGCCTTAATCCTGATTTATAAATAATTTTATAGCTATAATTAGATGTTATTAATAATGTGTATTTATGGTGTAAAATTATGCGGAGATACTCCCAATCTTTTGCGCTTGGCAGTCTCAGGAGATCTTAATCTACCAAAGAGAATACTAATTAGAAATGGCTTTTCCATAAAAGTAATAATTTGGAAAATTACAGACAACTTTTTGTATGTAGTTTTGTCTCAATTTATTAGAAAACTTGTTTCAAATGAGAAATTTTTCCAGAATTTTCTGTTTGGGGCAAAAAATAATAGTATCAAGCATGATATATAGTGTCCAATGGCATATTCTATTTTTGTTTCCAACTGTTTGATGAATATATCACAATAATTTAAATTATGCTTAAAATTCTCCCAGCTTTCAGAAATTGTACAATACCAAATATATTAATAATGAGTGATCAAGCAAAAGTAGAACTTAAGAGAAATACTTAGAGTTTGGCAATGCTGTGAGTCAGAGCTTGTTGCATTGCCTACTCACAATATCAAACTTGCTTTACTTCTTGAAATTTCTGCTTTTGTTTGATCACTCTACATGAGTAAAATCTGTCAAAAAATATCAATTTTAGGATGATTTTATATTTTCAACAGTGGCATAGCGAGGGGGACAAGGGGGTGTATCATGCCCCGGGCACCACTCTCAGAGGGCACCAAAATGGTCTCCAAGACAAACTATATGTGTTTCTGGAGAAGGGATGGGGCCGCCAATAAAGTGTCATGCCCCGGCTGCCAGTTATGTTCGCTACGCCACTGATCTTCAAAGTTTTCTGTTTTGCATATTAGTTTCAATGATTAGCGGATTCAGTGATTAGATGTGTTCAGTTATAAAATAAAATCATATACTGCATACAATATTTTAATCTTTCCTTATTTATAAAATATAATAGATTATAAAACTGATTATTTTGAAATAAAATTTTGTTTTATGAAACTACAAATGCAAAAAAAGTACTGTATAGTGCTTTTCAGAGTAGAGAAAATCCTGTAGTCTTCTAATCATTTGGGAAAGAATAAATTTGTGTAGTAATCTGAATGCAAACTTTAAACATGTGAGTTAATTTAAAATAAATTTTAAAAATTTGTAAATAAGGTTTAATAATTGATATTTTTATTTAATCAACAGTTCAATTAATCTAACGTTGTTTTAATATATTTAAGGACTCTACTATATTAAAAATTAATTAAAACAATTTATAAAACTAAAAAAATTCATAGTTGAATTATATTTTTTTTTGTTTAAAATTTGTAGAAATGTTATTATATATTTTTAAAAGAATTACATAAATGACAAATTTCTACAAAGCAATGTATATACATTGCTCTTGTGTTTTTCATATGGTTAAAAAATAGAAAAATATTTAATGATTAATATCTTAAATTCCTCGAAATCAGTGCAGCAACATTTTTATGAAATATTTAATTTATAATTATTGTTACACATCGGTGATCCAAGGGGGTTAGCCCTCCTTTTGGGTTCTTCTGGATCCACTACTGGTTACACACAGTAGTAACTTATTGAGTAGCTATTAGTGGCATGCTGTCCATGGAAGCACAGCTTCCCTTGTATTTTCTAAAATATAAATACATATTGTGTGATTATTTTCATATTTTAATGTACTTTGAATTACTTAATGTGGTTATAATAAAATATTAATTTGATGTATCTTTATTACAAATTTCAATACTACATGTGAAAAAATGATAAAATTACTATTGTATATTTGAATATAATTTTGTATATGCATATTCCAAAGGAAGCACTATTGTCGAATACAGGATAGCTTCCATGGCGAAAACATTCGAATCTATCCAAGACCAGCACACAGCTTCCCTATCATCAAATGTCACCGCACGCCACTGCACAACTATTACTAAGAACTTTATTTCCAGTTGTCTTCAGCAGAGTTTAATCCAAGCATTTTGTGTCATTTCACAATACTCTTCATATTCATATTACAATTTACAGTAACTCTCTAGATAAACAATATCAGTTATAAGTATTTATCTAAATATATAAAATTACATGTCGTGACTGAGTGATTCATCATCACCCAGAGCAAACCACTGAACCTAAAGAGGTGAAATTTGGTACACAGTTAGGGTACGCAATGAGAATGCACACTAAGAAGGAATTTTTCAAAATTCTCTGCAGAGGAAGAGGGAGAGAATTAAGGCTTAATCCGAGGAACAATTTCTACTGTACTATTTTAGATGCGAGTTTTTGTTTTTGATAGTAATAACTTAATTTCCAAATGTACAATATTTATCAAATCATCCAAGTCATTTGCCCAAGCAATGCCAGGCTGATTTGCTAGTTACAAAATATATCAAAACTGGAACAGATAACTTGTAAAATCAAAACTATTCACTCTTTTCCAGCAAATGAGTTTAATGAACAAATGTTTTCAGTTTATTTTATAAACCTGTTCAGATTTCAAACTTCAAAATTTCAAATTGGAATGTTTCAAACATTTGATGACGTTATTTATAAAATTTTTAAAATAAACCTCCATTTGCTGGAAAAGTGTGAATGGGTTTTGATTTTACAAAAACAAACATTAATGTTTTCAGTGAAATTTAGAATTTAAATGTGGGTAGCTTTTTGTTTTTTTAGATCAACTATCTATTTTTATTTTGAGATTGCCTAAAGATGATCATTTAAAATGATTGAAAGCATGTTTGCTTGAATAAAAAGTTTTTGCTGTTGGAAAATCAAGGTTTGTTGATATCTTTGAAAAAGAATCTAGTTTGCCACTCAGTCATTATAACTATTAGAAAACAATTTTTAATTCAGTAGAGAATAATCAATGATAAGACAAAAGAAAATTTTGTAATTTAAAATAATGTAGAGAAAATTAATAATAAGAAACTCCTTTAAAATTAGGCAAGTGATGTGTAAATTAATTGCCAGTTCAGATTCCTTGGCATAAAAGGTCAAATTTTGACAACACAAAACTTCTAAAATATTTTGATTTTGGATTTTTTGTAGCATATACAATGCACTCTTTTAATCTGCACTAATTTTATTTTACTGTAAGAAGTCTACTTTTGCTCAAACATTTTATGTCACTAAGTGAAGCAATGTCACTTTCTTATATTAGATATAAACTATTTAATCAAACAATATAGATATGTGGTACATTCAAAAAGTTTCAACACCGATGCTGTATTGTCTAAAGTATTGATAAGAAAACATTTTAAACACAGCCAATTTTTAAATACTCTGTGTATCTGTAGACACAGTTCTACTAATGGTTATAGAACTATTTATAACATTTCTGGAACTATTTTTTGATGACCTATTCCACAGCATCTTTCATAGATGCTTTCATCTTAAAAAATTTTTAACAGTACCTTTATCTCTAGATAAGGTGAAAATTGCAAAGTGTGGGGTCAAGCAAATAAGGAATGTGTGGAGGTAATGTTGTTCTATTTTAGCTAAATAATCTTAAGTAAGAAGTGAGCTGGAGCATTGTCATGAATGAGTACCCAATTTTTAACTCACTCAACATTCTGAGTGCTTTATTCAAATTGCTACTTGTAAACACCACAACACTTGCAAAAAGTGCTTTGTTGTTGTTAACAGCATCTTGCAGAATAAACCTATAATGAACAATGTCTCTCAGGTCAAAAACACCTCCATTATTACCTTATTCTTTGGGGAATCCAATTGGAATTTTTTGATTTTCAGAGAGACTTCCATCTCTGAAATTGATGTTTGGTTCTGAAGAAAACACTATTTCATCTCCAGTAATGATTTTTGCAGAAGCTTAGGGTTTTTATCAGCTGCATTGATGAGATCACCACTGATACTTATTCCTTCCTGGCACTGGTCTGTGTTAAAGTTTCAAGAAACAATGTAGTGACCCAAAAAATTCTTGTATGGTCATTACTGTTTAATAATCTATTAAGCATGAACACTCTTTTACTATCTGTGCATGTTCAGGGCATCTGTTAGAATTTCATTAGAACTTTTGGTCAAAATTCCAACCATCTCTGTTTCTGTGTTAACTGTTATATGCTAATCTGTTACCACAGTTTAACACACACTTCATATTCTCTTCATTTTGAAATATTGGCCATCCAACACAACAGCTGTCTTCAAGTGATTCTTGGCCTTCTTGAAACAGCTTACACATGCTACATGAAACTGCTTGAAACACTTTTGATTGAGGAAGTTCACTTTTCCCATAAATTTTCTGTATTATTTTGAAAGTTTCAGTGGCAGATTTTTCTAAATACTGGCAGGATTTAACTTTAACTCATTGTCAACTAGATATAAATACCAATGAACCAGCAAAACAAATGTTTTCTTCCATTTTAAATAGTCTTCCTAACAGGAGAATGACCATTTAAAATGGAATAAAACATTTGTTTTTGTTTTATTTCTTTTATTTTAGCTGGTTCATTGGTATTTACATCTAGTTGCAGTTATTTTTATTAATTTATACCAGTAGTTTTGTAGAGATTGTATTAGATTGTGCAAAATGTAACACCTTTTCACTTTAATGAACATAAGAAAATTACATTCCTTTGATGTCTGCAGTATTCATCATATAATCATGTGATTGATGATTCCATTCTTAGAGTAAAGGAAAGATGTTCATTGAACATGCCAGAATTTTTAGACTAGGCTTTAGTCTTATGTAATTGTTTAAAGAAAACAGTCTCAGAACTTTATGAATTTACCATGTGTACAAATACATAAACATTCAGATTTATAATTGAAAAATATATTAACAGAAATTTTTTTGGATCTCTCTTTTTTTTTTTTAATAATTAGTTAATGAATGAGATATGTGATATTATTTTTTTATTAAAGAAAGCATATTCTATTGTATATAATTTTAGTTTAGAACTTTTCTCATCTTCATTTTCTTGATTACAACAAAATGGTTTTTTTTCTGTTTTACACAACTGAAAAAATTAGCAAAAAATATTATGACTTGAGATCAAAAAATTGTAAAAAACATGACTTTTTAATATTTTTATTTCTAAATATTAAAAATAATTAAGTCAAAATTGTTTTGTAATTGTCATTTTCAATGCCTGATGCAATGAAATTTTTCTTTCAGTATGACAAGTTTGCCAAGCTAGATTCCTCATCATTTTACAGTAGGAATGCAGTAAGTATTTTGTAACTTATTTTTGTCAAATAATTTTGGAAAAATGAATGTTAAATATTAATCTGAAACTATTATTGTTAAAAAAATAATAATTATTATTATTAGTTAGTATTTATTATTGCATTGTTCTGAATACAGAACAAATGATATTTTTTTCCTTGAAATTTCTTCTTCTAAAAGTAATGTATCACACTACATGCAGGCAAGTTTTTTATCCTGCATATAGTACAACCTATCTACTTAGCATTATTACAGCATCTTGCCGATAGAGGTCTGTTTTATTCTGTTGAAAATGAGGCCCAACACCTTGGCAACTAAACAAAGGAATTAGAACATTTTTGAACTCAGATTTCAAATATACTGTTCTGAGATATTCTCAGAATCACAACAATTATGAAACAGCATGAAAATTTGGAATAACAAAAACAAAAAATGTGGCATTGAAGAAGTTGATCAATAATTAGGACATGAGGCTTCCATATGTAAGGCTCTCAGAGATCTGAAGACTGGCAGATTCAATGGGCTTGGCAGGATTCATCAAAGAGAATTGTGCCAAGAATCTAACAATCATGAAACAATCAGTTAAGTTGAAAGCATTGAAAATTGCTCAAGA
The DNA here is from genome assembly GCF_030686945.1 of Centruroides vittatus. Lineage (NCBI taxonomy): Eukaryota > Metazoa > Arthropoda > Arachnida > Scorpiones > Buthidae > Centruroides > Centruroides vittatus. The sequence goes on along the minus strand of NW_027122427.1, from coordinate 557,915 downwards.
GAACGTTTCAAGGTTAGTGTTTTTATGTTTCCCATCTTTAAGAAATTTCCTTGATGAAAAAATACCAGTACTTATATGCCCTGCAATTCTTAACAGTAGGTCAGTGTTTAAAGCAAGCTTTGCATGGTAACTGAGATTTATGCACCAATTTAGATTTTCACTCTGCCATTCATGCACTTCATAACCATTCAGTGTTTGCTGAATGATGATGAAAAAAGTTGATGGCCTTCCAACATTGTTATCCAACTGTCTAAGGAATGTCAGTGTTTGTTGAATCAAATCACAAATGTTGGTGAAACTCCAGTATATTTCAACATGGCAGGAAATACTACAATAAATGACAACAAAACCAAATCAGTTTTGATTAAAAAAAAAAAAAACAAATGGAAATGAAAAAACTTGAACTATGTTCATTCAGTATTAAGACTAGTTCCCACTGGCATAAAACATGATGCAAATATTGTAAAAAAATATGATAAGTTTAAAAACTATTCAGTGGGATCGGAAATGGAATGATGCAAATATGCTGGTGTAATGATACAAACAATGTCACTTTTCTGGTGTAGAGATGATGATTGTTGTACAGCATTAAAGTTGACTAGAATTCCACTTTCTTATGCAACATAAAGCAGTAAATCTGACAAAGCCAGCCAAGCATACAACAAAAATCATTATTTAACAATGTGGCTACCGAATGTATACAATTTGGCAGCCATATTCTATCAATGTCCTAATCAATTAGGTTTGATTATGACTGATACATATGCTGCATTTACAGTTTTTTTTTTATTGATGCTTGGAAGTGCAACTGTTGTTTAATAAGTCAGATATATCAATCGATACAACTCAATAATGTAAAAATCCTTGAAATTTCATAAGAACTGTTAACAAAAAAAGCAGTTTTGATTTTATGCATACCTTCCCTCTTTGTATGTGAATTGGGTATGTCAGATGTACAATACAAAATATAACGTTTTTACATCAAAGTACTTATGTCACATTTATGCCAGTGAGAACCACCTTTTAGGTGGTGGATTCAAGTTACTGCCATGTGACTTTTAGGCAGAAAACAGTGCCAAAGTTGATATAACAAAGGGATCTATATCTTCTGTAATCCAAATGACTGGATGATGATGAACATGTCTAAAGACTGGTTAGATGTTTATACACAAGCAGACCAGATGCTTTATTGAGACAAAAAGTCATGCTTTATTCTAGATGTATTCTATGATCATTTGACCAATGATCTGAAGGAAGCTATTGCAGAGAACATAGATCTTGTGCTTATCCCAGATGAGATGACAAATCCAAGTTTTGGATAAAAGTCCTATGAACTGGGTCTAAATAACCTGAGATGGTAGGAAAGACAGATAGACAGGGAATATTTATAGAAATAGTTATCTACTTGAACTGGACACACTGACCGCTTCCTATCAATTGTGTGTTTCATTTTGGATGTGAAATCTACATTCCATCATTATGCTCCTCATGAAACATTCCTTTTTGTTCTAATCTCTCTTCTTTACCAAGTAGTTGTCGTCTTTTTTTCACAATGACCCTTTCATTGATCCAAGCAAAAAGATACCAACTTTTTTTCCTTGAGTTTTTCTTAAAACAGTCCTTTTCCAAATAGTATTGTTCTTCACTTTTGACGTAAATACTTTCACTATGAAAGTGTATCCAAACACATGTTCAAAGACAGGCCATCCAATCCAGCCAGTCCAAATCCAAACAAATTAGGAGACGGGAAATGCATATTAGCATGCTGTACAGACATTTTGGGCTCCAAGACCCACATTATAACAGGCACAAATGTAGTAAAATTATAATAAGATTGTAGTCATTGTTTTTCATTTTGTATCTACTGTAAAAAGCAGAAGTCACAAAATAGCATTAAAAACTGGCAAATTTTTGGAAAACAACAATTGGTAAATCTTATTTCATACACTAGTATACGTGTCTATTAGCAGGACTTATTACACACATACTAATGGACAAAATAAGATTATAATAAGTTAAGGACACTGAGGCATATTAATTTAATAATTGGTAAATTCTGATTTATTAAATTTGCTCTCAGAAATAAATGTTAAAAGAACATATAATATATATAGATCACAATTTACCAATTATTGTGTGTGCACACATTTATATATACATACACACACTTTTTTTTTAACTTTCAATTTAGCTACATTTGAATGCTTTCATGTCAAAAAAAAGGAAAAAAGATTTGTATAAAATTACACAACTCTAATTTTTAGTATTTATTTTGTAAATGACTAAAAGGTTCAGATATGAAAATTCGATATTTTAAAATATTAACCCATGTCAATGAATAAAGTTTACAAAAGCATTTATACATAAAATATGATCAATATACCAACACATGATGGTTTACATTAGATTTACAATTTCTTGTGTTTAAATTACTTTTAGAAATAATGGATACTGCAAATCATTAAGTTGTTTTGCAGTTTATTATAAAAGAAAAAGAAGCTGTGGTATAATAAAGAACAACTAATTTATTAAAACTACTCAAAAAAATTTTCTTTGATATTTGAATTACCATAAATGATAAAGTTTGAAATTTAAATATAATCATAAACCTAAATAAATTATGTATTAGAAATGATACAGGCATACATACAATTCTTCATATATGCAGAGGGTGTATTGACCTGTTATAAATTGAAATATTGAGAACAACTTTCCATTTCTCTGTAGTACAAGTAAAGCTTAAAAAACTTAGTGTACTAAAGTAAATTTTTTCATTATCTTTAATGGGTAAATGAGTAATTAAACATATATCTTATTTAGTTTTATATTATTCACAAACTTGGTGTATAATTCATTTATATCATGTCCAAAGAATTGACATCTGTTTTAAGACTCCTTTTTATTCAGCTTTTAAACTAAAGTCAAATGTTTTGACTAAATTTTTAAGATTTTTAGATTTTTAATAAATTTTTAGCCTACATTCAAACATGATAATGGCAAATTATATAGATGAAAATATTCATTAAAAATTAATGCTGCCTTTTAAAAGTTTTATGTAAATTATTTTTATTATTTCATTCAGTGCATGTGATTTTAAAAAACAAAAATGATATCATGTGACATAATGTTTGAATTTTTGAAAATTTTATTCTGTTGTATTTTATTACTACTTACTACTGTGTAGTGTTGTGTTGTGCTAAATCAAAATTTGATATTGAAATTCCTTTGGTATTTTAATATTCTATATTTTAGAATATTGATATCAACATTGTAAGCGTGTATGAATTGGAGTTTGATACATCAGTTATTACACAGCATTACTGCTGCTGTAACTTCATTGCATAGCTATGATTACAGAATGAGATGCATTCAATATTTAGCACATCACTTTCATCCTTATTCTGGGAAATCTAGACCTACAATAATGGCGCACAATTGTTTTCATATTTTATATAAATAAAAAGAGTATTATTATTAAATAAATATAATTCAATAAATTCTGATAAGGGAATATTCAAATTTATATTTAGTATAGTTATTTTTGTGCAAATAATAATAATAATAACTTTTTTAAATAATAACTGTAATGTAATTGCTAAATAACTTGTATATATGGAGCCAATCAAAAACATAAACAGAATCAAAATGATTAGTAGTGAAAAACAAGTATTAAATAACAAAAAGCACTGCTTCATTAGTCTAAGTAATGAAAGGTTTTGCAATAAATAATAAATGTCCTCCAAAGTATAAAATAATATGTTGAATATTGGAAATGTAATAAATATTTTAAGTCAACTAAAACCTAGTCAAGCAGATTATTTTGGGGTTGCAATATGAAAAATTAAATTAACAAATTTTAAGTAAAGATAAAATAAATTTATCATCTTATCTTACCATCTTGTCTTAAGATCAATGATTAAAAATGTAATTTCATTAATCAATTCATTTAGAATGATACTTATGATAATATTTGAGACGGGTAATTCTCAGTTAGAACATCGTGTCCGTCTTAATCGTAATACCAGAAAACATTGGAGTGGTCTTGCAAGATTTTTGAAATATAAAAGCCAAAAACAGTTGTCAATCTTTAGCAGATAAATTACAACAGTAAAAAATATAATTATGCAAAGAAAATTCCCAAATAAGAGAATTATTTTTTTATTAAAAAAATATTTGTTGAAGAATTTAATTAATTTTGAATGAAAAAATTTAATTAATTTTGATAAAATAAATTGATTTTCAGTTATTACTTTTTAAACTGTGTGAGAAATATTACAATATAAACAACAAGTTAACTATACTTTTTTTAAATATAAAAATAAACAAGATTTTTATTTTTTTTTTTTAAATTTCATGAATTTAATGTGAAAATTGAAATTAAAATAAATTTTTCTAAGAAAATGAATGCCTTATATTCTTGACATTCTTTATAATTTTTTAGGCTAAAAAATCAATTGTAATAATAATTTAGTAGCTTTGTATATTTGTCAAAAGTGCTTTTTTGATTATCTTAGAACAGATTATAACTTATTATTTAATAATCTCAAAATATAATAATTTATCTCTCGCCATAAAATTAGAAAATGAGAATATGTTTGTGAAATAATACAAATTTTATAATTTTCGGAAAATAAAATTTACGTTCAAGTGAACGTTATTATCGTAAACCAAATAAATCTTTGTAAATCTAAATTGCTTTACTAGTAATAGCATGGCAATTCTAATAAATCAAGATCTAATAATTATCATCTTTTTACAATTATTAGACCTTAATATATTAGAATTGTATGTTAAAACTAAATTAGCAATAACCACAGTTCCATCATTTTTTGGTAGCAGAATCTTTCTCTATTCACTTTTTATAAATTCAATATAAATGAATATAATTAATTTTTGCTGCTTTTAACAACCAGACAAGGTATTTGGCTAATTCAACCTTTTAAAAACTCCTTTCAGATTATGTTAAATATGAGGGGTGTCCAGAAAATTAAGAATGTTTGGCTATAAAAAAGGAAAAAAAAAACAGTAATCATAAAGAAAAAGTTTTATTAAGTAATTATTACAAGACCAGTTATTTTTATATGTAGTCACCATTACAATTTAAGCACTTGTCGTATCTGGAAATGTCCCAATACCACAAAAGTATCAATACTGGTATCACGAGTAGCTTTAAAGCAGCGATATCGGTATCAGTTTTAAAGTATCGATACCTGCCAGTATAAGTATCAAAAGTGGAAATTATACTGGCCGTCATTGTTCGGCCTGTTTTTACTGCCGAGAAGGTACATCTATTCGTCTTTATGTGCAGTGGATACGTTCCAAAGAACGCCGTGTAAAAAATATTGCATGAAAAAAGCAGAGTACGTGCATTCCGTAGAAAAATGCTCGACGTAGATTATTATTATTTGTGTGTTAGGTGTATCCAGACATTGAATTTGGAATGGAAAATTGTCTGAGATATCTATTAACCAAATATATTTTAGCTAAACAAAATAATGAGATTCCATAAATTATATTGAGGATCATATTTTCTATAGCTATTTACTTGAACATTGCTAATGAGGATTTTACTGATTTGATTATCTAGCTTACTTCCTTTTTATCAAAATTAAATTAGCAAAACAGGATGTGGGAATTAAATTAAATAAATAACATAATTGAATTCTCTCACTTTGTTTTACTAATTCAATGAACAGTTTTGGTATACAATTTTCCATAATCTCTAAAAATCATTCCAAAAGGGATTTAAGATATTTTATTTACTCAATTTCATCACTATTAATTGTAATTTTTAAAGTGTCTTTTTTTCTTTTGCTTTTAAACTTATATTGGTATTTGTTTTCTAAAGTTTTTGTTAGTTTAGTACAGTTTAATGAAGTTTGAAGAGTGATAGAAGTCAGGAGTTATCCACAGAAGATTATTCTATAATCCTTCAGTAAATTTAAAAAATACCTTATCTACCTAATTCAGATTGACCAGATGATCCATATTAATAAAAAATCAAAATTACTTATCGTGACATTGTTACAATGCAAGATATAATTTTTAATTATATTCTAATTGAAATTGATTGACCAGAAGTTTGTATATAGTAAATTGGGGCATCTAACCCCTATCTGGTCTCAATTTTCACTATCTAACTCCATTCTTGAGAATAATGAAGGACAAACTGACACAACAGTGGGAATATACTGATATGCAGTTTGAAAATTGTAGCACAATAATTGTGGAAACTTCATATTTTTTCACTTTTATTTAGATTCGTGCTTTGATGTAAATTTAGGATAAAATTAACTTTTTTCCCAATCTGTTAATGATTTTACAATTTCTGTAGAGATTTCATACAATCTTTAACAAGCTATGTCCACTTTTATATTATTGGGCTGCAATTTCAAATTGCTGACCTCCAAATTCCTACTGTCATCCATCTATCCATCTGTCTTTCATCAATTTCAAGAAAGAACAGATGAAAATTGAGACCAGATATAGAAAGCTTAGGGACTGAGGGACCAAATTAACTATATACAAACTTCTAGTTGGACCAGAAGTTACATGATTTTTTAAAATATTATTAAAAATTGCAGCCCTCCATTTTGACAATGTCACAGTAAATAATTGCTTGTTTCTTTATAAAAAGTGATTGAATCTCCAGAAATATATCATTTTTATAGTAAATAAAGTTCAGTGACAAAACTTGATTAAAATTATATTTTTAGGTGATCAAATTATTATACTAAAATCATGCTGTCCTATTTTTGATCCAAAACATCGTCGGGATTGTATGTATAAATGTTGGGGTTTGGGGGGATTGCTCAATGACAATGAATAAGAAAAATTTCTCATTATTGAATATTGAGTGGATACACAAAATATGGTGTAATTGTTGTGTACAGTACTCATTTATACTTTTAACTTTTGTATATGTTAGGAACGGGCAATTTGAATATTGGGGGATGTCCCCCCTCTGTCCATGGGATCACAACTCATGCAAAATTCATATTTTTTGTTCAATCCCAACTGACATTTTCTATTCTCTTGTGTTATTTTCAGTATATGATTATATTTTCATTAATCAGTATGATTCATTTTCAATTAATATGCATTCATTTTCACTTTCTTTTTGTTTATATATAGCAGACTTGACCAGTTTATAATGGGATGTGATCAACTTTCATGATTCAAAAAATACCAATGTACAGTACCACAACATTATTTTTTTTAATAAGAGTGTTGTTAACTCGTTCCTATAAAATTATGCTGCAAAACATAGTTAAAATGTATTTATTGGACAGTAATTGATCTTCCAAGTTAATTTTTTTTTGTTTTTTTTTTTTTTGTAAAGATACTATGGTTACAGCAGCATTTATTATTCACCATAACAAAACAAATTTTATTTCCATTTACCATGCAAATCATAAGCATTGCTTCTCTTTGGTATATTCATTTTGCACATAGCTGAAAAAATTTATGCGTGTACTTTCAATAGTTTATAACTGCCATTTTCAGGCAATATTATCATGCACAAAGAACAGAACATTACTATTTGAAAAATGGAATACAAATGGTAAAGGACATTTTTTAAAATTGTTCCTCGTGCATAAGCATTGAAATACTATTGAAAGTATTTGCATAAATAAATCTTTTCTGTAATGTTGATAGTGTGTTGTTAATTTTCTAACATAATGAAATTGTTTAACTCACAACAAAGCAATTTATAAAATAACAATATAACTTGGATATTACCAAAGGGGGGCAAGTTCCATTTTCTTGTGTTTCTCATTCAATTTCTGTACATGTTCTTTTTACTGTTCTTCAATTGGAACCAAAGACACTTGTTATCTCATACAGCACAACAATAACAATCTGCAGTGACGGTTAAAATTTTTTGGGGATAATACAAAATTTATATTCCCATAAAAAGAACTATTGTTTTTCACATTTTTAACAAGCTGTATTATTTGCAATCAACCAAAAATGATGCCACATCAATTAGATGATCATGATCCATGCCCATAGGAACAATGATTACTTTTCTACAATCAATATTGTAAATTTTAAATGCTTTAATGATGAGATTTGTTTCATTTGTTTATTTTTATTTTTTTTTTTTTTACAATTCTTGCAATTAGATTTTGGAAAAATTTTGTATTTCTAATTAATTTTCAAATATTCTTGAGATTGTCATGTAGACAATGATTTGCTATGAATTTTTTTATTTATATTTTATATAATTTATGCATTATAACAATAAAATGGATATATTAAAAATTTTTGTACTTCATTTAATTAAACAAAAGATATTGTAAGATAATATTTGTATAACAGTTTTTACCATTTTCTGTTGTTCTTGTTGGTTTTCCATTTTTATTATAAAGTCATTCTCTCTATAATTACTGAAAGATAGACAATAATTACAATAAACTCCTCATTAACTATATATTTAATCTTACCTACTGAAATTGTTATTATTTCTAAAAGATAGATAGGCAAGAACAATTTTGAGAAAAACAAATAAACTAAAGGATGGTAAACTTGTATGTTTTATTCTGAAATGTTTTGAGAAAACTCCCTTTTTTACAAATTTGAAATCGTGTCCTCCTGTTTTCTTTGTTTCTTTAGCACAGTGCTGAAGAAACAAACAAAAAACTACCTTGTTATTGTTTCAGTTCATGAGGAAGGAAGGTGATAAAATAGATCTCATATGGTCACCAGATACATCTATTATCATTTTAAGGGCTATAGCTAAGCTCAAATCACTGCCACTTCAGAGAATCTTTATCTTTATATATATATATATATATATATATACAGGGTGGGCCAGCGAAAACGAAACGGCAGAGTGTTCGTGTTCGTCCAAGCAAAGCGCTCGGACAGGTCGATTTTAATCTCGAGGGGACATCTTTTGCAATAAAGTTTTTGCGATTCTGAATGCAACAGACAACAAAAAATTTTAAAAACTTATTTATTTTGTATTAACTAAAAAAGCATTTATTCGAAAAAAATGATTGTTTAGTTAATATTCAGAATCGCAAAAACTTTATTGCAAAAGATGTCCCCTCGAGAGTAAAATCGACCTGTCCGAGCGCTTTGCTTGGACGAACACGAACATTCTGCCGTTTCGTTTTCGCTGGCCCACCCTGTATATACATACACATATATACACACACACTTTTTTTTAATATATGTGTATTAAAATTATTTATATATATTTTTTTGCTATTATGAAAAATGTAATTGGCTATTTTGACTCAATGATAATTTATTAATGTTTATATTTAGCTTATTTAATAACATACATAAATCAATTGGCAATATACTTTTACTGCCAAAAATCACTCTTACCAATGCAATTTTATGATAATATTAATAACAAAAACCATATTTATAAATTCATAAATGAATGAGTCTTATAGATTTCAAATATAGATTCTTTAACATGAAAAGAGTTTAAAATATAACTAAAACTTTCATAATGATTTGGATTAATTCTAAACTCTCAAAACCGATTTTGAATTTTAAAAAATAGATAAATGTTCGATAAATGTTAAACAGTAATTTTGTTTTAATTTTTATATCATACAATAACTGTTAATATTTTTTTTATTTAGTTGGGTTTAGCTGGTTATCCAGGATTGTCACCCCTATTAGCTCCCAGTGGTGCAGCTGCAGCTACTACACCTTTTGCACCTCCTGGTCATTTAGCTGCATTTCAACCAAAAGTAAGTTGCATTAAAGTTATTTTTGATAGATATCACGTCGATAGAATTAGAAATTATTGTATTTGCAGTTTGTCAATTTTGTTTTTATTTACAAGAGAAACTGCAGTACTACTACTCTGACCTTTAACACACAGTATAATTTAAATTTTCAAGCATTTTTGATTATCTTAAATGACTTTTTCAGGACCAAATGAAATCAATTTCAATTTAAAAGAAGAATGATACCTGGAATGCATTCTGGAACAAGTTGATTTCAAATATTATTGTTTTAGAACAATGAAAATTTAAATGCACACGTTGAACTTGTATATAAATTAAAATATGAATATACAAATCAAAACCAAAGAAGGTTGTTTCAGATGACCAGAAACATTAGAAAATTAAAATTGTACTGCGTGTTAAATGTCTGAGTAGTAGTATTGTGGTTTATTACAAGTGTAGTTTTCATAGAAACTGCAAATATACTGTAATGTGTTTAAATTATTGAAAAAGGTTAAAGATATTTTTTACAAATATAGATTCATTTGATCTTTTCAGAAGTTTGCATAGAAAAAATTTAATATCTGTTAATGATGATATTTCAATAAGTAACAGAGTTCATTCTAACATATCATAATATTAAAGTTATGACAGAACACTAGAGTATCATTTCAAAACTAGATATTAAAAAAAAAAGGTTCAAAAATAATTTTTTGGCTGAAGCTTATATGACAAGTTAGGTTCTTTTCAAAATTATTTTGAGTTGAAGGCTGGAAAACAATAAATAATAGGAATTATTAGTAGATATATAAGTTACTGTATTTTCTCAATTCTGATGTGCTATCAAATCTAGTGTGCATCCATTTTGGAGATACAAAAACTAGGAAAAAAAAGTTAGTTTGAGAATGTAATGTGCTCCCTTTTCAAAAATGCAGACACAACAAAAATGAATGCATTTGTTGAGAAGTGTTTTATTTTGACATTTACAGAACTTCATGATATCCACATTTTCAAATATATTCATTTATGACTCATTATCAGGTACAAAAGATCTGCAGACCAATGTGAAATCACAGTCAAAATTTTCATAGAAGGATTTCCTATCAGTATGCACAAGCACGAAATTTACCAGATACTGCTCTGGTATAGATGTTCTTCAGCAAAATGGATATCTTTTCTTAAACACAGGTTCATAGATGATTTGTCTTCTGGACATCATTTGCTCAACCTGCTGTAGTTCAAAATTGTTTCAAACCTTCTAAATCATTCCAAAACCAAAATTATAATTAAAGTATTGGGAGGGATGTGTATGATGTCTCTACTGATGCCATAATACATGCAACTTGCCAAGCAGAATGAAGAGCAGATGACACAAATGAGATTATGGTCCCAATTTTTGAGACCAGAAGAGTCCAAAAAAGGCATGCATTAGAATTGAGAAAACATGAAAGGTAGTTGAGAAGATTTTTTTAAAAACACAATCTGTATCTCTGCTTACATCACTGAGTATTTCCTTCTTTCAACTTATGAGAATAAAGAGTAAACCAACCATCTAAAAACCTTTTAGTAAAAAATTATGATGGAAGTTGATTTCACTAGTTTAATTATTATGCCTTTGTGTCCTTTTTTAACTTAATTTAAAATTTATTTTGTATACTAGTACTTTCTATATATTAACCATATTTTCCAGTATAATAACTCCTGTTAATATATAGAAAGTACTAGTATACAAAATAAATTTTAAATTAAATTGATTTCACTAGATTTGTAAAAATTTCTATAAATGATATGAAGTTTTGTGCATTATGTATACTATTTTGCTTAAATATAATTTTCTGTACGCAGTCTAAATTATAAAATTAAACAATATTTGAAAAGAAAATAATAAATATATTTTAAGTTTTTTTTTTTTTTTAATATTCTAATAATACTTTATTTTGGTATATATACACTTTTCAGTCACTTCAGTCAGTATACACTTTTCAAAGATACAGTGAAAAGATATATTCAAAACACTTAATCAGGTTGTTAATTACACTATAGATAATTATAATACTTGTTATAAAAAATTCTTTATTTAATACACATTTAACAATTGTGATATTTCAAATTAAAAACTGTAATTAATTCAAAGAAGAAACTGCAGTTTAATTTTCTAGAAGTCTTATTTTTATCATCATAATATTTTTGGGCTTATAGCAGTCATATTCATAAGCTACAAGAACATAAGAAAACAGAACATATTTTGGTTTATTCTGGAAGCATCTTATTCTGTCAGTTCAGTTAAATAGACTGAGCATGAACAATAAGATTATTTAATTTCATTTTCTTTTAGCATGTAATCAAATATACATTTTATTAATTCTAAAGTAAACTGTAAACATTTTTGGTCTAAATCCAAGGACATTTAGAAGTAAAAATTGTAATTTTGAAGAGATAGTTTGTATAACAAAAATACAAGCTAAAGTTTATATTTAAAAAAATCCTGTACTAAAAGATACTTGATCTAAGCCTTTTACAAGATTACATTATAATTCAGTTTAGAATATCAATAATAAAATTATTTAATGTTAAAATATAGTATATATAAAAATTTCATTACTGAAAATATCAAATATTTAATTACAAGGTTAATCATTTGCTATGTATTGTTTGCATATTTAATTTTTAATAAATCATGATGTTTTTCCTCTTAATTTAATATTTATATGAAATTAAAATTTTTATTTGTAGATGAATTCTCTTGTGAAAAGCAAGACTATGGTAAGCTTTATTTTATTAGCATTTTCGATTAGGTATATATTAATAGTCCTGTTCAATTCTAAAATTGTGAAAATGATTTAGTGTAAATGAATGTCAAATTCCATTTCTCTCTAACTTTAAAGTAAATATAATACATCATTTAAGTAGAAATGTAGCCAAATAATCAATTAATTTAGTACTTTTAAATCGTATGGATCATTTAGAGAATTGTTCAAGAAATCTTCAAAAAAGTCTGAGGTTATCAGGTTAAAAAAGCAAATTTCTGAATTAATTGGTGTAAATAATAACTTAAAAATTAGATTGCTCATGTTTTGATAACATTCAGTTAATTGTTATTATAGTTAGAACATTCTGTCAAATAGTTTTAAGTGATTTTAATTTGACATATTTTTGTAATATTTTATTTTTTTTATTAAAGTGTTTATAATGAAAAAAACTTAAACTTCAATTTTTTTAAAAATATTTCTCCTATTATTGAGATATCTAAATAATAATAATATCTTTTTATTGTCCAACATATATTAAGTTTACTTTATTTTTAACTAAACTAATAAAACATATGGAATAAGTCATTTAAGCCATATTAATAAATCTGATTGCAATAAATTGCTTCAGATGGTGATACAATTCTTAGTAGTTTGTTGTTTTAAATTATTATACCAGATGTCATATCATATATACGTATCATCAATTCTACAGGGTACCAACAAATTAGAGATAAATTTACACAAGTTGTATTATTGAAATGGTTTAACTTGGTGTGAGATACTAGAATTCATCATTTTGTTATTCTGTTAAACTTTCTACCTTGATAAAGATGTCAGACAGTTGTAGTGCAATTATTGAACTTTTTAAAGGTGAAATGTGCCAGTTTGATGTCGGTTGAATACTTGGTGTTTCTCACCAGACAGTTTCAAAGGTGGTAAAGCAGTTTCAGAAGCTTGGGCATAATGGGAACCTCCCAGGAAGAGAAAGAAAGTGAACTGTCACAAAACTTGTGAGTTCTAATAAAAACCCACTGGTTTTGTGACAATATATGAAAAATAATTCTGCAAAATCCAGTTTCCATGAGAAAAATTGCAAAAGAAATGGACATTGAGAAACTGCATAAGCAATAACTAAGAAGGATCTTCAACTGACCCCATACTTAACTACAAAGAGGGCAATATCTTACAGATGAGAATGCACATATATGGCTGGAAAGATGACAGCAATTGAAGTAATGCACCATTGCTGGTCAAATTGGAAATATCTCTTCCACTGGTGAGAAAATTTTCGCAATTGAGCTAGTCCACAATCACCAGAATGGTGAGAAATGATCTAATGGATGTCCAGGATCATCTGATGTAATCAAGCATCATTAGAGTGCATTAACTATTGTGATATGGAGAAGGATTTGCTCATCAGGCAAATCTCCTCTTGTTTTTTGTATTTGAAAGACTCAAAATCAATCAAGGTGTATATTGGAAGGATATTTTGAAAGCTAATATCCTACCTTAGGCTCAAGAACATTTTGGAGACCAAATATGGGCATTCCAAAAGGTTTTGGCACCTGCTCATGGCAGGATTGACACAGGAATGATGCAGGGAAAATTTTCATGATTTCATTATTGTCTAAGAATGGCTGCCATTTTTGCCCACCCTAAACCATATGGACTAACTACAGTGTCTGTAATCCATTGGACCACTTTTGAAGGCCAAAGCCCGTGCAAAATCCCACAGGAATTTGCAGTTGCTGAAGCACACTCTTGTAGCATAATGGGACATATCTTGGTAGAATTTTCTTTTTCTAATTATAGTAATTTTAATTATAAGTATTTAGGATTGATTTTAAAATAATTATTATAACTCCATCTTGTAGACCTGGTGACTATATGTAATCAGTATGCAAATAGCAAGATTTACCAATGGTGATTCATATTATGAGTATACATAGTAGTTAAAATGTAATTTTTAACTGCTATGTACACCTGTAAATATATATAAAAAATCTGTAGATTGAATCTTGTATGTATAAAATGTCATGGTTTTATCTAAATATGAAATTTACAGAACTTCACACAAAAAAGTAATTGATGAGGGATTTCAGATCCAAAATTCATTAAGTTCCAAAAGATTTATATACTAGAAAATATTTGAAACCCTAATCAAAAAATAGTAAACAAAATACAGTGGAACCTCGGTTAACGAAAGCCCTGGTTAACGACCAAATCGGTTAATGAACTTTTATTTTTGAAAAAATTTTGTCTGAGATAATGGACAAAATTCGGATAACGAATTTAACAGTTTTTTTGTGTCAAATTTGTAAGCTTGCTGATTTTTAGGGGGTAACCAGTTAATTGCACATCGGTGATGATCTAGGGTCCATTTGTATGTTGGTGGTGGCAGAGGAGACAAAGATGACAAGTATTTTACAGTGAAAATTGTTTATTTAAACGGGAAGATGCCTCATATTTGAGGTAGTTGGAAATGGTTTATCTACAGTATTTTTTCCCCGGCACTGAGGAGTGGCATATCGCTGGTCCTACTTATAGTGCAAGCTGATCAAGCTCTGGAGCGGACAAGATGGATTCGCTCGGTCACAGAAGCGATGGTAGATGATGGAGCTGTGGCAACTGGATTGGCCCGCAAGACACAACACAAATTTTAGCAGGCACGACTTCAGGCTTAATCCAGATGATGACAACACAGATTAATTGCAGTAGAATTTTTAGGAGAACTGCATTTTGACCTTGAGATTTAGGGTTTTTGTAGTATTTCTTCCTTGAATCTCACCTTTTGATTGGTCCTGCGTCCCATTCCTCGCTTTCCAATTGTTTTCTTCTTTGTCCCCAGGTGATAACCGAAACTAGATCAGGTCACGAGAAAGGTCCATTCCGATGCATCTATTTGACACCTGTTCGTCAAGTCTGATCAGAGATTGTTGATAAATCTATAAGCCTTGCGCTCATAATTTAGCCCGTCATTTCTGTTATCTGTCAGTTTGGAACTTTAATGATCGTATGCAATGTTTTTATACCTGTCAAATCTTTCCCCTTTTCCAAAAATTTAACCTAGATCAACTGTTTATGTGTGCATTTTCCTATATTTTCATCAAAGAAAACCCATTTTACAAATAAAATTACAAAAATACCGGCTGCTAGAATGAATAAATTGTATTTGCACTAATTTCTAAGGGAAAAATTACTTCAGTTAACAAACGAAATTGAGGAACGGATTAAGTTCATTAACCGAGGTTCCACTGTATAAGCTTATGGAAATATAAGTTAAATATAATATATATAAAACTAATTTACATTATCTTATGAATAATTCAATATCACATCAGTATTGATGTCATCAGACAATAGGAAGTTTTTAAGTTTGATATTATCAACATTATAAAAATCTAACCTTAATGCAGAAACCTAATTTAATGTATATCAGATATTATAATATGTGTATAGAATAGATTTGATAGTTTTATATACATTTATGCAAAACAGAACATTAAAATATAGAACATCTTTTAAATATTACTTTTATTAATTATAATGTATTTATTGTTAACAAAACAAAGTGTGTTATTTTTTTTATATTAATTAAATGTAACAATAAGTGTTGTTTTATAAAATAATATTTTTAAGAACATGCACTTTTCAAAAATGTCTCAAAAATCAATGTTTATCTAATAACATCAGTTGTAGCAGACCTAGGAGTCGCATATGACATAAACCCCAAATGTTTTAATTCCCCACAATAAAATAAATAAATCTAAATTAATAAAGAAAACAAAAATAATTCTTATATATAAAATTGATAATTGTTACCCTGAAGGAAAAACACTCAATATACAGTAATTCATTTAACTTTTTTGTTTCCGGGTACTAACTAATTATTCCAACTACTTACATCAGTTGTTTCTTTGTCACTAATCTTCAGTTCATATCAGCTTAATTAACTTTAAATTTATTAGAGTAAGCAGGACAATGGTAATGGTACAGAGAGGTCATTATTCTTTTTATCATCATCATCAGACATATACAAAATATGGTGTTGTCGTCATTGTCATTCATGAGTGTTCACATTAATAAAAAAAGCTAACACTCAGGAATGCTCTTGGGAACCTTTCTAAAATGATTACAATATGTGTCTCAGTGATAATCATCTTTCTGAATTATCTTTCTGCATTAGAATTTCATATCTCAGTTCTTCAAAAATATTGTTTCTCTCTAAATATCTTTAGAAGAAAAAAAATTTTAATTTAGTAAAGATTTTTCCAAAATATCTATTAAGTTATGTATACATTTTATAGATTGGTGTCTTAAAAGGTAGCGAATAAATAAATTACTTTTTGATTCATATTTACATTAGATTCAACTTAACGGTGCTACATTATAAAAAATTTCAAACATTGCTCCATCTATGTTCAACTGTTGTACAGTACATAGGTTGCTTGGAAAGTTTTGTCCTCTAGACTTACTTTTTAGTCTTTTAAAATATTCTCTACCATCTCAATGCATCTTGCCATATGCTGAAACTGGGCCTTCCACTTTTATTCTTGGAGAACAGCACTCTCTTGATTCCATAGTGCCAGAAGCTTGTCATCACTGGAAAAGTGCCTTCCTTTCAGACTTTTTTCTAAACCTGAAAATAAGTCAAAGTCATAAGGGGTAGCATCTGGACTATACTGTACTGTTAGACCACTTTGACCAAAAAGATGACCATGTCCTATGACTTGTGCAACCAGAGCATTATTGTGATGGCGGAGTACATATTGAGTCAGGGTCTTGGTCAGATGTTTCAGTCATTGAAGGATTTTTCACAGATATGTCTGGTTGTAACAGGAACTAGTGACTGTGCATTGTTTTTTTAGTAGTACTACTCTCCACAATACCATGTTTTCCAAAGAATGAGACCATTTGTTTCTTTGTCAAGCATGTGTAGTGCTCCATCACTAAATTGTTTTTTTGTTTTTTGTAATTACAGTGGTACCTCAATATACATCTGCTTTAGAATATGTCCTGTTTGGATGAAACAAATTTTGCTCGGTATACGACTTAATTATATACACCATCTATGAACAAGTAGCACTATCAGTGTACTATACCAGACTAGACATTCGCGGTGCCACGGTTTATAACTTTGTTAAATTTCTTCTGATTTTAATTTGTAAGTAAAATTTTATTGTTTTTATTAATCGTGAATTGCAAAAAGGCAAATGTAAAGCAACAGAAAACTTAAAAAAAATGACTATCAACAATCTCTTTTTTTCAGTGCGATTCTAAATATGAAGGTGGCATGCGTGTTCGAGATTTAACTGTTGCATACCGTATTCCGAGAACGACGATATCGACAGTCGTGAAAAATAAAGACATTATTAAATCTGCTAACGTTGCGAAAGGGGTTAAATCAATTTCTAAACAGAGATCGAAGACATTAGATCATGTTGAGAAATTGCTTTTTGGAGAGTTTGATTTGATTTTGATTTAATGATTTAAATAATATAATACAATATACTGTAATAACTTTAAAAATCTATAATAAAATTTATTTTTTTATTAATGTGCTCAGTGTTTAAATTATTTTACAACCCCATTAATATACCATATCAAGACGGGATTTTTTTTACATGAGAATGGATTAATCATTTTTACATTACTTCTTATGGGAAAGGTTGGTTTGGTATACATCCAATTTGGTATAAGTCCAAACATCAGGAACTGATTAAGGTCGTATACCGAGGTTCCACTGTATATATTTTGTATATTGGTTTTGTTCTGTATCGGATTTTTGTTGTCGCAATACCTGTTTACTTGTAAACGTTTCGTTTGTCGCATGCCTCCTCCTTCGGCAACCACTCACTGGCTCGTAGTTGGCTGTAATGATATCATGTGACTAAGGAGTAAGCCCTGGATGGCGAAGGATATAAAAGGGAGAGTACAACATGTGCAAGGACTTACTTTTTGTTTTTCATAAGAGGATTCATCAAGAAGACACGAGAGGAAGGAAGGCTTTGAAGGATCAGGGCACGAAGAGGAAATCTGTTTGCATCGAGAGTAAGGTTGTGTCTAGAGTGGAAAAACTGTTGGTTAAGGAAGAAAGTTTAAGGAAAGAATTCATACTTGTATATAGTTCGCCTTTTTATTCATGTTTGGATTGTATGGGATTCAATGAACTTGTTGGTGATCCCAACATGTACTCGCCTTGTATGTATATATAGTAAATATTGTTATTAGGTTAAGTGTCGTTCTAATCTTAGTAATTAGTCTACTAGTGTGACAATTGTCAAACCTTTGTGAGATATATAAATATTGTTTTTCATTACTTTAATTTGTATTTTGTATGATTCTTTCTTTTGTACAGCTCTTGTACTCCTTACTAACGTTGGGTCTGAATCTTGGCGATTCTTACTCACTACACATGGTCTTTGGATCTCTCTACTGGAGTTGCTTCATCTTCAAAGATCCAAACTTTGCTCTGAGATTTTGTTGACATGTCACAGTAATACAGCTGATTCTCATCTGCTATTATAATGCTTAAACATTGAGTTCAGGACATTCAAGGATGTTATCAGCATTTTTTTTTTTTTTTGCACCATTTTACCTTGTTGTACTTTTGCCTCTCATCAGTAAGTAGGGCACCCAAAGCAAACAAACATTCCTTAATACCAGGTATTTGTGCAGAATGTCATGAACAGATGATGTACTAATGTGCAATAATTCCTGAATCTGTCATTAGATGATCTGCTTATCTTCACTGAGAAGTTTCTCCACAGAAGTTGTTTTCTGATGTGTCTGCTGCTGGCTGACCTGAATGTGAATTATCCTCTACACTAAAATCATCACTTTTAAATTTTAAGTCACTTTTTATCATCATTTTTTTCAAGGAAAGACAATGTTCTCCCAAAACAAGAGACATTTCTGCAAAATACTCATCTTTACTGAGATTGTGTAGAAAATTGTAATGGATAATCATGTGACATTTGGTTTTCATTCACATTGCCATTTTCTGATGTTTGCTTAGAAAGTATCAGAAGCAGGAACTTGACTTGGATGTTACTCCTCTTATTTTTCATATTCTTTTGATTGGTTTTGCTATAACCAATAGAAAATATTCAGGACAAAACTTCCAAGCAATCTATGTATGTATCTTTTTCATAAGACACTTTTGTAGGATTTTACAAATCAAAGCAATAAGTTGTTGTGTATACACTGTGTTAGATGCCAAGTAATACAGTTCTTGCCATATTTGCCTGCGTTCATCTACAGTTCTCTCTATTCATGTCCAATCTTAGAATGTATATTTGACAAAGTCGTCAGAAAATATTCAATGATGGCTTATGAGCTGAATATTTTGAGCATGTCAGTGTTGTGTGCAGCATGACCTAGAGTTGAGAGCTTATCAGCGACATACAGATCACTTTTTCACCCCACAACTGAAGCAACAGCAGGTAGTAAAAGCAAAACATTTGATACAGTGTTGTGCAGACAATTGTCACAAAAAGATTATTTTCACTGAAGAAAAGATTTTCACTTTGAAGGAAAGTTTTCAACTTCCAAAATGACAGGGTGTAAGCATCAAGTTCACACAAAGCTCAGGAGAAAGTACCAAGGATCATGATGGCCTCTGCTTCTTTTATGGTTTAGTAAGAAGTCTCCTATGAGGATACCACTGTGAGAAAAAGAGCAAAAACATCTGTCAAAGTTTATCAGGAAACAGTTTTGGAACCAGTGGTCAAGAATTTGAGTGAAAGCCTATTCAAACACCAACAATGGAGCATCCAACTGGATTTTGTACAGTACCTGTTTACAAGACCAAGTCAACCCAGGAGTGGCTGCAGATGAACCAGAGCATTTCTCTAGATAATTGGCTTCCAAAAAACCCAATCTTAACCTGTTGGACTATGATTGGTGCTGGGGGATAAGGCCTGCAGAAAGGAACTCCAGTATTGAGAGTATGAAATGCTTTTTGGTGCAGGTAGTAGCAGCTTTTCCTCTGGAGACCCTGCATAATGCCATTGATGAGTGGCTACTTAGACTGAAGAATTGTGTGAAGACCAAAGGAAGCCATTTTGAAAAGTAATTGGTGCTATGTATTCACAAGTTCTTTACTTATATTTATAACAAGTTTAATAAAATATCTTTAAAATTCTTTTATTTCCTTGAATATTTTAAAACAGTATTTATTGTAAGACTAGGTAGTGCAGAATGCCCTAGATAGTGAACATCCTTATTTTTGGATTGGTTCTGGACCTGTAACATAACCATATAAAATAAGAAAATTTATACAGTCAAGACCATGTGAATTCATGCTAGTGGCATATGCTATGGCATAATGTCACTAACAATAAAGACCCAACAGTCTATCTGTGCCATGGGGTTAAATTCAAAATGTCGTTCTCTGTGTTAATTTCCTCTTGTCTTCCATTTCCAAAGAAAATCAAGTTTCTCTTGTGATTTATACAATGTGATTTAATGTTAGACATTAATCATGTCTAGTATTAAAATGATGGAATGCAAAGTTGCTAATTCTAGATTTCAAATAGCTTTTAATTCTGTGATTTGTCTAATCATCTGTTAGTCTAACAGTTTTCCCAGGAAACAACTTGAGACTTTAAAACAAGACTGTAAATTACTGACTAATATATACAGTAACAGAATAGCAGTTTAATTTACAAATCACATACAGTTCTCAAACAAACAGTCTGTAAATGCTTTATGCAAAAACTAAAAAATTCCTGCAGGAAGTGTCTTCATAGTAATTCTCAAAAGTTTCTCCAAATTGGATTCTAATAAACTGCCTCCATACTTAAATCCTCTTTTCAATTCTACATTTGAATGTTACTGCAAGACTACACTGTAGAAAACAAAACCTTGCATTTTGCACAGTACATTCCAAAAAATGTAATGTATTGCAAATTCAAATTGTGTCTTTTGTTGAATTCAAACACATGGAAATGAATCATTATTATCCTCTTGAAACATTTTCTATAAAGATTTCTGTCTATAGACTACTTTTTCCAAGTCATGAGCATCTAATAATTTCTGTTTTGTTTTTTCATTTATTTTTTTTTTGAGTTATTTAATGATTTGTTTAATATTTTGTATACCACCGTGTTGTTCTTACAACTACAAGTATAAAAATTGATTCATTTTGTTGTCTTGCTTATGTGTTCAATCCACTGTATTTTTTATTAACATCTTTAAAGATTTTAAGTAAAAATTAAATACAAAAACATGGCCGGCATTATTCACATTTAATAAATATAAAATATATTTATTAAATGAACAGCGGAAGTAAAGACAAGACAAAGTTCCAACTTTGTAAAGTCGTATTTATATTTTATATTTATTAAATCTTTAAAGATGATTTGAAAAACTCTAAGATGCTTTTGTATTTACTTTTTTGTTTTAATATTTATTCCCCTCTGTTAAAGTCCATTTTGTTTGTTGAACTTATTTTATTTGTAAGTAATTTAGTGATACTTTTAATATATATTAAAATAATATATTAAATCAGCAAAAAAATTTTTAATTAATTTAACATTTTTGACTTCTTACTTCTTATAACTATCATTAAATTAAAATCGAATGCAAAATGTACATACATATATACACACAGATACATAAGTTAATTTTTTAAATTAGGGTTCAATTTATAGAATGGGCATAAATCGAAAACCTTTCCATAGAATGATAAATTAGTGAAACATTGCATTTATCAATCACTGTGCATCTCTTATCATAACTCCAGAAATCTGCTACAAATATTTTCAATAAAAACTTGGCTTTAATGAACTTATTTAACATAGAGGACAGTATATGGTATATTGGGCTAGGAGTGTAACAGATCCATAGTATTGGCAGATTGTTTACATCATCAGTGAAAACAAATAAAAGCAGAATATTGTAAAACATCTTTGCATATAACAGATCACGAGAAAAGGCATACTATAGTATTCTGATATCAAATAAGTTAAGAGTATGTAGCAATATTATCATGGTGCTATGCTGTACAAATTACTAGCATTTTATTGGAGGTATTGATTGTTTTTAATTAATATAGTCTAGTGTACAATAGAGTTTTTACAAAACAACTTACTGAAAATTTTTAGCACTCAATTTAGCAATTAGGTTCTTTGTAATATGTTGTTCTCATCCCTTTTTGTATTAGTTGTGTAATGTATAATGAAAGCCGTCATTGATAAGGTATTACAGTTAGTATTTTTATAAAAGTGATACAGTCTCAAATGTGTCTGTATGAAAATGATGGTAAACAGGTAAGTTATGGCAAAAGTCATAAATTACTATATATCATATCCACATTTCAGTTCTAGCCTACTGTATGTTTGTATATCAGACACTGGACTATTCTGAAGATTTTAATTCAAAATCCTGGATCAACTTATGTACAATACATTACTTTAAGTAACAAATTAGAACAGCATCATATATACTATATGCATAAATTATATAGAAATATAAAAGAAACAATTAATGAAAACTTAAGGAATTGTGATATAAATGATTTTGCAAAATTAGAAAACACTAAAGTATATTGAGACAAAACATTTGTGAAGAAATTCATAATATTTATAGAGAAAGTAACAAACTTGAAAAATATTTAGATCTGTATGAACCTTTAGTCAAACCTTTAGTTTTTATGTACTGTCAGATAGTTAAGCAAAAACTAAAGGTAATAATAATAATTAAACTAATAATTAATAATTATAAATTATTATTATTTATAAAAACTAAAGGTAATAATAATACCTTTAGTTTTTGCTTAATAATAATAAAAGGTAATAATAATAATTATTATTATTATTAATATTATGTTGTGAATGTCATGCTCAGCTGATACTGTTATCAATTGCTTTGCCAGACTAAAGTCAATGCATAGTTACCTAAACAAGTGTAACATTAAGCTGTGTTACTAGTAAGCCTGTCAACATCTAAAAACTTCCCAACAATGTGACATGTGTTCAATTTATTATTATTATATCATCACCAAAAATGAAGTTTGAAGATAGAAAGTCTGCTAATTTTGTGCTAAAAGATATATAATTAGATAAATATTTTAAGATGTTTGTCTTGGAGTTAGTCAGTATTTTATTTTAACTATATGACTGATAGATTAGCAGTAAAATGATTATCTTCCCTCTCATATTAATGCGTAAAAATCATAAACCGTGTGGAATGACTACCCTATGTATTGTACAAAATGAAATTGATTTATTGAAAATGAATTATACAGTAGAGAATCGTTTATCCGAATCAGTTGGAGACCGGGGTTGTTCGGATAACCGATTATGTATGAAAAAATATATTAACCTATCCTATGTTGAAATTTTTCTTCGTTGCATGTTGCTTCGTGTTGAATTTTTGTCGATTTTAAGCCTAATGAAAATTTTTATAATAATAATCGAGGCTATTGTATCGTTAAAAATTATTTCTTTATTTTGTACAAACAAAAGAAATATATTGAAAAATATAAAAACATAAAAATTATACTTTAGAAGTAAATCTAGAATCAAAAAAGTTCAATTCGGCACGACACAGTCTGACAGTTCGGATAACCGACATTTCGATAACCGGTGTTCGGATAAACAACTCTCTACTGTATTTTCTTTGCATTGTCTGAGATATAAATATGTAACTATGAAGGAAAATTCCAACAAGAAATCGAAACATAGTTTTATCACAATTTAAAATTAATTTTGTTATTACTGTTAAGTAAATATACTTAATCAACATTTATAATTTTATTTTCAGAAATCAGGAAAATGGTGTGCAATGCATGTTAGAATAGCCTGGGAAATCTACCATCATCAACAAAAACAACAAGCGGAGGCTCACAAGGCTTCTGGAGCACCAAATGCAGCGGCTGCAGCAGCCGCTGCCGCAGCTGCCAAAGCTACTACCGATCTTCTTCGACCTCCCAATCACCTTTTTTCATCGTTACCAAGACCTCATGACTTATCAACATTTTCACCATCATTACTCGGTGCTACAGGTGATTTATTTAAATTTAATTATTTATTCGGGCCATTCAAATTGTATGCATTACAGGATGGATTATTGAAATTATAGCATCATAGAAATATTTGATAAAGACAGTTTGATGATATTCAAGTTTTATCAATTTTCATTAAATTCAATATAATTTTGATACTAATCATATCTTGTACATAATCAACAATAAAAATACAATTATGACAAATAAGCTTAACCACCATTTCACCTTTTATTTGGATGAATTTTCAGAACCTAATTAAAAGCTTAATTTGTTTCGAATGAAATGTTTTTACATTTATCATATAAAATATTTGATTTTTATATAACAACAAATATTTAAAAATAATTTTAGTCAACAATTTTTTAAAAATTATTTATCATCATCTGTTTTAGTCGGAAAACAACAATTATTTTCAAATATTTTCTTTATGTTAATTTTTCAAATTCTTTACTCAGAAACTTGTATTTACAAATAAACATTTAGTAATGCTATACAAAGCCAGTGTAATGTTGTTATAATCCAGACAGAATCTGAAAAAATAGTCAGTCAAATTTATTCTGTTTATTGGTTTAGACTTAGACATAAGATGGAATCTTCTAATTGAGGGTAAAAAGAAATTAACAAAATAAGTTTTAGCTAGAAAAATATTTTACTAATAAGAGTTAAGAGAAGTGCTTATTTTGGGATATCACAGCAAATATTTTATTACAAACATTTGTGTTCTAACATCAGAATAGCTTCAGCTAACATTCAAGTGTGAATAAAGTCCATTTATTATGCATAAACTTTATTATTCATATTTGAATGTTAACTAAAGCTATTCTGATATTAGAACACAAATGTTTGTAATAAAATATTTGCTTTGGTATTGCAAAATAAGCACTTCTTTTACAGAGATGGATCCAAGAATGTGTGAAGATGTATATGAACTTCCTAAAATTCTAAGTAGAAAAGAGTTTGCTATAGTACAACTACAAAGCTAGATTTACAATTGTGTTATGCAATAATGCAAGTACCAGCTTCAATCCCATGGTGCATTGCAAACTGTCTTATAATTTCCCCAGCAGGTGGCATCCCAAATTTGCAAATCCCTTATTGGAATAATTGTGATCTGTTCTTAATGGCACTTCTCCTATTGTCTAAAAGTGTATGAACATGGGCTGACTGATAAGCCAACTCATCACTGATGACATAGACCAGTGATTCTCAAACTTTTTCGATCCACCGCCCCCTTTGTTCCATAAAGTTATACCCAACGCCCCTAACCCATTTTCTTTTGTGTGAGAAAGGATTGAGAATATTCTTAGGAAAACTTTTCTACTTGAATCTCACACTTTGTGCCCTTACCGTACATTGTTCTCAACATCTGGAAACCATTAAATGCAATGTTTCCTCTTATCCGTTTAACAGAGGAAATGGAACTGCTGTCGGTGACCCCAACTTTTGCCTTTGGTCACCGTTCAGTACCCCCCTCCAGCGCCCCCTAGATTTACTCACCGCCCACAAGAGGACATTATCACCCACTTTGAGAAACGCTGACATAGACTGTCAATTAATCATTGGCCAAAGTACAATTTGCACACAATTTAACTGCTATGATTTAAGCAGAGCTTGAGCCAATTTCAGATGGCAATAAATTATTGCTCTTATATCTGAATAATAGCATTAAAAAAAAAATAAAAAAAAAAATACAAAAAGAAGTTACTGCTTTATATGTAATTGAGAAAGACATTTTGCTTTCTGTGACATGATTTTTCTGATAAAATAATTACACTTGTTTGCAAACAAAGTAACTGTGATATGAAAACGAAATAGTTACAATGTTGCTAGATCTGATACTTTAAAAGTAGCACAAATTTCAATAATAATTCTATTTTCTACATTTGAATTAAAATTCTAGATAGTTTAAAAATTTATTAATATAAATAAGCTTAAAATTATTTGTGAAATATTTTCTATTTTGTTGTCTTGATACTAAAAATAATCAATTTGGATATCGATATTTACATGAAGTGCACCCCTAAATGAAATTCCTGGATCCACCCCTGTTTTAACTTTCATTATCATGGTGTTAAGTTCGCATTCAAGAAGTTTCGTATTCTGTTCATTTTAAATGCTATAAAAACATGAATAAATTATTTGATACATCTTGGTTAATGGTAATTACAATAAAATAAATCTAAATGGCATCATATTACTATTTATAAAGATTATTGTTGCTCTACATATATTCAGAACAAACTAATGTGTAATCGAACAAATCTTACAATTTTCAGTTTTTTCTGGATTCCTCTAATGCATTATTTTGTCAAATATATCAAATTTAAGATTTACTTTATTTACTTGAATAATCCACATATTTTTTCCAAAAAATTGTTACAAAAAGTCAGTGTGTGCAGTTTGTTCAAAAATAAGTTTGGCAATGCAACTTGCAAAGCCCAGGATGCTTCCAGTTATCAAATGTTTTGCATACTTGCTAGTGATAGATTTTGCTTATCAAATGGATGACTACTTAATGTGACTGTCTATAGTTGATAGTTACAAGCAATATTTTTAAATGTTTCTGTATAACTAATTTCTTGAAAATGAAGATAAATAAAGTAAGTTAAATATACAACTGAGAATGACAGTAAATAATCATCGTATCTATATTAACTCTTAGTTTAAGCTATTGGTTTTTAGTGGTTTTTCACTTTTGATTCAAATTAAACAATGTAAAGAAGTCTTATTTTCATTTAATTAGTAAGTTGATTCATTATAAAATACATTACTACAAATTACAGATTATTTGTATTTCAGATAAAGACAAATTTATTTATTTTTTTTTCATACTATTTTTATATTCTAATACCACATGGTCTTGTAAACTGAGTGCTGCCACATTGAATGCTACAAAACAGTGAAAGTGATGGTTGATATTGTGTTACATCCATAAATTAGTAAAGTTTGTTAAATATATAATAAATCATTCAAGTTTTTTTTTTGCCTTTTTCTAAACTAGTATCTTAAAATATGAGGTGCATGGATTACTTGAGGATGTGGATTATTCAAGTAAATATGGTATTTTACACAATTTCGTGTACATTTTCAATAACAAAATGATGGAAACCGGAATTATAATTAAGAAAGTTAAAATCAGACTTAAGTTCTCAATTTTTTAATTTAGAAAATAAATTAGTTTCACAATTATCACAATTGATAAATTGCAAAATATGCTTCAGTTCATATTTCTACATTGAGACAACTTAATTTCATTTTTTAAAATGTCAGTAACTAAATTATTATTATTATTATTTCTAAGTTTGCCATGAATACTAACTGAAACTTTAAACTACTATATTTTCATGCATGTCATGGTTATATGTTTAAAAGTCAATTTGCAAGGGAATGTAGGTTGTAGAGTGATTTCAAGTTGTAATCGCAAACTCATAGCAATATATTGAATTCAAAATAAAAATTTTATTTTATTGGATGTAATGTAAATTATTTTACTCTAAGATATATTTAAAAAAATTTATTATATAAATTAAAAATTGTTTCTTTATATATCAGTAATATTATTTTAGATTATTTATTGTGCAAATTTTAAAAATAATTTATAATTAAAAAGAAGTAATATAATTTCCTTAATTAATAAATTAATATTATATCTGTTTAGAGACTATAAAAGAATTTTAAAATCCAAAACTTGGAAAGATATTATCATTAAATTTCCTTATAATTAAAAATTAATTTTGTTTATAATATAATGTTATATCTTGCATATCTTGCTGTAGAATATTTAAGTATTCTTAAAGTAAGATAAGCAGTTTTCACGTGAAAATTTTTATTTGTAATGAGATTAGACATTTGGATGGCTACTTAATTTAGTTCACTTAAGATAGCTCGTTAACTAAATTGTTGAAAAATAATTTTGTTGCTTCATATTTAAAAACAGAAAATTTATAAATTAGCAATAAACACCATTGTAAAACATTCCATCAATATTCTGAAATTTTTAATAATGCTACAACTGTTAATTTAGAAATAGCTTGAGATAGCCAAAATTTATTATATATACTAGCATATATGCCTGGCATCTTATTTTTTGGCACTGCCTGAGTCAAAAAGTAAGAACAATAAAACAAAAACCATATTAAGAGTTTGATTATTTTAGCTTACCATTGTAATGTTTATCATAAAATGTTAAATTATAATAAGAAAAAAGAAACTGTTACAAAACAGCAAAAAAAAAAAAAAAAAAAGACAAAATCTACTTTGGAGAAGAGGAAATCAAATCAATCTTATTTTAATTCATATAATAAAAAATAAAAACAAATGAACAATCAGATTTTGAAGCAAACAGATCAAAGATTTGCACTTGGCACCATGGAAAACCACAAAGTACATGTTTCGTGCTTGCTAAGAATGCAGTACCCAAATGGTACAGAATGATGCAATTTTATTGTTTGGATAGACAGAAATTGATATTTTCAGCAGAAAATAGTCATTGACTTATGCCTGCACCAAAAGATAATTTGAGACATTCAAATTTTTCTAATGTTAACTCTAATGTGTCACTCACATCTGAATATGAAATGTTAATCAGCCAACCAATCAAAATTCATGAAAAATGGATCAAATGTTTAAACTCCACTCTCGAAACCCCCTAAAAATGTCTTTTGTGCTTGCTCATAATTGTATATTAAGTAATTTTCCTATTTGAATGCCACAATCTCATTGGCCAGAGAGCAAGGATTGAAGTTAATTCGACCAAAAGTAGCCATTGACCTCCTGGATGAGAGGATGGTCCCTGAAAAGTTTCGTTACATTTGCCCAAACCATATTAAAATGTATAAAGAACCTAACAAACAACTTTATATTACTAGAGATAGAGTTGGGAGGATTCAACTGGTTCACATTGGTACAGCAGAACTGCTTACTAAAATACTTTTAGCTCAGAAAACTGGTTAAAATTGTATTTGTAATATTTGTTTAAGCAATTGATTACAAAAGCATATATTTGTATCAGACTGCCAATTTTTAACAGTCCAATGTAGACTGGAGCAAAAGAGAGAGACTATTTAAATAGAATGAGTATGAGTGAGAACTTGTTGCTACTCTGAGTGTGATTGATTTACAACCACCTATCACAATCAAGCATCTGACATTTTCAGCTCAACTCATGGATACAAGTGTTTAGCTCTAGGCACAGATATCTATTTCTGGATCTGGAAACTGCAAGACAATAAATGCATTTCCAGGATGATTTTGATCAATATTAAGACTGATTACTATTACTAGATAATTTTGGATAAGGGAGTAAGGATTAGTCACGCAAACAATAATCCTAGGATAAAAACAAAGCAAACCACAAAAGATTATGTCTATCAAGAGGCAATGTGGAAATATCTTAAATCTTAGTTTTAGTGTTGCTTATACTGTTAGAGATATTTGAAGTCTTGTGCAATATTTTTATAATCCATTTTGTTACATTAGAAAATATTTTTAACCAATTGTTGGCTAAATTGATTTGTTCTTATCTGGGGTACTTGCAGCTAGTGGATTCGATGAGATTAACCATTTCTAATATTTGTTTAAACATGTTATATTGTGTGTTTTAGTTTGTTTTTACTATTATTACTACTGGTTTGCAATTTTCAAATTGCAGATCTACACATTTTCAATATTATACACATGTCCTTTGTTAATCTCCAGAATGGAGTTAGTTAGATGAAAACTGAGACAAGATATGGATACCAGAGACCCAATTAGTCATACTAATCAGGTCCTGGTTAATATAAATTTCCAGTCTAGACTGGAAGTCACGTGATTTCAATTCAAAATTTCTACCTTACTATATTGAGCGATAAATTTGGTATAGAATCGGTTCTTACAATAAATTGAGATTAATAATATTTCACTCAATCCTCTAAGCTGTACAGTATTCACATGATCTCACATTTTCGTCCAAAAGTAATATGAAAAATAACATTGTCATAGAGAAAAAGTAATCATGGTTTCGGATTTGGCATCAAAAGTGATATTTATTTAAATTATGATTGTCACAATGCCAGGCTGCAATTTTTAATGTCACAATAAATAAATAAATTTTTTTTTCCTAATGTGAAGGGCACACTGGTGTGAAGAAATACTGTTAGGCCCTGCATGTCTATTCTACATATATAAAATACATAACTAAAATTATCACAAATTCTTTTCCATCACGGGAAAAAAAATAAAAATAGCAACATCGGGAATTAATTAATTATCTCAACATTTTTGAACAAGTGGATGACGCCTGTGGGGCAAGCAAGCAGGAGGAAAGTCCACAAATAAACTTAAAATAAATATTATGTTTTATATAAAACAGACACTAGTGCAATGAAAATTGGTTGTTAAATTGTTTGAATTCCACCACAATATACATATTGTGGTGGAATTCAAACAATTAATTATGACATTTAACAATTAACATAAAACTATGAAACCTTAGAAATTTTTAATTCTAGATTCTTTTGTATCATGATACAAAAATTAATTGTCATCTGCAGTGTATTGAAAAATTAATACAATTTTGTTAAATATAATGGTATAAGTTTTAGGAAAGATATATTATAAGTAAAAAATAGATGTATATACTGTTTATAAAGTATTTTTCAATTATTAAAGTAATCATTGAATTTGACTAAATTCATAACAAGTTATATGCAGATTTATTAAAAATATGTTTTTCTTTTAACCTATTAATTACTTTAAAAGTCAATTCCCAAACTATCTGAATTTTTGAATCACTTATGAATTTGCATTTTATTGATGAAAGCATTTATAAAATTTGTTTGCACTTATTAATTATATTTTTTCGTATCAAGTTTTTATTAGGAAAGGATTAATTTGGATATTGTATCAAAATATTTTAAAAATTTTTAATATTTATTTTCTTCATTTCTACAATATATCTAACTTTCATTCAAAATATGATTTTGTGTGTTATAATTTAAATCATTTAATTTAAACATTATTCAGTTTATAGCATACTAGAAAGTATAAGTTTTTTTACAGTAATTAATGTGATTTGAAATTTTTTTTATTTTATTGAATAAAGAATCGTTTTGATTTTTAATTTGATTCAATGACACATTAGTTTAATAGTTCATTAAGCATTTTCTTCCAAGAATAATGAATTTCAGAAAATTGAAAATTACAAAATATTTGTCAAAAATTTAAAAACTAAAACTAGAATCCTGTTTCAAATATAAATAAAGTTTTACTTACTAAAATAGTAACAGGATCAGAGAAAAATACAAATAAAATAAATATTATGTTATGTATAAAATAATTACTATACTCAGACATTTAGTATTAACATTATGATCACAGATGAAACCCTGTTTATGGGGTTTTGCTCTGGTAATTCTTATGAGTAAGCATAAAATTGCTTGAGAGAATGAATCATACAAGAACACACATTCCTCGTAAACCAATAAAAGCCTGTGTTTTTATCGTAGTTGTGTTCCTGCGTGATTCATTCTCTCAAGCAATTTTGTGCTTACTCGTAAGACCTCTATATGGGATTTTATTGTGATTACTTAAGAATTACTATTTAAAGAAGACGAAATTGTACTTAGTTATAATATATCACTATTATAGAATAAAAATACTTTTTATCAATTAACTGATTATTATGTAAATACAAAAAACTTTTACTCTTATTTAGAATTAGAATAATCGTACATCTAGGTTGTTTTCACAAATTTATTGATTGTGATTTATTTTTAAATATGTAAAATCTCTTTCTTAAAAGCCATGTCATATATACAGTAAAACCTGTGTAAATTGCAATTGCAAAAATTCAGTTTACACAGGTTTTAATGAATTTTTTTTGTTCTGTTTTAAACAGGTTTCGGTATTTTTTCTTTTTTTATTTTTAAACTACACCAAATAAATGTTAGTTATGTTCATTTTTTTATAGTAAAATTACTTTTATACATATAAAGAAATGTTATTACTAGGCTTAATCCAAAGTGATGCCAACTAAGGATGGTAGTATTCGAATGCAAGAATTGAAATTGTTCTATTGCAAAAAGTTACTGTTGTTTCCAAGAGCTTCTGCTAGGTATTTGAATTTGAACTCACACAACAGCAAACAAGTCAGTTTGAGTTCCAAAAACTGATGTCTGGTTTTGCAGATGGAAATTTTAATCACATTAATACAGAAACCTAGTCGTCGTGATCTGGCATCTTCGGGAAGTTCTGTACTCTAATTAATTGGTTACTTCAATCTCTGTAATTAGCAACATGTTAATTAACTTGTTTTTGAATACTTGGTATTAGTTAGTTACTATTCCAATAAGGCAAACTGGCACACATTGTTACCATGATTCACATTTGAAATTTTGGTATAAAGTGTAAGTAAAAACTTTATTAATATATTCACATTGTCTTTACTAATTACATTTATTGCTTGTTCTTAAGAACTTGATTCTCAGAAATTTGCTTGATTGTTGAGAATTCTCAATTCTTAAAACATTTGATTCTGCCCCTGCTTAATTCCAACAAAGACTAATATTACTAAAGACCTTGTGTCCAAATATCCCTTTGTCATATAACCTTTGTTTCTTTAACATGGTTTGAAATTGTTCTCGGAATAGAGCTTGTCCTGCTCTGCAGTGACAGTTATTTGTGGAGACAATTTTACTTATTTCTTTACAAGTGGAATCTTAACTTTCTGCATTATCCAGGTTAACTTATGTTCTTTGTACCCAAAATCTTTTATGTTTCTCCATTTGTCAGGTTTCTGGCTTATAGTAAGATTTAACATAGAAAATCACTTCATTTTGAAGAATATTTTCTGTTTTACTATATTTAAATTTGTTTCCTTCTTGAAGTCACTGCATAATTTGTAAATTGTTCTGTTTCAGTGCATTATTTACACTGAAAAATCGTTTTTATCATAAACTTCATTTGACTTAGATTCAAATTTAGAACTTTTTCCTTTTCTTTTATTAAAAATTCAGTATTTGATGGGGGATTATATAGATTACCACCTATGGAATCTCGAGACTTTGAGTATATATCTGAACTGAGGGGACCGAGACGAGTTCAACGATACTCTACTTTTGGAGAAAGACAAAAAATAAGAAAGTTATCATACTTTTTTAATGTCATCATGCAGACAACACTGTAGTTGCTAGTACCTCCATCTTGCGGAAAAGTCTGCAAACCATTAAAAAAAAGCACTGTGAAAGGCGAGAAATTGCACAAACAGTCGAACACCACTTCCTTTTTTTTCTTTTGTTCAAGAACTATCGTGAATCAATAACTAGTGACATGCCCCTCCGGGAGGTTCATTGGGAGCACAAACAGTCAAACGCCACCTAGTGGAAAACTAAAATGGTGTAGAAGGCATTGTGAAAGGCAAGAAATTGTAAATATGATAACTTTTGTATTTTTCGTCTCTGGTCCAAAAGTAGGGTGTACTGTTGAACTCATCTCGGTCCCCTCAGTTCAGATATATACTCAAAGTTCTGAAATTCCATAGGTGGTAATATATAGTACAGCCATTTGATGTAACATTGTGTGTTTATTTCTCTGATCAATTCATTTCAAAAACAGAAATGTAATTGAAATTTAATACTTTTTGGAAATAAAAATTCTAAAATTTTCTGAAATTTATTATATATATAATTATATTTTCCAGTGAGTTTTATGAACTTTGTAATTATTAAAATTTATATAAAATAAATGAGAGAGAGACTGTGGTATACAGACTTTATAATTAGTATTAGATTTGCTGACATCAAAAATACAGAAAGTTTGGATCATTGATGATAAATTTTATAAAGAATAAAACAATTTAACTTTTATATATCAATCTTCTCTGTGTTGAAACTCTGTCTTTTTTTATGTTATATTTTGAGACACCATGAAGTGTTGACACTAGACACTGAACTTTTTCACATCCACTTTATTTTCTTATGTGCTTTACTGTCTTTAAACTAATTGTTCCAAGTGTCAAGCTATTTTAAATATTTTCAAATGTGTGCAATGCTTCAATTTTCATTCAATTCAAAGAATGACAGAGACACTTATACTATATAATAAGTAAAACTGATCTGTTAAATATATACAAGGTAGAATCAAAATTGAATTAAACTTTTGGTGCTGGCTTTATTATACAATAAGTACAGAAGATCATTCATCATGCTATCTTCAAAGTAATTTCTTCTTACATCTATACACTTCTGCCAGAAACCATAATCAGTTATCAAAGCAGTTCTGGAAGCCATTTTTGTGATATGTAAGGATTTTTGTTGGTGTATCTTTCATCTCTGCTAGCAATTGGAACCTATAACCCTTCAGTTTCTCTTTCATTGTACAAAATACATAAAATACTACAGAGACATATTAGGAGAATGAGATGGGAAGCATTGTTATCTTCTTGGTCAGATATGTGTTTACTATGAAAATACTATGAATATTTGATCAAGAAGGGTATAAGAATAACTTCCCAATCATCTTACTTCCATGATCTCACCACTGTAGTGTTTTATCTGATCCCTAAAATGAATAAGAAGTTGAAGGGTTACAGGTTTTAATCATCAGCAGAGATAGAATATGCAGCAAGAAAAATCCTTAGATATAAAAAATAATGGTTTCTAGGACTTTTCTGCCAGAAACTATCAATTGACAAAAAGTGTAGCTGTATGACAAGCTTATTTTGAGGGTACTTTGGTGTAAGATATTTTTGTGTTGTAAAAAAAAACCAGCACCAAAAGTTCTGTTCATTTTTTATTATACTTTGTATATTATGGTATTATAGAAAATATGCTTCATTATTTTTAATATTGTATATTATAATACATATTGCATATCTCCAAACTTTAAATTACAAATCAAAATTCAACTTGACATATATAAACTGATTATTTATTATGATCATATACAATAGTACTTTGTATCTCAAACATTCTAGAGTTTGGATGGTGCTTCTACATTCAAATTGAGCATACAGTGAAAAAAAAAAACACTTGCTGCATAAATGGCATCTATTGTGTCTTGCTCTTGCTGTGAAAACATTTCTTGTGTTACATTTGTCTGTTTTCAATGCATTTATTCCTTTATTTTTGATGTGTTTGGTTATCTATGTAATTTTTACCTATTAACCATGCCATAAGTTATCAAAATAAAAAAATGGCAATTACAACTGCTAATAAACTATCCCATACCTTTCCATTACATGAAGATACAATGAAAAGATATGGGATAGTTTATTAGCAATGTAATCACATAAAGATAACATGTTAGAAAGTAATTGTTATAAAGCATAAGTAAAAGTTGAGACAAGGTTTGCTAAGTTGTATACATACTAAAACAAAATACATTATTCAGATATATAGCAGATTAGATTTTAAAATGAGTTACTATAATATTTGATTGACCTATATCTTGTTATTGACATGAAAGTAAAACAATATATAATATATCATTCACATCACTGTCAATGTTAGAAAGTGAATGTAACCTGACTTTTTAAAATTACTGTTTGATTAGTAAATGTATTAAATAAAAAGGAAAAAAATTTCTGCTATTTATTTTTAATACATTTAAGAATTAAAAATGTGGATTTTTTCAATACTCAATTTTACATAAGTCTTTATTTTATGATGATTTTAGTAGACAAATTGGATGAAAACTAATAACATAGCTAAATTATTTATGAAAAATTAATTTTTAGATTATTTCAAATAATTGATAAGTTTGATATTTTTTTATGATATAATTCTAAATTTTAATTTTATATATTAAAAATGATGCAAGATATGCAACAAAGGTACAAATTTTAAAAAATCTTACTGCTTTTTCTTAATGTTTATTATATTTAAATAAATTCTTGAAATCAAAAATAAAATGGGCAGTTTATAATTATATTCTAGTCTCGTATCTATATAGGAAACTAAGCTAAAAATAAGAATTTGTATTATAAAAATTTATTTCTTGAAATATTTGTATAAATGTAAATTAATTATCATTAATTATATAATTATAATAATTAATTTATATTTAAACATGAAGAGACTTATTTTTATATTATAGCATCCACACACTCACGTACTCCATTCGAAGCATCTCCTCATCATAACAGTTTTCTAACTCCTGCTGCATCACATTTAGGTATATTTATTATTGAATATTTTTATTTTCAAATTTTGAATATATAAAAAAATTTTATAAATTTTTTTTACTTAAAATTTGCTTTCAAATTGTAAATCTAAAATTATTTTGAAATTAAAAACAAATTGCCCTATTTATACAAATTTATTGATTTTTTTTTTTTTTTTTTTTGCTGAAATTTGATAAAATTCTTTAACAAAATTTTTATTAAAATTAATGTAGCAATATACTTCAGCATAAAATAAAATTGACTTTACAAAATTCAGAACAGCTGAAATTGATGTTTTTTTATAAAACTAATTGCCTTTATTATATATAACTTTTTTATACTGATTAATTAAAAAATGTCTATATTTATTACTTTTAGTATAAAACTGGATCAATTTAAATTCTTAAAATATGTTTATACGTATATAAATATACAATGATAGTTCTGAATTTTAGAGTCAAATATTTTCTAAATATTCTTAGAATTATGTAAATGAAATAAGTCAAATAATTAATATATAAAGATAATATCAATATATAAATTAGCTGATTAAAATGTACTCTTCAAAATAATTTTCTAATTTTATAGTATGTAGTTTTTCTGTATAATATATTTCTTAATTTAAATTGAATTGAAAACTAATTTGCCATATAAGTAAAACTTTCTTAATTAATTCAAATGAGTATGTTTAGGTGAAAAAGCACACTGTTATTTTTACTAATTAAAGTTTTCCATTAGCCAAATTTAACAAGTTAAATAATTTTTTTAGATAAGTTATGTAGTAGTTACTTAATAAAATATTATTATGGAACATTTTGTAAAAAATTAATGTAATTAATTATTTTATATTTTAATCAGTTCTAATCATGTGTTATAATATAGTCATGTTCATCAAAACGTTATAACAGAAAATATGTATCTTTTAGCTAAATTTTTGGTAAATTAAAATTGATATCAAATGTTATATTGAATTAAAAGTAATGCCTACTCTGACAGCCAAAGCAAGCAAGATATTTAGATAATAAGCAATATGATAAATTAGTGGCATCTAGACATACCCAATGCACAATTTACAAAATTCAAACTAAATTTCAGCTATAATAAAATTATCATTATCAGTTTTTTTGATATACAGTAATTGTAATAATAATTGCTAACATAAATCAAAAGGAAAGAGTTTCTGATAGAATTTTAGTAGTTCATATAAAATTTTTAATAAATTGATGAGCTTAGAAAATCTTGTTACCAAAACAATGATTATTATTCAAAAATTATTTGATTCAAATGTCATGTTAATGAAATGTAAATCTTATCAATACAAAATAAATACAATTAACAACACAAAATAAAAATTGAATATATTTCATGTTTGAAGTTTTTATTCAAACTTCAAACATGGAATAGATATTCAAAGAAATTCATAAATATTAAGTTACAGAAATATTTCAGAAATAGCTTATTAATCACTACTTAATATACAAACTATGTATGTAATTACAGAAAAAGGTATCAAATAAAACATGTTTTTATGCATTTGCAAAACTTCTATTACATTTACTATTAAAGATATGATACTAAATTTTAATTCCTATTATTTTCTTATAAAAATTTAAAAGGAATCTGTCATATAGCATTTTTTCAAATTAATCAGCAAAATATTTTTGCATTAGAAATTTTCATTTAAAACAGTTTCTGCAAATTTATTAAAATTTTTCAAGATAATTTTGGCTATTCAATATATTTATGATTAATTAAAGAAAATCATTTGATAATTTCCATTATCTATAAAAATGATAAATAACAATATACTATACATAGTATTTCACATAAAAAAATTTAATATCAAGAAATTTTTTTTATGTTATAATAAAATCTAGAACAGTGACAGTTTGTCTTAATAATAATTTTGTTATTTAAGATGCAATGAGAAAGCAAAGTTAAAAATTTAATTTTTAGTGAAATTATTTTATTCTAGTTTTAGATGATTTAGTTAGAGAAATATATCTTATTAAAAAAATTAATAAATCAGAAAAAGTAAAATTACAACATAAGAGAGTTAAAAAAATAATTTAAAAAATAAATAATAGTAATGTTTTGATTTATTAATAATAATTTAGAAGAATTAATAAACTTCATCTTAAGTTAAAACTTTTTCAAACATCAATTAGAAATAAATTTTAAATTCAAAATAAATTCATAACAACTTGTATGTTAAATAGTAAAAACTATTCATTTATCTAAAATAATGAATACAGTATTTTTGCCATTTCAATTAAAGAAGAATTTATAATAATTGTAAAAATAAAAAAATTTTACTTTATGTCCAATTTTATTGTTATATTTTGAGTTTATTTACAAACAGAAGAGAAAAATAAAACAGTTGTTGTTTTTTTTATTTTCCCAAATTAAAGATTCTTCAAACAAAATATATTTCAATTAACATTATTTTAATATATATAATTCTAATATTGTTTTAAATATATGCTAATGTTTAAAACAACATCGTCTAATAACTAATAAAACAAAATAATTTAAGATAAAATAGAATGTATTATTATATCTGCAATTAAATATTATAAGTGTTTCTCATTTAATTTTTATATGGAAACATGATTGTTTTTATTATTTGTTTTTTAAGTATATGTATAAGAAATAAAAAATATTTGAAAGTGCATTTAGGTTTTATCAAAAGTTAGAAAATGTCAGTATTTATCATTTCAATACTTCGATGTCTCAAGATTAGGGCCAAAAAATATGATTAATATACAAGTTAATAAAACTAATGGAAAAAATACATTAAATTTAGAAATATTTACAGTTTTAATTAATAAGTTTATTTGATGATTTTAAAATATTTCTTTAATATGTTATAAAATATTAAAATTTATTTTTATTGATGATTTTTATTTTCACTTAATTAATTTTATTATTTATATTATTACTTAATATTTGTTGCTTTATTGTCTCGATTAAATTTTTTTACTAGCGCACACCATTCTTTTATATTATAATTCTTCACTATATTTCTGCATTTATAAATTTTTATTTCTTTGTTAATCTTGTTTGTTCAGTATTTTTGAGTTAAAAAGTTGAAATTTGAACAAACTATTTTTAATTTATAGATATTATTTATTAAAATTTTTTTATACATTGGCAGTGATTCTATTGTTATAATTCAAATACAGTAAATAAAATATGAATTAAATCTAACAAATTTTAAGAACAATTTCCAGTGTTATTACTGTCTCATAGCCAATTTTTACAGAAGAAAAATTTTTATTTTCAATTTCCATTAAGAACACAATTTATAATTTAATTTTTAATTTTTACATGTTGATGTATAATTTAAACATAAAAAGTATTATTACAGTATTAAAATATATTCATACACAGTATTTCTGTAAATAAATATATAATATAAATTTTTAAAATCATTTATGTTAATTATTACTTAAAATATATACATTAAATAAAAATATATATATAAAATCCTTATAAATAAATAGAAATAAGAAAAATTAACGTATTTTTAAAAATATCTTTATCAGTATCGATTAACATATAATGCAAAACTATAGTATTAATACAATAACAACAACATAAATTTACACAAATTAATCTTATATCTTACATAATCTGGAACAGAAAAGTTTTAGTTACATTGCCTAATATGAGCAAATGATTGTATTTATTATTTTTATAAACAACTGTAATTAAACATAGTGTGAGGGAAAAAAACATTTTTCTAATTAAAGTAAATATAAATTTTAATTAAAAGTAATGAATATAATAAAAACTACTGTACAAGGAGAGTTCAGTAATGTGTTCACTTCTTAAATGGAACCAGGGTATTGTTTTGTATTAAATTTAATTTAATACAAAACAATACCCTGGATTGGAGTAGGACTGGTTTCACAATAGCATTGGTAGGATTTTACAACAGTAATAAATAGTATTATCAATTAATATATTAAAATATATATTTAGTAAATTTGTATATATTTTTTTTAATGAATATTATTAATTTTTTGATATTTTCAATGCTATTGCATTATGATATTAATTTTTATAATATTAATTGTGTAGATGAAAATTGGTAAAACAATATAAAATGATATCTAGATCTGATGATATATTTTGTTACAGATTACAAATAAAATTTTGATAAACTGTTGTATGATAGTTTATTATTTATTTTCTTATTTTTTCATTCCAATTCCTCTCTTATTCAACACACAAAATTATTACTTAAAGAATATTATTGTTTTTTTATCTTATTTGAATATTTTCAGACTATAATTTCAATCTATAAATAGAATTCAATGTGCATTACATTCTATTTGTAAATAAAGCATTAGAAATTATTGGTAATGCAAATGTAAGAATAAATCTCATATTATTTTACTGGTTGTCTGGCACAGTTTAGCTTTATATAGGCCCTTGTGCCAGAAAACAATAAGTAAGGAAGTATCTCCTTCCTCTTTAATACTGTCAGATGTTAGGGTTATTTCTACAAAGTTAGATAATATTAGAACAGGAAAACATATTATTAGTCCTCTCTAATACAAGATTTAAGTGATTTTATTGCATATTTCTACAAAGTACTGTACATTAAACATCAAAATTCAAAATCAGTCAGAACCTGAATCTTCCTAGTCAAAAATGATCTAAGTAAAACTAAACTAATTTTAAAATATAATTTCTTAGGGAGAATGCTTTGTTTAATTGTTTTAATAAGTATAATTTGCAACATTAAGTTATCCTGTACACTTTCTAAGAGAACTTTACTATGTCAAATGAGTTTGGGCACTAAAATAAAAAAAAATCTGGCAACTCTCTTGTCTGTACTGATCCCTACTGATCAAAATTAATTAAAATTTAATTTATTGCATTTGTCATCATTGTAGAAAAAGGAAAATACTGTGTATTTTACAAGTACAGTATAAAAATGTATCACTGAACAGAGATTGCAGTAGAGGATATTGTTCAATCAGGAGAATCTTTTAAGTTAATCTAATATAAATTTCATACAGAACTATATTTCTTATTGTTACATCAATAATTGCTGTACTGAGATTTGACAGTATTTTTTAAATCAATCATTTTTAAAAATTTTATTTATTTAGTTATTAAATGTTAATATTCACGTAAAAGTGAATCTTAACACTCCTATAACATTGAGAATAATATACAACTGTATTATTTAATGAAATATTTTAATCTTGTTTTATTTTTGATATTAGTTTGTGAGAAAGTTGAATTAGTACCAAAATAGTTACTGTATCTTTAAACACTTTTATTTAAATCTATTTTATGAGCAGTTTTAATCTCAGAAATCTGTTGTCTTCTCTGTGTTTTTA
This sequence comes from Centruroides vittatus, assembly GCF_030686945.1. NCBI lineage: Eukaryota > Metazoa > Arthropoda > Arachnida > Scorpiones > Buthidae > Centruroides > Centruroides vittatus. The sequence goes on along the minus strand of NW_027122427.1, from coordinate 515,952 downwards.
AACTGATAGAGTAGTTTTGTAGTAGAGGAAATCATAGTATTCTATAGTCACAGAAAAAATTATAGAAATGCAAAACCTGTATACATGTATTTTAAACTAAAACTTTAGTTTATTTTTTTGGTGCATTAATTGACTAACCATTAACAGTAATAGAATTAACAGAAAAGAAAGTTTGATTTTTGATTTTTACATTTTGTAGACAATAAAAGCTACAGCTTTGAATCAGCACTGAAAATTCACTTTTGGTTCAGTAAACTTTAGAAATTTAATAAAAATATAATATAAAACTAAGCTAATAGAAAATTCACTCGTTTTACTCGTAATTTTGATGTGTTACAGATTAATTAGTACTTACAGATGTTTTAACCTTTATTATTCTTGTTAATACAAAAGTAAACATTGTTAGGTTAAAAAACTTTCCTGTTAATTGGGTAAAACAGAAAACAGACTTAAATTTTTCCAGATTATTCTGAAATAATCTGTTTTTATATATAAAATTGTAATAAATTTATTGTATCTCTCTTCAGAAATATTTGTTTCTGATCAGATCAGATTTCTTAATTACAAGTATTTGAAATTTATACAGTAAAATCCTCACTAAGTTGAACTGCGTTAACTTGAAACCGTCGACATGTCCCGGACACAGTATATAGTGTTTTCTGTATAATATGATCTTGTTAACTTGAAATTGTTCAAACTTAAACCTATTTTGCTGCATATCCTCCATCCTTTGATAGGTTAGTGATCTTTATTTTCTCTTACGTTCCACGTGAAGACAGACAATTAAGGTAAACAAATGCTATGGCTCCATGCCGAACAGAATACTCTGATTGCTGACTCTGATATACTCTGAATACTCTGAATACTGACTCTGATTGCTGCTCTGGCAAGAGAATACCTTGACAATGCCCTCAAAATTGCCATAAACTGGATGCAACTTTGTAATCTATCTGTGAACAAATTCTTGAGAAATGGTTTGATAACAGAAATTTACAGCCAGAAAAAAATTTGAGAAAATCACATATTAAACTTGTTAACTCAAAGATGGGTTTTTTACCCCTTAGACTTTGACTTAATGAGGTTTTATTTTATTAAAAATTATTGCTAATGTAGCTGATTATAGCTGTTTTTTAATATAAAATGTTGTTGTAACAAAATTACCCGAGAAACTATTTTTTGTGATTTTAACAAATCAACAGAAAAAACTATATTTTGAAAATATAGCATTTATAAAAGAGAGAGATAATTTTTGTTTTCATAAGACTTAAAAATTTAATAACAGTTGTAATATAGTCTTGTAATAAAGAAAAAATTTTCCTAAAAAGATTTTAATAGTGATAATTTTTTTAAATGAACATTTGTTGTTTTTTATAACTCAAATAGTATTGTATGATTTGAACTTTCTTTTTAACTCAAAGTTCTAGAACTATCAAATTCAAATTTTTTGTACAAAAATTACATTTGAGTTTAATATGATATGCCCAATATTTAATAACACACAAAAATTGCTCAATCTTAATTTAATTTATTATAATCTGATAATTTTGGCAAATCATTACATTTTATTAGTAGCTGGATTAGTGATTTTGTTTTCTATATCAATTTGTCATTTGAAAAGTATTATTAATTCTTCTTATTAGAACTATTTCACACAGCAAATGGAAAAATTACAAAAATTATTTAAACCATTTTAATATTAGATAGATAGATGTTTTCATAATGCATTTTTCACAAAACATGAAATTTTATTAATATTATATTAAATATTTGTTTTTATAATTAAATAAAGAGATTTTATTTATAAATGAAATTAATTATTAATAAATAACTCATTATTATCATTGTTTGCAATTAAAGTTTCTCAAAATAATCTAAACAAAATTTGAAACTAGTTTTTAAACAGTTAATATTTTGAATGATATGACTTTTTGTTGGCTTCCTACATATATATATTAAGATACATGGATTTTGTGAAGATGTTTTTGAGATATTGTTATAGTCTTAAATTATTATTAAATTTATTTTTATTTCATAATTAAGTTTTTTTAATGCAAGTTATTTGATAAGTGAATTAAAATATTTCTTTAATAGGTGTGCCTCCATTTGCCCGACCTGGTTATCATGGATTTGGAGCTGCAGGAAGCAGTTTTGGAGGTTTAGGAGCTCTGAGTAAGTAGCTTTTTTCTTTTTTAATGTTCAATGTATCTTAAATTACATTTAAAATTTTTAAGTAAGAAAATTTTGGTTTTCTTTAATTTCTGTAGTTATTTTTCTTTTTGAACAATTCTTATTATTTTCTTTAAAAAAAAAATTATTTTGACCAGATATTGCTTCATTCTAGATACTGTTAATGTTCAAAACCTTCATAATTAACACACACACACACACACACAGACACACATTACAACCATTACTTAACGGTTAATCATGAATTTTAGTTAAGTTAAAAAGTTATGTTTTCATATACATTTTAATGTCATAAAGTAGATATAAATCTTTTGTCTTAACTCAAAATTAATAAGTTTACATTAAGAGATCAGACCAGAGGTCTGAGTAGTGTAATTGGCAAGGCATCCATACAGTAAGCAGGAGTTGCAGGTTTGAGTCCTGCTCCAGGTCTATTCTTTTCTTCCAGTTTAGTCTAAAATTATCAAATTAAATTATTATTATTATTAAATTTAATACAATATGGCACGTAATGCCTTCCTCTAGTGCCAAATTTATTAGTAAGTTATAATTATTATTGCAAATTATAGCCCAATGTTATACGGCAGTTAGAGGGTTATAAGTTTACATGTTTGTTTGTGTGTAAAGAAGGATTTACGTAATATCAGGTAACCATAAAACTTTCTGCAAAAGCCTGGCATAATTTTTGGGCTGCATGCACAGCTTTTGTTCAGAGTTTAAACTAATACAGAATACAAGCATGAATAACAGAGGTTTGAGTACTCATTTCAAGGCACTTGATATGCTATTCATGCACACCTTTTCAACTTTTTTGCATATCAATATACCCTTCAATACCTCTTATTTTCTTTGTCACTAAAATTATAATTCTATCTATAAAGTGATTTGCAAAAATACTCTTTCAGTTTGTATGGAAAAACAGCATAACTTTCTTGGTTATCTGATATAATGTATAACATGTAATAATCATTTATTATTGTTTATCTAACCTGATGATAAAGTAATTCTTGAAGTAGTAATAAATAAAATTAAAAATTACATGAGAGTACATTAATTATTCAATTGTTTTTTGTCTGAGTTCTAAACAAGTATATATTTTAATTTCTTTTACTTTTCCTGTAGTTATGTTAGTATTGCACAATTTTTGTATTTTATGTATTTTTTATTCGAAATACATTAACATTCCAAAATGCATTCGATTTCATATAGGCCTGAGAAAGATCTTGTATAGATTGAAAACATTTGATTATCATTAAACAGTACTGGAAACAAAAATAAGGCTCTAAGTTGAATGAGGTTTTTATTAGTATTACTTTCTAGTCTCATTTGTTGTGTAGTTTTTCTAGAGCTAAACAATAAGAATTTAATTCAGAAATAAGACTAAAAATGAAAATCTGCCTATTATTTTAAAGAAATTCCACTTTTAACATACTATAATTTTGTGCACATAACCCATTATAGCCTATACCCTACAGAAATTGCTACACTAGAATTAATATTGCCATATAATCTGCTCCTCTTTATACCAAAGCCTCTGCACAACCATTTAATACATGGCACTGGTATGCAAATTTTTTTTACTGTCTGCTCTATGAGCACCGAGAGAATTTTTTTCAATCCGTGGGTTTGGCCAGGTCCATAACGAGGTAGCCAGGTAGTGAAAATAAAAATTTCCTGGGGATCTGGAAATTCAATCCCAGGTCTCCCAGGGTGGTAGGCTCTTTACCACTTCAGTTATTCAGCCAGCAATATGCAATCTGGAGATTACTAATCTCAAAAGTTAAAATGTTTCTCAATTCCATTTCATTATAGATGTAATTATAAAATAAGTGAAACAAAAAATAGAATAGTGAATCTACCTCCTAAACTGCATGTGTCGAAGATACAAATGCCTATTGAACTGCAGAATTATTTTTATCATATTGCCTCTGTTTTATTTATCAATTAATATTAATAAAATATGTAATAATAACTGTTACCAAAAAAAGTTAAATAGAAAATAATTGTCTTAATTTTTACTCTTAATAGAGTGAATAGTGATTTATTCTCTGTATAATAAAGACATATTGTGTCAGCAGTGTCATCCTTTCTTGCATCACTGCCAAGTTAATACATACATACACAATATAGCATCAATTGGTGATCAAAACCTCATAACTGTATTTCCTAAAACTTTACAGAAGAGCTTTAAAAAAACATGATTTCATTGGGGCAAAATTTTGAGTATGCGATTGGAAATTTTTGAGTGTCAGAAAGAGGACCTAAACATTCACTTCACTTACAAGGTTTTGATAATATATAGAAATTAACTTTATAACCTCATTAATGCAAAAATGTGCTTTTGACCCATTATTGGAGATATGAGGTTTTGATCACTAATCAGTGATATACACATGTATCTGATTAGTGTTAAATTCCTTGTGTTAAAGCCAAATCAGAGCATTTGAAGAAAACATTTCTTACTGTGGACAGTTATAGATAAAAGGAAATCAGCTTTTGGAAGACATTTTCTGTAATTATTAAATATTTCAATTTGATGGCCAAGGCAAGACCAAGACATAATGTAATAAAACTATTAAATCAGTTTCTATATAAAAAATAAAAGTTTCCAGCCTGTCCCAGCAAAAATTTTCTAATGTTTTCAGCTATCTACACAGCCATCATCAGGAACGAACATGGAATAGGCTGGAACTTTTTATTTTTTACATTTATTCCAGTTAAGAAATTTTATTATTAAATTTCTATATACTCAGAAAATTTTTGAAAGAAAAAGTATGCATGAGAGATTTGCTGAATATAACTGCAGTAAACAACAAAAGATTTTAGAAAAATGAGGAAGGAAATAGTGAAACAAATTAACTAAATTTAAATAAATACAGAAAATTTTTAATTTTAAAATATTCAGAAATAATAATTTTGCAAAATTAATAATGCTAATCAAAAGGAATTTTTTAATTATTACTGATATCTGTTTCACTTTTTAAATAATTACATTTCATCACTTGCACATACAGGATTTTAAGAATATAGATACTGACTGCTATAAGCAGATTTAAAAGGGACCATGGCATGTGCCTCTATTGTTTTTAAAGAATATTACTCAATTACCCTAAATTACTTCAGTTACTCAATTGAAGTCATATGATATTTATTTTTATTTTAAAGTAACAAAACCAATTGTTTTGGTATCCAGGAAGTACTTATGGTGCCATAAGTACTTCCTGGAGGATGTGTTTATGGTGCCATAGCACCATAAACACTTCCTTGATAATACACCCCTCTTCTGTATAGTGTTGTTAATATATTTGTATCAATGTTTTGAAGTTTATGCTGTGGTGCAGAAGTCAAATGATAGGGTTGAAGATGAAGTAAAAATGTTGTTAGAAAGTTAATAAAATTAAAATTTCATAAAAAATATATTTAATATTTTAAATAGAACACAGATTTTAAGAATTTTTGGAACTATTAAACTAAAAAAAACTAGGCAAATATATTTTTCTTTTCCTTTTGCCTTCTTTTAACAGGAGGACGTTTTTACGTGATGGGGGTGTTAGCCATACACACAACCTGGAAAACCAATAATTCCATTATATTTTTCTACTTCTTCATTTCACATTAATGTGAAGAACCATATACTCATCATCAGAGAACTGATTGACACTATTGACAAAGACCTATGTATTCTAAACAGAGTGTTTACTGGCATTGAAATCTGATATTTCTTATATGATCTACAGAGCAAACATACCAAAATCAACCTCTCTTTAAGACAGAAAAAATTTACCTCCGTTAATCGACAGGAAGATAATGCTTAAAGCTTTTTTTATTTCTGTAACTGGATAATGCATTATGAGTTTATTTTTGATGGTAGACACATTAAAAGAATCGAGAATATTGCTGTATTGATATTCCCAGTCGCATACATGACAATAACAATTAACAAAAATAGCCTTATAACTTGCAAGGAAAAAGTTTGATTCTCTACCCTCTCTCATAGCTAAAGAATATCTGGCGCTTCCACAGCCTCCTAACTCAGAATCTTGCTTCCACAAACTTTCATGTCTTTATCAAAATGAAAGTTGCCAATTAATAAATTGTGATTTGAGATGTTTCCTACAATTAACATTTAAATTTATCAGTTGCTATTAGAAATAGATTTCAAATTCTTATTATAAATTGGCAAAATAATTATTTAAATTATTTTGAAACCAAAAAAAAAAAAAGATTTTCAGAACAAAAATCTAAATAAAATTGCAAACATACTGAACCGAAATAAATTGACAGAAAAATCTGCAATTTGAACTGAAACCAATATTTAAAATGGGTTCTAAGCCCTTTGTACAGACAAGATTTAGCATTCATTTTTACAAATGGCTCATAAATTTTGTTGTCATATATTTTAATGATAATTTATAATACATTTGTTTTCTTTTAAATATCTTTAATTTGAGCTTATCATTAACATTATGATATTTTATAGTTGTATTTTATGGCAGAATCATGTTTCACTATCTAAATTTATTTATTCTAAATTTTTGTTCTTGGATCTCTAATATATGAATATTTTTCTGTTGCTAACTTCAATAGAACAACCATGCTTCTGAAAGTCATATTTGTATTGGTTTTTGTTCACAAGGTTTACTAGTGTTTCTGAATGAGAAATGCTATTTATTCTTTTGAAGAAGGAATCTATTGATTAAACAAAAATTTTTAATTTAAGTGAAAAATAACAATGTGTATAGTAACTAAGAGAAATATTAAAATAATGTATTTTCATAAATATAAATTATTAAAAATATAACATACAAGATATAAATTACATAACAGTATATAATCTTATTTAGAAAAAATTATATATGCTTATTGAATATATTAATTTCTCGTGGTATTCAATTCATTAAAAATATATTTCATATTCTATATTTTATCATTCATAATCAAATTTTAAAAATCATCTAAAAAATATTTTAATGTGTATTTACAGGTCTAGCTGGAACTAGTATGTTTGGAAACAGAGACCTAAGTGCTAGCAGTCTTGCTGGATTAAGTTCTGCAGCTCAAGATCCGTGGTCTCGTTTACATAGAGCACCTCCGACATTTCCGACTCCGGTGGCACCGGGTTCGACAGCACCATGGGGAGGTTTAAAAGCCGAAGCAGAAAGGGAACGTGAAAGGATGCAGCGGGAAGAACAAGAAAGAGAAAAAGAACGTGAAAGAGAGAAACAAAGGAAAGGTGAAATGGATAAAGAAAGAAGAGAAAAGGATAGTGATAAAATTAAAGATATAGGAAGGTAAGGGTTTTATTTTTGAACATTAGATATTCTTATTACAGAAAAATATTCACTCTGATATTGTTTGTTTTAAGCAGAATAAGTTATGAAGTTTAATGCATTTTTAAAAAATAGTTAGATCAGTAAACTTTATTTATAAGGTTTATGATGTATAGTTTTAATCTCTCAACTACAGAAATTCATTTTGCTAATCTCAAATCATAAAAATGCTTTATAATTTTATGTGAATAAGATATCTGTATATACTTATCTTTTACAATGCAAGCATTTTTCACAATTAATATATTGCATAAATTTTAGGCTCTGCATTTTTAAGATAGTTTTATGAAATACTATTATTTTTGAGGAGAAAAATGTTTTTAATTTGCTTTAAACTTTAATATTAATCTTTAGAATAAATATTATGGAGAACTCTTACTAATGTCCCTTTCTTTTAATAGTAGTACATATTGCATTTTATGATCTGAATTTATGCCAATAAGCATAATCGGCACTTGAAAGGATAAAAAATAAAATAATTTAACCAATTCCTATATTCAAAGAAAACAATTTTTTTTTTCTAATTGCTTAGTTACAAAACAACAGTTATTGTAATTAAGCAAAGTTCTGTATAAGTCAGAAAATGTTTTGTCTGTGATCAAAGTTTAAAGCAACTACATGATCATCAAATGAGCCGCTCAGTACACACATCGATTAACTCCATAAAACGAAAAGTTGAGAAACGCGATGATGTAATGTATATTGTTTTTTAAAATTCCTCTGATAATATGAATTCAAATATATAATGTAGAATGCATAATTGCAGATATAGCTTTCATCTAACGGTATATAAAATTAATAAGAAAGAATAGCCAACAAACAATCGTCAGTAATGTTACAGTTTTTATGTGACTGGTGGAGTTAATCGATTTGGCAACTGAAAAAAGTAATAAAGTTAAATTTAGTCTTTACATTTTTAAGTTTTTTATTACAGAAAAAGTTAGTTATTATACATTTTTATCACAGCTTTTCCATAAAAATGAATGTTGGCAGTTCGGTTATAATATAATTTTTGTAATTAATTCATAGCAGCTTTATGTTAGCGGCATTATTCTTTGGGATGATTCAGCAATATTATAAATAATGTCTTCTTCATCAGCTGTATGCGAGGATTCGTCATTTCGATTTGTTGACAAGTTCTTATAGTAATCGTGTTTAACAGGAGGAATGAATTTTAGCAGGTCCATCATGTCTCTCCATTTTTCCTTTGTCACAGTTCTACCTTTAGGATATAATAAAGGCTGATCTATATTTTTCAAACTTTGCGGTCTACCCACTAAAGATTTTCTGATATTAATGGCTTGAAATTCTGTATCTTCATTATAGTCACATTTGAATTGTATGAGATAGGGTTTGGACCTTTCTAACTTTATCCAGCGTATTTTAAGCCAATTTACTGGAAGCCCTGTGACGGTTACTTTTCTGTTAATGATAGACTGTTCTAAAGGTTTTGTTGACAAAAAATCTTGGTGAGTCATTTGGATTAGATGAAATGGCGCTTTCTTTTTACATGTTTTGATTATATGGTACCAATCATCTGGTGAAAAAATGTTTTGATTTTTTTTTCGCACATGACTCAATAATGGCAAAATCTGAGTCATTGGGCAAATAGCTGTGTCCACTTACCAAAAATTTCATGTCAATTGATTCAGCTTTGATTTCCGTGCTTTGAACAAGTTTCAATAAACTTAAGACGGTTTTAATATTTCTGTTTTGCCCGGTACACGAATCCGAATATGTTATTATTTTTTCGAAGTTTGCAGCGTAAGTCTTTATGTACTTTATTAGACAAGATGAAATTTCTTGAGACCCACGAGATCCTTCAGTTTCTGGCCAAACAAACATGTGGCTTATATTTTTATTGAATTCATGACATCCAAAATTATAAACATATAAATTTCGCTTATAATAAGCTACGGATGTGGTCAACTTGGGAAAGGCTAAAGCTTTTTCCAAGTCAAAAGAAAATACGAACAATTTTTCCGATGTTGCCATTCGATCGGCAGCCATTTGACTGCGAGCCCGTTCAGCCTCTTCTAAGTGAGTTTCCTTTTCAATTTTCGCCATCTTAATTCCCTCATCGTCTGAAGATTGAATTTTTATTTGAAAAGCATCACAAGTTTGACACGTATCCTTTGATGGTTGTTTAAAATGTAAATTAAATTTTGTAGAGAACACATTATAGTAATATTTTTCTTTCACTGGTGCTACGTTTTCCTTTTCACATTCTGTGACGTATAGTTCATACATCTTCTTAATATTTAAGTCAGGATTTAAATATTGTCGTCTTGGATTATGAGCTCTGGTGTAGTGACTACTGTAGGCTGGAAATGACTTTATATGCTTTATAACATTTGTATCATCTATTTTATTGCTTGCAGCGCGGCCTTTGCGCTTATCAATCAAAGATGTAACTTGTTCTTTAGAACAACAATCGTATATCCGCCCGTCACTCACCTGATAAGTGTCTCTAAAATATTTTTTACAAACGGGAATATCAAGTCTCTCTTTTCGAAAGTAATATGTAAACGAATGTGATCTTCGTTCTTTAGTTTCATTCGTAGGGCGCCTTCTTTTTATTTCGTTAACTTTGATACAACCTCTTAAGAAAATATTTTGGTCAAGTTGACTATGTAAACTATAAAATTCTTTCATGGCAGCCTCTCTCTCATCCGAAAGAATTTTTTGATTGCAATTTTGACGGCATCTGCATTGTATATCGACAAATGTTTTTGCAGGTATTAATTTTCCTCCCCTATTCCTGTATGCCAAACCTTTTATCCTGTTATGCTTTTGTAAATTTCGTATCCATTTAACAGGATTACGACTTCTTTTCCTCCCAATCAATGTGTTTGTTGTGTTTGTACTGTTGCAATCCGATGAATCCGAGGAAAACGATAAACGTCTTCTTGGACCAGACTTTCTGTTGATAAATCGTATTGAAGAATCATCACTGCTTTCCTCACTCACATTATTAGTCTCACTCATCTTGATTATAACGGTATAATACAGTCAAACCTGTTTTTATGTGGTCAATAGGGACCGCATAAAAGAAGTCTCACATAGAAAATAACTCAAAACCGTACGAAATAGAATTTATTGACAACGGATGTCAGCACTTGACTGCATCGTCTGGTCTATTGTCTGTTTTACATATTTTTGTCCAGGTGGTGTTTTGTTGACTTTAAAAGTAAATTATTTCATTTTTCGCATATTCATGCAATAATGTTACTATAATAAGTTCATTTATGCTATAATAAGTTTATTTAGCTATAATAAGTCAACGTGAGACATGACAAATCGCACGAGACTAGTCGCCAACTATACCGCACAAATAAAAAAATCGCACAAAAAAAGAGCGCATAAAAACAGGTTTGACTGTATTTATTTCTTTAAAAACAATCTGGGAGTAATGTTGAAAAGACTAAGAAGTACACAGTAACATTCAGCGTGCGAGATCACTGCTATACTAACTACCGTTTGCATTGTGCTTCTTTTTATCTGTTTACCGATGCAATTTTGTTACGAATATTATTGAGAGGGAGAGAGCATCTTCGGCTGTTTAAAAACAAATAAGCGTCGATGCACGGCCAGAACAGATACAGCGTTACTGAAACGATTTACATTAGAGTATGGAGTTAATCGAAATGGCTTCTGAAATAAATTACTTATTATTCAATGGCCAAAAAAATTTGCCATTTAACGGTGCTAATCTTTATTATTCAGGAAAGTTATTATAAATATAAAAAGTTATGACTATACCAAGGGCTTTGACACTTAAATTTAAGATTTTTCAAAAAGTGGAGTTAATCGATGTGTGCACTGAGCGGCTCAAATGTGATTTTTTGCAAATATGCACAACTCAGCAAGGCCAATGTCATGACAAAGTCAGAATTTTGAAATTCAATCTATGGGCCGAAATAATCAAAGTCAAAGTTTGCCATGTAAAGTCTATAAACCGATTGCCGGTTGTTTTTTTCATATTAAAATGAGCTTCTTACATTAAAAGCAGTTTTACACTGAATTTTTTAAGATTTGTCAATGTTTATCACTTTGAATAATAGTTTTCTTATTAATATTTAAGTTTGAAACATAAAATCATTTAATATTACTTTGAATTTATAGAAATCTATATTTTTTACATGATAAATTATTTTTACTTATTCAGGGATAAAAGGGAGCAAGAGAGGCAAAAAGAAAGGTATGTCTGTTTTATATACTGTAGATTAAATAAAAGCAATGATAAATTTTTAAAATAATTTGTACTTTTTTCTTCTTGAGAAAGTTATATTTTTGACATAATATCAGCTAATAAATAGTTTGTTTTCAACAGTTATAAACTATTTAGTAGTTGACAATACTTTATATCATGAATTAATAAACTGATATTGTTATGAATTAAGAATAATCTATAACAAATCATCAATTATTAAGTTATTCTTATAAGTGGAATTCTTATGTTAGAATAATAAATATTTTTAAAATGCCATTGATCTTTTTTCATATGAGAGAGTTTCATGAGAGAGGAAAAACAGATGAAAATGGTTTGGTTGTTTTTAATTAACTAATTAATCATATACAATTATATAAAAAGGAGAAGCATTAATATAGAATATCATTAGGATTACTTTATTAATTTATAAAAAGATGGATAAAATTGAATTTTTAAAAAAAATAATCGGTTTCAATTTGAATGCTCTTTTATACTGTAATAAAAGATAAATCCATTTCTTTTATACTCTTATAAGTTATCTTCAAGTGAACTAAACAGTAGTAAAACTCCTTGGAGTTTGCTCTACTCAAGTCATTCTGTGAATTTATAACTGTTTCTTTCTTAAAAATTTGTGGCTGTTAATAGTATTGATAAACAGTAAAAATAACTTGTAAAGAAAAAATCTATAAGTATTTAAGTTTTTGTATTTTATGTACAAAATGCACAAAAATCAATAGTTGCTCATCTTAATTCAATATATAATATAATTTTAAATATTTTTACAATTTGAAACATTTGGGTTAGGTGTATAGTAGAACTCCGATTATCCGAGGCAGGGTTTTTGAGAGGGAAGGAGAAGTGGGGATTTTTCCCCGGGCTCAGAGTAAACTTGAGGGTCTGTAGTGATTCCTACCCTTATAAAGTTAATGTTATTTTTACTAACAGAAAATAACATCTTTAAGACTGCTTTTTATTAACGTAGTTAACAGTAATGACTATTAGTGGATAGTATGTTCCGAGTATAAGTTATGTTCTGCTTAGGGCCATTGGACTTATCTATCATTAAATAACAGTGATAGATTTGTTTAATTTGTTTAAGTTTAATTCCAAAAATAACAACTTTATGGACCACTTTCCTATATCTATATTATATTCCTATATCCCAATATTTATATAGACAAATGCCAGAATTAGATGATGATTTTTGCATTTAATATATGGCATAACTTGAATTGTTACATCAGATTTTTTTTGCAGATATAAAACTCATATTATGTATTAGTGTGAGATTTTTATCATGTGGTGTTTAAATTAAAACATTTTTTTTACTTTGTTGCATTTATTTAAATTATTGCACTTATTTTAATACATAATATTCAAGATATATTAAGTCTAACATCTATATCTTTGTGTATTATTATTAATATCAAAGAATAATTTTATAGAAGACAATATTTTGTTTATCTGATTTATATATGTAAATTTATACATTTTGAAACTACTGTATATATTTATCTGTAAATATTCTATATTAATTGAATAGCAATGCTAATGATGTTGCTTTATCACCTAACATAAGCCTAGAGTTTTAAGTAAGCTTTTCTCTGGCTGACAATTGATTGGTTTTGATGAATCAATTGCTATTTGATCATGTTATCTCTGAATTTGCAGTCAAACTAAGCAATTGAATTTTAAATCTGACATTATATTTTATATGTTATGGTTATATAGCATTATTATCTACATCATCAAATACATTAAAATACATTACTTAAAGCAATTAGCGATATCACAATATCAATTTATTATGAATGTTTTAAGTAATATTGTTATTCATGAAGAATTTCTGAATTGGCATATTAGTATTTCAGTTACTTTGAATGTGTCATACTACAGTTTGTGAAGAGACCTTATTATACACTAAGACCTTATTTAACACTTAGGATGCATTCCTAGACAGCAAAGCGCTAAATGAAACAGCATTAAACAAAGTCATTTTAGCACAGAAAATAGGGAAAGGGGAACATGCAACCTAACACAAACAAATTTTACTTTAATTTTAACTTATATTATTATGCAAATTAATATATAAATGTTATATAACACGTAAAAATTTATATTTCTGTGTGCATATATTATTTTTGTAATGAAAGTCCTTGCTCTTCTGAAATTCTTGATTTTTTTTTTTTTTTTTTTTCCCCTTGTGATGAACTCATCTAGTGTTATTTGTAGGTTTCTTTTTTTTTTCTCGTTAAGCAAATCTCGGTAGCAGAAGATCATATCTAAAACACTTTGTCTTGCTTTTTCACTCCTTTCGAAATCTGGATCATTCACTATAATTTGATCAACAATTTTGGTTATTGTAACCAAACTTTTACTAAAGAAATCTTTGGGTTCTTCGTTTTCAGAATCACTATTTTCCAGTTCTTGAATATTGTCACCAGAAACCTATAGTAACTGCAATATCCTGCTCATCTACATCTACTAGTCCTGCTGTATCAATTAGGTTTACAATTTGGTCAGTGATAGGATCCTTGGCTACCTTCGGCCATACCTTCTTCCCCACTCTGTTCATGCATTTATCAGTTAATTCTTGCCAAGCAAAGTCAATATTGCGTATGGCATCTATGATGTTATATTTTTTCCAAAAATTGCACCAAACAAACATAAATTTAGGGGAAGTACAATACTAAGATGAATTGCCACCTTTTGCTGATTGGTTCATGTCCAAGAATAATCGTATTATGTATGAATCAATAAAATGCTGCGATAATTTGAATCAGTGTAAATTTTGAACTTTTTTTAGGCTTTGAGCAGACCACGTTGCATTGAATCAGTGTTAATCGAGGAAGTGCTAAACTAGGTCTTACTGTACATATAAAGTTTAATAAACTGTTTACAATAAATTTAATAAAGGTTTCTTTTATTGTTGTTTATTGCATGTTGCATGTCAGGTTTGCATAATGATTACAATACTAAACTGATATTTCAATAAATTTAATTGTTTTGAATAGTGTATTTTGCTATAATTTTCTTCCTTTTTTTAATATACCCATTTTGAATCTGAATTTAGTAATGAATTATTCATATTTCAGAAAAACTTGCCAATAATATATTTTATTCTGAAATGTAGATTATTGGAACTCTTATTTTTGATTAACATTCTTTTGTAATATGATTGTAGCTTGTGAATTTTATTTATGGTATATTTGCTATATATTCTTTCCCATGAATTTCTGAGTAGGCTATATTTGCAAATTGAAAGGATAATTGGTTTATGATTATGAAAAACAAGAGGTCAGGTAAAGAAGTATTATCAAAACATATCTGGTTGGTGTTTAAGATTTTCATACCTATAAAGTCTCTCTTCTTTTTGAAAGAATTCCTATGTGGCTGCTTTTTTGAAGGAAGATAATAGAAGGATTCTTTGGAAACTATGCTTTAATGGAAGATTTTTGTAATAATCTTATAGTTCATTGAAATTTTCAGTTTTTCTTTAGACTTTTCTTTAGATCAAAATCAGTTTGTGTCTATTGTATTATTGCATAAAAATGCAAATTATATAAGTATTCCAATGACTTTTGTTTTTATTCAAATATGTCTAGTTATGCACTCACACATTAGACAAATTTCTTTCTAGATCAGATGCCTTTGGTATATTAAATTAAATCAAATTTCTAACATGCATTGACAACTATCTACAGTTTAAGATTTTGCAAATCATTAAATTTAATGTTAGTGAAATTTCTAACTTCTTCTATATTTAATGCATTATTTATATTCTTGTTTATTAACTGCATTATAATTTTCATGTAAATTATGGAATCTTTGTTGATATTTATCATTCATTTCCTGCTATTGTTAATTTTAATCTATTAATATTGTTATTATGTATATTTTTCTTATTTAAATAACATACAAAAATGTGAACTACAAGGAATTCATTTTGATGATTTTTTTTTTCCCCCTGAGTAAATTTAAACAATTTGTCTTGTATTTTAGATATATTATTCAATCATTTATCTCTGGATAACCAGTAATCTCTAATGAATCATTATTCACTGGAATACTATTGAGTGTTAAATTAATTTAATTTTAACAAAGTCTGCATAAAAGATCTTCAAAGACTTTTTATTGAAACTACAGTATTTTGTTCCCATTACATATTCTGCTAGTTATTTTGTACGTGTCCTCTGAAATTTCTGCCATTTGTCTTTCAAGATATTCAATTGTTCAATTTATCAGAGATTCTCAATGGGATTAAAAATCTGAATTCTAGATAAACCAATCCATTTTTTAGGATAACAGAAGGTTTTCACTTAAATTCTTAAGTTATCTGTAACTGTAATGATTACATTTAGAGATATATAAAGTATTAAAATTTGCTGTGAGTTCTTTTGGATTGGATTTTTCTTCTGATAAAAATATCTAATATAGATATTTTTTTATATGATATATGCTTTGCAGTAGAACATTTTCTTGTCTTCTATAAAATGTATTTGTATTTGGACTTGAAACGTTACAAGTTTTAATTCCAATAATTACATAAGATAGTTAGTTATCCTGACACTTTTCCCTGTTGTTTATTTTTGTTTTTCAAAGTTATTTCTAATAAAAAAAAAAGTATAATCAATATGAAAACATCTCCAATGTTTACAACATTTCAAATTATATTTTAGTATTACGTAAGGTAAGGTAATTTTGTGTTGCAGAATTCATCTAATAGAAAAATAATTAAGAGAAATTTTAACTAAGATGTTCTAATCAATTCTTATCAAATATTTACTGTAGCCTATCCCATTAATTCTTAATTTAGTTTTCAAGTTATTGAAAATACAATAATTTATTACATAAGTATAGCATCTAATAAAATGTATGATTACATTAAAATTATTATTGGTTATATGCTGGGCTGGTCCTGGTTATACACCACCTTTTCTATTATAATCTTACTATGAATACAGTCCTATTGCTGTTTGCACTTTACAAAGTTATATGGGTACTGTACACATACAATATTAATTAAAATGTTTATTATGTAATTATTCATGTCATAAATTTTTTTAAATCTGGGGAGTCTCAAAACTTTACAAGGTTTTCTGGAAATTTTTAAATTTAGGACCTGGCAGTGCTGTCAAGTGTAAAGTTTATTGCATATTTGCTTTGTACACAAGAGACTTGAGATCAGTTTTGCTAGATTCTTAACAAGCTTTTCTCTATATGAACTACATTTTTCCACCAAAATAGTTCAACATATCCAAAATTTTCAATACAGATACATGTGGTCAAATATTTGCCCCAAACAGACATTATGCAGTGCATAACTGTACAAACAAATCAATTTTGGTGCATATTTATATGGAATTTTTGTGGATATAAAATTTTAATTCATTTAGACGATCATACTGTCATCTAAATGAAACAGCAAAAAATAAGTTTTTGAAGTGAATATTTTTCTTGGATTTTTTTCCTATTCCAGTGTAATTAAGAACCAAGATTAAAAAATTGATTAAAAAAGTAATTTGAAAATACAATTTCAAATTATTATAGATTTTATCTTTATCTTGGTATCAGTAAAAAGTCTGGACAACATTTTTAATATTAGTTTTGAGTAGTGTCTGTAACAAAAAGGCATCTTAAAATAAATAATATGTTGATAGTTGAAAAGGAAACTGTTTGATCCCGTTCACAAATAAATTCTCTATCAATCTTTCAATTGTTTTTAATAAAAATTTTTGAATACTTGATTAATTCATAAAATTATTTAGTAAGTGAAACACATTTTAAAGCTATGTGGAAAAGCACTGTTGTATTATAATTTTTCTGAAGACATATATATATTTATGGTATTTGGGGAAAAGTGCACAAATTTGAATGCATTCTTGGATTCATGATATCTGTACAAGAATAGAATGAAGTTGCTCGCTTTCAACTGATATTAAATACGTGGTTATTTTTTCCAAATTATCACAATGAGATATATAGAAAACAGTTCAGTGAAAATTAGAGATGTTTTATGAGCTTGGTCCAAAAACAAAAATAATCGAACGTCCTTAAACATTTTGTGACTGCTAGTTTCAAGTGAAAGTGGGTTTACAAGATCCTGGATAGACTAGAAAAAGGTTGTGACAGTACAAAGACAAGTGCAACCTTCAATACCAAAGTTGTTTTCAGCATCAACTTGTCTAAAAGATATGGGATGTCTGACTATGAAAAGGATGGTGTTTGACATATAATAATTGGTGAGGAGGCAAAAGTCTGCATCAGAAATGGCCAGAAGTCTAGGTTAAGAATTGAGGCAACAGCAGAATGTTTACTGTCTTCAAAGGCACAAAAGATATCCTTTCATATTCGACGTAATCGTGGATGACACCAGAATTACTATCCTTTCCTTCCTCCTCATCCTACGGATTACTTTGTAAAGAAGAGAGAAATACTCAATGACAAGAAAAGTTGTACTTCAAGGCAAAATTTAGACAGAAGTTATACAGTTGGACCAAAATAATCATCAGAACCATTTTTCAAGGAGTCAAAAGGAGCTAATCAGGATTCACATAACTAAATGCATTGAGAAGAAATTGGTACCTTATATCATTTTTTGGTTCTATCTAGCCACTGCTCATATGCACATCAGATTTAAGCAAAGCCAATTGGGTACAAAATTGATGCTCAACTCAAAGAAAACAATCCTCCAAACCATAATCCAAAATTTTTCAATTGCTTGGAACTGGGGTATCAAAAAAGACTGGTCTGTGCTAATGGATGGCATACAAAATCAAGTTAAGCACTGTATAACAAGTGAAGAAAAAGTTGGTTGAAGTTCCAAACAGCTATTGGTCAAACTTTATATCAGGAGCTGATTCTAGAGTTTTGTTATGTTGCTAAACAAGGGCATCTTCATTACCATTTAAACATTAACAATGTGTTGGCAATAAATTTTTTTCACATGAGTAGTCTTATCATTTTGCATTAATAGTAAATAAATTATATTTTGTGATGAGAGTGCATGTTTTTCCCCAAATACCATATTATGTAAGAAAGTCTGTTATACTGTACGTCAATTGCAAATTAGATAACAATAAAATAATATGAGGAAAAAACTTGATAATTTCAAATTTGCAGTTTCACTTTCAACTCCCAGCATATTAACTTTAAGTTTTAATTGCTTTTGCTGTAGCTTAAATTTTTATTTGTAGAATTTTGTGTATTATCATTTCAGCAGAATTCAATCTATCAGAACTTCAATACTGATTTTTACTGTTTAATTTATAATAAAATGTTTTGTATATATTATACAAACTTTTATGTGAAACATTCATAAACCGATTTAAAAAATGCAAAAATATTGTATATGTATATTATAAATTGAATAAGATTCATTCAAATTTTATTGTATTGTATTTTTCAGGGATAGGGAAAATAGGGTCATTCACCATCATCACCATCATCACGTCACCAATTCTGAAAGTATACGTAATGGTGACTTAGTTGATAGAGGAAGAGAAAGAGAAAAAGAATGGGAAAAATCTAGAGAAAGAAGAGAGACTTCGCGCTCTCCTATTCGTAGTAGTCGAGAACCATTGCCTGGAAGCCTGAAGAATGGTAGTGCCTTTGAATCAAGCAGTATTGCTCCTACAAAACAGGAAATTAAAGTAAAAGAAGAACGAAAAGAAGAAGATAACACATCAAATTCTAATTCAAGGGACTCGGCAGTCAGTGCTATTAGCTCGGTGCCTTCAGAAAGAGATAGAACAAGGCCTAGTGATACCCCTCAGTCTGAAGCCACAGTTGCACCTGCTGATTTTTCAACTAGGACTACAGTACCACCTCATTCTTCAACGTTAGGATTAAATTCCCTAGACAGAACACATGTGATGGGACCACTGGGACTCGGGCCCGATCGGCCACCTCATTCTCAGGTTCCTCATTATTGGGGTCCTTTTAATCCGGCAACAACTTCGGCAGCAATCGCTAGTTCTGGCAGTGAATTAAGAGACCATTTTCGAAATCTAGACTTTCTACAGTCTAGAGAAATAGAGAGAGAGAGGGAATTAATGCAACGATATATTGCAACTACACGATCCTCCATGATGGCACTGCCAACACATGAACGTTTCAGGGATGTGGAATTTAGTCGACAGATGTCGTCAGTTTCTGTATCAAATAATGATCCTTCTGTAAGAGATTTAGAACGTCAGAGGCAATTAGATAGGGAAAGACAAGCAGTTGCCTTTGATAGGGCAAAACTGCTTCCACCACCTTTAAGGCCTACAGATCCCCCATATGGTCATGGACCTGGAATCCCTTCGGTTACTGTAGCAAGTAGTATATTTCCATCTCTTGCAACATCCAATCCTTATCTGAATAGTCTGTGTGCTTCTAGTTCTAATCCTGGAAATACCAAGTCAAAAAGTGGGACAACTCCAGGAAATGGTATCCCACCACCTCTTATACCATGCAGTGTTCCTGTTAGTGTTGGTAGTGGTGGTGGAACTGTGGTTGTGCAAAATCATACGGGACAACATAGCAGAGGTTCATCGCCTCTTCTACATAAATTAGGTGCTGGTTCTGGCACAATTTTGGAAAACTCCCATGAACCATTCCACACTAAGGACAGACGAGAACTTCCAGCTGAACTAAATTCCCAATCCAGGTAACGTCCGAACTGACTCGTGTTGTGTATATTCTCTTCTATTGTAATATATATACTGTGTTATATATATTAGTTGCCTCCTTGATGGAGTGAATGAAATTGACATTTCCTACATTGTTTGTTGTACACGCAAACCAGCGTGAAGTGATTGTCTTGTCTTTCTCATGCACATATCCTCCTCCCCGCTGAAGTCCCATGCTGACGAAACGACGAATTTGTGCCTCTTCAACTGGCTGTGTTTGTAGATGCTATGTGCACATCACTCAGAACATGAAAAATCAGCACCACCCTAACCTTTCTACAATGCTATAGACACAAAAACAAAAAAATAACAGTCATTTTATTAGAAATACTAGTGATTGCACGTCTTTCATTGGTGGTTGTACAGCAACAAGTAGACTGAGAAGAAAGTATTATTTGTCTGTCAATGTACTTCTAGTGGCAACACCAAATGTTATGGATTTATATGCTGCATTCAAGACTTGCACTTTTTGCATATTTATTGTAGATGACAAGCTGTCTGTCTGCAGTATTGAGCCATTTTATTTGGTTTACAATTGCCAAGCAGAATCTGCTCAGATATGATCTTGCATTTTAGACTTCTTCATTGGATTTGTGATGGTACTGATACAGTATTTCACCAAATCAGATCTTTGGTGTAAAAATCTAATATCTGTAGTCAAAACAAAATTGCACGCAATAGTTTACAACAGATTTCCTAACAGATATTGTAAGATATGTGAACAGGGAAATACAAAATGTTTTTCAAAGTTTGTTTATCAATCTTTCCTTTGCCACAATTAACAGCCTATGTAAATGGACGAAAAAATGTTTGTCATCATGGTAAAACTGGGAGGGGGGAGCTGATTATTGTTAAATCATATACATCATCCCTCATTCTTGCTGCATTTGAACCAACCATCCACAAATTTGTGTCTTTTGGCTATATTGCAGTATCAACTGCCTAATTAAAAGACACTTTTTGTTTCATAGGGGGAGAACCACATTTAGAACTCAAGCCAATTGTGTACCATTTTAGCCCTGCCTGTATGTGCTGTATGTACATTGAATTTTATTTATAAAAGAGAACAGATTTTATAGGACAGACAGTGGTTCTCTGTTTGGTATTTCATCCCACGTGCATTCTCGGGGTTCCAGGTGATGAGGAGTGTACATGTACATTGGAAAAATGTTTCTATTTAGTGTATAGAGAAATAAATGAAATGGTGGAATGACTATGGACTTTATTATTTGCTCGATAATATATTAGTCAAATCTCCATCCTTAATAAATGGCACTGTACATTAGAATATATTTGTACTATTTATGCATTTTGATAAAATTTGCTCTAAATGTTCCACAGGAATAGTAATTTTCAAATGTACATAAAGTATTAAATATTGTTGATGAAGTAAATCATTTTAAAAATATCATATTTTATTTAATGAAAAATACTTACAATATTTTAAGTTTCAATTGATACTTCCATTTGAAATAATTTATAGTAAATTTATAAAAATATGACAACTTTTAACATGAAAATGTGCAGAAAACTATATAATATATTCTCAATAGACTTGTCCCACACATATATTCAATAAATGTTTATTTCCATATTCATTCCACAAACTAAATCAAAAGTATTATCAGATTCATATCACTAACTGTATTAAACGATTTTAATTCTCCCAAAATTAAAATTAAATCTCCCTCTCAATTCTATCAAAATTTAACAGTTTTAATCATTGAAAGATTCAAAAAATTAAGATCTTTGTTATTCTGTGTATAAATAAATATATATATATATATATATAATTTATAAATTTGATTTATAAGAATGGAATTTAAGACAAAATCTATTATAAAGAAATAATTTTAGTATTCTGAACAATAGGTTCAGAAAACAAAAGCTAAATTTGAGAGAAAAATATTAAAATGTAATATAAATAGAGATAAAATGGAAAACGTTTATAATTAAAATTTTGTACAAATGAAATATTAAATGTCTCAAGAAGTTATTTCATATTTACTGTGGTAATTTCTAAAAATTAAATCTTTTAAAATATGTGTGTCCATATATTAAATATTTAACAAATTATAAATAGCCTGTGATATATTCTGCTAAAATTAAGTTTTGATCATCTGCTATCAAAAAGAATTGATCAGAAAAGATAAAGTATGAAAAATGTTACAAGCTCATTTTATATTATGCAAAGCAATCACTTATAAATTTTGGCAAGAAATTTTTGATGCTGTTTTTTTTTTAAATTAGTAAAGTAATATGTTCGAAATATTGCACAATACAAAAATTAATTAATTACTACTACACTTAAAGCATCTTCAAAACAATACACGATAATGATTTTTTTCAATTCATGCCCAAAATGTACCTAACACACTTAATTATTTTCAGTTTTAGGACAGATTTAACATGATTTCGCGCGTATAACTTTTCAAATTACCATTATTAAATTATTACATAACTTCTTAGTAGTAATAATATCTTATTCTTTAAATTACGGCAATCTTTCATTGCATCCAAATATAAGCACAAAACGCATTAGGCTACTATTAATTGAATATATACTAGCATAAATAATATAAAAACAGATACTGATTATTTCGCAGATACTACCCTTGGTATTCAAGGATCAATTCTCGATATGTTTCGTTAATGATACGAATACGTAAAGATTTTAATATATAGTGCCCGATTTTGATGACTTTCGAAAAAGCAGTTTCAAATTTCACAACGATTTAGTCCGTTGTCATTCAGAAGTAAAAAAAAAATCTCTATCTGTAATCTTTGGCATACCTTTTCGTACCTGGCCCCTAGACTTGTCTTTTCTAGCTCATATGGTCCTTCTCGGAAAAGGGTTGAAGACCCCCTGATGAATAGATTAGTTAGCATCGTAGAAGAAAATCCAAAAAATATGAAAATAAATTTAAGTAGCTTATTATATATATTTTTTTGAATTTAGATTCGTTTCAGGTTTCTGAAACTAAAATTTATGTTAATGAAATTATTACTATTTTACTAACGTTATATTTTGTTTTTTAATGTATGCAAATAAGAAAATGTTTAATATCAAAATGGTTGTCATCTATAAATTTATTTTACCGAATGAATATTTCAGTTTTCATTGTGGAAAGAAATCTTATTTTAAATCAGATTCGTCAGAATTTCTCAGATTATATTTAAGTGGTATTGAGGTAAGACATGTAAAAACATAATTGCAAAAAAGGCCTCTGTAATATCAATGATAAAATCTTTGATCATTAAATCCTATTTTCAAAAAATATATCCTTAGTAAGTAATAGGTAAATAATTCTGTAATAGTTCTTCCAACATAAGTTAGCAGTTGTCAAACCATACTAAACCGTTTTTAATTAAACCATTCGTGGTACCTATTGCTCCAAGGTTGCAAAAAAACTATTTACAACTAATAAAGCAGTCTCGCCCTCCAACAAATAGTTCAGTCTGATTCAACAACTGTCAACTGATTAGTTTGAAGGACTATACTTACTTAGTCTAGAAATGAAAAAATTAATGCTTTTCCATGAGACTTTTTTTTAATAATGTTTATCACTGACTGCTTTCGAGACTAGATTATGAATGAATCTTTGCTTATAATAATTCACATTTATTCTCTTTTGTAACCATGAAAATTGCAAAATACATATTACTGCGGGTTAACTCTGATCGAGTCTTCGTTTCTGCTTATGCCGGTCAGCCAGATGGTCATACGGTAAGATCCGAATTCAGATTCAATCTGACTTTTTCCGTTGGATAATCCGAATCTAGAATTATTTCTTATTCTCTTTTTACGCTGATTGATTCTTTTGTGAAATTGAAAGTCCATAACCGTCAAAAATTTCAATTGTATTTTTCCGTCATTTTCATTTGGCACAATTAACGTTTATGGCTTTGGTGCCAAAAAAGTATCAGTCAGTCAAATCATATTTTATTAATGAATGGTTCCTATGATTATTATGTTTTTTATCTGCAGCTATCAAAATATTTTTAGTTTTATTAACTACCTATAATAACAATGTAATTTTATCACTATAACATTATTTAATAAGTTTAAAGATCGAACCGTTTTTAGAGCAATCCGGCCCAAGTTTCTTCACGCCCTTACTCTAATTTTAACAAATTTACTCAAAATTTTTACATTATTCAAAGAAAATTTACTCATTTGTATTTAATATCTCATCAATATATTAATCTTTTCTATTTCTAACAATAAAGTTTTCAATAAGCACCGACAAAAATTCGCTTTTCGATCACGTAAAACGTGCATTGCCACCGAAACTAACTGAAATTTAATTTCAGAATTAAAACCTTGTAAAATATACCAATTAATATCATATCTTTTTCGATGTAAGTTATGTTTTTAATACATAAATTAACCTTGAAATATATTATTAATAAAAAATACCAGTCAATTTACTTGCTTTTACACACAATGGAAATTTTAAGCTGACCGTGATGTCACGAAGAATACTTATTAAATAATTTTAATGATGAAATTTTTAGATTGATATTGTATGTATTGAATATAAATATATTGAAAAATATTTATTTTCGTCTTATTTGCTAGATTTCGATGGGGCCCAGGACAAGTATCTTCTTTGTCGTCAACTTTCGGCGGCTTTGACAATTAATTTAAGATGAAATTTTTTTATTTGCGGTAATGATTGATGTTAAAACTATTCTTAAATGTTTTGTGTAACTCGTAAAACGAGCAACATGTTACTTGTGTTACAAATGAATTATACCATAGCAGAATAAATCCATATTTTAAAAATACGAATCAATCATTGAAATAAAAATAATTTACATTTTCTTAAATACACAAAATATAATATGTCGTTTTATAAATCATTAGGGGAACTTCTTCCTGGCCGCCGTAGGCAACCTAACTCCCCCACTCGTTCCAAATATAGATTATTTGAAAAAATTTCAATAATATGATATGCCTTTAACTTCCTATGGACAGATTTTTTTTCCACCAATTCTTTTCATCTGTACTATATATGGAAAGTTGAAAAGAATTGTACAATTTCGAGTGAGGATTCAATAATGTAAGCTTAGTTCAGATTTCGTTTCGAAGTGCGCCTCAAAACTCAAATTAATTGGAAAAAGTTTTTATTCAAATCACATAGAAAAAATTCCTGAAAAGATTTTTTTTTTTTATCAAAATCAACAAAATAATCTTCAAATTCCAGAACTTTTTTTCAAATCGCTGGATTAACTGAACTTTCTTTTTACTCTTTCCTCTCTGAATACTAAGGGAATCTTTTTATCAGGGCCATCGTGGATTCGGTTTGATGGGAAATGACAGCGCAGCATATGGGCAATCTGCCATCGGGGTGCTCTTGGGGACTATGGAAATTTTTTTTTTTTTTTGCTCTTTTTTCCCTGTGAGCGCACACGTTCTCTTTTGTAGCAAGCCCATTATGGATTCGGTCGGGTGGTCAGGAATGGGGCCAACATATCCGGTCGGATCACTCCCCGGAAAATTCTGGGGATTTTTTAGGGGGGTTCAAATTCAGTTAAAGGGACCGGATGGTGAGGGACGGGAGCCCGACATATCTGAAATAAACCACCTATGAAAAACTTTGGGATTGCTCGTCAGCCTACCCGAGGTAGGATGATGTCTTGACTGCTTCGGCTAAAAAGCTGTCTTCTGAAATACACATGAATTTGATATGCGTTTATAAATTACAGAATTTAACTTCCCTTTAACACGAAAAATCAACAAAACGAAAAAAAACAGTTCATATAACTTAATACACGATAGAGAGCAATTTGTTTAAAATATTTCGTTCGTATACAACTGCTAGCGTAAACTGAAAAAGCTCAAGTCGTATATGAGCGAAAGGCTTTTAGTTCAACGTTCTTTGTTCTAAATAAACTGTCCGCTATCGTAATTGTTTTTCTTACACTTTTTAAATATTTTTAAGATCACTAAAGAACACATACAGATTCTTCAAATGTTTGAATGTTTAATTTAATTTTATACGACTTATTTTTAAAAATAGATTTTTTATTAAAAATTGCGTCACCAATGGCCGAGTAGATGAAATCACTAAGTGCTAGCAGTTGGTCGTGGGGTTCGCATCTTACCAACGAGCTGGCTACGTGTCATTTTCCTGGTTTTCTTCACGTGTTTAGCACGTCGTCTTCACAGTTTCCCATAGAAAATCTTTCCCTGTCAGATCGCCCATGTGTTACATTGCCTTATCCCATAAATTCTACAACCGACATCCTTTATTGAAAAATATTTTTTCTGATCTTCACTATATAGATTTCGTAAAACTAGACGGAATATGGGATTCAGAGGTTTTTCCAGTTTGTTTTGGACACCAGTTTGTGTTCACTAAAGAACATAGTGGGTTCGACCAGATCCACAAAGGAGCGGCCGGGCGGTGAGGACGGGCTCTACATATCTGAGACGAAGCACTTTCGAAATATTTCTGGGGTTTGCTCGACTCTTTCAGATTCATTCTCGAGTACCCCAAAACGTAGTCCGATATTTTAACCGTTCGGTCATCCGACCGTCATTTTTTTCAGTTAAAAGGACTTTTTAATTACTGCAAAATTCAAATTATTATTATGTTAAAATGTAAAACCTAATTACGTCAAATGATATATTTTGTGGCATAGACACGGAAACCTTTATATTGCATATACATATATATATACTAGCACGCTACAATGAATTGCCACCTACGATCCGATATGTTTAGTCCACTTGTTTTTGGCCTAGTCGCTGTTCTGTAAGTTGAGTTACTTTATATTAAGATATCCTGTTGGTATATGAAATCGCTTGAAATAAGTGAGCAAGCATTCTAAAATAGGAACTGCGAAGATTATATAGCAAACAGGATTAAATATGGCAACATTTTGCTTGAATGAAATGGCACTATAAGGTTTGGTTTGTTCAAATACGGCAATGATCTCAAGCTCAAATACAGCAAAGGGCCCGTCAGATGTATATCAGACGCGAGCCGTATTCCTTATTATTCGGTAAATCAAAACATATCGTAAACTAAAACGAACAATTATTTATTGTGACATAAAAATTGCAGCCCGGCATTGTGACTAATTTATTTCATTTCAAATGTATGCTGTCCAGCTCAAATTAGTAGCGGCCCCTATACATCATACTTTTCGGTTAGCAATGGAATCGTATTAACTGCTTTCAAGGGAAAAAGTTTTGAATTTAAATAACTTGACTTCCGGTTTGCATCGGAAGTTTGTATATAGTTAATCGGGGCCTCCTGACCCTATGGTTTTCATGGGAGCAGGAGGCCCCTATTTCATTTATCTAACTCCATTGTATAGATTAAGATGAGAGAGAGACGGACGACAGTGGGAATTTATAGGTCTATAATGTTTTCAAATTGAAGCCAAAAAACCTTTTGTTGCGAGACCTTTTCGACTTACTTGTTAAAATGTACCACAGAAGTTTGATTTTTATTTTCTGTTTTAATCCTAGCAAAATATTAGAAACATTGATTTTTAGAGAATAAACCATCAAGGCCGCTAGCTCGCGACCCCTGATATATAGCAATGCAACACATGGGCGATGCCTTCCGAGAGGTCTTTTATGAGAAAATAGTCCCTATTTACGTATTACTAACGTGAAGAAAACCCGAAAAACTCCATGTGGCCAGCCAGTTGGCGAGGCGCGAATCCACGACCACTGTGGCAGAGTGGATAAAACAATGTCCCTCACCATCCGGCCGTCCCATTATGCACTGATCGAACCAAAGATGCCCTTGATTAAAAGGCCTTGGTGTCCATAGGGTGGAAAAGCGTTTAAAAAAAGACAAAATATTCAATAAAAAGTTAAAATCAACAACAATTTGATTCTTTTGAACAGTTAAAGATAAAGTATTTGATATTGTCGTGTTTTTTGAATTTAAGTTAATAAATTTACGACTTAGATAAATTTAAGAAAATTGGAAACATCTAGGAAAAAAAGATGAGACGTTAATAAAATACTGTAGTTTATTATATTTTTTTCTTTATTAGAGATTTATTAAGAATCAGACCTTCGTTAAAAACAAAAATTAAGGCTGGCATATATATATTAAATTTATAATTATAGACTGATATTTCAATTCGTGATTACAACAGATACGAAGAAGCAAAGGGGCATTGCTATGCCCGACTTCGCCATCAAAATTATTTTACCTTTTTTTGTAAACAATGTAATTTGGTTTATTATTAATTATTCTTGCAATAAATGACCCCGAATCACAATCACGTTGTGATTTATGATCATTACAAATGAAAGGAGGTTCTAGTACACTGTTCGGTTACTTCTATGCGAACACGCAATGTGGGCAAGCATGGAGGCTTACAGTTGCCGTATGGTGTCCCGCGGCCTCTCAGTTCACAGTTCCACAGTTGCCGCAAGCGGTCCTCTAGTTCGGCCAAACTCCTAGGCTGTCCAACTTGGTGTCCCGAGTGTTCCCAGACATGTTCGATCGATG
Organism: Centruroides vittatus; assembly: GCF_030686945.1. Classification (NCBI taxonomy): domain Eukaryota; kingdom Metazoa; phylum Arthropoda; class Arachnida; order Scorpiones; family Buthidae; genus Centruroides; species Centruroides vittatus. Next base: position 487,058 of record NW_027122427.1, on the reverse strand, counting down.
ACAAATCGGGACCGGGCAGGCCAGGAAACATACCGCTAGGCTTTCATGGTCCCTTGAATCACTACTAGAGGTGACCGGCTGTCGTATGTAATGGCACCCCAGACCACCACACCAGTTGTGCGGCGGTGTGCATCTCCAAAGCGTAGGCAGGACTGAGGCATTCGCCACGTGACCTCCAGACACAAACACGGCCATCGTCAGTGCCCAAACTGAATCTGGATTCATCGATGTACAGATGATTGCAATTCAATTCCGTCGGGAGCAGCACACCACTCCAGACGGAGGCGACGGCGGGTGTTGTCAATGGCAGCACCCACTGTAATGGCCGCTGCGATACCAAATGTTCCTCACCCCAAGCACCTCGAAATGGTACGGACAGACATAGGGGCCTAGTAATGATGGCGCAATCTGCGTCCGGATTACGGACAACGATACGATCAGCTGTGTGCGTGATTGTGGGAGGATAAGTTGTCTCGACTAGTGACCTGCAGAGGGCGTCCCGATCCTGGACGCTGTGTGCGCGAGCTCTGTCTTATCCATTGATTCCAACACCTCTTCACAGTGTTGTCAGATCGGCCTAGTTGGCGGGCTGTTCGGAGAGATGACCATCCGGCTTCTCAATCTGATCCTTTCCCCACTCAAACTCGGTTAATTGTTCGTATGGTCTTCGATTGCAACGTAAAGGCATCTCTAGTGATATAGCGTTCCTCTTAAACAGGTAAACTAGAGACAAGGTGCCTTTGCGCGATTTTTTTATGTCAAGGGGACAGACTTTAATGCCTTCTGCCATCAAGCTACAACTCTATTTCCATATCTGCGCGAGACAGCTACATTCCAAGTTTCGCAGCGATACGACGACTCCTCCTTGGTGCGCTAATTTTTATGGCAGTGTGAGTACATACGAGTAGAGTAAATGTGTAGGTGTGTGTATTATGTAACTCGCACAGAAAATTCCCATTTATATTCTTCCATCTCAAGATTTTATATTATGACGTGTGTAATGCTCATCATAAAACCGTTTACACAAAATTTAGAAACCCTTCCACAGTAAACTACTAATAATTGTATTTTAAATCAAGACGTTAAAATGTACCACGGTTTCACTAGAGGGGGTCAGAGGATTGAATCTAGTTTTCGGAGCTTGTAGTGGCTTACGGAATAAAAATAGTACAGTGGAAAGTTACTTTTATACGAATATAGAATAATTAAATTTTTATAGTTATATAAGATACACCTCTAATATATAGCGTTACAGGCAATCAAACGATGGTAATGAAATCCCCGTTTCGTTTTTTTCTCTAAAAAGTTATTTCGACGTCATCTCTTCGAGTTTACATCGGGAATAATAACATACACATTTCGAATGGATTGAAAATGAAATTAATCGACGTAAATATCATACATTATCATAAATATATTTTACTTGCAATATATTCGAGATATTTGTATTTTTAAATACGATATTTATTTAAAAGCGTTAATATTTCGAGCTTTTGCAAACGTTATATGGAAGAGGGAATTATTTAAAGCGAAGATATCGATCGACGATTCTATTAACGTGAAAAACTTTGAGCATTTAAGGTTCACTCGCAATTGATATGGTATTAATGATACTTTTATTGATAGTGCTACAGATCGAAATTAAATAACGAGGCCGTAAATACGAGCTAAAATCGGTTTGATAGATCGATAAATGGTAAATTTAACGAAAACAACTTTTTCAATGACTACTTTTTTCGAAGAATAAATTGATTCGACTTCTCTCTTTCCACAATTTTTTTTGTCGTTTCCAATGTCCAAAGTATTTCGCATTACTACATTTCATCATCGATGTCAGCTTTAATAGAAATCGAAGGAGGAAAACAAATCTCGCCACCGAAAATCGATTCTAGTAATTGATTACTTCAAAATTTGCTTTTTAGCTGTTTAATTATTATTCATCTTTGAATATACACCACTTATTTTGAATTTATTCGTTGGGTTAAATCGAATATATTTATGATAATGGATTTAATATATTGAATTGGTTTTCAATCCATCCATGTGAATACCATTATCCTAATTGTATACAAATTTAAGTTTTCAGGCTTTCGCTTTGTCTGGAGACTAGGAAAACGAAGAAATAATAATAGAAAAGCTAGAAGCGTCGATTCGACGCTAACAACGTTAAAAAGTATAAAATGATCGTGTCTATATGGAATCTCTACAAAATTATACGATAAAAGTTAACAGAATTTACCCAATTTCGAAAACGATTTGTCCCAAAATACCACGGAGTTTATAGTTAATCACGTATGAAGCAAATTGCTGTAAAGCAGGTACTTTTCAGATTTATAAGTTTAATTGTTTTTTAAGGTGAAAGTGAAAGTGGGGGAAAAGCACCACGGCGCATTTGTTCACTTTTAAATTTAAGATTTAAATTTGCAATGAAATGAATTAGCTGATGAGATTATAATGAATTTGAAAAAATATAATTTTACATTTAAACTTCTAATTGCATTTCTTAATTGCTTGGTAGAATGAGTGAAGCAGTTAAGACACCAGCCAACAGTTTTGAGGGACCCGCGATTGAATCCCGACGGATCAAAACCCCAAGAATTTTTTAGGGTAGTTCCAGATCCATAATGGGAGGGCCAGGTGACCTCCCATTGTGGATCTGGCCGACTCCACGATGGGCATTTCTAAGAGGACGTGTGAAAAAATGAGGCATTAGGGGTTCCTAAAAAGACATTTGAACGGCCGTACCCAATTAATAGTCTGGCATACGATTAGTTTATCGTAATACTCACATTTCACTGTGAATTTTATCGTGATAAATATGAAAATTACAATGGTTAGCTTAATGCTTATTATCTACTGGTCTACTTACTAAAACGGAAATAAGAGTAAATTTCGGTGGTTTTTGGAGACTTTTACAAACCTCTTTAATCTTAATCAGAAAGCGATGGCAACTCTGAATCACTGACGTCGTAACTCCTTAACTGCCTCTAATGCTCACGGGGCAAAGAGTCCAAAAACAAGCCTCCGAATAAAACTATAACCACACAGTCTATTCTAAAGACAGATCGTATGCTTGGGCGCTTCGAACCGGCAAGGAATTCGTTCCCATTCTCGTCAATTCAGAATTTAATAATGACGTCGTTGGTCACGTTACTTTCAGAATATCCTCGGTAATTAAATCGGCTTACCGATTGACACCATAGTTTTCTTCTAGAAGTTACCGGTTTAATTGTCGATCGAAAAGCCTGTGTCCTTTACCTGTGGCCTTTCTAAATAAATACACAAGTGAAAAAGTTTAACTAAATATTTCATATAGGCCCTATTAAATTCCTGTTAACTGAATTGATGAGATAAGGCAACGCAATACGTGGGCAAGTTGCCTTCCGGGAGAACTTTCTATGGAAAAATTATCCTTATTTAGGTGTTAGATTCGCAAATCCAGGATCAATTACAAGTGTTCGGTAATTTTATCCAATCGGCCATTGGTGGGCAAATTCGTTACCGAAAATATTTAAAATTTCGAGAAAATTTCCTTCTTTTATATAGGTATGTAGTGCGTTTAAGTTATTACAAGTCGTATGCTTGAAATATTTGGGATCAAATAATAAATCTCGGAATTTCGATATTAAAATTATTATTAGCCTATTATTTTTGTAGACTTAAACATTACCATATACACGTAGACGTAGAGACTAAATGTTTGATTACTAAGGACTAGGCTAAGTGAGATTTTCGGTGTAAAATATATTGTGCGGAAGTCAGTCAGACTGGATTTAAAATGAATTGATTCAATATTAACACTCGACATTAGGTCGGATGCCCCAGTCATAACGAATTTGGGTCGGATCCCAAGAATTTTCCACCATTGGCTCGGCCCGGATACGTTAGGTCCTTTCCATCTCCATCCGGCAGACCAATTGCGGGACTCCTCTTCCTCTTAAAGGGCCTTACAACGTGTACTGAATTTGCCAACTTTCCACGTATTTGTGTCAGAATGACATCGACTGGTGTCGTAACCACAGAACTGACAATTTACTTAAGTAAGCGAAATTCATTAAGGGAGACTATTAAATAGCACAGTATAGGTCCCTAATGTAAGTGTTAAACTTCCTATTGTGAAATCAGATATTTTTATATGAATGTTAACGGGAGGTATGATAAGGATCTTTAAAAAATTAAATTTGAAATTTTTTCCAATGTTTCCAATTATTTTCATTTAAAGTGAAAACCTTTATTATTATTATTATTATTATTACTTGTTTTGTTTTGGCTCTTTCGATTCTGTTAAGTTTAGATATAAAACAAACGAAACAAATGTATACCTATAAGCTTAAAAAAATCTTTAATCGATTTGGAACTGGGTCAGAATTACCAAAATCGTTTTAAGTTAGGAAAACAATAGATTTATAAAATAAATTTGTTAATATCAATTGTCTTTAGTCGTCGGCAGACAGAAGAAGAAAGTATTGACTGATTGAAATTAAGCACTGAAATCGAAAAAAAAGAATTTGTTTTTCTCAAGATTTAACAATTTAATATGGTCCAGAGTGGCTCAAATTTGATTTTACTTTTATTCTTTTCGATAAATATATTCAATCGCAAAAGATATAAGCATGCAAATTTTTAAAATATTAATAATACGGGTAGCCCAAAAATCAGTTAGCTATTTTCAAGAAAGTGTTCAAAAGATAATTGTTCTAATTGAGATCCTCCATATTTAATAAACAATTTAATTCATTGCTACGAATTTTCAATTACTACATCTCCTAATATCTCGATCTTGGTTAACTGAGTTACGGACCACCCTGAATTTTTTAATTGTAACGAATAATAATCTTAATATACTGTATAATGAAACGAATTTTAAAGAGAAAAAGGAACATTTTTTTAATGAGTTGGCCAATCTAAGTCACGTCATTTACTGTTTTGTTTTTTTTTTTTTTTAAATACGGGCAATTGTTAATGAATGAATATTTTACATTAAATGTTAATACAATTTACGAGTTTACTAATAAGTTAATAAATATAAATGCTCGATTTGATTAATAAAATTCTCTGGTCACGAGAAATGTAGATAATATTATATTATATAAAATTATCCAATGGACAGATCATTTTATAAAAAGACACTCCATATTGGAATATTAATAGATTATCACGTATCTACAGAACACGAAAGTGCATTTGGTATTTTCGAAAAATAAAAATATATAAAATATTGAAATTTTACTTACCTGAAAATTTCCTTTTGTGTTATTTATGACGTACTCTTTGCACTTTTCATTTTTTTTATCGGGAATATAAGAATAAAATTGAAATTTACCACAAAATAACACTCTCGGATCCATTTTATTTATTACATTTTATTACCTTAAAAACAAAAAAAAATCTTAATTAATTAATGCATTAAATTGCGTGGTGCACGGGAGAGTAAATTTAATTTTCTCAAAAGAAAATACTTTGCGATGTTTCAAATAAAACTATTTCGAAACGAAGGGAATGATACATAAAAATTAATTTAAAAAAATTAAATTATTTATTTATATTTTTCTTCTTTTTTCATCCATAAACATAATAAAATCTAATCAAACGGCAAAGAATGTTTTTAAACTCAAAAATTTATAAATCAAAAACAATTTTTTTCCAATTATTTTTTTAATAAATATACTTTAATATTATTTCTTTTATAAATAATTTAAACAAGAATTTATTGCTTAAATAACTACTACAAAAGTATTATGTATTCTATCAATATTTTATTATTACTTCGATAAATGATTAGGAATAAAAACTTGCAAAATAATCTAGAAATTTTGTAGATAAATTTTATATAAAACGGCAATAAATAATAATATGTTAGTAAGTAGGGAATAATTTATTATTTTTCTTCACGAAATCTAATAGAAACGGTGTCGAAAGACGTTGAATTGTAAATCATTCTCCAAGATTTTCTTTCCAAGTGACAAATTCTGTTTTGCTCGCAAAATACTTTGCAATCGAAGTAAGTAACCGATCAATTAAATGTATAGTGTTCGGTCGAACCGCGATTTAGCGCCACAATTTTTTCAACGCTTAACCAAAGGACCTCGAACAACAGGAATTTTATGTAGTAATAAATTCTACAAGTTCTACGCTTAATGTCGAATTTTGTAGTTTCATGGTGATATTGCAGACAGTGAATACTGAACAGATGAGGAAGATGAATTCACGAGTATTCGTTGGCGCTTTACCGGGGTTGCGTTATTTATGAGGGCCTTATATCAATGTTTAACTGTATATAATAATATAATAAAAATATATAGTATACAGTATAATACATATTAGTACGAGTATATGGCAAGTACAAGTATTCTACACATATTTTACATTTATATATACAGTACATCTATGCACAGTATACATTACTTTTTCTGCATATGCAAGAACCAATTACAATACACATATGTGCCATATAATATTTTCACGTATTACTGTTTGCGCTGTAACCAATTATGATCTATGAACAAAAGATGATATATATATATTTTAAAGATGATCTTAAACATTTTAAAAAATATTTACCGCAGAGTAAAAGTATTATTATAGTCTGTCTATGGAAAGAATCAACTTGGGTATTAATCAATGAGGATCAGTCATTGATCGCTTAGTTGTGCAAGTTACTTTCAGTTTCTTCATTTGTTAAATACGCATCGCCATTATAGTGTTATAGAAGCTTCACATTCTGGTATTGGAATACGAGAAAGTTCGTTATAGTAGTTAAATGCACGATTCTTTTACAGCATGCTATAAAAAAATTAACGGAAAAGTCATTCTGCCATCTAGTGAGAGGAAATAAAATAAAATTCACATATGGCCTAACGTATTAAGCGAAAAGTGCTGACATAATTAGGGAATGTGCTGATTGGTTTAACTGAAGGGACATCACGTGTGACGTTACTCTCCAGTCGAATTTTTCCGTAGACAGACCCTAAATACATAAAGGATGTCGAATTTATCCATAGCTTAACAATTTAGAGAAAGTATTTCTTTAATAAAAATAGAAAAAGTTTATATGAACAGAGTGCATTACTTCATTTATTAATTAACACTACTGACATTTTAAAGTGGCAACGGTGCTTTACAGAAATCAGTTGTAGACCGTTTCTATCGGTCGGGCTACGACTAATTTAACCCGTATAATTATTGTTTATCTTATTAAATCTAAATGTGACGAATTCTCCATTTATAATGAAATATAATCAAAGATAGAAATATTTAGTACCGGTTTTTAATACATTCACTTATAAATTGACGTGCATATTATTGTCTGTTACGTTCTCAATTGTAAAAAGTTAAACAGAACTATCGAAAACTATAGTATGCTATAAGCCTACTAAGCCTCATCTTTTTGTTTTTATTGACTTTTTAAAATCGTTCGATTGCGAAATGTGTAAATGGTTAAATTAAATCGACTAGAATTAAGATCATTTAGCACTAGTATAGACCACACTACTCATTGGGATACAATTTGAAAAAATTCTAGACAAATTCCCACTGTTGTCCGTCCGTTTGTCTGTCCTTCCTTAATCTCGAGAACGGAATTAGATAGATGAAAGCCGAGAGCATACCTGGAAAGATTAGGGACAAGAGGCCTCGATTAGCTGTATACGAACTTCCGACGCAAACCGAAAGTCACCTTATTTCATTTCAAAACCTTTCCCCTGGAAGTAGTTAATGGATGACTGACATGACTCCGTTGTTAAAGGGAAGTATGATGTACAGGGGAAAGCCACTACTAATTTGAGGTGAAAAGCATATATTTTAAATTAAATAAATTTAAAAAATATGATTAAAAATTGCAGCCCGGCATTGTGACGATGTCAATTAAATCTTCATTATTAAACAATGTTACGAAAGAAAAAGACTTGAAATTTTTCTAAATAGTCCCTCGAGTGCAGAAAGAAGCAATTATTTCCATTGTTAGTATTGTTTTATTTATTTTATTACATTCGAGTTAAATTAATAAATATTAATGTCATTGAATGATTTCGACGAACCGGAAGAAGGTTCCTCGGTTATCGAATTCATACATAATTTGTTATTTGTCGAATGTAAAGTCAACAACGAATTTCAATGTAGTACTAGTTGCCTGCCAGACCCATATATTAGAAATATATAATATTTATCCGTTCGAAATCTTCTATTGTTTCTTATTGACTGTTTAAAAAACAAAACCGATCGATGTTTTCGAAGACGAAACCGTATCCGATTGATTTTATTGAGTTGGTGGCATCTTTTGACTTAGGACGACCCCAGAAATTACTACTGTATTTGTTTTGGCTCCATACGATTTTTTAAAGTATTAACATTTACTACTTGTATATCTTTCGCGCAATATTTTGTACCGGTATTAAATATTAGGTTGCGTTAACTCTCGTACTTGACAACAATAAAATTACTAAAATGAGACATTACTTTCTATACCTCGCGATGATCTCTTGATCTTTCATTTAAAATTTAATTAAACCAGCGAATCTGCATTTACTTCGAAAGATTTATACAAGTGTTTCCTCGGAATACAATTATCCACATATAAGAATTTCTAGATATAAATTTCCACTTTTCGACGTCGATAAAAACTTCGTTTATTTAATAATTTATCTAATATTTTCAATTATACTTTCAGCAGACTCGACGAATGTCGGTTAGGAAACGGACGGCAGATGAATTCGATAAAGTAGTATTCATTTCTGGTTTAACAAACAGAAAAATTAACTATTATTCTTAAAAATAATTCGATGTTTCGTTCGTAAATCTTGTTCCCTCGACGATTAAAATACTAAAATGCTTTTTTTACTTTAATATTTTTGAAAATTACACAAAAATGTATAAATGTTTTTATGTTTCTTCTAACTTACAACGTGCAAAAAGGCAGGAAAAGTAGATTAAAAAGGGAATAGGAGTTTTCTTTAAATAAAATTAGAAAGATTATTTGAATACTAAAAAGTGGATTGAAGTATCCTCCACTTACGGTGGAGAAACGAGTGTATATTGGAGACATTTTTCTGCGAATTGAAAGGTTTTTTTCCTTTTAACTAATCTGACATTATTTTTAAAAACCTAATAACGGCATTTTCCAGCCTAGCAAGGGCATTCGTGATAACGATAATGCGATCAGAAGTAAGATTTAATCATAAAGCAGTCTAAAAATAACCCGCTTAGCATCTATTCATTGCTGGAATTTCAATATCTGATTAAGAGAGATCGATATTCTAAAAAATGTAAGGCTGTTTGCTATTCGAGTCGAGTAACGGATGACCCGACTTTCGGTTCTCAAAAGTTTACATAATCTAAAGGAAAATGCGAAAAGACTGCAGATATTCTACCTTTCGGAGGAAAACAAATTATGCCTTCATATCTGGAGAAGACCATCCCCGGTTAGATTTACATTTCAAATAACGGCCCAGTCAAATAAGGCTATAGACTTTCTCTTTCCGCAACTGACATCGAATAAAGTTTGACATTTGATGTGCGGGGAAAGCAAATGTTACGGCTACCTCGCGCCTAAATTTGATACCGATGAGTTCTTCTTTCCCGACTTTCCAACCTTTTGTACTTGCCAGCGCTTATTTCCCCTTTCCGCTTTTTTATGCGCATGATTTTTACCTAGATCCAGATTATGAAATAAAAATTCTCCGTTCTGCAGGATGCGATCTGTACTTTCAATTTTTTCCCTGTCGTATACAAATAAAAGCATCGTTTTGAACTCGTACATTCGATTTTTTCCGTGTGTTAATAGTGTTTATAATTTATTGTAATCCCTAACGTTATGGTAAATCTGAATTACTATTTACTTACGAAACGTTTGTTTATCTCTTTTCCCACTCGAGTATATTGCATAAATAGTTTCATCTCGGGAGAGGAAAATGTTTGCTCCTGTCAAAGAATCGAATTCTTTCTCTCTTTACGGCTATCTCGTGCCATTCCACCACCCAATAAATGACAGATAAAGAAACTACGATATTAAAATAGTGTCGAATCATTTGTAAAGTTTACAGCTCTTTTTATTTAATATATTTTAGAGAATAATTCCCGGAAGTCGCGCATCCGACTCGAAGCCCATACGTCTTTAAGGCGTAATAAATATAATTTATTTTCAATTTGCAAAGCGAATGCCTGGACAAATTTTCAGAAATATATCAATGTTATAATACGAAATTTCAACCATTTCTAGTTTTATTCTACGGAGAAAACTAAACCTTTCATTACGGAAGGTGTGATACGCATCGATGACATTTACTCACTTTAATTACTTCGATTCGTGTAGAAAATTACTATTGTATGGAATACGGAATGAAATCTCCTGTAAATTATGCAACCCTCGACGGATTTTTTCTCCCGCATCGAAGTCACATCTAGCGTTTCTCCGATATTATTATTATTGTTGTTTGCAATTGCTTAATGCAATATGCAAACTGTTAAATACTGGCTTTTGAATGTTTCTTGCCCGTACTTTTGCCAATCTGCCAACGATAATTGGCAATTTCCACTTTACAACGCTCCCTTCACAACAGGTAATCGCTTAGTTCTCGATAGTTTTTCTATTTATCAGCACCGCGTGAAAAATTATTCCCCGGCAGATAATCTATTATCTTTGCCAGTGGCTATTATTTATCCCGCTGTTTCTCAACTTCGATAAAGTTCCTCGTTTTCCAGAACATTAACTACATTGACACATTATATAAAAGTCTTTAATGATTTTAAGAAGCGCCTGCATCGGTTCGGAAGGAAGGAAGGAATCGTTTTTTATAAACCCGTCGAGACGATTGGTCGGTTTATCAATTATATTTCTCTACGTCATCAATTACGGTTTCGAGGCACGAAAATCAAATCCAAACTTATTAAAATGCGCGAGTGAAGAATCCTCTGCAGAGAAACCCGCCCGTTTGGCCGTCTGTTGCGTCTCGACTTCATTTCTTCAGCACTCGATTACGATGGAAGCTGCATCGACTTTGGGCGCATGTTCTGACTGAAAAATGAGGAGTAATGTTAATAATGATTTTAGTCTAACTAGTTTGGAAACAAACAAGTCGAACGGAATACTTAACGAGATCGCCTCTCGCTAACCTCGCAATCTCTTTCTTTCGCCCTGGGACTTGTTAAAATATAATTATGCCGACACCGGCTTTCCAGACCAATCGATTCCAACAATAAACAGCATTATTAAAATCTCTTAGTGTCATCTTTTAATCGGCGGTAATATTTTCTCTCGCCGTAATCCACTTCTTCTAACTGCAGTTAATCGAACGGTGTAGCTTCTATACCGGCGATTTCCATGGGGTCGATGGAATTTTGAAAGGGGTCGATGCAAAAGTCAGATACTTATTGTACTTTTTCAAATAAGAATACAGCAATAACAATTACGAGGGAAGCTCCTTAACCGGTTTAATAATTTACTTGATAAATGGCAAACATTTTGGGAAATAACAAAAATCTTAAGAGGACGAGTGGAAAAGAATATTTTCTGCATGGGTCGACGTCGAGAATCCCCGCTCTATACGGTCGTTTACTTGTAAAAAATGTAAACTTTTGTTGGAATATCTTGTTTTTGTTACTAAAATACAAAGTAAGTTGGCGACAGACCGGTCCACGGTCGAAATTGGGGACAGAAGACGGAGTCGTCGTCGTCGTCGTCGTTTCCGGATTCGTAAATATTTGTTCCGTGGTAGAATAAGGGAAAGTTAACTCCATATTAATACCGTAATTTTCGAACGATAATTACCGACGGCACGCGTTTCATATTCAAATTCTTGGCGGTGCCGTAAATTTAATTAATGGACTTAATAAAATTTTACGAGTGGAAAGGGAAAGAAAAATTACGCGCGAGTTTATACGTTCTTGTGTCTTAGAGGAGAAAAAGTCGGATGTGGAATTCCCTTAAATTGATAGCGACAGCGCGGTGGGGAGGCCTCGGGCCCAAAGAGGTAGACGTTAAAGTCGAAGAAAAGTCGGCATTTTTATACGGGTCGTTAAGAGGTGCACGTCGTGGTCGGTAGGCCGTTACCGTTCTCGCCTTACGAGCACCCTGGGAGTCGTGTAGAAGAGTCTAGTGACTTTAATGGGCGGGTTTCCGAGTGCTTCTACAGATTTCTGGCAATCAACAGGATGCGCAACCGACACCGGCAAAAAAGATACAACCCGCGCTTTAATGCCGCATCCTTGCCAGATAACCGGAATCTTAAGTACGCTCGTCCGCGGTCTAATGCACTATTTAGTCTATAACTGCGGACATTAAGGTCTCCGGTCCCGTTCGCTCTCTGTGTTTTACGACCCTTTCCCGTTGGCAGACACCGCCACATAAACTGCCTACCACTCTCGTCGCCCAAACCAGAGGTTACGCTACGCGATATTAAATATACGTTAATTTCTTTTTTACAACGGAAAATAATTCGTCCGGGTTTATACGGCCGAGATAAACCTTTAAAAAAATGGCCAGACCCAGAATACGCCCAGAAATCGATAATGAGTTCGATGTTTACTTACTCAGTTGGCTTAGTTAGACGTAACGTCTACGTCGTCTACTATCGAAAGTAACGATTATCGAACCGGGAAATTCTTAATCCCGGTAAATTGTCTTAACTTGCAAACGTATTCCGGCTTCTTTTTCGGATTGGCTTAACATCTGCAGAAATTTGCACTCGAAAAGCTTTAAAATGACGGCAATTTCCTTCCAATCAACATACGTATGGCCTAAGGTGACGAGCGATTTCTTCAGTGTCTGCACGTACCGGAGTCTGCGAGTCATTTTTATAACCTGCTTCGAATAAAGAATAAACTCCCTTTAATGCCTCTGACATTAACAGAAGCCGTAGATCCTCTCTCTCTCCGCCCCGACTCTCCATGTTAATGTCCTAGAAATCGGAAAAAGTCGTGAAATCACCTAACATTCATTCTACTTTGTAAGAGGAAAACTATTTAATGCAGGCTACCGACTGTTACGTAAATAAACCCGACAGAATTTTAAAAAGTAACGCGCGAAATTTGAAAGTTAATTATAATAAAACGAGTGTAGCAATCATTTTTAATTATTCTACATTTTATAAGCTAAATACAAAAATAAGCGGATGGTCGCGTGCCGAATCGGTAAGATCTGCCACAGTCGTTTGTGAGTCTAGAAACGGTTTAACATAAAAACATAGAGCGATAGGAATCTGGGAAGAGAGATTAGACGCTGATCCACGTCATCACTCGGATGTCAAACAGTTCCATCCGATTTCCCCCCCCCCGGCTTTTGTGGTTGAAATGTAAACTCCTGTAGCAACTCCCTAAAGAGAGTAACTTACATCACCCGAATCGATTATTTGAAATGATGTAGTCGGCCTTCAAAATTCATAAAACGTCCAGAGGGGAAAATTTCTGCTCCAAGTGGACGAGACTACAGATGTAATCTCCAATAAAAACATCACATTACCCAAGATAACATCTCTCTATATTTTTTTATACTTTGTCCAAACAAAAATATGCGATTCTTATATAAAGTAAGTTCTACTCCATTATTTTAACGGATGGCGTTGCGCTATTAATTTCTTTTACGGTAATTGTTGGGATTTAAATATTTCTTCTCGTGTTTTAACACCTTTATATACTAAAATCCGAATATATTATATAGCCTATATTTAATATTTTTAACTTCTTTATATAAAAATACTTACATTGTCTACAGAACGACACTGGTAACGTCTTCGGGATATAATTTCGATATCGTAAGAGGTGGAGTGTTGTCCTACGGGCAAAAGGAGCAATTGTCCGGGGCTCTCACCAACGAATCTTTTATAAGAAAATAACTCCCCGAAGAAAAATATCCGCAGTCAATACAGTACGTGGGCCCCCCAATTCAAATTTATCTGGGTCCCACGAAGCTATAACGCTCCACTGATCGTAAGCGATATTAATAAGAAAGGAACGTATTTATCCTTAAAACCACTTACTTAATCCATTAGGAACTATTTAAGTTAATTGCTTTTCATTGTAACTATATAATGATGGCAATAAAAGTTATTTTGCATAAAATTCGATAATCTACCTCATATTAAAATTACTAAGATAATCAAAATGTAAGCCCCTTATTAATGAGTTGCGGATAACCTTTGTTAATTTAATGCAACCATGAATACATCTCTAATTTTAAACTTTTAAATAGGATATTAGCTATTAGATTGGTTTAATGGAATCACCGATAGGCCAATTTTATAATAAAAAATATCAAAATATATTTTTAAATATCTAAAAAGTGCTTACTTTAATTTTTCTCTTCTGAATTTCGTGCTAATTAACTGACATTTCTCAATAAAATAAATGAAATTTTTAAAATGTCTTTCTCATTAACAAATCTCGAATTTATATTTTGCATATATTATACGGCAAAATTAGATTCGCTCGTCAGAAATTCCCATTCTTTCCTTCGTCAAGATATCATTCATCTTCTTGTCATTAGCAGATCGTGCGGTCTGTGACCTATCTTCAACCATCTTTAATATATTATCTGTTATTGACTTTTACCGTATTTTCGTGCTTATTACTCGCGGATTATTTGCTTTTAAAACAAATTTGAAAAGGGTGGTGCGGGTTATACACCGATTTTAAATTGCCATTGAGAAACCTGCACATATAAACCAGTCATTATAAGGCGGGTTATGCCAAAATTTTAATTATATTCTAGCAATTTTCTGCGGGTTATATACGTCACGCGCGAAAATACAGTACATCTTGTTAACGATTTCGAGGCCCAGATTTAAAAAGCAGCTTAAGTTACTTTCTAAACAACTTCATATTTAACTTACACAAGATATACCCCGAAATGTTTAAACGAAATTCTATTTTAATTATAATTAAATTTCAGAGCTCGTTAACTAACGGATCTTAAGAAACTTCGATAGAAGAATGTTTAAACAAGTAACAAGTAAAAATTAGGATAGTAATAATAGGCCTAAATAGTTTTATCAAGAGAAATTATTTATGTTTAACGACTCAAAAAAGTATTTAAAAAAAATAATAATAAATAATTAAACAATTCTGAGCATTTCCGTAATTTCAAAAATATAATATCTTTTCGGCGGAAATTACATCTACACATCATCCTCGACATTATACGTAACTTTAAGGAAGACAATAAAGTTCTGGTACTGGAGCCATAAAAACATAACCGTTTCAGAAAAGAAAAAAAATATTTATTACTTATCACCTACGAAACAACAGTTTCTTACAACTACCCAGCGATTCCCAGCATTTATAAAAGTGGTCCAACCAATAGATTGAACAACTGTTTTCTATAATCGCATTTTCTACATCGTACATTTTATTTTGCTCCACATCAAGAAAATTTGACCTTTCTGCTTTGAAAGGTCAAATTTTCATTATCTTATCACACGGGAAGACGACGTTATCTTACAACTAAACAAATTACCAATAATTTCCAGAGCTAAGTTAACTACTATTAAATATTTCTAGTAACAGATCGACTCCAGAATTTTTTAAAATCATATTATATAGAGAGAGAGAGAGCTTAGCAACAGATAATCTCTAAACGGAATAGATAAAACAATAATATCTTGGCAAATAATTCATTAGTAATAAGAATGTTGTGTGTGTAGAAAATTTTATAATCTAAAATAACGTGATTATTTTTGTGATTTAATTCTAAAAGGTATCATGTAACGAGTGAATCATAAACCATACTATTAAGTTTATTGGGGAGTGTGATTCGTGCTCCATCAGTTGGAAAATCTGTACTAGTTTTTTAAGACTCCAGAATTATTCTTTAGATATTCTTGGGTTTTGCTGAGGATTTATTCAAAATACTAAGAAAAATTACTCTAGAAATTCAGAAATATCGATCTGACTTTCTTTAATATTACATTTACTAAGTGGCGCTATCTGAATCAAAAATGCAATTTCGTAATTACTTCATTAAAGATAAGTAGTAAGTACTTTTTATTAGATGTGAACTAATATACACTCTCTATAATAAGAATTTAAAACTTTATATCACAAACTTTATATCACAAACTCTCTCCTTCCTCGCAAAATACACTTATAAGCATTCCCGAAACAAATTGTTCTTCGCAGTAGCGCGTTATCCTATGGGAAAAAGGGCAATTGCTTGGGGCACCTAACCATTTTTTATAAGAAAAGATTCCCCTAAAAATCCTCCCGAAGAAATTGTTTGAAGTCAACACTAGGCCTACATGATGTCTCCTAATTCAAATTTTCCCGGACCCCTTAAAGCTATAACGCGCTACTGGTACTTCGTGCACTTAACCGAGATTCGAATACTTTTTCATCGTTCCCTTAGCGTGTCCCTTTACAGGCCACCCAAATAATATTTTTCGAATACTAAAAACACCTCATCGTGTCACTACGTAAGTAGCTCATTAATGGTAATTTTGGAATCCCAGACAAAATCTCGGACGTATGGCAAGCTTATACATACATCTATTATTTCATTGATTTGATATCGCCAAGCATCGTTTGTAAAAAGTACGCTCCTCAAAATTCCACTAATTCATTTTCCAGTGTGGACCGAAAAAAATAAATTCGTATCTGTAGTATTTTTGGTTAGGCCTGTAGAAATGCTCTTTCTTTAATAGTTTACTTCCACGACGAATGACTTTTTACGTATAAAGCGTAACGGACAGATCCTCCAGTCTTTGAATATCTTTTGCATCTCATTATAAGGCGTAGTTGTATATTTGCAATTGTATCAATAAATTATCGGTAAATTTCGTAATTCTAATTTTCCATCGTTGGACTTTTTCGAGCTTTCTCGTACTGGTGTCGCCATCTGGTGATAACTTATCCGATTAATTGTTTGAAAAATTTAAATATTAATACAATTAGAGATTATTATTGTAGAATTAAAACAGAAAAATTATCGTAAAATTACTTTAATAAAACAAAACATAAAGATTTGATTAATTAATTAATAAAATGTAAACTTTCGTAGCTGCACAAAAATATTTTTATACCAATTGAAGAAATTAATCGTTATTTCCAATTAATATAACTATCAATTAATGCGATTACGTGAATGTCTAAGTATAGTTATTCCTTTAAAATCATTTTATACGTTTATAAGGCAAGACGACATTAAAATTCGGGATGATCCAAAAGTTAGTTAACTGTGTTTTGAATCGTATTCATATACTGTAACTCGCGAATTTTGATCGTAAACTGAGATTATCTCATTTCTCTTCTGGTTTAAACACAAGAGAAAAAAATACAAAACAATTAGAAACAAAATTATTAAGGTTAATTGATTTTGAGTCATTTCCTAGGCCTATAACTTATAATGAAGTAAATGCAATTGATGCCGAGGGCAATTAAGAGTTGCATCTCGAGATGGAGACAAACAAAATATTAAAAATAATTCTTAAACTGCAGTAGACTTAGAGCGTTTTTCTATGGGCAAAAAGGGCAATTGCCTGGAGTCCCACCAACAGGGAGCTCTAAACCGATATTTTATAAGAAAATATTTCCCCGAAGAAAAATGTCTGATGTCAACACTGTAGGTCTACACGGGGCCCCATAATTCAAATTCTCCCGAACCCCACTAAGATATAACGCGTCACAACTTCAACGAACGTCTCCATTATATCGCGTGTTGTCTTTCATCACTTACAGAAATATTTCTCGACCGTTTTCGAATAAGCATATTAATTAAGCAAATTACTTTCTCTTATCAACATTTAACTGATATTTATATTACAGATTATATAGGCAAAGATAATATTTACAAACAAAGGTTTAAAAAATCGTGTTATAAATTGTAAACGCTCGAAAACAATTAAAATAAATTCTTGTTTTAATTGGCGTAATTATTTAAATAGTTTTCAGTTTTTCTAGCGAAAGCTTTAGTGTTTTCTTTTTCTTATTGTTTATCTCTAGCTTTTTCTTAAATATAAAAAATAAAAAATCTCTTCTTGATTAAGGCAGTCATTTAACTAAGATAATGCCCCAAAGCTAAGGAGGAGGAGGAAAAATTCATCCGAATGATGTAAAGATAAAAACAAAAATTCCGAAATATTATCTCGAAAATATATTCTAAAGATGCTTGAAATATCAAACAGAAAAATAAACGACTTACTCCACCCTTCGTATTATTATTACCGGGCGTGGTTAAAGTATTTTATGTGTTACTTCTTTCACAGAAAAGTCAACTTTTTATAAAATTTTATATAAGTAAATATACTTAAATTTAACAATAATTAATTAAATTTTTAAACAAAAACATCGCTGGTAATTTATATTTTTATGCACGAAACAGCAACTTACTTTCTTTTTTTGTAATTTCTCGTTTTGTCAATTCTTACAAAAAAACTGGAAAAAATAAGCTTTTGTATACATCTTTCGTTTCTTTGAATTCAATAAAATGTTTTCCGTGCCTGTAGGGTAAGCCATAGACATTCAAACATTTAAATCTAGTTGAAATCTTTAATATATATCTAGCATTAAAAAAAGAAGAAAACACGTTTTAAAAGTTGTTTCCCCCTTCAGAAAAAAAAGAAAAAAATAAATGTTAGTATTGTCTTTTCTGTCGGTTTTATTGTTTTTTTATATATGAGAAGTTGATAGAAAAGTACAGGTGTATTAAACAAAAGAAAATTCGTTTTGTCAAGAAATAAAGCGAAAGCATTAAATTATATAAAATGGAGGAAGGGAGCGCATCTAATTTTGCAAGACCGGGATTATGGAAAGAGAGTTGTCGAGTTTTGAAAGCATCGGAAAATTAGAATTAATCATCAAGAATTAAACCTGATTTAATTCTCCAGAGAATAAATTTATCTTAATATTTCTAAAATGAATCGATTCGAAATTCCAAACTGGTAATTCGTCGATTCTTATTTGTTTAACGATCTCCGCTTTCGACTAATTAAATGAAGTCGAGGAGTGAATACGTGAATGGCAATACATGATTATCTCATTATGTTCGTATCTAAATGTTTTAAAGCCGACATTTCCTAATATTTTCCAGGAGTAAATCTGTACTTTAATTAAAAACCATAACCCTCCATCTACAAAACAGTTATTATCTTTTCATTCGCTATCGTTCTACAGTAATTGAAGTTACCGCAAGTTTTTTTCTTTCTGTAACAAAGAAGAAAGATTCTATTTTATTTTATTTTTCCGTGATGCTCCGTTATTACCGAAAGAAATAGCTAATATTTTGTTAGGATAATTTTCTTTTTTCGACCTCTTAACGTCTCTCTTTATATAAAAATAAAAAATATATATATATATGTATATATACCTACTATTTATTTAAGTGTAATTCTCCAAAAAACACATACAAAGCTGTCTAAATAGGGTATTATTTACACTTGTAGATAATAAATTCTACACTTCTTTTTTTCTATAAGCAACTCCTTGACTTATTTGGGGAGGGGCCCTCTTTTGGGCTACAATTTTAAAACGCAGCCCAAAAGAGGGCCCCCTCCCCGTTCGGCTGTCCGTTGTTAATCCCCGAGAACAGGTGAAAATCGAGACCGGATATGAAAAACAGTATATACGAACTTCCGCTGTGGACCGGAAGTTGCGTGATTTCAGTTCGAAATTTTTTTTATTTAAATTAAAATATTATTAAAAATTCCAGCATGACGTCACAATAAGTAATTTCGATTTTTAACCAATAGGATACGTAAAAGAATATTTGCGACAAATCACTGGAGCATTCTTTACACGTGGATAAATTTCATTGGAATTATTTACAAAAGTGATTTCATGCGCAAATCTACTCTGGATGCTGGTGTTACTGGGATACACCAGTGGATAGCTGGAATTGTACTCGGTTAATGTACAAAAAATAAAAAAAAAAGGAAGGGGGAAAGAATAGAGTATAGAAAATTCGACTAATCTTCAAGAAACTAAGAATCTGTCCGTTTCTCTTGACTGAATTGAATCACTTCAGATTTAATAAAGTTTGTTCAATTCTTCGACATATTGTGAAATTTCAACAAATCTTTAACGGAAATCAATTCTTATAAACGACTCATCTCCGAGAACAGTTAAAAAGTTTTCTAAACTTCATAGACATAATATTTTTCTACTCTTTTAGACTGTGTAAAAAAATAAAAAAGAACTTTTCATAGAAATATCTAATAAAATTTTTACTTTATCTAATTTTTCTTTTGAGCTTTTTAAATTAATTTATTATAATTATTATTAATTTAAAACTTCATTATTAAATTCTAATAATTTGTAAGCGGTGATGATAATGATGATAATAATAATAATAATGGTAAATTCGAGCCTTTAATTTTACTTAATTATATTTGGAATGATTAGTAGGCAATTGATATTTTGACAATTAATCAACGATATTCAAAATTTGCCGAAGGTTTAAATCAGATTTATTCTATACCGAGGAGCGAAGTAGAATTTACAGCGTATAATTAATATACAATAATGCACTTACGCAATTAACATATTATATAACGCATTTCTATATAATTAATACATAATTAGCTTAATTTACATTAATTTAAGAATCTCTTAATCTATATTTTATTAATAAAATTAAGAAAAATTAATATTCGTAATTACGTTTAAAATCTCTTAAATTCTTATATATTTTTTTCCGTAAAAAATTAATCAACTCTAAGTAATTTCATTGATTTTTTAATTGAATTTTTTACGCTCCGTAAAATTATACGAATTAGTGAAGACGATTTAAATAATATAAAACTATTTTTTATATTCTAAAAAAATTAGCAAGTTCTGGCTTATTTAATACTTTAAAGTATTTAAAAAAGAAAAAAGTAGAAACCAATAGAAATATTCTGGATTTTATAGAGGTATCGTATGCACCGTTGCCAGCTTCATTAATGCAAATCAATTCATCCTGAAGGATGGAATTCTGAATTTCAACAGGATAATTCTCTTTATAATATTACATCGGCATTGATATGCATTGAGATCATAATAAGACGTTCGAGTAATGTTTGAATGTGGAATTCGAATTGAATAAATTATTGTTTTCTTTTAATGCTTATGCACATAATTCCGAAACAGCAACTCCAAAGTTTCATATATATATAATTTTTTTTCCTCTATTTATTACGACTTTTTCTCTTTCCTTTTCAGTTTTTAATCAAAGCGACGGAGCGTGATACTAGAATATATATTTTTTCCTTTTAGTATAAAAGCACTGTTTTGTAGCTCTCGAAAAATAAGACTTGATAATTAATTTTAAAAATAAAATTCTGGAAGTCCAATTCGAGGGAAGAAGGGGGAAACATTAAATGCATGCAACAACTCGAGCGATCTTCAGCGGGATGATTTTTAAATCGACGAAGAGAAGCGAAAACAGATAAGTCTCTTATTTTCCTTTCTTAATTGACTGGCATGATACAATATTTTTTCTTCTTTTTTTGTAAAAAAAGGGAACATCATAACATTATTTTTTTCCAACCGTTTTGATCGGAACCAATTTTTTAAATGAAAGTCTGGAGCGAAATCGATTTTAGAGATCAAACTGATGCAAAAGCTTCTTCCAACCATACAGACTACGAAACAAATACTCACTAAGAAGACAGATTGATCGTTTTTACCACTTATCCCGTGATCTCCACTCCTATTTTACTGCCTTCTGGTAATCGATAAAATAAAAAGTGAAAGAAAATAATCTGAAAAAAGAGCCCACTCGAACGAAACTACTAAAACTATCAAAAGCATGCTGCTAAATTTAAATGATTATTTTATAGAATCGACGTCTAATAACACCAGATAAATTTTATATCAAAGTAATTTCGCATTTTTATTTTAGTTTTCTTCTTTTTCTTCCCCTTGTAATACAGTTGATGATGTTCCAACTTTATTTTTCGATTCATTGAGTCAACTTTACATTTGTTTACAAGTAGATAAGACATTCTTTCTTGCGCTCGGATGATAAAATAGTTTTTCCAGTTTTTTATTTGTCTTTTAAGAATGCAGTCGAGTCCTTTTTTAGGAATAAAAGAAAACTTAAACGTACCCAGGTGGCCCAAATGTTGATGCTATATCGATCTTCCGCACTGCAATAACATTTTCAGTTGTTTTGCAGCATAATGCATGCAGACATGGAAATAGACTTTTTTTTTTATTTTTTATTTTTTTTCCTCCTTCCTTCTCTCTTCTATTCTTTTCATTCTAGCATCCCTCCACTTTTGTATATTGTATTTTATCAAAATTCAATTTTACTTTCCATTTTAAAATTTTCAATTATCTATGAAGTAATGGAAATATTTCTCTACTTTCTCTTCCTTATTTTCTTTTGAATTAACAATAATTAAATAATCTAAGGTAATATACTAAAAATGAATTATTATTAAAAAGGAAAATTTTTTTTATTTTACGAATGTTTTTCAATTTATGGGATTTTTCTATTAATAATTAATTTCAACTGAATTAAATATCAATTCAATCTTCTTTATTGCTACAAAAGCTTAAATTTTTTAAAAAGGCAATTTATAAGCTTCAGACTTAACGCAGACGGTTGAATTATTAATTTCGGCTTCGGAACTAGAAACAAAAACAATCTAACATATTAATAAACAAATGTTCGTCTCTACGCGACTAGTTTTAATTTAAATTATGTTAGTACCATTTGCCTTAAAAAACATAAATGTTTCTTCCATTTGAAAGCTGTAAAACCTTCTTTTATTTGAATCAAATTGAGAAAAAGGTGAAACAAATATATTTTAAAAAAATGAAAATTAAAGGTTTCTTGTCGGTTTAGGCAGCTTTCTGCTTGCATCACTCTCAGAATCCTCTTTTTACCTTCTTCTCAGCCTACTTCTAGGTCATTCCCGACCATAGGATTCTTGAAACAGTTATTTTAAAGACAATATTTTTAGAATTATTCTTCAGAGAAGCCATTTCTTCTTCTTCTTTTTATTTTAGTTAGTATCTTAAGGCTAAAAAATAATTGCATCTTCGCTAGTGAGGAATTTCGTGTTACCTTTGAAACTCTTCTCGCCATCTATCGGGATTATAAAAAACTAAAAACATCGATTTTTTTATATAAGCTAAAAATTCCAAAAATTTAATAAAATGTTCAGCGATGTATACATAAATCAAATGAAATATTTCGTAATTATTTATTTTAAAATAATAATTTTACTATTTTAGTTAGTTTTCTATGATTTTATCGAATCGCATTTACTTTATTCCTAGAAGACAAGACATTTCTATTATATTGATATTATTTAATTAAAAAAATAATCACATTTTCTTTAAGAACGATGAAAATATTCTGCTCTACGCTCGTAAATAACTTTCCATCAATAAAGTTGCCATAATAAATATTTTTTGAATTATCTTTGATTTTTTTCATAGTTGCTTGAGCGTATGAAATTAAGAGAAAAGAATGTTTAGAATTTTTCATGTAAAAATAAGTAATTTATATATACAGTCAAACCTGTTTTTATGCGGGGGATAGGGACCGCATTAAAAAAAACGCATTAAAAAAAAATCTCACGAAACTTCACGAATGGCTGGTAAATAATAGTTTTCGCAACACAATTAAAAAATAAATTTTTTTTATGCGGTCAACAGGGACCGCATAAAAAAAGTCTCACATAGAAAATAACTCAAAACCGTACGAAATAGAATTTATTGACAACAGATGTCAGCACTTGACTGCATCGTCTGGTCTATCGTCTGTTTTACATATTTTTGTCCAGGTGGTGTTTTTGTTGACTTAAAAAGTAAATTATTTCATTTCTCGCATATTCATGCAATAATATTACTATAATAAGTGCATTTTATGCCTATAATAAGTTTATTTAGCTATAATAAGTCAACGTGAGACATGATGAATCGCACGAGACTAGTCGCCAACTATACCGCACAAATTAAAAAATTCGCATAATAAAAAAATCGCACAAATAAAAAATCGCACATAAAAAGAGCGCATAAAAACAGGTTTGACTGTATATTATATTTATTTATTTATATTTATATTTATTTATTTATTTATTGTTTTTTTATTTCATTTCAATATAATTTTCATTCTTTTTTATTTCTTTTGTGATGCGTGACAACGTCAAGTTTTCTGGTGAGCCTTTCAAAAGATTATATTTTTAAATAAAAGATATAAAAATGACTTTCAACTGACGTAAAAAACAAAAGAAAATATATATTCTAGTAATATATTTAATTAATTAATTAATTATTGAGACACAGAAAACGAGAAAGAGAAATTACATCTGTACAGTACATATTTTGTCGATTAAATATTATAACACAATTAATCGAAAGCAATCTCAAATGTTTCCCGTTAAGCGAAAGTCATTTTGAAAATTATGAAGCTGTTTTCAATTTTTAATTACAGATAAATATTTTAAACATCGATTCTTGTATCTACATTAAAGGAGAATAACGAACTCTGGTTTAAACAGGACGTCCAATAAGCACTTCAGCTTTCAGACAGGCCTATTGAATATATCCTGTATGTGTCATAACTGTAGTCTATATCCTGTAACATAAGCTGCGATAAATCATACAAATGTACGTTATCTCGTCCAGTAAACTACATCCTTTCAAATTACACAATAATTATAGTCTACGTGCGTCTAGACGTGTGTAAATTAAGCACCCTTCGGACAGAAAAAAAAAAAAAAGAAATAATTTGATCAGCTTCCTCGATATTTTACGTAGGATAAATTATAAATTGTTTTTAATAATTAAAAAAAAATGCAGATACTTCCAATTAAAAGTAATTAATAATAATTTATTAAACGGATAATTCTAAAAATGTAGGAAACTTTGAGATAATTTTTTTTTCTACTGCGTAAAGTGACTAAATAGGTTAAAAGTGGGAGCATTGACGGATGGTTTCTATCATCCATCATTCCTCTGACATTAGTAAAGTTGAATGATTGATTGATCGATCTGATTGAATTAGTAAATGTCACGGACATGACTCGGCCGATCAAACCGTGAAAGCAAACCTATTACCCAAAGCGTTATAAAAGTATAAAATCGGAACTGGTTTCTAAACTCGGAACTTTATGATGGAAAAGATGTTTATGGCTACTCTCTTCGGGCCGCCCGGCTTAAGCGACTCCAAGGAAATGTTCTTTTCTATCATAAAATATTTGATCGCGACTCGATTTTATACTTGGCTATGCTCCGCTATTTTGGAATATGAGATGTGAAAGTAATGCCAAGCAAAACTATCTCCACTTACGAATTCCGCATTTCGACTCGGCAAGGAAATGTCTTTCCGTCAAATGCGTTTGACAGACTGCTCCAAAACATTTTTCTAAACTAGATTTACCTATCACGGCATTACCTAAGCTTATTGTTATATTCAATTCCGTCATTTCGATTATTCGTAATCTAATTCCGATATTTTAAATCGCTCCTTACATTAATTAATCCCAACACTCATAGGCACGGGCAGGTGAATTTTTAAATATTAAAAGGTAATTGGATTTTATACCTTTGTAGATTTAAAAAAAAATTATTAGCTATTAACTCAAAAAATTAATTATTTTTTCGTCTTATTAATAGTTCATTAAATGGAAATATTGATTTCTAAAAGTTCTTAATTAGCTTAGATAATTTTTTCTTTTATTTCGAGAGGGAAAAACAACCATTCGAATTTTTTTTTTTCTTAAGTGAAACTTCATTAACTCCTCTCTTTCATCGCGGTATATTTGATAAACGTGACTCTTATCGACTGGAAAGTTCGAAATTTTCTCTGGGAATTTTTAGGCATTCTCAAAAGTATCAATATAAATAAATTTCGAATCCTTATATGAGTAAATATAAGGATTCGAAATTTAGTGATGCAGATAATAATGAAAGAGTAATTTCATTATTATCTGCATCACTTTGTATCTAATAGCTAGTGAATAAATAAAGACATTCGTAATATTAAATAATTTACAACTAGAAATAATATAATTATTAAATTTATTTAATTAAAATTCGGAAATAATATAATTTATGTAATTAAATTACTGAAATAGTAAAACGAAAATTAAAAAAAAAAATCTGATAAAAATATACTTAAACTGTGGCTCAGAATTTTTTTCTCTACCAACAATTCAATAATAAGGCAAGGAATATTAGATCCTAATATGCAATTGTGATAAGTTTGTAAGTATTTTTTTTTTAAAGTTTTAATTGGTTTTAAAATTAAATATAAATAAGAAAATGCATTGAATATCGGATGCAACTTATGTACTGTACGTATACCGTATATAAATGTGTATACTGTTTATTATAAGCATGCGGTTCAACATTTATTCTTTTTTTATCTATGCATAATATCTATATATTTATGTATAGATTTAAAATATATAAATTTATAGTTTTAAATTTATAATATAACATTTTTATAGAATTCTAGAATTTAATTTTTAATAGTTAATTAATAATCAACTGTTTAAGAGCTACCATATGATTCTTGGGGTAAACCTCAAAGTCCATAAAATAAATTACACACACAAATCACATTTTTAAAAACCATTCAAAAATCTTAGCTCTGAATAATATAAAGAAAAGAAAAATTAATCTTTTAAAATAGAAGGAATGTTGAGATTACAAAACAGTATCTATCCATTAATTAGGAAATAAAATCTTTACACAGTCAGACTAGGTTGAAACAGTAGTCAAAATACACATCTAAAATTTAAATTTATGTCTTTAAATTAATTAGGATACAGAATATTTTTATAAATAAAATAAATATTTTCAGTTAAGTTACCTTTGTTGACATAAAACATGTAGGAAAGAGAACCAAAAGGCAATTTCTTTATTATATCCTAGAAAAAATATAGTATATTGAATCTATAATCTTTTACTTATTTAAAATAAATCTCAAAATATTCTGTCTTTTAGAATTAGGCAGAGCTTTAACAACTTTTAGAAGCTTTTAGAATTCTAAAAGCAGGCTTTTAGAATTACAGAGCTTTAACAACTGAATTCTTGATCTGAGAAAGAAATCCAAAATAATGGAATCAAAAATAATCTTTGCAAATATTTAATAATCATTTAAAAGCTATCTTTGATATTTCTTTACTCATAGAATAAATATGAAATCTATTTATCAAAATATATGTTAAAAAAAGAATATTTTACAAGTTATGCCTAATTTAGTTACAATGTAGTTGATTATTATTAGATTAGAATTCTTTCCTGTTATTGTTTAAGATTCCTATTTTGTTGTTTATGCATTATTTAACACGAGAATTTTCCCTGTCAGAAAAATTTATTTGCTAAATTATGTATTAAATTAAACGACAACAATCCTCCAAATTACTTCAAAAGACTGTTTAAACACTAATTGTTTAATTCTATTATTAACGTTTTAGTTTTTATTTAGAAGAAGCTACATTAAGTTTTGATTCGAGTTCAAGTAAAGATTCAGTAATTTCTAAGTAATATTCGCAAAGCTGCAGAGAGCTTATATGGGGCCCTATGATAGAGCGGGCCCCATATTTTGCCAGTTATTTTGTGAATAAATGAAATATGTTGAATATTTGTTTATTAATTAAAGGAAATCTTAAATACTTTATTTTTTGTTAATAAAAACAACATAAATTTATAGGAGTTGAAACCGCCACAGGCCCCTAAGTTTATTCCGGGCGCGGAGAAAAATCCTCAGCTCCCCTCTCTCTCGACGGCCCTAAATATTTGTCATATATTTTAATTAAAATTGTCTCCAAAAATATATATTAGTTTTGAAACGTTGCTATATGTGTTTTAACAATTCATTTTTTATTTCTTCATTGCAATAATGTCATATTTATAATACAAAATAAATTGAAAATTATAGGCCTATCTATTCTAGAACTACTTTAATAATTAATTCATTGAAAAAGTATTTATAATAAAGTAAAATAAATGTATCACAATGCACAAGATTTCTTATAATTTTAATAAAATTTGGCAATAAAAAAGTTGACGCTAATATAAATGAATGCATATATAGTAAACTTCGCTTATTGTAATCACAATTAAGTTAATTTTTATTTATTTATTTATTTCATTAAATTCACAGGAAAAGGTTGGATAGACATTTGATTTCCGCCCCCTTACAAAAACATATCTTAAAAACAAATAACACCCCTTAAAAACAACAACAAAAAATAAATAAAATGAAATAAAAACACGTAGCAAATCTTAAATGAGATACAATGCTTTTTTACATTTCAATTTAAAATCAGAGAGATCAAGATGTAAAAATTCATCAAAATTATTAAGGTTTTGTGATATACGTGGAAGAAAGATCGTTGGGATAGATTTAGACGATAAAAAGAGATAAAAACGTAAGTAAATGAGCGAAGTCTTTTCGGTAGAATTTGAAGTGAAAGCCAATTTTGATAAATAAAACCACTAAAATATTTGCAATATATTAACCGATCAAAATATTTAATTCTCTCGAAAAAAGATTGGAAGCTCAGACGAATTATAGCAATATTAGTCAATAGTAAAAGAAGATTAGACATTTTGTTAAACGTGAGGTATATCTTATTAATAGCAGAAGTAATCTTGTGTAAAAGGGAAGGTGCAGCCATTGACCAGATGGACAATCCATAATTGTTGCAAGATTGAAAATTAGCATAAAAAATGGCCAATAATGTTCTTTTATTAAAGATGGACTTAGAAAATCGCCATTAAATTCCAAGTCTAATAGTCAGGGATTTAACTAGTTTATCAATATGATTTTTGAAAGTAAGTTTAGTGTCAAAAACTATGCCTAAATCGCTAATATAACTTACGTAATTAATTGGATTAGAATAGATGTAAAAAAAACAGGTAATGGAAGATTAAAAATCGAAGCGTAACACATAACCTCTGTTTTTTCTGAATTAATTTTCAGGTTTGCAGATTTAAACATATTTATTAATAAATAGATATCAGATTGAAAGATAGACGGATCAGAACAGATTAATTTTATGTCATCGGCATAAGCTATAATATGAGATTTAAGATGGCAGAGAAGTTGATTTAAATATTGAAAAGAAGAGACCATTAAGAATAAATCCTTGTTGGATATCACATAAAGGAACAAAATCAAAAAAAATATAATCGTCTATTTTAATTTTATAAGTTCTTAATAAGAAAATTGTTGAACCAAGAATGAATCGCAGGATCAATATCTTATTCACGTAGTATATTAAGGATATTAGGTAATACAGAATCGAATGCAATGCTTATATTATATCGGTATATACTATGTAACACGGCTGCTTATTTTCGAAATCGTTAATTATATAAGTCAAAGTTTCTAATAAGTCGTCGAATGGTGGCGAATGCCACAATGTTGAAAAGAAAGAAGTTTACTAGATAAAGGAGAATAGATTCTACGGTATACACAGTTTAAAAAATCTTTAACATTGTAGGAGAAAGGGTGATGGGTGGAACAGTGTTTTTATCCTTTTTTGAAATTGGAATAATTGTTGATGAGATCCATTGACTGGGAATATAACTAGATTGAAAATAATGAGAAAAGTTTGGAAAGTATAACAGCAGAAATTGATTGCGCAGATTTATAAAACGCATCTGGACTGAAAGTAGATGTGTTAGGTAAATTAATAGCATACGAGACTTCTGAAAATGAGAAGGAAAAAAATTTGCGAAGAAAAAGAGGCAAAAGAATCGACTACTCTATTAAAATAATTATAAAAAGACAATGAATATTCCTTATGATATCGTTTTTGTATATTATTACAAATTGTCTACGTGGACATAACTTATTAACAGGACTTTATACCGGTGTATTGGTTATCGACACAAAGATGAGTTCATAATCAGAAAAATCAAAAATTCTTTATTTTATCACCTGTAGTAGTTTTTCCTGTTTGCAGGAAAAACTACTACAGGTGATAAAATAAAGAATTTTTGATTTTTCTGATTATGAACTCATCTTTGTGTCGATAACCAATACACCGGTATAAAGTCCTGTTAATAAGTTATGTCCACGTAGACAATTTGTTATAAAGTATAAGAACTGTAAGGCAACTAAATTTATCATTTTTGTATAACTCGATGTAAGTATAGGTCTCTTGGATTGCCAATTTTTTCCACTTGCACCATTGTTTTCTAAGAATATTACGTAGTAATAATTTTCAAGATGAGCAAGAAACCATTTGTATGAAAAAACTTCGATTTTGTAATTTTAAATACTTTTCAATGTATTTAAAATATTATAGGTGGGATTGATAACAACAGGAACTGGCAAACGAGATTCTAAGAATGACAAATCAGAAGAGCATAAATAACTGGTAATAGATTTTAATTAAATTGTGACCAAATAGGAACGTTAATAAAACGTTTAGTTTTACAAGTATCAGAAAAAAAATTGAAACGTCTAAACAAATAGCCGAGTGATCAGAAGAGAAACCGATGGTAAGGGAGGCAGCTATGGTGCATTTATTAAAGAATGTCAGATCAAGATAAGAATTACCACGACGAGATAAAATACCTTGAGGAAAGTTGAAAAAATAATATATTTCATTAAAAAAAGGCTTCAGCAGGATTAAAATTACAAAAACTTGGATCAGTAGTAGTCCAGAAAACATTGGATAGACTAAAATCGCCACAAATAATAAGTCTCTGGTTATGTATAGATCCGAGGGAGCATAGAAAACGGTGTAAAGTTTGAAAAATACTCATTCTTTTAGGATGAGGAGCATAAATAGAAATAATAATCAATTGGAGATATGAATGTTAATAGCTAGAATGGAGTCCCAATATTCAAAAATTTTGAATACATGAAGTGATACAAGGAATATTAATAATATGCCACCAACTCTTTGATTTTGACGGATAAGAGAAAAAAAATTGAAAACCCATTTGGTTAATAAAAGTGGTAATGTCATATGTTTCACGGGTTAATGTTACCTTAGGTAGCCAAGATGGCGGCTCGTCTCTAATTCCAGCAAGGAAACAGCGGGACGCATGTTCTAACCTAACCTAACCTATTCTAATAGGGGCCTTTTTATGCTCTCTATTGAGTGGTAAAGGGCCTTAAACCACAAATAAAAAAAAACCTATTCTAATAATTTGGTTGTTAATAATTATGGTAATTTATTAGAATAAGTTAGGTTAGGTTAGAACGTGCGTCCCACTGTTTCCTTGCTGGAATTAGAGACGAGCCGCCATCTTGGCTACCTAAGATAACATTAACCGTTTCACGAGATATCCAGCTTCCATTTTAATGGTTAATTTTTATCATTAACTTTGTGTAAATAGGTGTTTTTAAGCTCTCTTTTCGTACTGTCAGACTACTGTGTCTTAATCAGTGTTTTAAATATTAATTAATGTTTAATTAGTCGTTGTAATTGTCATTAGATCGCAGTAGAGTATGTTAAATTGCTATACCTTACACGCTACCATGTTAAAGGTGGTTCAGATGATCAATACCAGATAATTTACATAATAATAATTATTATTATAATGAATAAATTTTAAAATAAAGTTTTGAATTGTTTAAACGCATCCTTTTAATGCAAGGCTCGATAAAACCAGAATTTCCACTACATTCTTATTCCATTATCCCGTTTATTGGTATTTTTACTAGTGTACGAGAATCCTAAAGTAATTACATTAAGCGGATTCTACTATAATAAATGTCATGTGTTTTATCAATTAACGTTTACAGAAATTCTTTTCAATACTCACCTATTGTCATTAATGAAAATTATTTTTTTAAAACACCAAAAAAAGTATAAGAACAACTAAAATAATCTTTATATTTCATTGTAGCATATAGTACCGTCACTGGCCACCATTTTAGCTTGCTTGCGTCGCGAATGTCTTCCGCAACAAAAGAGTTCGGTGTATAAACTAGAAACAGATTTTAATAATTAAAAAAATATATATATATTAATAAGTGTGAGTAAAATATATGCAAACTTTAATTTAAAATTATTAAATCTTTCAAATATAAATAAACGTTATTGTTTTATATACTGTACGTTTATCAAAAAACTTATTGAATATCATTACGCATACCAGAACTATTTTCACAAATGTCGTCTGTTATTTATCATCGACTAATTTAACACTATTAAATGATAATTTAATAAATTAATATTTTCTTTTATCAATAAAATTTTAATTCAACAAAGAAATAAATATAAAAATATTTAATTCTGAATTTTTATAAAAAATTAAACAATATACAGTAAACTCCGCTGACTCCGATTTCGCGTAACTCGGAGAAATTTTACTGTACTAAAGACTGTACCTGTACATTGCTGTATACTGTACTTTCATAAAAATTTTTGAGCTCGTTTCCTGTAATAATAAATTTAGCAATATAACCTCAGCCCAGTAAAACTTCTGTATAGAACTAATCGTAATAACTTTACTGTATATCTGCGTATTCCCCATGGGAGAAAACAATACGCTAATTCGGACAACCTTCACTACGTATAATTCCGAGTTACCGGGGGTTTACTGTAGTTTAGTTGTCAGTATAATAAATAATTTTCTGAAAATTTTCTTTATTTATCAAAAGATGTCAGCTATTTAAATCTTTTGATAAAATAGGAATTTCTTTTATTTTTTATTTTAAACAAAATTTGACCTATATTAAATTGAAAATGCATATGAAATTGAAATTTAATATACGTTATTACCAAATTAATCAGACCCTAAGAGCTATTTGGTCCGGGCATCGCCGTTCTTCTCGTTATCAAAACTTTATTTATATTTTTCGAGTTTTACAATTTCCGCTACCTGAGGTATTCGGTTTTATTTGGAAAAAATCCCCAGAAAAGGGTGAAGTTGTGCCCTGCTCACCCCCTTAAATCAGCTCTCCCAGTTTCAATCGAAACTACCAACGTTCTTCACTCTGTATCTTGTGAATACAGCTTTTCACGGACACAGGAAATTCTTCATCCGGATTTGAATTCGAACTAAATGAAAATGTTTAGAAATGTTTACAGAGAGGTTTAGCTCATGAATGCTACATACAAAAATATCGTATAACGCTTCCAATGATTCTATCCAGGACCGGCACAGCTTCCCTATCATCAAATGTCACCGCACGCCACTGAATAATATATATACTGTACTTGACTGAAAATACTTAAACATTACTTAATATTAATTTTTACTTTTCCGGTTGTTATATATAACAGAGGGAAAGTATGGCGATCGGTCAAAAATGACTCCTTCCAACATTTTTATATTTTTGGACTTAGGACACCTTGAAATGTCGAGAAACGCAAAAAAATTCGTGGGTAATTTTTGTATGTATGGATGTTAATGTGTGTGTGGGGGGGCACGATTTTGTTCACCCTCTTTGAAGCTTAATAACTCCTGTGTCTTTTGCCGAAAATTTCTGAAATATTGCAGGGAGGTTTGTTTATTAGGAGGATTGATGCTATTAAATTTTGGTGGTTAAAGGTCGCGAAAGTGAGGATATAATGGGGGTCTTGTGTATCTCCGGTAAGGCCGACTTAATGACAATTTTACTCGTTATTAGCATTTACAATTTTTTATAAAACATTCCTACCCTCAAAATTAGGGTTTTTGCCATTTCGTAATAGTTAAAAATATAAAAAGTTTTTAAATAAAATATGATAACAAATCGCGCTACCAAAATTTTAAATGTTGCCGGGAAAGTTGAGCAACTCGTTGCTGGTTTATTTTATTTTGAAATCTTTATTGAAATTATCTTTAAGCATATTATTAGAGAATTTTTCAGATTTTTTTCCCTGGTAATTATGCTTATTGCTCTGGAATTTAATTTACATAAATATAAAAACAACTAAGCAATGTAAATAATACAAACTATCTTTCAAATTTTTATAATAATAATAAGTATTAAATTAATAAAACGAAACATTGAAATTTTGATTATCATAAATTTGATTCCACATCAACTTTTATTATTTAAATATTCAAACATTAAAAAAAATCCAGCAACTAGTTGCGTAACTTTCCTGGCAACATTTATATTGTGTGTGGCGCCATCTTATGACTTTTAATATTATTAATTATGTCAAATAGCTTAATTTTCGGGGGAGTTTTAGAATAGTAGAAGCGAGTTTTATATATATATAAAAATTTTTATTTAGAATATATTTTTTTTTTTTTGTAAATGTTAAACGATTAAAATCTTCATTAGGTCCGTCCCCACTCAAGATATGACACACGATCAACATACTATAAGTCTGTTATAAGTAACAGCAAGGAAAGTAAAAATATTTAGATCAATTGATAGAATTTCTCTTTTGATTCAATAAAGATATGTGATAAATGCTTAAACTTTTATAAAAGAAAAGGTAATAAAAAAAACCATTTTAACACCTAAACTCAACGAGTTTAAGGAGTTAAAAGGAGATTTAATAACAAGAATCACTTTAGATGCTTCTCTGCTAGGGTAATAAATGTAATTGATAGTTATTTTATAATCTTTTAAGTTCATTGAAGTAAATTAGACAGATAAACTGAAAGTATCAATAAATATATTATAGGCCTTTGTTTTTAATTTAACGAGTTTTATACACGGTATTAAATCTGCGATAAGAATTTTAAAAAAAGAATTTAATTCGAGATATCGCTTTAGGAACAGGAAATAAAATATGTTCTAAAATAAAATCTGTTTCGAATATTATTTTACTTTCTTCTGAAAGTAACAATAAATTTCTTTGAAGATATTAAAGCTGCAATAAATAAACAACAATGTTTTGATTTTCATTTGTTTTTGCATTAAAAGTTTAATATGAGTCTTTAATTTTTTTTATTATGAACAGTACACTTATATAGTTTCTAGTGATAATCTGCAGTTTATAATTAAATTTAGATATGTTTTTAAAGAGGAAAAAAAAAAAAACATTTCTTTGTACCCGAATGTAATTTTTATGTACAATAATTTTTTTTAATATTAAACGTAAAGCTATAAAAATTGAATTAGATAAATCTAGCATAGTGTTAAAAACTTTCGACTGTTCTTTATTACAGCGTAATGTCATACGGTAATATTAAAGTAACTTTCGCACATTCTACTGCTAAATATTTATGCCTAATTAACAAATAATTACAGTATTTTTATCAGTGAAACTCATTTCTTGTCATATTATTTCAGTAGCACTGAAATTCGCATTTTTAGGAAGGGACCATTTGTTGGACAATTAAAAACGTATTTTTTAAGCATTTATTAAATGTACATTTTTCATACACCTCTAATACAAAGCCTCGTACCACTGAAAAAATGTTTCCCCACTTTCTAGGGTGCAAGCGGTCCACATTGAGAGACCTACTGTTCTAGGGAAACCACACTTACTACATTATTTTACTTTTTCCCCATATTCTAAAAAAATTCTCGTTAGTCTCACCTTTTAGTTCGGTTGTTGATAACCAGATTTTAAGTAAACATAATTAACTTACAAGAAAATTTACCGTATTTTCTATTCATCTCGGGAGAGTTCGAGTCCAGAATGCCATTTCTACGCGCTTGTAATTAATTGCACTTCATATTCATTTATAATATATGGATTAGTAGAAGGATAGTACAGAATCAAATTTCACGGAGACCGATTTTTAATTCGTATAATAAAATAATTTAATTATATCTTATAACTATTAAAGAAAGTTTTACCGCTCTCACGCTTCTTTTCTTTAAACCCGTGTTTCTCATGTTTACGTACGTTAAATTTTCAAATTATCGTTGCTACGGTTAACAATTAAAA
This sequence comes from Centruroides vittatus, assembly GCF_030686945.1. Classification (NCBI taxonomy): domain Eukaryota; kingdom Metazoa; phylum Arthropoda; class Arachnida; order Scorpiones; family Buthidae; genus Centruroides; species Centruroides vittatus. The sequence goes on along the minus strand of NW_027122427.1, from coordinate 451,383 downwards.
TGTTTTTAAAGCTTCAGAATGATAAAATTTGATTTTCTAACAATTTCCATTGTTGTATTGTGTAAATATGAGTGAGAGAGAAATGATGATAAATGATAATTTTCACTCAAAGTATTGTTGATTATAAAATATTCCTTTGAGAATTTCCAGAGAAATATCACATCAACTCCACATCTCATCTATTCTCAATGAGATTTTTCTGTATTATTTTTTAAACTAAATTTTATTATAGAAAGTAAACTGCAAACAACAGAATCTTTTCTTTATATTGAGAGATTTGTAAGGATCGATTTGAAATTAAACTATGTTATTTTGATAAATTCAATGTAATATATTTTTGAAATTCTAAAAGAAAATTGTTTTGTATTTTCAGAAATTAGGTCATAATTGTCTGCATTAAAGTAAAACTGATCTAAAATTAATCAAACATTCACTATTTTATAGGATTTTTTGTTTTGTATCAATTATAATCTACATTAATTTGTACACAGATGGATATGAGAAATTCTAATAATTTTTTTCATCAATTATAGTATCATGTTGAAAAAATTATATTATGATTTTAAAATCATCAGTAACAAACTCGACATATTTAACTAATAAAAATCTAATTATTATGATAATTATATGCATGAACGTAAATTATAAAGACCCATATGCACGTATACTTGACTCGGTGGTGTATGAGACAGACTATCACGGACTTTTGGGTCTCATTTTGTATGTTTATATTACCTCCAGGAAACGAAAAATAAGTTTATTGGTGGCAAAAATTCCGATTCATTGTATTAATTGGGTGTCACTCACATGGGATCATTCAAACATGACGTCGCACTAGGAAGACGGGAATATGCAAACATTTTGTGACAGGGAGTGTTATAATATCCTAAAGATTCTCAAAATTTTCCTATTTAAAATAATCTTTACCAAAATCGGGAGTATTTTGGTCAATGATCACGCAACAAGTTCTTGCTTATTTAAATAATTACGCTTTAATAGAAGCGCTGTATTAAATTCGCTCCGTTTGGAAATACTATAAAGAACTTTTAATATGAAAGGATAGTGGCAACAATTTAGCCTTTACAGATACACATTATAGATAAAAACAGTGCTAAAATATGAATAAATTAATGTACTGTAGATCTATTTTATAGAAATGTTTAATTTTAATACCAGGAGGATGGCAGATCAGTTGCTTGAGGACATCATTGGTGAGAAATGTAACATGGAGGAAAAAGGACTATAAATTGGTGACATTATATTTGAATGGCTTCTGTCCGTTGTAATTCTTTTTTTTTTTTTCTAATATTGATAACACGAGTAACTTTAATATATTATTTAAGAGTAAGTGCTAATGTATTTATTACTTAAATTTAATTTAAATAATCTAATCAAATTTTTGTTCCGTGTTAATTATTTTGTTATTACTTATTCATTGCATGCAATATTTATGAGAAAACTTTCGTGAGAAATAATGGCTTCCTCTTAATAAATTGTAAAAATTCTGATATATATATATATACATATATATCAAAATTCGCGTATAAATCGCCTTTTAATTATGACAGATACATTAATTAAGTCACAAATGGCTTTCAAAATAGAAATTCATACAGGAAAATTTTGTGGTAGAAATCTGTCATTGCGGGCAACTTGTTAACTTTTCAATCGTCCTCGCCTTATCACGTCTGAATTTCTTTAATTAAAATACCCCCGGAATGTGTGTTAACTATGATTTAGAACTTACCTTCTGTTACGCTGAAAAATCTGCTTTGCTCTTATGTTATGCAAGTTGTTACTGCATTATAGTAAGTCCTCTACTTACGAACTTAATCCGTTCGTAACGATCGTTCGCAAGTCGAAAAGTTCGTAACTCGAAAAGAAGATGTTTGGCGCAAAAACTCAAATACAACTTTGTTTTTACAATTATGTAATGTTTGGGCTACTTGAATAATGTCGAATTAAGATTGTTAAAGGGAAGTATAAATTCAAATCAATCACATGTACAGTACATTATTTATTAAAATTACTCATTTAAAACAACTACAAATGTACATATGTATGTACTGTAAATGTTTTAACGTAAAACTTCAAAAATAAACTTGACTATACATAAAAAATAACCAACTGCACTTTAACCCGCCATCTGTCGGCTTTGTTCGTAACTTCGAAAGTTCGTAAGTCGAATGTTCGTAAGTAGAAGACTGCCTGCACTTACAAGTCAGTGTTATGCATGGCCTTACATATCCGTACTAAACAGGTTTTTGAATTGTAATCAGTGGTTTGTCGTTAGAAAAAAAGCACCTTAAGACAACGTATGTCTGTATTTATAGGCAGTGGTGATATTCAGCGAGTTCGCACAGGTTCGGCCGAACCTGTTGTTAAAATTTTCAGTTTCCTAAACCTTGTTAAACACACGGAACATTTCTCAGTGGTTTTGTTTTTTTTTTTAAATATATTAAAATATATGTATTATATTCTGTAATACTACTAAACTAGAGCCTTATACCCCGTTCACACCGAGCATTTCAATCTAGATTGTGAGCAAGGTCGGAGACTATGTCTTGGTGCGATCTCTCTCGACCGTTTCAATCTCGACCGAAACGAGGTTTAATCGCGATCGATCCAAGAGAGTTCTTGAAACTAGATCCAGTCATAAGAGAGATCCCACAATCTCAGCGCGCGCGAGATAATACAAGATGGCTGTGGAACACGTCTCGGTCTATGGACAGCAAAATAAAAAGGATATTGTATTTCGAGAGATGATGACATCTGTCTATTATCAGCAGTGCCATTCGGGGTAAAAAATTTCTCTGCCAAAAAAAAAAAAGGTCGACAGCACCAATATACTATTGTTACCTGGTCTTCGCCCAGGGCTACGTTTCAAATACGCCCCTGATTATTAGATATATCGCAAGAAAAGGTATTGTATTTATTTCTAGCCAAAACTTCCATTTCGTTTGTCGGTGATTGTCAGGGACAGGGCTGGATTATCGAATAGGCAAAGTAGGCAAATGTCTAGGGCCCGTAATCCGGAGGGGCCCGGCTTCAGTGCAGAAGACTGCTCTGTTTCAATTTCGAAATTCGATAGGACAGAAAAGGCTGTATTTAACAATTCTTACTAAGCTCCGCTCGACTAGCCATTATCTAAAAAAAAAAAAAAACAAAAAAGGTCAACAGCCACGGAGAATGTACAGTAGTACGCCACGGGATCTCTCGCGCCATCTACAAATATTCCTACGGCCGCGTCTCGTGGTAGTACTGATGTATGGATGGTTATGATTTATTTTCTAAATCTACACTTATACGTCGCGACATCGCATATTCGATGTAGCGTTCAAGTTGCTCGAGTGCGAAGATATTACAATTCAATAGTGTTTTATAAAAGAGTTAAAAAGTTATGGGGTGACACCACGATATCCGCACCGGGTGTCACCCATACTAGCTACGCTAATGTCACTTTATATAAGATTTGTTTAGATGCAACTTATTTAAATGGGGCCCCAATTTAAATTTTGTCTAGGGCCCGCTAGAGGCTTAATCTGGCGCTGGTCAGGGAAAAATTTTCTGCTAGAGAACCCTTTGTTAACTATTTCGAATATCACCACTGTATATAGGTAAATCCGTTTCCGAACGGGTATCTTGTACTAAAATATTTGCTATCATTTCTATTTAAATGCCACAGTCTTGCATATAAACGAAGGTGTGAAACTTGGATTAGGGCGCGACGAGTTACCCTCTCGGCCATCCGACCGTCGTGTTGGACAGGTTTCCGGTTTATAATAGAATTTCACGTAGAAAATCGCGCCTTTCCGAAGATTTTTTTTTTTTTTTTTTTCATTTTATTCAAGTTCCGTTTTGGACAGATTTTACTGTATTACTTTAGTATCAAGTGTACTGGAGGTCATCTAATATGTTTGTACTCGTCAAGCTTAAAACCTGCAACACCTATAAGGAAAAATTGAACGAGACCCGCCAGAAACCTACAAAATTAACTTGCGGCCCGTCCCGAAAAGATTACTCATCGTTGATTTACAGCAGCCTCTTCTAATAATAGAAAGCTCACTACCACAATAAACTGGGAGAAGTGGGAGGAAGAAGATTGAATCTTCCGGAAAGATTTAGAAAAAAATTAGTAAAAACATCGAAAGTTCGAATCAGGTCGGATGGCCAAGCGTTTAAGATGGGGCTAAAAAAGCCTCAACAGAAACATCCTAGCAAACCAATAGCATAGTCCATTATATATGAAACGGACTACGCTATTGGTTTGCTTAATTAGCTTGTCTGCTACATACAGCCACCGTTGGAAAGGCATTCAAAATATAATACGCTTATTCCAATCATTTCTAATGTATAAAAACCGCGGGACAAGGATTCAAACGTGAAGCGTACGTATAATTTGATTTAATTTGCAAGCTGACACGTACGCTTCACGTCCCAGGACTATATACTGTAGTATCTGCCAATCAGAAGAGGGATTAGAAAGAGTAGGGGCGAAACAAGGACTATATCTCGCTCCTACTCTTTCTAATCCCTCTTCTGATTGGCAGATTTTAATTAATAAATACATTTCGTATATTCAAAAATTACAATTTATTTACGGTAAAATAAATCTAACTAAACTAAAATAAATCGAAATCCATCCAAAAACAATTTTATGCCAGTTAAAATAACATATTCGTCATATATTATAACGATACATTAAAAATGATAATTATAAAAATTGATATTTTCGTTTATCTTTTCTTTATATTTAATATTAATTTTAAAATTATTTCACTGTAATTTCTTTTTAATATTAGGGATTTTTTGACATTCGGAAAAGTGCGGGATTGCTATTTCAAAATGGTTCCCTGACGAATGTTGTTATTGTTTGTATGGTGCTATACGTTACGTCAGTCTCGACTAATTTATTAATTAAGGCCTATTAGAAGTAAGCATAGTTTTTACTGATGTATTTACATTAATATAAACTTATCAAGTAAACTAAATTAAAGTAACGGGGCGTTAATATCCTGTAATATATAAAACGAAAGAGACGAGATTGGGAGTTGGGATTTTATTATTCAAATTTTACAATTTGATTGGGTTTTTAAGTTTTAAAAACACCTTTTATGCTTTCTATTAACTTATTTTAATACTTTATTATTTATAAGTATTCAAGTACACTTGGTAGAAGCAATTCTAGGCAATTCGCATTAATATATACATGTGTTGGTAAAATTGTAGTTCTGAATGAGGGATTTGGACTCCCCCCAAATTTTAGATCCCCCTACACCTATGGGCATGTCTACAGCTTATAAGGTTCCAACCGCCTCCTTCGGAGTTTCGGTTGTACCCGTGTATATTTATATATGGTAGAACCCGTTAAAGAAGTTCCTGCCCGAGAGATTTTCCTGCATAAGAAGTTCGATATCTCCGACCCTGGCATTTACACCGTAGGAGGTGTGTTAAAATTTCCTGTGTGACACATTTTCTTGTATAAGAAATCCCAAAATATTGGTCTCGTCGACAATATTTTAACTGCTTAAGAAGTTTCCGTTGGAGACGGATTGTCATCTTTTTCCTTGCCTTAAGTTACCCCAGATGTTTGCCGTATTGTACGTCAAACATCTGCATGCCTAAGGTGGTTGCTAAATTAGCTGGGATCTTACCGTTTTGACTGTACTCCCTATCTGGTACTGTCTGTTAATTGTTGACACCGGTCAGTACGTCTTACTTATCTGCTACATTACGGTATGGTATGTTATATTACCTTGATACTGAAATAAAATTGATTAAACAGATAATTAATCTTTTATCTTCTTTTATAATTCCTGCATAAGAGGTTTTCCCGTTGTCTTAAGATTTTTCAGAGAAGTCCCTTCAAAAGCCACTTAACAGGGTTCTATTGTAAACACAAATTACCTAAAATTAACTTTTACCTATTGAGAGTATATAAATGAAATTGGGATATTTTAGAATGTAATAAATACTCTTGTTGCAGATTTATTAAATGACCACTATGAGAATTAATGAGAGAAATTTGATAAGTTTTGCAACGTCTAAAACTCCGATCGACAGGGAAGGATTATTAGGAAAAAAAGGCGAAGTGAATAAAAATTTTCAGAAGAGATGGTTTGTGTTGAAAGGCAATTTACTTTTTTATTTTGAGAGGAAAGGTGATAAAGAACCGATTGGTGTCATTATTTTAGAAGGATGCACGATCGAATTGGCCGAAAATGAAGAATACTTTGCATTTAAGATCGTTTTTCACGGAAATGGAAATAGAGTTTACGTCCTTTGTGCGGAGAATCAGGAAGATATGGAGGGATGGATGAAAGTTCTTTCTTGTGCTAGCTACGATTACATGAAATTGATGGTGTCCGAGTTACAGAGGCAGCTAGACGAAATTAGCGAAGCCGAAAAATTCATAAAAGCTGGCCAGTCTCAAAAATTAAAGATGGGTGCTTTGGGCCTGCCGATGAATCGTTCGGATAGTTGTCTATACAACCAAGGCCAGACGACAAAATCTCGTTTCAATCCCTTCGATAAGTGGAAGGTCGACAGAAATAATTACGGCGACGGTACGGCGGAATTAATCGATATTTCTTCGGATTTAATTCCTAATGCCGAGGTCACGTTGAACGTCGGAAACACGACAAGAAGTCAGAGGTATTCGTTCAAGCAGCTACACGAATATTACGGCCAAACATTTCGTAGACTGTTTGAAGATATAAGAAGGGAACGTAGATTTGAAAATTCTTTTAAAGATAACAATATACTTACACATTTAAAGTAGTTAAAATATGTGTTCCACGATTACAAATTTCCTGATGTATATTGGCTGTTTGATTGGTTAATTGTCTTAAATGTATATTTATTATGCAAAATATTTATTGTTCAAATATTTCTTTGAATATATATTATGATATACAATATGATTATCTAAAAGAAATTGTTATAATCCTTTTTAAAAAATTTCTAAGATATGGTCAGTCATTTTGTTGTAGCTCAAGAAACTAATAATAATGGGATAATTTAAGCACAAAATAGTAAGCTTCAATTAAGTAGTGCGTGTTTTAACAGTTTGATCGGTGTTTTTACGGTTGCTTATACATCGTCAATTCAAATTCTTTCGTTGTTCGCCACGTGAAAAATATACACGTATATACACACGTGCTTAATAATCACGGGTTAAGCTGTTAATAAATTTGTATTGATTAACGAAAGCTTATTATTTTGTATTTTGTATATTAGCTATATGCTAGTTGTAATATAGTGAAATATGCACTTACATGTTTTGTATTCTGTACATTTAAAATTTTGTTGTTGAAAAGTATTCTATATATGTTAAATATTCAGAGTCTTAAATGATATGTGTATAATTAATAAAATACCACAGAAAAATCTATAATTCCTAATTTATGTATAACATTAAACTTTTTGAATTTTATAAATCAGATAAAATATGAACATTGTTTTAAAAAAGCCAAGGAAGAAACTATCAAACTTTTTCGACTTTAGATATTTGTATTCGGAATTTTTGAAGAAGAAATACAAATCCACAAAGTAGTTAGTCTTGGAAATGATGTCTCAAAATAGAAGAATTTCTAATTATTTATATATTTACAAAAATGTTTACTGTTTAAATTTCTTATGGAGTCTTTTGAAAAAATTTTTTAAATTAGAGATTATGTTTTTTGTTTATTCAGCATCAGTTTGGATTATCATGGTAAAGAATAGAATATTTTAAAATGTTTAATTTTATGTAACACTTTTCTAAAGTTTTTTCTAGTCAAAGTGTGCAGATGGGTGTTTACAAATCATTCCATAAGTTTTTATAAGTATTATAGTTATCATTATATTCAAAGATTTCATTTTGTTCGAACGATACTCATACTTTTTAATGTACCTAAAATTCACTAGAGTACAGGTTTAAATATTCATTTTATATACAGGTTTTGAATCTTAAAAAGTTTTTAAACATGATTTTTGACTGAAATATATACTAACATAAATGTGCCATTTATATTTGTCATTCTGTGAATGTAAAATTTAAAGAAATTAAAGTATTAATAATAACAACATCCATGTGTTGTATTTTTTATTTACTGCCGAAAAATATGTTATTTTACTTCAGTAATATTAACTTTATAATTAACAAAAGTGTCTTAAAACTGTATTAAAACTTTTCTGATCCAGTTTTATTATACTATAAATATTTAGTCTCTCTGTGATAACATTTACTTATTTACAAAACACATTTTATTTTTGTACAGTATTAAATTTATATTTTTAGTTTATTAACATTATTAACTGTGGTGGACTATTTTATGCTGTTTCCAAAATAGTATATAACTCATTAGTTCAAGTAGTCAAGGAAATAGTAGCTTTACACATAGGTAACCATGTGCAGTCTCGATTCAGTATTTAAAATCGGTACTGGCTACAATCCTAAACTTTGTCCTGTATCAAATGTGTAAACAAAAAGAGAGACTAAAACCACCGAGTCAAGGATATACGTGCATTATGTAACACCATGGATACATATGCAATATAATTAGATCTCTGTTAGTTAATTAACAAACTCGACATATTTGTGTGTTCTACAAAATTTGAACTTAAAACATTTCCTTTTAGAAATGTCTTAATAAATATGCATTTCAAATCTCAAACAGAATTTAAATTTTAATATTAGATGTATGTATAAACACACATGCACATGTATATATGTTGATTTTAAAACCATAAAACAAGTTTTTCAACAATACTATACAGTAATGTTGAAAAAAATAATTATTGATGAATAAAATTAGAATCTCATATCCAGCTATGTACAAATTAATGTAGATTATAATTGATACAAAACAAAAAGATCCTATAATACAGTGAATGTTTGAATAATTTTAGATCAGTTTAACTTTAATGCAGACAATTATGAACTAACTTATGAAAATTACAAAACAATTTTCTCACTTTCTACAAGAACATTATATACCGTATTTTACGACTATGAGACGCACTTTTTTCTTCGAAAAATTGCCTCCAAAATTCGGGTGCGTCTTATAATCCATAAAATACGGTATATATAAAAAAAAACCAAAAATCTCATTGAGAATAGACGAGATGAAAGTAGATGTGATATTTCTCTGAAAATTCTCAAAGGAATATTTTATAATCAACAATAGTTTAAGTGAAAACTACAATTTATCTTCATTTCTCTCTCACTCATATTTACACAATACAAAATAGAAAGTTAGAAAATCAAATTTTATGATTCTGAACATTTAAGAACATTTTAATTACTAACTATAGCTGAATATATAATGAAATTAATTACGTAACAATATCCATTACTATTCTGGTATCTTTGAAGTGAGTTATCATTAAAAAATTAATTCAAAAACATTTTCAATATATTACAAGATAAGTTACTTGAAATTATATATATTAAAATAGTCTAAATTATGAGCAGTTAAAGTTATAGCATTTGGAAATATTGTAAAAATTAAACCATTTCCTATGTCAAATCTTGAGTTGGAGTTTTTATTCTGCCTATACTAGTTGAAGTTTTATTTTTTAAAAAAGTATAGAGTAGCCACAAAATCCCTATGCAAGAAATTGTGCCCCGAGCCTCCCAATTTTTTGTACTCTCAGCCCTGTGGTCACTAAGAGGGCATCTTTTAGCAAGCTTTTATGGGTTTGGCCAGGCCCACAATGGGGTGGCCGGGTCTCTTCAGCTTTTCGAAAAGTTTATTTTATCCCTCAGTATCTCAAAATAAACTGTAGTCTTCAGCATCGCCAAAATTTTTCTCTTCATTTTTTCCCAAATCTGATCTTTGGTAAGGGACGGGGCCCGACAATACAAGTACTATCGAATTACAAAACCTGTTATGAATGTACTGTACACATGTTCTCTAAGCAACAGCTCGTAGATATTAATACAACTGGATAAGCAAACCAATGACATAGTCCGTTCATTTGAAACGGACTACGTCATTAGGTTGCTTATCCAGCTGTATTAATTAATGTCGCTTTACTAGGAAACGCGCTCAATTATTTTCAGTAATTATGTGTTTTGTTAGAAACTAGTAGATATGTTCGTGTGAGGACCCGAACGGGGTCGACTGGGAGGTCCGAATGTGGGGTATCAATCGAGAAATTAAAGATCTTTTCAGACGCGAATAGGAGGAATTGAATGCCTCGATTGAACAATAAATAGTTTACAAAAAACTTCCAAACAATAGAAAAGCTTGCTATAAGAGGCCCTCTTAGTGCCCACTGGGCGGAAAGAGTTTAAAAAAAAAAAGTCGCGACATTGACCTCTCCCGCGCCCTCCACCGGGTTTCGAATTGTCACCAGGTGACGACGAGAGACCAATGGTGAGGCGACTTTGGATGAAAAACTTTTAAACCGCGAGTTTCAAGGACATTCAAAGTTCTTAGTTCAGAGTGCTCCGCTCCTGGAGTTTTGCTGCTATTCAGCGACGAAAGCTTTGACGACGTTTCGGGACTTGTCTTCGACATCCGCTCCCGGCAAGTTTCGCCCAGGTACTTCCCGTCGACGAAAAATCATCCCTTCAAGTTGTGCTGTGCGCCCCAGGGCCGACGCTCTCCACATCACCTTCGCCGGAAGAGAAATCGATCGTCGGATCAATCAATTGAACTTTTTGCACGAACTGGTTCACCCTTCGGATAGGCCTTACGCCGAATTTTAATAGTAGTTGTAAGCGCCATTTTTATATTTAATAAACGGTTTAAGATGGAAAACCTGCCTCAGTGAGCCTTTCCACTCCCACAGGACGGTGTTGACCACTCGATTGTCGTGACATCTTTCCACCCAATCGGCGAACCTCACATCCGGCATTGCCCGGCCAAAAGTAAGAAAGGTAAACGTTTAAATGAAAACCATACCAAAAGTTTGGTTATTTTAGCGTACCGTTGGCAAGTTTATCACGAAGTGTCAAGGAGATCAAATCGGGAAGAATGAGATGTCCGGATTTCACGAAAGTCTATATCTTTCTCGGAATCCCGGTGAATAAGTATGAAAAATTTGGTGCAGATCGGACAACGGGTTTAGGAGTTAATAACGAGGGGTGGATGTTTTCCTCAGAGTCCGAGTTAAGCAAAAATAATTTGCAGCAGATTGACCAAACAGCTGAGAACGAGAAACGTCCGAGAACACTTCCATGAATTTTCTTTCAGTGATTTGTAATCGACCATTGCTATAGTCTAATAATTAAGAATTGAGTGTATACCTTTTGAATCCATATTCCACAAAAATTTGAATTTGGTAAAAGCCATTGGAAGATTTCACTGTTACTGAAGAAATCTTATTCGATCTTTCCTCCCAAGAAATATGAAGAATCGCTCGTTTGTTTTTGCAAGCAATCTTCTTAATAGAATCTTAAGTGTACCCGTTGAGTTCCCATTCTAACAATTTTCCATCACCGATATAATTTAGTCCATCCAGCTGTATTATGTGCGCGGTAGAATGTCTACTTTAAAAAGAATTTTAACAAAATTCCGAATATCGGCAATGCTTGTATTTGAAAAAGTTGCCATTACAATTTTTTCCGTACGGGTTCTCCGACAAACAAAAAATCCACGGAGGAGGGCGAGACCTCGACGACGGTTCCATGATTTCCAAAGGAATTCGACTTCATGACAATTGCACGATTAAACACCATAGATTAATAGTAGGATATCGTACTGCTTAAAAATTCCGTTACTTGTCACAAAGCTTCGGTGCTGTGATCATAAAAAGGAAAAAATCTTATACTGTAAATCGTTCTGTAGCAACGCCATTTTTGACTCAGCGAATCAATGGCGCATTATCCTATGAGCGAAAAGAACAATTGCTCGGGACCCCAAACCAATCTTTTATCAGAATATTCCCCAAGAAAAACGTCTTAAGTCAAAACTACATGGGGCCCCTTAATTCAAATTTGCCTGGGCCCCACAAAGCTATAAACGCGCTACTATATCGAATTATAAAAATTACTGTTCGCACGTGTTTTGCGAATTCCCGTTTTGTTTCATTTCCGGTGATTGGGCGCTTTTTATTCACTAAGGCCGCACGTAACAACGAGAGAATTTCTCTACGTAACAGCGTAGCGTTTAATTTAGCATTCAGAAATTGGGTGTACGACCAATTACACGGGCAATTGAGTAGCGTTTCCGGTCCCGATTATCATTAGCAGCGAGCTTTTCTTTTCGGTCACACTTGACTACTTAGCTGTTGTCGCGTGTTTACTGTTTATGATAATCTGCTTTATCCTAGATTCATTCGAAACAATTGTTTGCTTAAAGGGCTTCCATAAATTACGTAACGCGAAGGGAGGTGGACGAATGTCTATACCGGCGTTACGGAGCGTAATGCGGGATAGGGTGTTCTTCGTATAGCGTTACGTGGCTCTATAGTGTCTGAACTTTCAGATGTTTTAGGAAAGTCAAGAACCTTCCGTTCTCCAAATAATTAAGAAGAATCCGAATCAATTATCTTGCATATTCGTAAACAGTGGCAGGAAGACAGTCAATTTGAATTTACTTTTTGTCTGCCCAATGAAATTGATGACTTACGTGCGCGTGTTTTAAAGCTGAACGAAAATAACACCAATTAAAATTTCTCTCTCCAACGGATAAATGAGCAAGAGTTGCTCATTTAACCGTTCTCTCTCCAACCTACTGTGCTAAGAGTTCTTGTTTTCATAACTTTACTACGCGTTTCGAGGGCGCGGGAGGGTAGTAAATATCATGAAAAATAGCGTTACTTGATGGAAGCTTCATAAGCCTGCTTACCATTTAGCTAGAAACACATTATTACAACATATAGAAGAAATAATTATTGTTTAAAGCATGGTGTTCAAAATTTTCGATTAGCGACATAAGTCGTAGGTAGGCGGGCACAAATATTTCGTAATTCCATATATTAAAAAAGTAGGCCTATTTCTATCATTTATAAGTGATGTAGCAAATATGTTCGTGAACCGGATTTGGCCATGGAACCATAGTTTGATTATTTCTGACTTCTTATCGAAAACTCGGGAATTTTTCGGGATAGTACGACGGGATATTTCGGGCCCAGTCCCTCATCCATTGTGAGCCTGGCCGAACCCGCGAAAGGATTGCTAAAAGTCCTCTAAGTGACTCCCGATTGAATTTTTTAAATTTCTGTCCTATAGAGTTCCCAGCGCGTAAAAAGAAATTTAGTGCTTTCAATACTGTATTTAATACTTTAAAAAATTGTTGGTTGTGGAGGATAATGAGTGGCCACGTCACCATACATTCGTACTAGCCTGTACATCACTATAATGCACATGGTTAAATTTACATTTGGTTATGTTTACCGGGTTGGGAAGATAGGGATTGCATTTACTTAACAAGTAAAACATAATTAAAATGCATTGTCATTGGATTTAAAAGGCTGAAATTTTGAGGACACACTTATCTTAATTATAAGTGGATGAAATTTGAGCTGCAAGATTTGAGAACATGTTACATTATACAAAGCAAGTTAAATATATCTTGCTTGTAACAACAATGTTGATATTGTTGATACAAAGCAACGTAGTTTGATGTTGCGCGCGTATTGGTGTTGGTTGGAGACGATTTCATTTTGGGGTTTCACATTATGGAAACCGTAAATATATCGAAATCATGCTTCTAGCATTAAACCAACCAAATTGTTTATGCTGGCTTTATTTTTTTAAAACTTCTTCCCGTTATTTCTATACGTTCTTCATAAAATGGTCATGATAGACGGAAATAGATAGGATAATTCAAAAACGTCGCAAGTTTTAGCGAGTGATATTTTAAGAACTAGATTTAAGTCTATTCGATCCGAACTCTAAAAGAAACTATTCTGTTTTGAACCTCTCAGTCCATTACTTTCTTTACAGTAAACCTTTCTTCTAAAAATTGCCTCCGAAGATTTTAATACTTCTCACTAGTAACCTTTTCATACTATTACAAAATATTCACAGTATGAATGAAACCCCGATCATGGCCGGTTTGACTAGTGTCAACCCGACCCTGTATATATTCCTTATAAATGATTCATAATTAGCATTATTACAATTAACAAACAGCAAGTCATATCAAAGTATTGTAGAAAATTTTTCAAAATACTAATGTTGAACATTGGGTAGTTTGATTGCCCGCTAGGCTACTGAGGCACATACCTATAATCCATTTATCGTAAGTTGGCACCTACTGTAAAAACTACACACATTCCCCTTTGTTTAATGGTTTAAACCTCCGTTCATCAATTAGAAACCGCGCTGCATCTCATTCGTCCGCAGAAATCAGCAATTAGCTTTTGTTTTCCATCCATTACAGTAACAATTGTTGTTTCAAACTTCTGATACAGATGATTGATGAGGTAAATTTACACTATAATTATGTTTAAAAAAGTTTTTAATTACATAAACATCACGTAGGTAATTCAGACATTACCATAGCGTTTTCATTTAGAGGTTTGCAAACCATCTTTAAGAATTGCCGGAAAATTTGCTGTCTTGTTTTATATCTATTTAATTAAATAATTGTGTAGATAAAAATTCTTATGTATGTCCAACTACACAATTATAAATAAATTTTGAGTAAGTAAATAATACATATTTAAACGGCTACGTAAAAATGTTAGAAGTTATTATAGCCTACTTTAAGTATTACCTCGGTGCTTTTTAAATAGCTGTGACCACTCTGATCTACTTTAACACGTGCAGAGAAAGGGGCTTAACTGGTCAACACGTGTCTAGCCACTTCCGATTGTGATTCACAAATGAAAATCTCCGGCGAATTGATACCGATAAGTAGGTGCCAACTTACGATAGACTGCAGGGACCTCGAAAATGGAAAAAAAAAATTAACGTCATTAGTTTGTCGTAAAATTATGTAGAAGGACCCTTGATTTTCAGTGCCTAAGGGCCTTAATCATATCGTTTTTAAAATTACTTCTTATTCTCATAACTAATACACGAACTCAAGTATACTGCCAGCTATAAAGGTTCCAACTGAAAACTAATTATCGTCATCTTACTATAATCTCGTAGTTTATAAGCATATTCCTGTCAATTAACTAAAATTTAATCATAAATTCTTCCCAGTACAAATTATTTATACGTTTTATAGATATTAATTAATATTAAGAAATATATTATATAGGAATTAACTAAAATATTAACGTTTAAAACATCATATTGGAAACTGATTTTTCCAATTTTTTTCAAACTACTGATCTATGTCTTAAAAGTCAATTATTCCAATAAACAAATAAAACATACTTCGAAAAAACAAGAAACAATACAAAATTTAGATAATAAATTAATTAAATTAATTAATCGTTACCACTTATTATCGAAAAGTATTACTTAATTTTTGGAGTTTGATCTTTCCATATCACTTATATTGAATCTATGATGAGCTTCATTTACTTTCTGCAAGTATTATTTTAATTTTTCTTCCTATTTCAATTCTTCTATAAAATTTCTGTTCGATAAACCTTATGCCAACATTAAAATTTTTTCATTTCAATCATTTGTTCTTTTTTAAACGTCTTTCTTCTTTAAATTAACTGTAAAATACCCTCTTAAAAAATCAAATTATTATTAAAATCAGTTCAAATTAACTAATTTCAGAACTAAGAAGTGTTATTTAAAAATAAAGAATTTCTTAATTTTTTTATACACTATTTGATGATGATTCTATATTAATTAAAACTGTATTAACTTAGTTTTTCATAACCATAGTTAACAAACAGATTATAAAATTAATTCTTTTGACTGCCTAAGTTCGTATATGGAGAAGATTATAATGAAATAATGTTAAAAATAAGGTCATTTCCTTCGATTATTTAAGACAGATTTATAAAAGTGAAGGTAGGTTTTCTGTAAAAAAATTTATAACTTTCAAAATCTGTCTCATTTTTATATGAATATAAATATATAATTATATTATAAATTCATGTTCTACTTTCATTGTTTAAAAAAAAAAAAAATTCTTACAAGATTTTCACATACTAAATTTTTTTTTTTACATATTTGTTTACTGTATAAAAATTTCATATTGTACATTGTTTTAATTAATAAAATTATTTACATATTTTATATACAGAGATCTTCCACCATACTGTTATAATTATTATCTGACATGAAATTTCCATAATTTTTTTTTAGTTCTTTAATGTATTGATTGTATTTCTTTATTTTTCAAATATATAACAAATGTCATTTAATTAAAATTTATATTTAAAATGAAAACTTTTTTTTTTAACAATGTTCTATGATAAAAAATATCTATTAAATAATTTAGATTCGAATTAATAACAAATTATAAAAAAATATATTTTGTTATATAAAATCCTATTTTTGTCAATATTTCCATATCTGAATTTATGCCGTCTTCATTCATAAACTTAGTCCGTGAAGTGAGTAACTGCGAAATTTTCTGCTGAAAGGAAAACATAAAAGAAAAAGAAGAAGAAGAAGAAGGAAAAAAATTCTAAATATAATAAAACAAAGACTTCCATAGTTAAAAATAATAACTATGAACAAAAAATTCTTCAGTTTTGATTTTGATTTGATTTCCAAATTAAAATAAAATTTATTTACATTCAGTTCAGTACAAAGATATTTAACTGCAAATTTTTTTTTGTTTTTTTCCATTCCCTACTCTTTGAATAGTATAAACACAAGATAAATAAATATGAAACAAAATATTTTTTCTTTTTTTCATGCTGCAACATTTGTTAAATTCAACATAAAAAAAAAAAATTATGTATTTTAAAAATGTTCTTAAGATCATTTATGAAATAAATTTTCAGGAGACATCACTAGAGCGTAAGTATCGATAAATAAATATATATACATATATATTGTATACGTCAATATGCATTTTGGACGAACGCATATATTGATATACATATATATCTATATATAGATATATAATTTATATAAATGACTATCAGCACAACTTATATTATCAACTACAATGCTTATTTGGAGATTTTTCCCCCACATGATTTTTAAGTATGTTTGACATCTGTTTGGCAAATATTGCTTACTCAATTAGCAATAATTATTTTAGGTTTTTATTATATACATTTGAGGGAATCTTCATGTACTTTTTTCTTATAACAAGGAAATAAAATGTAAATGTTCATGACTGGAAATGAAGACAATTTCTTACAAAATGGTATAAATTACTAATAAGTCAAAAAACATTTAATCGGACTACTATGATCATCCAAAAAGTGCTGGTAAGACATAAGCTCTGTCTCTTTACTAAAAGATGAATGTTTTGTGTTTGGTGCATATATATACATACATATATATATATATACATATATTATAATATATATATATATATATGTAATATATATTTTATATACATTCAGGTTATATATATTAACAGTGTTTTTAATTGCAATGTCTGTCACAACAGGCAGCATATATTGCTCCTCCAAAATGCTCATATTGCTGGTTTGTTGATTTGAAGAAATTGCTGCAAAATTGACATTCTTTTTATCCACTTAGAACAAAAACATGATCACTAGAGATAAATATCATAAATAGGTTTTAAAAAAATTATATAGAAGTGTAATGATTAATATAAACATGTGTACCTTTTTTAATATATAGATTTTACTGTGGGCAGGTCCATAATCCTTTTTTATAATCTATCGATATAAATATATCAAATATAATGGAAAATGTTCTCTGTGCATTTCCAAAGGTATTCATAGTATAATATACATAATATATATAGTTTTCTGATTCTGTAATGAGCTAGGTGAAAATACATAATGATTGTTTTATATCCCTTTTTTGAGTTATAGAAAGGAGGTTATATCACTCAATATGTGATGTTAGATTGTACAAATGCTTTTTGGGATGATATATCTTCACATCTGATGTTTCTTTTTTTACTTTGCAACAAATGGAACAAAAAATGATATTTTCTTTTCTGCTGAATAAAATATACATAAACTGTCTTAATTAGCAATGTTATAAATTTTTCCCTTGTTATCAACATCACATAAAATAGTCTGTCGTGCATCTGAGTGATACTGAATGCAATGCTGAAATTAATATATTACGTGCTAAAGATCAAGAAACAAATATTTGTCAAATACTTTGTTTCTTATTTTCTGCTATATGTGACAGCCATGCCTAAAAATTGGCAATGGCAATAACTGATATACAATGGTAAGAGCATGTGTTATGTTCACATATGGATACATCTTTTGCCATAATGTAATCAAATTTCTAAAACATCAGCCTTTGTTACAGCGTACATAGTGATCACTCAACAATTATAACTACATGATTAATAGAAGTGTCAAATTTGTTCTGTAAAAAGTCAATCAAATTTGATATATACTGTACAATATTCTGTACAAATTTTCAAAAAGAATTAATGCCTCTTGAAGATCAATGTCCAGACAAACTACAACAGTTGCTTAAGTGAATGTTCATTTTAACAACATTCCATTTGTATAATCAGCTTATAAGTAGCTAAGTTTTGAAATTTGGTAGGAAGAATGTCAATACAAAATGTACTAACAAATCTGTAGTTCTTTCCTTGGTTTCCAGCACAATATATACAAAATAAATAACACTGCATTCTTGATAAAGTGGTTGTACTTGGCATTAAATAGTTTACAGAGAAGAACAAATCACATTTGTGATTAATCTGTTGAGCCTTCTTTCTGAATGACATTTGCTGATCGATTCTGAGGCATCAAACTCTTTGTTACATGATCTTAGACCAAGAAGGCAAGATTGCCTTGTTAACAAATCATTACATATATACAACAGTTTTATCTGCTTAACAGTTTCCATTGATCCTTAAAACAATTGAAAGCAGATATCACTTGCAACTTTTTAAATTTGCACACGAAATTTTCCTTGATAAGTTAAAATGAATGATTTATTTTTGCTCTTCTATTTTCTGGGCAAAACAGTTGTGATCTCTTCACAGTTAAAAAACAGATCATCCTGATATGTCAAAACTTGATTTCTGACAGGATTTCTGTATTCAATAGTTTCTTTCAACAATGTCCAAAGAAAATAAAACACTTATAAAACTGGTAAGAAGTCTTTCATTAAGACCTTCTGTTAAACAGTGTGGCCATAAAACAAGAGGCTCACATTTGTGATTAATTGCAAAATAGATGTATAAAAACCCGGGTACCAAGTTGTTCCCTGAACTGCTTGCTAACTTTTATGTTATCTGATGTCACACAAGTGCTTCAACAGCATGATAAAGTTGTGTTAAAACTTGTATATGCACGGGAAGGCAAGATCGACGATCGTGTGTTGTCGGATCAAGAGAAAGCCAAGACAATGCATTATAGCCTTCTAGAACATACCTATAGAAAAATTAAATAAATTATAAATTTAAAATATTCAAAGAATTTCTATAATATTAATTACATTAGCTTTAATATTAAATATAACATTTTTAAAATGTAAATGGAAACTAACCAGCTGTTAAAATCATTTAGAAAATATAAAATTTAATTATTTATTAAAGAGGTAATATAGACATTTTTAAGTCAATAACTGATCAGTTTATATAACAAATATAGGAAAAATATGTCAACAATTCATGACCCAACTATTATTTGTCTTCTAATCATTAACAGATTTAAGATATTTACATATGTTACTTCTAAATAAACTATTTAAAACAATGGAGTCAGAATGATGGATAATTGTCGAAACTTGAGAAATAACCCTACTGAAGAGGCCAGGTTATCTGGCGAAATGCATTTAGGGAATATGTTAAGGTAATAAAAGTGTTTCTCTCTGCAAAGCAGGTTTGTTTTACCTTTTTAATTTTAATTTTCTCATTGCTTACATAATGTTTTTTAGAATTGAAAATTTATTTATCCTCCGTAAGTCAGAAAGGAATGAAAATTTGAATTTTCGTGTATTTGTCTACAATACAATTATGTAAGATTGTTAAATATGTTAATTAAGAATCAGAAACCATTTTAATTATTCCAAGTAAGAATTCTTCCCAATATTTCTGAATAATCAAAACTGTTTCTTGTGTTATTTTCACGTGTCTTGACTACCAAAATTATTTAAGCCAAAAAATGTAATAACTTTTTATTTTTTTAAAATTTAAAAAATGTGCACTTTGTATTCTTAAATTACTTTTGAAGTTTGCAAACAGACTAACAAACTGTATAATTAATTAACCTAAATAATTTTATTACTGTTATAATATGAATAAAATTGGCAACATTTCTAAGTACAGTATCAAATTATTGTAATTCTATGTAAGTCAACAGGCTTTGAAACAGAAAATGACTTCAAAATATGCAAGAATAGTAACTCCCAGTAAGGAAAAAGTGACTAAACAGCGACTGAAATAAAATTGGTTGGCCATGATGATATATGTTATTTGTAAGGAGTCGAGTCCGAATGTTATTTTATGTTTATGGGTTTTTTTTCATTTGACGTTATAATTTAGTTCAAAAACATTTTCTTTTGTTTAAAGGACAATGACTTATTTTCATTATTAACTAATAGTAATTACAGGGTTCCTACTCAAATTTTTGTTTTGAATTTTCTGACTTTCCCTGACCAACTTTGTCCAAATTCCCCGACCCTCACATTTCTTATGGTGTGGAATATCGACACAATAAAACAGCATTTTATTTACTGCGAACATCGAGTATATCTATCCTCTTTTTGCCTAGTTGTATGTTTCAAAGACTGCCACATTAAAAAAATACAGTATGCATACATCCTGTAGAAAAGTGTATGATAGAATCCACAACTTCAATGTAATGAAAAAATAAGCAATTTACAAATGGAACATGAGCTTTTTATTTTATCATCATTTATCAATATTATTTGTATGTAAATCTAGTAAATACAAGATAGCATAAAATCAACAAACAGTATTCTTTGATATACAAATAGTACTGTACTATGCTTAAAATGAACTCTTGACTTAGAAACACATAATTTTAAAATCTTTCAAGAAAAAAAGAAACTTTTTTAAACAGCAACATAATTTTAACAAAAAGTTAAATTTAAAAATTTTCAAATAAAGCATTTTTTCCTTCATAAAAAATCAATCATGTAAAAAAAAAAAAAGAAATAGTTTTCTTTTGTCAACCACGTTATTTCAAAATGGCGTAAAAATACATTGTATATAAAGAGGGATAGGTGTAAGTTTTTACTATAGCTTCTCTAACAAATCCACTAAATCTAGCAAAAAATTAGCTGAATTGGCAACTCATTAACTCCTTGGGCCTTTTTCTGCAATCCCTAATGGGGGAAAAATCCTCTAAGAAGTTTATTTTTTATATTAATTATTTCCACTTAAATACGAATCTAATATTAAAAAAATTTGCCGGGAAATAATTCCCGCGAAATAAACACCCTCCCAAAAAGTGGTTTTACAGAAAAACTATATAAAAAGTGAAAAGTAATCGTTAAAAAATACTTTTATTTGATAAATATAGCTGCAGGAAGTGTTGTTCTTTCATTTAACACAATATTTCCGATTTTTATGCTATTAAAATACGAGGGGACCGAAAAAAGGCGAGAAAAAAATTTTACTGAATAAAAAATGAAAAAAAATTGATGTCATAGAAAACATCCAATAGAGTTTTAAAAAATTTTACAGAAGTCAATTATGTTCCAATTTGATTGAAATTTTCATATACCGCACAAAAACAGGTTTGAGTGTACAGAAATAAACATCAAACGAAATTACAATTATATGTTAATAAAATATAGAATGTAACTACAAATCTTTTTCTTTTGCAACATAACTATAAAAATTGTTTTGTTGTTGTTTCGCACAAAAGATAATCAAATTTATTTGAAATTTTTAAAAATTTACCAGCTTTTTAAATTTATAATTAATTATAAGCAAGTTAACATTGGTTAAACTATCGGATTACCTAGTTGATTTTCAAAACGATAACTACAGTATATCTGTTACAAGTATGATGCCTAAATTTGCCAAAATCAGTGGATATTTGTTACCCAACATCATTTCTGTTAAACTATGTATCGAAGTTGCGGAAATTAACGGGAGAGGGGGAAAAATACGCTTGCAGTACAGTTCTTTTCAAGGAAAGTCATAACAACAAATGTAAAAAACTACTAGTCGGTGCCAGCATTTTATTGTAAATGTCGGGTAGCTATTTATAATTTTTTATGTTGTGTAGTAGTGTTTTAAACGTGAAAAACAATTAAATTATGGATTTTTACTGATCTATTTAGCTATTTTGAAGTGAACAATCTAATAAATTACGATTTCAAGTTTTAAAAGTTTGTAAACTAATTTTTAATTAGTTATTTTTTATTCTAATTAACAAATTCATATTTTTATAATCGCTGAATTATTAAAATTAAAAATTAAACACTATTACATAATAGTAGTTTATCCTGTTATTAATCCACAACTGTAAAATTATATGGCTTCAGAACGGTGAAAAGAGCCATTTCAGATTCAAAACGGATTCTGGTATATTTTCTTATTAAAGATTGCAGCATTACTTCTTGCCGCCTGCAGATGGCTACGCTTGGTCAGCCATATTCAGCAAACGAAATCAACAAGGCAATTAAGGAGACAAATTCCCTGACTTTTTGACAGTTTTCGACAAATTCCCTGACTTTCCATGACTTTTTCCGAAACTAATGAAAATCCCTGACTTTCCAGGTGTGTAGGAACACTGTAATTATGAATAAAGCAATCATAATTTGTAATTATGACCAGAAAATACCATAAATCGAGCTTCCGGCCATTGGTGCTTTTTGCTGCAGCGACATAATTTAGAACTAATGCTTGCACAGGGTCTAGATGTTTGTGTGCATTTCTCATATGTTTGCACAAGAAATTTGTTTCTCGCTTCTGCATAAACGGTGTTGCAATTGTGAATTCTGGTTCAAAACATTTGTTTTCGCGTGTTTTTCCCCTCTTCTCATGTTTGCACAAATGCATCTCTACAGCAAAGACTCAAACAGACTCCAGTCTCTGGCAAAATCAAAACTGGAACTTGAGAATTTCTGAATTCTGGTTTTGAGTGCATCAAATCCCAGTTGGTTGATTTTGTTAAAAAACAACTTTTATATAATTAATTAATAATTACAAAACTGCAAATAGTTTAATTTTGAGAGTAGAGAAGAGTTTTATATAAAATTATAAATGCTAATAATGAGTAAAATCTTCACCGACTCCACTCAAGTTATGACACCCGACCCCTTTCTATCTTCCCACTCCTCTATCTATAACCATCAAAATTTAATAGCATCAATATCCTTTATACACAAGCTACCCGCTAAATTTTGTTTCTTAATCATTACCCCCTCCTGAGATATTAAACGAAATAGATGCCAACACGAAAAACTCTGAGGATCAAATTTGACATGATTCCAATATTTTCCTGTGTTATATACATAACATGTTGGGAAAGTGTTTTTATTATTCATCAATAAATTCTGTAATCTGTTACAAAGCTATAAATTTATTAAACTGTCCTTAATAAACTTTCCAAATTTTATAAAATATTAACAAACTTGAAACAAAATTTCATTGGTATTTTTGTTACACTATCAAAATTATTAAAACAAAAATTGAAAAATGATAAATAGTGTCATTTTAAATTATGTTTATCATTTTTTTGCACTTGGTAGACTTTGCACCCTCAAACTGAAGGTGTGAAGGTTAATTGTGAGGGGCTCAAAAGGAAATATACTGTATTTCGAAAAAAATTTTGTCAACGTTAGACTGTGTGCTCTCAAATTTATGATACTGCATAACTAACATTTTTAAGACCTGAAAAGTCGTGTAATAACATTAAGTTTTCAATGTGCAACAAGAGAAAGACGTCATGGGCAATTTAAGTATTCAAATATTAATGAATGAAGTGACGTGTGACAGCTTGGCATCACAAAAATGCCGTTGCCAATAATGGCAGAAAAAGCGAGAAATAGTGATACACTCAAACCTGTTTTTGTGCGATTTTTTTATACGTGCAATGTGTTTTGTGCAATTATTTTTGTACAGTATACCAATTTGATTGAAATTCATATACCGCACACAAAAAATCACACAAATAAAAAAAATCGCACAAAAACAGGTTTGAGTGTACATTGCTGAAATAGTTAGAATAAGCAACTAATTTAAAAATAGTGATCTAGTCCGAGAGCTAAAGTCAATCAATAATCATTTCTTTAATCTTTAGTTTTGAAATTTAAATAAAAACATTTTGAAGAAAAAAAATACACTAGATTTTACTTAAATAAAAATATATACAGGTTAGCATAAATATTAGAATTAAATACAGTCCCATTTATCTATACTAAATGAGACCAGATCCAATTAATCAAAATTGAAGTCTAAAATTCCATACTGAAAGTACTTTTTAATGATTGAAAATAAACTTACATGCTTTACTGACTTGAAAACAATAGGAATGTTAAAACTACATACGTAGGTACATAAAAAAATTACTCATATACCATACTGTTTGTATTAGGTACATACAAACAGTATAGTATGTATTTTTATCCTTGCAAAACATGAAATTTCTACATAGGTATTGTACATATTAATTAAAGTTGTAAATGTTTCAATAAGTTCATAAACATTGGACAAAAATAATAATTTTTTTCCATAAAATATGTAAAAATTTAAAAAGAAATAACTATTTAAACCAATATGGATATTCATAAAATCCAAATGAACAGGATCTAAATAAATGGGTTGAATGTATAATAAATTTGTTAATTTAACATTACATTATTCTTTCCCAAACTGTTTAAAATAATTATATAAATTTTAAAAAAGTCAGTTTCTAAAAGTAACAGAAACCAAAAGTAAGTTTGCATATCTATGCTAAAGATTTAATGTCAAATTTAATAGAAATCATTAGAGAACCAGAATATTCTCTGTAAAGGAAGAGTTGCTATATGAGACAAAAAAGCAACACTATAAAAATAATTTTTTTAAAGAAATGTTGATTTTTAACTCTAAAACCTTTAGTAAATAGTTACTCTATATTATGAATTACTATAATTTTATGCAAGTAATCCAAGATGGCATAAACCCAGAAAAATTGATAGAATGAAAATGAAACTTTTGCAAACTCATACCACTATTTCCACACATCTCTGATGTGAAAACATATCAGTATGCAATTTAAATGATACTGTCTCAAATACCATAAATCCCCACTAACTCAAACTAATAGGAGGTGAAAGTTGTCAGAGTTAGTATGTTTTTTTTTTTTCTAATGGTGCAAACGCAAACATAAGGCAATGGATTTACAGTTCAGTAATTTTTTATAACCAGCTCTATACAGAAGTTTTATTGAACTTTTAATAAGCTATATAGGTTATACTGCTGAATTTATTATAAGAAATAAGGTCAAAAAGTTTTGTGACAGTACAGTAAACAGTCTTATTAAGTTACCATTTACAGTAATATAATGCATGGTAACACAAGGACTTCCACTTATTGAAAATTTTAGTTAATTTATAATTCTATCATAATTATAATTTTTTTTTGGTCAAGAAAATGTTAAATTGTTGTACATTTTTTGAAAAAATTTGTCTGAGTTATGAAAAACCCAAATTGCCAAGAGTTTAATGTGTGTCCATTACTTCTGCTTCATTTCCATTAACACTTTAACTGCCATACGACACGCCGGCGGTCGTACTAATTAGGGCCGTACAGAGCCATCCGACGCGCCGGCGGTCGTACTAGTCAAGGCTGTACAGAGCCATCCGACCGCCCGTCGTCGCTATAACCAATGTAGTTTCACTCAAGGTTAAATTATCCTGGCTTCGTAAGACGTTGTTTTACATCCTAGTGGTGGCCTCTCGCGGATGTCTATGAAGTTTGTTTCCGACTGCCGGCCGTCGTATGGCCTCAGAAGTGGTCCGACGGCCGGCCGTCGTAGTTTTTTTAATAAAAAGCTATTTTATATCTAATAGTGAATAGTTAAAAGGAAAAAATATCGAAAACTAGTTTAATTATTCTCTTTTGTTACATATAAAGTAATTAATATTAAATATTTCATGGTCTTATAGTCTCCGGTTTCAGGCCATACGATGGCCAGTCATCTGTTGTAACCTGATATATTTTTTTTATCTTCACTCTACCGACTGTTATATAATGACCCTTTTATTTATATCATAATAAAATATTAAATATCAAATTTTCTCATTGTGGCCTGAAAAAATGGAAAATATCATATTACAGTTAGCCTGATAAAACGCAAAATATCATATTACAGGTGGCAGTTAACGTGTTAAAGTTCATTGTAAATGTAGTTATAAAGTAAAATGGAATATTTAAGACAATCTTGTAAACTGAATAAAGTGTCAAAAAATAAAATAACTGTCAAATGCCCAGATTTTTTATTGTTATGATTCATTTCTAGTTCAATTAATTTATCAACTAATATTAAAAAAATATATAAAAAAAATTAAATAGAAAAATTTTTAATGCAAATAATATCCAATGAAAGGGTTCAAGAGTCAATCACTTAAGTCTTACTCACAGTGAAGAATTAACAAACAATAAAATTGGCAGTTGGCTTCTAAATAGTCCTCTGAAAGTCATTACATAGAAAGGAAAAAGTTACTAGAAACTTATCACTTTTCAAGATACAAGTTTAGAAAATAAACAGGAAAGAACTAAAGATGAGACATACATATGTGTTGGTCATTATGAGAAAAATTGCAATGACAGATGAGTATGTCTGTCCTGTCACTATTTAACTCTAGATCTTTTGAACGAAACTGCATTATTGGTGTCCATAGACAGGCAACAACACAACTGAATCAAAATGTCAACATCAGCTATAAAGTATATTAAACCACTGAGGGTTCAATATACTTTATAGCTGATTCAGGATCATGGAATGAATGATGTGTGAGAGAGAGAGAGCAACAGATCATATGAGCAGCCATTATGTCTCCCCACAGTTCATCAAGAACTATTTAATGGTTGATTCAGAGGTTTTGAATGGACCATTCATTGATTATTGGCCTCTGCAGGATGACATGCATACCAGCTACTATGTTTGATTACAAGTGACAAATGTGGTATTCACCAATAAATTCTGCTTCTACTTGGGGATTGATGTCTGTTGGTAATATGTCTGATAGAAGTGGTAAAGCCTTCAGTGTACCTTCTTGCAGAAGGTGCCATACAGACCAATGTCTGAAGTAATGATATGGGATGCCATTAATATGACAGATGATGCCACTTGTATTTGTCAAAGGTGTACTGATGATCACCAGAATCCTACCAAATGAGTTAAGCTGAGCTACAGTTCTAAATATTGAACGTCAGCTCAGATCTCAACTAGAGTCCAGAATTACAATTGGTTTACAGCTTATTTGAGGTAAATTTCCTCACCTAATGTTTATGTGATCTATGGCACAAGATAACATTTTATTTCAACTGCTGCTTTTATTCCTGCTATTGCTATAATGCAGTGTCATCATGGTATAACTTTTTCATACCATCCCATGTCATAATGAACATGTTCAGTATTTACATAAAAATAAAAAAAAATTAAAAACTGCTTCAGTCCTCATGTAACAAAACCTCAGTCCAATCAAATAAATGAGACTATCTTCCCCATCTATAGGTAGCTTTGATTTTTTTAACATTAAAAGCTTTTTTATTCATTAAAGTACATCAAATTTATTGCATAATTTTTAATGTAAATATGTATTATTTTCTTGTGTGTCTGATTTTTCCTGTTATTCTGTATATTTCGAGATTTTTATAATTTGAAATAGTCTCAGTCCTGTTCACATCAAATTACATTACCCAACATCATTTTTACCAAGGAAATAAAAGCAGTTTTGATTAATTCTAATGCCTACATTTTGAAAATTGGTAAAAAATGTCACATTACATCACAGTTTTTGATATTGAACTCTGTACATTTGTACACCAGATATCCAATTTACCAATGTAACACCACCGATATTAGGAATTAATACCACAGGATATACTGTACTTTCAGTAAAATAGAACAAGCAGGAATTGAAACATGAAACTCCTAACCCATGTCCCTAAACTGAATGTATTGTTTAAAGCACTTAAACTACAACTGAACATCCTTGCTAGATTTTGGAATAGTTTGTCAAGATTCCTCTGACATGATATTCAAATAATATTAATCTTCATTTAATCTCCAGAACTTAATAAGACTCTATAGTAGCTGTATTTGGACAGACTACAGTAATTTTTGCTATTTGAAATATCAGGTATAGTCTGATCTAATTATGATCTATTGGGCACATGTGAGACCTGATGAAACATTTTATATGTGCACTAAGACATCTGATTTAGAACATTGCTGCCTTTGAGTGAAGGCGTGGAGAAGACTTGGCAAGACATTTAACCAAGACATCATACACAGTGCGGCAATTAAATTCCGGGACTGAAGCTATATCTCAGCAACCAGTAGCGACATCTGTTTAAATTTTATGTCATATGAAGTTTGGACATATATGAACATAACCTAAAACTTTTATTTAAATCGGTTGACATTTATCATTGTTTTTGATATTTTGTTTATCAGTTTATTTTGTTACATGTCGGAAAACAATAATGGAACAACGTGCTGTTATTAAATTTCACGCTAAACTTGGCACAAGTGCCACAGAAACGTTCAAAATGATGCAAAAAGTGTATGGAAGTGAGTGTTTATCACGGTCAAAGACTTTTGAGTGGCACAAGCGATTTTTGGAAGGCAGACAATCACTGGAGGACGACAAACGTGTGGGAAGGCCAATAACAATTCGAACAGCAGATTCGATTCAAAAAGTGCAAGAATTTGTATCCAACGATCGCAATGCGACACTGAGAATGATGGAACAGGCATTAAACATTAACAAAGAGACAATACGACAAATTCTTAAAGAAGATTTGGGCAAAACAAAAGTCTGTGCTAAATTTGTTCCGCACACACTAACCCAAGAGCAAAAATTGATGAGACTAGAACATTCCAGAGAGATTGTACGAACAGCAAATAACAGCTCAACCTTCCTCAAATCAATTGTTACTGGTGACGAGACCTGGTGTTTTCAATATGACCCACAAACAAAACGTCAAAGTGCCGAATGGAAGTCAAAATCATCACCTCAAGCCAAGAAAACACGAAAAGTTCCATCAAAAACCAAGACGATGTTCATTGTTTTCTTCGATAGCAAAGGCATCATCCACCGTGAGTTCGTCCCACAGGGTCAAACAGTTACTGTTGCTTTCTACTTGGGAGTTTTACAACGATTAATGAGAAGAATTCGTCGAATTCGTCCAGAATATCGCAATTCTGATGACTGGTGTTTGTTACACGATAGTGCACCGAGTCACACATCATTGATTGTTCGTCAATTTTTGGCACGAAATCAAGTCTGTGTGTTGAATCATTCGCCGTATTCCCCCGATTTAGCACCATGTGACTTCTCTTTATTTCCAAAAATGAAAATGAAGTTGAAAGGACGCATTTTTAATGATATTGAAACCATCCAAAGAGAGTCTACGCGCATATTAGAGGCAATACCGAAAATTGAGCTTGAGCAGGCATTTGAATCACTATTGAATCGCTGTAAAAAGTGTATTGAAGCAGGAGGAGAGTATTTTGAATAATTTAATAAAAGGATTTGAATAAAATTGTTTTGTTTCATTTTTATAGATCCAGTCCCGGAATATAATTGCCGCACTGTGTACAGCATCTATATGATAGGATGCTCCAATGTATTGCTGTTGGCAATAAGAAAGTGATTAGTTTGGATATTGATCCAAACTACACCAGATCACATTTGAAGTCTGTCCAAACCTAAAGGGTTGATTTTTTGATCAATTATCACTGATTATATTCTTCCACTGTACCAAAAGCCAAATAAAAATCAACAGGTATAGTGACTGTTGGAATTGCCATAATTGTGTCTATATAAAATTTATGTGAAACAAAAATCAGCTATTATTATTTAGATCATGTTACTTTATAGTATTTAAACTTTTTTAATATAATATATTTAAGATTTTACAATCCATTACTATCCTTTGTTCTATCTTATAAGACTATACAGTAGAGCGTCGTTTATCCAAAAGCCAATAAACCGAAATGTTGGTTAACCGAAAGCTTTCCAGTCGGATTGTGTCGTGCTGAATCGAACGTTTTTGATACTGGATTAACTTCTAAAGTATAATTTTTTTTTGTTTTTATATTTTTCAATATATTTATTTTGTTTGTACAAAATAAATAAATAATTTTTAATGATACAATAGCCATGATTATTATTATAAAAATTTTCATTGGGCTTAAAATTGATGAAAATTCGACGCGAAGCGACACGCAATGGAGAAAAATTTCAACATGGGATAGGTTAATATATTTTTTCATATATAATCAGTTATCTGAACAACCCCAGTCCCCAATTGATTCGGATAAACGACGCTCTACTGTATTAATATTTGTTTCCTATTCCTTCATTTTTATACAGTTCATTTTCACTAATCCAAACTGATTACATCTAATCTTACTAATTCAAAATTTGTTCAATATTTTTATGTACTTACTAATTCAAAATTTTCAGTAATCTGAAAATTTTGATTTAGTAAGTACATAAAAAAAAAAGGAAGTCAAGAAGAACTATCCACATATACATATTAATTTTACAAATTGCTTGTGTTTTAAAAAAACTATATGCTATTTCTTTTTTGTTTTGGCTGGAATATTTAACTGCAAAATGGATACAATTAAGTATTTAAACTAGCAAGAGTTACACAGTATTCTCTGACACATATTTCAATAATCACATTACTAATACTTTTTATTTGAGCTGAAATAATGGTTTTGCTTGATTTAATAATGTATGAATATCTTAACCATTTTAATTTAGCTGTAAAATATTTTTGTATTTATTTATATACAATTTATCCTTAATGTTTATCCTTTTTGCAAAAATTTGCTTTTACAAGAAAGTATACCTTGGAACATTTTTTTTCTTGGATGAAATGTCACATAAAGTAGTAAAGAGGGAAAGTATAATGTAATTTTTCCACTTTTCCATTTTTTTTAAAACTCCTCATT
Organism: Centruroides vittatus; assembly: GCF_030686945.1. Taxonomy (NCBI): domain Eukaryota; kingdom Metazoa; phylum Arthropoda; class Arachnida; order Scorpiones; family Buthidae; genus Centruroides; species Centruroides vittatus. Next base: position 420,300 of record NW_027122427.1, on the reverse strand, counting down.
ATTCACTCCTTTTTATTTTCTCCAGAGGATGCTAACTTTCCAGTTATTATAAATACATAAGCATATAAATTAATGAAAAAAGGTCATAATTTATGTTATTCATGATGAAGTAACTAATAGTATGTTATAGCATCAGTTTTGTTAACATTTTGTAATGAATTATGATAATTATTATCTTACACTAAAGAACAATGATACAGAATTTTCTTTATATATCTATATTACTTTATACTTGTGAAAAAATATGAATCCAAAGAACAGATTATACTTTTAACTACTAAAAGTAATGGTTGTACTGGTTCTGATTTATAAGAATTCATTTTACTAGAAATTTTCAGGAACTTATTTTGCTCATAACTTGAGGAAGGTTGAATTATCAACTCAATTTTTTACTGATATTCCTTTTAATTCATTATAATGACATTTCTTTTCCATTTTACAAGAATTTTCTGTTAGTCTCCCTGGGCATTTTTATTCAAGTACAAATTGTTGTAAAAATAAGTAAAAATGTTTTTCATAACACTATTACATTACTGAAATAGTTTTATGACACATTTTAACAAAAAGTCATATTTGTGAGGCATGTGATTGCTTGTACTGTTTAATTTACATTGTAATGGTTAGTTTTATTGTTAAGGTTTGACAGGTTTACATTATCCTGCTTTATTAAATAAAAGATAAAAATACCAAATATGCATATTCAATATTTTTTGCTCTGTTTCAGAATAACAAATGTAGTTTCAATTTACACAATTTAGTTCAGAAATCTCAAATTTGTCATATCAATTAAAAATAAAGCTCTTCAACATCTTTGGTTCTTTTTCCAACATTGATGAAATAGAACAGCTTCAATCAGTTTAAAAATTGTGTCCAAAGTATTCTATTTATTAACAAATTTGGTGTTAGATCCATCTGAAGAAGACTAAACTTCATCCTATTCGATACTGAATACTATAAAATTCTAATATTTTAACTAATTCAGTTTTAGTATATATTGTAATCAAAACTCCAACATAATAAGTAACACGATAAACAGGATTTATAAGCAGAACTTGCATAAAACATAAACATCTAAGATTTCTATGAGAAATGTTTATCAAACTGTTTCATATAAATAAATAAAAATTACTTAATCATATACCCTTTAGAAATACTGTATTTTGATACAGATTAGTTTTAATCATATATCAAGAAATCAATATCCATATGTAAAGTTTTATTTATATGTTAGAATTAAAAATTTAAACACAGTTTGCCCCAGATTTACGATTACCGTACATCTCTGCAGATAAGACGAGGTATAAATTTTCGTCGCAGTTTTATAGTTTGAGCATATATCTGTCCTATAAGATGACCCCCAAACTATCAATGGCCTATGAATTTAGTTTAGATCAGCGATCATCATCTGAATAATAATACTGCATAGCATATATGGAACTATGTTCTATTTGTTCATTTGAAAAATTAAATGCAAGAAAATAAAATTTTATTTTCTTGCATCTGCCAGCACTGTTTTGCAATTGTTGCAAACATTCTTACTGATTCAGCATTCGGGTAATGACCTTGACTATTTACAAAAACATCGTACGAGCTATTCTATTTTGTGCACATATATTCTCTACCAGTAAATAATTATGGTTTGTCTGTTTTTTAATAATGGTTTTAATTTATATAAATTTCAATCTAATTTTTTTTGTATCTGTCCTATAAGATGACCATGGATTTTGGAGGCTTGGCTATTTGATAGCTTAGGTATTTGCTTTTCTCATTTCATTGGTTGATGGATAAATACGTATTTTACAAAATTTTAATGCTATTTGAGAACATAAGTAAAACGACTAAGTAATGTTGGAATGAAGTACGAACTTTTTCATAAGAAATAATGAACAGCTAAGTCTCTATTGCAAGATTTTGATTTATGAAGGTTGTTTGGGAGTAAGGTACACCTATAAATTAGAATTACACTATGCAATAAAATGTTTTTCTTTAAATAACACCAGTATAATAATTTTTTACTTCTTAATATGTAAATAAAATCTTTATAAACTTGCAGAAAAAAGATTTTATTTACATATTAAGAAGTAAAAAAAATTATTATTCTGGTGTTATTAGGAAATCAGTTATTTAAAGAAAAATATTTTATTGCATGATGTAATTCTAATTTATAGGTATACTTTGTTCTCAAACAACCTGAGTACATCATAAAATCCTATAATGGACAGAATAAGTCTATTACTTCTTATGATAAAAATTTGTACCTTATTCCAGCATAACCCAGTCATTTTATTTATGTTTTCAAATAGCTGTAAAATTTTTATCTTCAGTATTCATTTGATATAAATTCCATATCAGCATTTCAGTAACATATATTATATATAAAAACTCATATTATTCAAAATCATCTAGTTGCTTTATCTTTTAGACAAATGGAAAAAGCTAAATAATTACATTTCATGAAGATTGAAGCAATTGTATATGTTTCTAATAGGTCAAATGAACATGTTTTTGATGTAAAATATATAGTAACAGTTTAAATTATTAGCAATTTAATTATCTACAATTATTTAAACTTGTAAATAATTCTAATGATATATACTGTCTAGACAATTTAAATACTGCAGAGAATCATTAAAAAAACTATATTTAATGATTTTTATGTAAAAAAAACATTTCTACTAAAGGTATATACTCAAAAAGATGAAATTGGAAAAAGCTACATTTTTATTATTACTACAGATTGAACAAAATTAGCTTTTAAAATTCATATAAAATATTTGATAAAAGTAAAAAATTCACTTAATTTGAATTATTATAGATATCATGTTTTTAACTTGTATCAGCCATAGTTTAGCTATCAACTGTCCAATAATTAAATCATTTATAAATAGTAAGCTTTTAAATTAAAACTTTTCCTATACTAGTAAATACATTTACATACCTGAGTACATCAGTCGTTAAATTGGAATCCAAGGGATGATAATTACGAATGTGTGGATTTGCATGAAGTAAATCATCAGAACTTTGTTGAACAGATGGAGAATGTATAAGTAATGCAGACTGCAAAGGAAAAAAAATTAATTATTTCATTCCTTGGATTAACTCTCATCTTTTTTAACCGGTGAGGTTCTATTTTTAGAATCGCTTCGTTCTATTTACAGATTAGCAAACGTTTTCACAGCCCCTCCTGGGCTCTTCTTCAGGCTTCGTCGAATAGGCCGTTAACATTCGAAAATATTCAATTTAAATTTCTTTCCGGAATATTATCACGTGCAGGCATCTGGATATTTGTACTGCGCATGCTCGATGCTCCTCTCCTTTAAACGCTGTTTTCTAGGACAACTTGCCATGCGCTCGATAGGATCATTTCGTCCTTATGATTAACGCAGGTGTTACGTAATCCAGCCTTAAATATCTCTATGGCTTCTAGCCATTTCAATTCCGGAAAGAAATTTAAATTGAATATTTTCGAATGTTAACGGCCTATTCGACGAAGCCTGAAGAAGAGCCCAGGAGGGGCTGTGAAAACGTTTGCTAATCTGTAAATAGAACGAAGCGATTCTAAAAATAGAACCTCACCGGTTAAAAAAGGTTAGAAGGGTTTCTTTTATTGTTACAAGTTCCGGTGAATAGAGAGATTATATATTAACTCTCATCAGTTGTATTTTACCAATTCAATGTAAATTTATCAAATTTCATAACTAGAGTCAACTTTATTGCATCATTCAAATAAGCAATAAAAATAAATGATTTAAAAAAATATAATTCAAATTTAATTAAGAATATGAATATTTTATATGACATTGTAACTTGGAGGAAAAACAATAGTAATGAATAGAATACAAAATGAGATTGCCAATGATTACTTAAAACTCCAGCAAAGTATTTAATTTAAGCTTACAAAAAAAAACTTTTACTTAAAAAATAAATAAATAATGAATTACTCCTTATTTTGTTATAGAGATACATTATTATTAGAGATTTATTTTATTAAACAACAATAATGCAATTTAGTAACTATGAAACTAAATTCTGGAATATTTTAGCTAACTAAAAACATTCCAGTATTTATTAGTAAAAATTTTTAAAATAACTAAGATTGATGACAAATTTCAGTATTATTTATTATTATTAGTGTCATAAACTTTTGTAAAATCTACAACTCCCCTATTTTTTTTTCAAAATATTTATTTAAAATTTTAAAATAAGAAACAAACAATATATAGTCAATTATTTATTTAGTACCAGCATTTGTTTACTGTGAAACAGACAGTAAATTGAATATGATGCTAAACCAAAATATCAAGCTCTCACAATAAGAATTATATGTAGTAATGATATCTGCACACAATATTGAGTTTGGGAGTTTGAAATTTGATGATTTATTGTTTACAATGCAAAATGGTACAGTGTCCAGATAAAATTTACAAAAATTAAAGCAATATTAAATGAGATCTGTTAACTCCTACATTAGTAAATGTGCGATTTACCTTTATAAATATTGTTTTTATTGTCATCTGCAAAATAACATTTATTAACTGTTAACGAAGGAGATACTGAAGGTTGTCTATTTAATACTTATGAGAAAGATTTGACTGTGAGTATTCATTAGCACTTTATGAGGAGAGCATTGTATTAAGATTTGATTATAATTTATATCACTTTCTAATAATATATATCAGGAGTGACCAAATTTTGTCATAATGGGAACTCTACAGTATCTATCGGAAATACACAAGTGCCACAATCTCTATTGGAATGCCTACTGAAGAGCTGCATCTTCTGTTTATAGTATTTTAACTATACATATACATATACATATATATATACATATAGTCATCATAAAGTACCACTAATCATTTTACTCCTTTGACTTTATGAATATGATCTATGCTCTCAATTGCCTATTCAAGATTAAATTGTAAGTTTTACTTACCATTTCTATGTATATTATACTATGTAATAGTCAAAAAACTTACAAAAATATTATATACAGGACATGTATACAATATGTACCAAGTTCATAAAAAGAAACTGTGTAAGTATATGGGAGCAGCAATAAAAGTCTAGAAGAGCCACTGTTTGGCTACTCATAATATATATGCAATTCTTGAACAAGAAATACTAATCATTTGATATAACTATATATATTTTTTAAATTCATTTATGACGGATGATGAAAGGAAATAAATTTACAGCTTGACTGAATTCAGTTTAAAAAAGGCTAATATAAAATATACATCATTTGTCATCAGAGGAATTATTGTTAAAAAATTACATTTAGAGTTATGCTTCTGAAAATAATTATACCATTACAAAAAAAATAAAATAAAAAAACCAATAATACAAACCTTTAAAAATACAGGACATACTTCTTCTAAATGTGGACAGGATGACCAAAACCATTTTGGTAAAGGACCTGTTTTTGCAGTTGATACATAATAGCCAAGAGCTAAAGGCTGCTGTAATAATTGTAAAGGTTCTTCTTGGGATTCAACAGTCATTCCACTCAATCCCTATAAATATATTAATAGCTTTGATTAAATTAGTTAATGAATATTTTAAAAAAAAATCATTTTAAAAACTTTAATTGTAAAATTAAAATTATTTTTTCATCTATTGTTTTAAATATGAATCCAGTTAATAAAATATTGTTTTCAAAGTTTTAAAAGAATGTAATTCACCTTATTATGCATACAAAAATTAAAATAAGATATTTAAAATTATTGGTAAAGTAATTTAAACTGGAATGCTACTATTGAATATGGAAAACTAAATGCAACCATAGTGATTACGTTGCCACTTCTCCAGATTTGAAACTGTATTAACAAGTGCCTAAGATGTCACAGAACTAATGTTTATTATATTGCTACATCATGCACTCTCATGTCAGTTTGTCAGTTGCACATTGACGTGTCTTGTTTCTAGTTGAATCATTTTGCAAAATTTTATTTCAGAAGCCCAAGTAGTTATGAGAAAAGAATAAGAAATGAAGCCATGGTTATCAGAATTAGCCATTACTATAAAAATGTAGCTAACTATAATAATTTAAGACCTATCTTCACTTTGCATAAGAAGTTGCAAAATCATCAATCTATCATATTATTATAAAAACATTGAAGTGCTGAATATATGATGATGTGCAATTACCCATTGTTCAAAAACAGCCAATGAAGTTATCAACCATCTCTCAAGTGTTTAAGCATAATCCAAACTTATTAGAGCACTGTGCTGGTAATGTGATTGGAATTCTATATCAACCATAATATTAGTTAAAGATGAACAAGTTAGTAATAAAATGTACTGTTAGAAGTACTGTATCTACTTACAACAAAGACCAAAAACAGTGCACAAAAACAAACTCTCACAAGAATATTGAAAAAACAAGTACTGTTAAATTCTGGAAAATCATTGTGCTGGATGACAAAAGCTGTGCACCTACTAACCTAAGTGATATACTTGGCAAGAAATAATATCACTATATTAATAAAATTCACACAATACAGTATAATCTCTGAATAGAAACTGTAAAATTGTTGTTAGCATCACAACAAGTGTACGTTTAGTCATGATTGGCACACTCTCCTAATCCAAATCTCTTCAAAATTTTATAGAATGATGTAGAAATAGCCAGAAAATCACACAAGATTGTTTGAAATAATAAAAGAAGAAAGGAAAGTCATAAATATTCACTAAATGTGACAATCACACCATTCAGTGAATATATATAACTTCAGTAGACTGCATGCCACAAAGACTGTGCTGCAGTGATTAAAACTTTTGGTTATCCAATAAAGCATTAAGTTCCTCAAAAAACAAGTTATAAAAATGTTAAATAAAAAAAAAAAATATTAAGCCAGGTAAGAATTACACCTCAATGCAAAATTTCCAGCAAAAAATTCAATATTCAAATGTTTTTGGCCACTATTTCATTGGCCCTCTTCGGGAATGTAGAATGGAAAAACCGTCCTATAAATAGAATGCAGTTGCGTTCTATTTATAAAAGTTTCAAATATGTTCGAATAAAGGCTGTGACGTTAAATATTAAGTCTGTTTTTGTTAAAGTACAGATGTCACTAAACTTTGGGTCAAGAGTATTAATGTTAATTCACACACAAAATTATTTATTAAAGAACTATATTAAATAATGTTACAAAATTTTTTAGATTTGTTTGTTATCCAATGTGTGAATGAAAATAAATGTTGATGTTGCATTTATTAATTTAAATGAATTCTAATGTAAAATTTCATTTTGCCAAACTATAATTTAAAGAGTTATTTTCAATATTATAAGAGTTTTTCATTATTAAATAATAGTAGTAATAAAAATAATTATAAAAGCATACTCTATTTGGTCCACCAGGAGGAAATGGTGAATGTCTTCCACCACCACCACCACTTGGGCTTCCCGGCTGTGAAATTGAATCCAGATGTGGTGAATTTCCAGGACTTTGTGTCGGACTCTCACCCCAACGTAAAATGTCATGAGTAATATCATTTATGTCATGTGTAATATCATCTTCATTTAATGCTTGCAATAAATCTTCATCTCCCAAAGTAGTTGAAAGTGGATCTAGAATTGTGGCTAGAGATGACTAAAAACGAAACGAAAAAAACCATTACATACATAATTATTTGTCAAATTATTATATATAAACGTGAAATACCTGTGTAGTTGCTGAAGTGGGGAAGACCAGTATGTGTGTACAAGTAGCATCTTCAGGAGTACTAAGATCACAAGAATTACAACTACTACTAAACCTGTCATCAGGCGTAAACTGATCGGGCATTATGCGCAATGCGGAATCAGGTTCTAAAGAGATCAAACATGCTGACAAAATGGATGGAGTATCTATAGGCCCTAAAACAGCACATTGTTGACACAAATCTCTTAACTGTCTACTATAACAGAGAAGAGACTTGCGTCCCAATAGCAATGCCCATTCTCTCAGTTCACCATGTCCTAATCTCCCTAGTCTACCTATTACCAAGCGCCATGGCTGAACAGATGTGGAAAGAACTTCTAAGACGAATTGAAGTAATTTATGTAAACCAATTTTGCAAGCAGAAGCCTTTTTTCTCCTAGTTCTATTAAAAATAAACAAGTGAATTAATAAAAATAAATAAATATGTGACTTTGCAATCTATAACAATTAATGAAAAATATTTACCGATTAGGAATTTCAATATTTATACAACATGTTTCCAGCATATCACCTTTATCATTTGTACAAGTAGCTAAAAGATACCTCTGGTCTTCAGTAAGACAATATATACAATACAGGATATGAGATTTTTCTCTGCGATCACCAAACATTTCACCTAATTCTGTCTGTTTATCCTTCAATGGAGCAAGGATAAATGGTAAACTGAACATTCGTTGTGGTCCAGAATTTCTTTCCTGAAAATTAAATTATTCAGCATTACTTAAAAATCATGTTAATATATAAATAATTTCAAATATTAACTGTAAACAGTATTTATAAATAAATCTTTACAAATGTAAATCAAAAAACAAATACAGAAAATTGTAATTATTATTGTATATGCCCTAATAAAATATAAATATATTTTTTTTAATAATTAGTAAAACTTGGCACCATACTAAAGTACATCTGTAAAAATTTGCTTATTAAAGCAACCAAATTTCTTTATTTTTAAATTTTTTCAGCTCAACCTTGAGTCGTGTTCAGTTCAAACAACTTTACATAAGATAATCTTAAAAACAGGATACAAAACAAAGATTACAAAGAGCACATTCATATTAAACTTAAAACAAACATTTTAAATTTAACTTTTGTTCTTAGAATATCTCATATAAAATAATTTGAACTGAAGATGGCTTAAATTGAACCGAAAAGGTTTTGAAAATAAAAAAAATTAAATATTTAGTTGCCTTAATAAGCAAAATTCATAGACGTATTTATGATTTTTTTAACATTTATATTTATATTCAGTATTTATATTTTTATTCATAATTCTATATAGTTTATGTATTGTCTTCAAGTCAATTAATTTTTGCACATACAACTATTGCATTTTTTGCATCATTATAAAGGTATTTAAGTTTATAGTGATATTCCATTATTGTAATTTAATGTGGAAAACTTGTATGGGTTATCTGCATTTAAAAAACAATTACAAACAGAGTGCAGATTATATGATGGAGCATTTTATATACAAATTTTAAATTACAATTATAAGCTTAAACAGCTTTCTGTCTAAAAATCACCAAGACTAAAAAATGTAAAAAAAAATCCTTTGAGCACAACAGATATATTCATCTGCCATTGTAATTTTTCCTAAAATCACCAAATGCAAATATCTTGCTTTTAGTTCTCTCCATTCAGTTTTTTACATCCAAATTTAGGTTGGAATGTCAAATTTCTGGTAATTATTATTTCCTATCAAATATACTGATGTCATTTCAAAAGAACTTTGATGGTTTACGTATGTAATATAATAATTATCATCTTAATAAGCTCATTATTTTAAACTTATTGTTATTTTTATTGCTATAAAGTAAATTTTGATAACTAAAAATAATTATATGAAGGGATTTCAATAAGTAATGTCTTTTATTTCTTTAAGCAAAAGTTTTAATGCATATGGAAAATACAGAATATACAAAATATGTGGTTAGGCTACTTCTTGACATGGGAACCACTCAGGTTCAAGCACTTGTCCCAACAGTGCCCATGCTTGAAGATGCCTGCATTGTAGAATGTTGTTTCCTGGCCATACAACCATCTGTGAACAGCCATTTTAACCCTCCTCTTTGGAATGGAACCTCTCTCTAGCCAGGAATTTCTTCAAAGGACCAAACAGGACACTGAGCAATTTTTCCGACAGAATCTTCAAGTGAATGCGGCAGTTGCTTTGAATCGTTCAATCAACAGCAGCGACTGTTTGAGGGAAGCTGCACTTACCAGACGACCCGACCTGTGCTTATTAATCACACACTGAACCATTTTTAAACATTTCACACCATCGATGGACATTTGAATAGTCCATGCAATCGTCACCATACACTATCTGCATTTTTGCATGAATTTACTAACATTTCTTGCCCACAGAAAACAAATAACACTTCACTGCCCTTTTCTTTCCATTTGTCAGAAATGTCCAACAGGTAATGCAAGTGTTCCTATCATGCAATAGTGTTGCCAGAAATTCAAACTTTATTTACTATATTCACGTTTTTGCATACAAATTAAAACATTTGTTTAAAAAAAATTAAAGGTATTACTTATTGAAACACCTTCGTATATATTCGAAATGATAGCTCTAGCTTAACTGTACAACATTTTAGTTTATTTACCCATAACAATATTATGCTATTTAACTAATGAAATCAAAATTAAAAATGACATCATTAAAATTTTGCTTTATTTGCTTCATTTTTTAAAAACTTTTCAGCATAGAAATTCATTTTATAATAATTAAAAGCAACATTCACATACAATTTAAATCATTATTAAGCAATTTTCAGGCTAAAAAACAATAATAAAATAAATTCTTACAATAATACTTTTCTACTTTATTTTACAAATTTGAAACAACAATTTCAGTATCCGATTGGATGGCCTGATAATTACAATGCATCAATAAGAAAGTATATATCATTTGTTGAACAATCAGGAAGAAAAATTTAATAAAATATCATTTCATTTTTGTTTTATATATCAAATAAAAATATAATAATACAATAAATGTCAAAATAAACTTGAAAAATCATATTAAAATATTTTTAATGCCTTAATTTTAAGCTTATTTCATACTGTGAACAAATTGCTAGTGAAAGGCAGAAAGAAGAATAAATATTGCATTGACAAGAACATTTTTTCTAATAAATTTTTCTGTATGTAAACAAAGATCACATTTTAACTCATTAAACTTTTCCATTAGCAAACAAACATTTGCCAGAAATTAAAATAACAAATTTCTGGAGATAAAAAAAGACATTTAAATATGGGAGTTGAAAAGATTATAAAGTTATACTCATTATTATTTAAAAAAATTTTTTTTTTTCTGATAAATGGATGAAGCAAGCATAAAAGGCAATTTGCTGTTATCATTTGCTGCCTTCTTTTAATGATTATATAACAGCAGTGGAAATCAAATTTGCTATATGAAAATAAATCATTTTTACGCTTTCTATTTTTATTTATGTTAGTGAATGTGAACTGAACTTATAATTTGATACAGCAAATAAGTGCAATTAACTCTGGAATGGATGTCATTGGATATTATGGACATTAAAATTATTTCCCACTTTATTTTTTCTGTATTTATTTTAACAATTATTATTATCGGTTAATGTTACCTTAGGATCCAAAATGGCGGCGGGGGGATTTTTTCCCTACTTCGGAGACTACGACGGAGAAAAAAATTTTCCCTAGAGTCGTGACGTCGACGCCGTTGAGAATTTTTCCCCGTTCGGTTTCGACCCTGCGTTCGACGTGGCCGAGTTTCCTGTAATCTCGAAACGGATGGTAGTGTGTATTTGCGATGGTAGAGGAAGCTTTTTCGTAGCGTCGTGCGAGAGTAAAATCGGCGGGAAATACGTAGGGGTGTTATGAACGAATATGCAAATGCATGATCTACGACGTGATTCTGTTCCTTTCCGGGCAATTTTATGCAAATCGACTAGTTTCCAGTTGGAATCGTTTGCTGTAGTGTTGCGACGAATTGCATATTGGAATAATTGCTGTTTTATTTCGTTACGATATTTCATTCTCGCACAATTTATTATCGGTAAACGTATAGTTTATTTGCAATTGTTCGATAATGAGTAGTTTTGCAGATTTGAGTTGCAACGACGAATTTTGGTCGAAATGCACCACCCGTGATTTCTCCACGTTAATTGAAGACGACTTTTTGGAACCAGGTTTGCCTCCCAGTATCGATAACGCATTGAAATTTGCTGTAAAATTAGGCATACAGCCGACCGAGTCCGTTTGCATTCATTGCGATTCTTTATGCAAATTATACTATCGGAGTAATAGAGAAAGCTGTTTCTTGCAATGTAGTAAGTGCGGAACGAAGACCTCTGCCTTTGATGGAACATTTAAAAGTAAATTTGGCCACATTTCTTGGAGTTGCATTCTGTCGTTTATATGGCACTAACTATGTCTGGAATGTACGGCGACGACCTCGGCGATTGCGGCGGGCAAATCCAGAAAAACGGGAGTCGATTGGTCCAATCACATACGGTTGGTATTGCTTATAGCTTTGAGTAATTTGACATCGTTTAAAAAAGGAATGCTGAATAAAACGGTGGAAATCGACGAGACCGTAATATGTAAAAGAAAGTACGAGAAAGGGCGTATATTTAAAAATACGTTCGGAAAGGAAAAAAAGATAGGAAGAAGCAGGCAACCACCATCAAAAAGTGAGTAAAAAAATTCTTTTTTTTTATTGTTTATTTTGGTTAATATCCGCGGAGTGTGCAGAGAAATTCAAGATGGCGGCCGGAAATGCAGCCATCTTGAATCGAGGGAAAATTTTTTTCCCCGTCACAGTCTCCAACGTAGGGAAAAATTTCCCCCGCCGCCATTTTGGATCCTAGGGTAACATTAACCTTATTATCATATATAAGGAATGATAAAAAAGTTGTCATTTGACCGTGCTGCAGTCATGCATTTGAATTGTATCATATCCAGAATGACTTGACCATGGCTTTAAATATGGCCCTTAAAAAGTAAAACTTAGCACCATAGTTTTTATGTTTTATACCTTTTAGTTTTACTAAAAAGATAGTCACAACCAAAATTATAACAGTGCCACTTCCATTACACTTATGCTGGCAAAAATGTTTTATGCCAATAATACTATACTGATAGTTCATTCATCTTATTCATGATATGACAAATAAGTTTTGAGATCAAAATGCAAACATAATTATAAAAATGAGGAAGTGTTCTAAAAATGATTAAATATATTCATGATTCTGTAGTAGTCAGTTGATCAGTACAACAAATTTTAACAATGTTTCTTTTTTATACCGACATATTCATTGAAATACAATGTATTAAATTTTACTTCAATGAATTAATTTTATAACATAAAATTACTTCAAAAAACATTAAACTTTAATGTGAAAAATATAATAAATAAAAATACTTACATTTCTGCCTCTTAAAAAGATATTTTGGGATGCAGCAGGACCAAAACCAGTTAAAGACTTTACTGTAGAATTATGAGTAAGTAATCGACGGCACTGAGAGAAAACAGTGAATGCCAACGCTTTTAACTGTTCTTGTCTTTTGCTACCATTTTCGTCTTTCCCAAGCCACATAACTGAGTCAAGCGTCACAAGCTATATTAAATAACAATTAAAAACTTAATTTAGTATTAACAACAAAACCATGTAACTTGATTTAGGATAATTAACATAATTAGATATCAATAATTTCATAATTTATAGATTACCTGTAAATGTATACTGTTTTGTATTTGCTCAGGTAAAAAACGCAACATGTGAGCGTAACAGCGTAAGAGACCAATAGTAGACAGACGATACAGATCGTTATCTAGACTACCGTAAGTAAATGGTTCGACGATATAAATAATCAATGCTGGAGGTTGTTGTTCATCCTCACCATCCACAGGATCTTGGGTACCTCCACTATTATTTGTAGTTGTTCCGGTATTTTGATTTGCATTACTTCCAGCTGAACTTGGGTCATGAGTATTTTCTAAAATATCAGAAAACAATTTATTTAGATTAAGAATACTGAATATACATTGTACATTAATAAACGATAGTCTATCCAACAAAAAATAAACTTTCTAAGATCATTTTTGACGAGCAGTTAGTTAGTATTTCTGACTTTTGAATAGTTATTAACTTCTGACATTTCATAATAAAAATATAATTAATACAATATCAAAACTTTAATTTATTACATTTACAAATGTTCATGGTAAAATGCTGATGACAAAGAAGTATAATTTGATAAGATGTACCTTATTTAATAAACATAAATCCACTATTAAAGTTACCTGTATTTTAAAAAATATTATTTATCTATATTTTTCAGTCTAATAGTGTTGAAAAGGATATAAAAAAATTATTTGAAAAACATAAAAATTTAAAAAAATGCCATTAATAGATTAAAAATTAATATGCAAGTATAAAAGATTATTTAGATATATTAATTGTAATGCTTATAAACACAAAATAATATTGATTAATTACATTGACAGTTTGTAAAAAAAGTGTTTTAACTAATATTGTTTCTAAAATTATTATGCAAGTAGAAAATATTAAAACATTATTTTAATATTACCTGAATCTGCAGGTTTAGGTGTTGAGGCATGATCTTTTTCTTGATTTTCTGGTGTATTGGGTGGCATGGGAGAAGCAACTGTGGTAGCAAGTGGTTTATCTGGAGGTTTCATTGGAGGTGGACAATTATCTAAAAGAGTTCTATCTAATGGTTGAGTAGCCAAATGAGGTGCTATTAACAAAAATAAATTATAATTAATTTTCTATGACAAAGTAATCAAAATATATTTTTACAGTTACAGATATTTAATCATTAATATAAGAAATGTATTTAATTGCAAACTAGTAACATATGGTTCTACAGTCTGTTTGTATGAGGAAGACACCTGACGACATAGGTAACATTTGATAAATGTACAGTACATAGCTACAAGAAATTATTTATTGTGACATTGTTACAATGGTGGGCTGCAATTTTTAATCATATTTTAAATTTAAAATATAGGCTTTCCACCTCAATTTAGTACTGTAGTGTCTTGCCCCTGTACATCATACTTTGCTGCTAGCAATAGTTGTGCTGGTCAACTAACACCTTTCAGGGGAAAATTTTTGAATTGGGAATAACATGACTTCCAGTGCAAATTGGAAGTTTGTGTATAGTTAATCAGTGTCTCCTGCCCCCAAGTGTTCCATATCTGGTCTTGACTTTCAACTATCTAAGATTAAGACTACAGATTAAGGAAGGACAGACAGCTGGATGACAGCAGAAATTTATACGTCTACAATTTTTTCAAATTGCACCATAATTTTAGAGAGAATAGCTTACTTAAACCTGAATATTTTAATATTTTTATTTAAATAGAAAGAATTATCAACACTTACATTTCTTACATTATATCAATATATTATGTTGATAATAAACAAAGCATTTATACAAGGTAGTTTCAGAAAGTTCCCAGAATTGGTTTATTACTCAAAAGTATGTATGCTATTGACAAATCAGGCAGACACTACTGTATATAGTATTAGATTGTATTTTTTTGTCTTGAACTCCTTTTTCTAAAAATCTAGCAAAGGGTGGCACCATCTGCTTTCTTAGTTTATTAAAAAAAACCTTTTACATTTTTAACTATTATAAAATGGCAAAAAACTTAATTTCGAGGATAGGGATGGATTTTATAAAAATTGTAAATGTTAATAATGAGTAAAATTGTCATTAAGTCTGACCCTACTGAAGATACACATGACTTCCTTTATCTTCCCAGCCATTGACCTTTAACCCATCAATCCCTTAATATACAAAATTTCAGAAATTTTCAGCATAAAGCACAGGAGATATTAAGCTTCAAAGAGAGTTAACAAAATCGTGCCCCACACACCCATACATACAGAAAAAACTGCCATATTTTTTTTTTGCATTTCTTGACATTTCAAGGTCTCAAGTCTAAAAATGTAAAAAGCCAGGGAGGTAATTTTTTGACTGATTGTCACACTTTCTCTCTGTTATATATAACAGCTGGGAAAGTAAAAATGAATTTCTTCCACTTGACGTGATCATATTCCTTTTGGGTGCCTTCCTCATGCACACCACTTGTAATAAATAAAACCAATTTTTTTTTTTTTTATGTCCAGACAACAGTATTGTTCCCATTGTTTTATGGTGGCATGGAATCAGTTCAAAAATTCTTGTTAAAAAAATTTCCTTATATAGTTCTAAATATTAATTTATTGGGTTGTTTGAAAAGTAATTTTGTTTTTTTCGTGGGGGGAAAAATAATTTTCTTATAATATATAAATATTTTATTGAATTATATATTGACCATTTTGGTCCAATACCTGTTGCCATCTTTCTGGTAGTAGTATGTTTCCACGTTCATAAAAGTTTTGATCTTTGCTTACAAAGGACTGATCCAAGTGATTTTTGACACCTTCATTTGAAGTAAATGTTTAAAAATTTTTGTAAAGACCAGAACAAGTAATAATCTGAGGATGCCAGATCTGGGGAATATGGTGGATGTGGTAGCACATCCCATCCAAGCTGTAACAGTTTCTGATGAGTTACCAAACTTGTGTGAGGTCTGGCATTAACATGGTGAAACACTATACCTTTTCTGTTCATCAATTCTGGCCTTTTCTGTTTGATGGTATCACTCAATTATTCCAGTTGACAGCAGTACACTTTTGAATCAATTGTGAAATTGTCTGGTAGAAACAAAAAAAAAAAAAAAAAAAAAAAAAACCCTTAAAATACCACCAAACAGAGAGCATCACTTGTTTGATGAATATTGGCTTTCGAAGTGCTTTGAGTTGGCTCATCTCTTTTATTCCATGATTACTTGCATTTGACATTGTTATAAACAACCTATTTTTCGTTGCCAGTTATGATTCGCTTCAAAAATAGATCATTTTCTTGACGTTTCAGAAGCAAATCACAGATGTCAATGTGACAGAGCAAATCACTTTATTTAAGAACATGTGGAACCCATATATCAAGCTTTCGATTTTCCATATTTGATGGGACACAAAGAAAAAAAAAAAAAAAAACAATTGCACAGAATCAAACAAAAGTTTTTACAAATAAGCCTTGAAATGTCAGCTGTCAAAATATATAATGACAATATGGTTTAAAATGAAGTTAGTGGATAAAAATACAACAAATCCCCATAGTAAAAAGAAGTAAAAAACAAAACTACTTTCCTAACAACCCAATACATTTATGTAAGATTTATTTAGATATAAAATTTCTTATACCATGTCTTGTAAAAAACACAACAGCTTTTTTGTTTACAAGATATTTGTTCTTGGGCATCTACTAAAATTCATCACAAAATATGTCAACATGTGGAATACAACAGACAGATATTTCAAATCAACAAGATTTATGAGATGTTAATCTTGTTTAATTCACAGCACTGCAGCCAACTAATCAACAAAATATCAACTGTGTGTATATCTATGCTATTGACATTATTGATTGATGTTTATGAAATTAAACAGAAAGAAACTGCATTGAATTTTCTTTATGAAAAAGATAACTAGAAATTAAACTATTATTGAAAACAAAGCCGCAGTGTTTTGTTTATAATCCTAATTATCGACTCATGTCCAATAAATAGTAATAATAATAGTTCAATTCATAGATAGAGCAAGAAATAAACAAAATAAATTAAATAGTTACCAAGTTTTTTCTATTAAACTATAAGCTTATGATGTATTAAAAAAAGAAAGAAAATGAAAAACAACCAAAATTTTAAATATACAGACAAATTATATTCTATCTGCTCCATTCCACACATCTCTATCTTCCCAAATTTTCTAGTTACTTATAACTAGATTATAACTTTATTATTATTAATCAAAAATTTGAAGTATGTTTGCTTACATCATTTTCTATTAGCATTTTACTATACCATATCAGATAGATATATTATCTTTTAATTTATTTACTATACAGAACAATGACCATAATTAGGAAGGAAGTCTTTCAAACTTTGCAACAGCATGGACAAAATATAAAACAAGTTCAGCTGGAAATAAACAGTGGAAGGGTTTAGGCGTTTCTCAGAAGAATAAGAAAATGATTTTTCTGTTTTTTCTGGCACAAAGTCACAAACTGTTAAAGCTCATAGTGTCCCAGACATAGTCATGCCCCAGTTACACATGATATCATGATTACCTCTTGCAGCAATTACGAAACCTCCGTGATGTCATTAAAAATGACATCAGAGTTAAAACCACCTTATGCATATAATCATGTAACAATACACAAAATTGTACACAATTGCATATGTAAGGTGTGATTTTTATTGCAGTAGTTTTTTTGATGGCCTGTGATAAGTGAAAAAAATGTTTTTTTTTTAATTAAAATTTTTATACAATTAGATGGATAGCATGTAGCATGAGGACATCATGGAAGCTCAGATAAGTAAGACAATTTGGTGAAAAATGCCTGCAAAAAACTAGTAGGTGCGGAAAATCACCACTACTGCAAGTGATCACAGTATTTCTAGTCAATGTCAATGCAGTTGTAATTTATCTTATTTTATTATTATACAATTCTGAAAAAACATGATCTTATAAGTTTTGATGATAAATAAATCATATTACACATATAAAGACTAAAATTACTTTTACTAGTATACATTTATATTTACAGAATTACACTCTTCCTGAGTTTCGTGTATTTTTTATAAGTAGTCTTGCATAAATTGTAATTGTACTGTACTTAAATTTACTAAAAACAGATAATTAATATTAAATATATTATTAAAACAATTATCTTTTAGTTTAACTATTATTCTAACTTTAATAAGAATGTTATCATCACTAAAAACAATTAATTTATCATTATTTTTACAAGAAATACAATAAATAAAATAGCCTTTCCAATATTTCTGTAATCAAAATTTCTCATATTCCATCCAAATGTACATTTTACTTATTGTATTAATTAAAAAAACTTTGAGAACAGTTCTTTTAAAATTGCTACTATATTTATATTTAATTATAACATCAAGAATATTGCAATATTTACCTAAATGATGGCGACATGCCTGTGCATATAATTTTAACTTGCTGGCCACAGGACCATTGCCTATCTGATTAAACCACTCGTCTACTGGCTCGTCTGCCAATTTTTTTGCCGCTATTTTTCCGACTCTCATTATGCCATCTCTTAAAACTTTGGTAATCGGACAATGCCTTCCCAACTTGCAAAGTTCGTATATATTACTGAGCTCTTTAAAAAATGTTTTCACGTGACCAAGAATAAAATCATTATCAGGAGCCACAACTATATAAGCAACATCCCTTGTCATTGAGTACGGTTCTAGTAGCAATTTATCCTAAAAAACATAATTTAAAAAAAGTTATATTATAAAATATTTATTAATAAATCTTTATTTTATTTAAAAAATTAAGGCTCAGTTTTTATTAAGATCTGACTTGATATAATAAATAATCAGATATGTACACATCATGACTTACAATCATTTATGCCAGGTGTGGCAACCTTTCTATAATAAAGAATCAGACAAGAAGTGTTTTGATATGATATCAGGCCAAAAAGTAAAACAGTCTAATTTTATTTAAATTATACATAATATTGAATTATAAGAAATAAAATTATCATTTTTTATTCATTTAAAATTACAGATGACTTAAAATAAACACAAGGTAACAACTTTGAGTTTGCAAAATTTTGACTGATTTTTCAATATTTAAGGAAATCTTAGTTATTACAACTCAATTAAACTTGTTAATTGCAATTAGAAGTTTGCACAAATTGTCATGTCTATTCACTAATAAGAATTAACTTGCTTAAAATTTTATCAATCATTTTACATTAAGAGATTATAATTTCAATTTATAATACTGAGTGTGTATGGATGATTTACTTAACAGATTTCCAGAAATCAGTTAAACCCTAAAAACCATTAGTCTAACATATAATTTTCTTGTTATTTAATTTAAAAAAATAAATAAATAAGTTATATCACCACACTTACCCAAAACTTTACTGCAAATGGTGATAATGCAAGCCAGTCTTTATCATATCCAACAAGTAAAGATGGAATTGGTTGTGGTTCACACTGATCTTCTGTTCCTATAAATAAATTAAAAATGAAATATAATATTGATAAAAATATTTATTGAAAAATTTTTAAATAATGATATAATAAGTCAGCCAGTCTCAGGCTTATGATATTGGTACTTAAAATGGCAAAAAGTAGCATATTAACAAATTATTTTAAAACCCAAACACATCACATTTGCTAATCACACAGTAAAACAATTAAGTATTGAATATAATATTGTAATGGGCAATAAACATGTCCAATATAGCACACTGATTACTTATAGGAACAAATTACCAATTATCGATAGAAATATTTTTTAAATAAACCAACCAACGCCTAAATAATCGGGCTAATAAATAGCTATAATTAAATAATAAATATAAATGAATTTGGTATAGAGGTAAGTGTTAGGTGCCATCTCATATCTAAATTTGGTGGGTTTATTTAATATAACTTTGGGCTTTGAGATGTATTATATTTAATATTTTTTAACTACTATATAAATAAAAGTTTTGAGAAAGCAGTTACCTCTTCCAGCTAAACGATGAAACTGTCTCCATGTCAATGGACCAGAAACGGTATAAGTTATTTCCCACATTTGAGAGTTTTCCCGATGAGAAGTTTTCTTCTGAACTGCTTCTTGTAATAATGGTTGAAGAAGCCTTAATAAATGAACTGTGTCATGACTACTGACTGGAAGTTTCACTAAAAACAAAAATATGGATAACAATAAATATTATATAAGATATTTATAATAATTTTCAATTCTAATTTTGATGTTTGACAATATATTCAAGTATAAAAATTATCAGTATTTATATATAATTTTAATAACTTTCTTAGATATAAAGAAAACTACTAGAAATTGTTAGAAATTAAGTACTAATTAGTTTTTTTACTAAAATGTTAATCTTAAATTTGGTTATGTAATTTCAACATTAAAAGTAACTGTAGATGAAAAATACAAAATTCATCTTTTGAAAATAAAGCTTTGGATTATCAGCTTGGAACAAAAATTTGAATAATGTTAATGTTTAAGTTATGAACATTATCATCATCTAATCAGATAAAAAATGAATAAAGAGGAAATTATAAAAAAACCTGTCTTTTTAATATATAGTCATATTAATTTTGAACAAAATATCAATATTAATTAAAAATAAAGGCACACTACTTGCGAACAGGTTAGGATCAGGTGTGGTCAAAAGTCAAAACCATAGAAAAGTACATCTGCACACAGAATAACCATGTATTGTTAGTGTTTGATCCTTCAATGTACTTAGTAGAACACATTAAGCTAAATAATCTGCATTCAATGCAGATTATTTTTTACCTAATGTGCTTAATTTTGTAAGGACAGGTTTAGTTTTCATGGTAACAGAGTGACACTTCTTGCATTTATCTCCACTACTAGATTTACTATTACATTTTTGATGCATTTCTGAAGAATTAATTGTAAAAGTTTATAAAAATTGCAAACAATAGAGAAAAATGCTGTTACTTCAATGTTACCAACTTCAATGCCACTTCATGAGCAGCAATGGAACATCATAATTTGCGTGAAAGCAAAAAACGACAATATGTGATAGAAATAAAATCCACACTAATTATTTATTACTGGTTAAAGACTGAGTTTAACATCACCCAATGACCAGCAAGAGAATATCCACAAATTTAAGTTTTAGACATACAGTCAAATTGTTTGTAAGTCTGAAAGTTCATAAGTTGAGGAGCTCCTGTGATTTCAATATAAATATTTAAAAAATTAAAAATTTACATTTACAATGCTTGATCCTAAAGTTTGCATATTACTATGCGAATAGTAAACTAATATACATTAAATAAGTTCAAATTTGAATATATTATTCTTTAACTAGAAAATTGTATAATTAGTAATTATAAAAAATTTATCATTTACCTGGTAAATAAGGCCACTTATGTAGAGAAGTTGACTTTAAATTCTCATCTAATTTATTGGTATTGATATTGTCTATAGCTTGCTTTCCCGTATCTAAACCAAGAAAACAAATTTCGCAACCATCCGACATTTCAAGAGCATTATACTGAGGATGAATTCTTTCGGTTGCATGTAATTGAACGGCTTTAAAAAACAATGAACACGTAGAGTATAAAGTGGAACACTGAACGGTCATCAAATCAATAATGGTACATGGAAGTTGGTCCACTTGTCCGACGTCTTCTTTGTTCTCACTTGTTATTGTCCGACTTTCCATATTTCTCTTAACAGAAGTTTCAACAGAGGAAAGATTACGCCTTCTTCTATTTATCGCTTCGTAATGAATACCAGTTATTTCAACTTCATCTTCATAAAATAATCCCGAACAATGACTGAGATTACGATTAACAACTGCACTAAATCCACAAGTGCATTTCTCCTGAGGCTCTTCAGTACCAGATGGAACAAGATAACTTGGGAGATATATACCAAAATCTGCACCTTTGATATTCATGTTACAAACACACAAGGTGCAGCTGGCAAAGTTATGGTCTTTAAAGAGATTGAGCATTGAATCTGACAAAACTAAGTTAACAAGTAAACTATGGGCTTCAGGTATGGCAGATATAGTGCTACTATTATCAATAGAATTCAAATGCTTATTCAGATATGATGAGGCACTGGAGGCAGGTGACTGTAAATCATAATTTGATGACAAGTTTCTTTGATCTAAGGTTGACTCAACAGGAAACATCATTCTCTCATTTTCTGATGGGGGCATAGTTTGATATTGATTTCTGTTCAAATTAAAATAAATTAATTTAGACTCAGTTAATTAAAGTATTTTTTTTATTTTTAATGATTTAAATATCATTCTTACCTTTTACACTTTAACATCCATGCTGTTGAAAGTTGGCCTTCATTTCTACAAACACTTTTCATATGGTCAACATATCTATTAATCAAAATATTAAAACAAGTATTAGTTAATTTATTATATGCTTTTAACTTGCAAAAAATAATGAGAGAGAAAAATTAAATGATCCTTACACTGGATTTGGATGCCTGTCTGCAGGTGTTGTTAAATTCCCAGGTCCACATATACCTGTCGAAACAGGAGTGGTCATCGGATGCTGTTGCCACGATATTTTATAAATACATTCCGATGATAATGATATAGGAGGCAAGTGGCTGCTTGGCAGTATTAAAATTGGTGAATATCTTTTAGAGCCAACAAATTTTTGCTGTACTGCTGGCTTAAATACGTATGACCAGTCCTACAATCGACAATAATAAGTTAAAATATTTTTATATAATATTCAGTCATTTAAATAATAAATTCTTAGTCAATGTGCTAATTAGAATAATAATAAATAACTTGTTATACTGCAAAGTAATGAACATGTCACAAAATTAAATTATTATTATTTATTTTTTGACATTCTGCATACTGTGGAAACTTTTTTGAAGTTTTTTACTGTAAAATTAAAAAATCTCTAATATGTATTTAAAGGAAGAAAAAATAATAAGTATAAAATTAATTTACAGGTTATTTTTATTTTTATTTAATCAAGTAGAATATAGTAATATGAGATATCTTTATTAGCTAAAAATAAAAATTTATAGAATGTCATTAAAAATAAACACAAAAATATTTGCAATTTCATGTGTTAACTGTAGTACTTAAAAGTTTATTTTTGAAAGTGAATACAGGTTATCTGCTGATTTTAATTCATAATTACAAATTCATCAAATATCTTTTCTTTTGTCTAAAGCCACCAATTACGTCTTAGTTGTACAGTGCAGTACAATAGACCCTTGGTAATCCAGCCCCTGTCTAATCTGGAACCCCTTATAATCCGACATGCCTATATGCAGTTTGGTATGCAACAGTCTGAAGAGAATGATGGTGCATCGTACAACAAACTTTTACTTCCGAGGAGACTGAGAGACAAGGCCTTACTCTAGCGTTTAGACAATGTAAAACAATAGAAAATTGACGAATATTTGCATGCACCATAAATTTATTTGTTTATCCATTTTCAAATTAAGATCATACATAGTATGTACCTTGGAAATACTTACATATGTTGTATGTAATTGATTGACATCAATATGTTTAGTTATTATTTTTTTGCAAGTGCTACAGCATTAATGACGTTAATTTTATAATAAACCCTATGCTATCTATTGTGTTGTTTAATTCACTAAGTCCCATATTGTATATTATGTAGTACATGTAGATTTGATCTTACCATTTTTATAAGTATGTAATTTGTCGAATTACAAGGTACTCCTTTTAAAAAAAGTTTCAGACTACAAGGGGTTGGTGGCAGTACTCTATAGTCCGACAAATTCGATCATCCGACACCGCCTTGCAAAATGTTTGTTGGATTACCGCAGGTCTA
This sequence comes from Centruroides vittatus, assembly GCF_030686945.1. NCBI lineage: Eukaryota > Metazoa > Arthropoda > Arachnida > Scorpiones > Buthidae > Centruroides > Centruroides vittatus. The sequence goes on along the minus strand of NW_027122427.1, from coordinate 396,126 downwards.
CTGTATTTCTCAAATTTTTTGCTCACGTGACCTAATATATTTGTTTGTAATAGTTCTGTAACCCAAATGCTAATACTAAAATTTTTAAAAAGCCTCATAAACAGCAGTCACTGTATATTGTATAACAAAAATTATGCATTATTGATATATGTATGTGTGAAATGTTACATTTGGTTTGGGCCAATTTTGATTCATCACAAATAACTTACTTCAATTTCAGTTTTTATTGAAATTTAACTATTAAAAAATGTAAGACTGATGATTGTAAATAAAACAGACCGTTTCAAAATTATTTGAGAGATCTCAACTAGAGTCTGAAACCAAAAATCTGTTTTAACTGGTAATATTTACAATCAGGTTAAAAACGCTTGACTCTGAATTACAGGTGGATTCGCACCAATTCAATAAACATCTTCGTCCAGTGTCCAATCTCTGAATTCTGTCTGAAATGGCCCTGGCAACAAACTAGGGACCAATCAGAAAGGTAGAAGATGGAGATAATGACCAACCAGAATGTCCGATTGGGAAAGCAAAACCTTTGAGAAGCCTGAATTCAAGGACAGAGCACAATACTCCCCACTAAGACAGTAGAAATTTTCCCATCAAGTCAACTGATAGGGATTTTTCCTTGAAGACAAAGCAATTACCCAGGTTGCAATTGGGACACAACTTGTATCAATTTACTTGCCTGTCTGACACACAATTGTTACAGTAATCTTGCAGTAATTGCACAATTCAATCTAGGTGTGTAACTTCGTAATGAGTATATAGTAAGTAAATCTATAAAAACTAATTTGTCTAGAATCTAAAACAAATTTTAACATTAATTACTTACCTTAACTGGTTCAATATTGGGACTTCCATAAGTATCTGGATAAATATCTGATCTATCTCTATATGCATATGAATCGGCACTGTCCAAAACAGTCATATCAGTTCCTCCCAAAGGTCCAGATGGTGATGGAGCAGCATTATGTTCTAGAGATGGCGGTGTTGGAAACATGCGAGTCAATTCTGCTGTACCTAGATTAGATTTTATCATATTATTCAAAAACAGAATCAAAAACATTTTTCTAATAAAACAGTATGAATTTTCTTAAATATACCAAATAGGTCTAGGATACACAATTTTATTCATTAATCACATATATAATAAATTTATTTCTAATATATTAAGAGCTATTGAAATATATAATTATAAAACATTTCAGTTCTATTGGGACCTTGAATAAGTTCTCACTGTTTTACAGCAGGTGGCGTTACTAGAACTGTGTGCGTGTATTTTTAGATGGTGATGCATCTGTAAGGAAGTACAATAAGCGACCTTGAAAATCAGTATATGTCATTTCACCAAAGTGTTAACAACTTTTTTTCTCGTGGTGTTAAAAATGTCGCATTTTGTGCCAAAAAAAGAGTATTTGCGGGGAATTTTATTGCACTATTTTATTCAAAAAAAATCTGCAGCTGAAGCATACAGAATTCTTGTTGAAACTTACGGTAACCATGCTCTGTCGGAAACAACATGCAGAGATTGGTTTAGACGCTTCAAAAATAATGATTTTGACATTGAAGATAAAAAACGTTCTGGCGCACCGAAAAAGTTTGAAGACGAGGAATTGGGGGCATTACTTCATGAAGACTCATGTCAGACGCTAGCTGAACTTGCAGAATCATTAGGAGTTGATCATACAACAGTTTCAAAACGTTTGAAAGGATTAGGAATGATTCAAAAGCAAGGACATTGGGTGCCGCACGAGTTGAAGCCGAGAGACGTCGAACGGCGTCTTTTCACATGTGAACAGCTGCTTCAACGGCAGAAAAGGAAAGGTTTTCTGCATCGTATCGTGACTGGGGATGAAAAGTGGATTCACTACGATAATCCTAAGCGTAGAAAATCATGGGGTAAGCCTGGCCATGCATCAACATCATCGGCAAAGCCGAATATCCATGGCTCAAAGCTTCTGCTCTGCATTTGGTGGGATCAGCTAGGTGTAGTTTATTATGAGCTGCTCAAACCGAATGAAACCATCACAGGAGATCGCTATCGACTACAATTGATGTGTTTGAGCCAAGCATTAAAAGAAAAACGGCCATTGTACGAGCAGAGACATGACAAAGTGATTTTGCAACATGACAATGCTCGGCCACATGTTGCACAACCGGTGAAAACCTACTTGGAAACACTTAAATGGGAAGTCCTACCCCACCCGCCGTATTCACCAGACATTGCCCCTTCCGATTATCACTTGTTCCGATCGATGGCACATGGCCTGGCTGAGCAGCACTTCCATTCTTATGAAGATGCCAAAAATTGGGTTGATTCTTGGATAGCCTCAAAAGACGTATCATTTTTCTGACGTGGAATTCAAATGCTGCCAGAACGATGGGAGAAAGTAGTGGCTAGTGATGGACAATACTTTCAGTAACATGTTTTGTATGACTTTTTTTAAATAAAGCATTAATTTTTACGAAAAAACAGCGAGAACTTATTCAAGATCCCAATAAGTAAGTCAATCAGTTCAAATATATTGTCTAAACAAATATGATTCTACATATATCATCATTTTTATTCTTAAAATCTCATCTTGCGATAAAAATAATCTTCTGATTTTATTTTGAGTATGATTAAAGAAGTGTTACTTGAGGAATTGTTGTAAATATACATTTCTTTAATTATAAAATTTAAATAAAATTTCTCTAAACTAGTTTAAAGGAAATTATATGTCCATGTAAAAACTGATTGCCATGGCCAAACATTACGTTGAACCTTGTAAAATTATCATCTTTTGATAATTTAATATTTCATGATAAAAATCATCAATATTCTTAATAATAATTTGATACTTACAATTCATTAGATTAAGTAAAAATTATATTCAGGGTTATAATTCTAAATTTATTGTTGTCATACTTTAAATGACTAACTTCAAATGTTAAATTTGACAAAAATTTCACTTTGGAGGAACTGCATATGTAGTCAAAAAATTTGCTCAAAGCAAAAACTCAATCTATTGTGTGCCCAAGTTGTCTGTCGCTCTTGCATTACATTCATATGTTTTCAATGTGCTTTTTTGCTTTATTTTTGGAGTGTTTGGTTATATATATATGTTATGATATTATGTGTTGTTCATTAAATTTGAACAATTTCTTCCTGCAATTTTTCTTTGTTGACAGTTTTTGGTGCTCCTTATGTTTTGTATCCTTTAGTTCAAAATTTCCCAAATGGAACTTTTTAAACAACATTCGAAGTTCATGTATGAAGTTTAGCAGCATCATATTCGAACAAATTACAATTAAAAAAATTGTTTTTACTGTTTGTATGACATTATATCCTTACCGAAATTCATAAAGCATAATACAACCAATATGCTTTTTACCTGAAGACATTTCAACTTGAGTTTATTCAAACAAAATATGAAGTAAAAAGTTTAAAATAAGCTTTTAAACAAAGAATACAATCTCATCTTAGCAATAATATATTAAAGTGTTATAATTATATCGCACATCTATGTTAAATAATGCCAGATGTTAAAAATATGCAAAAACTTTCTACTGTTCAACCCAATATAATCTTCACTTATAAACCAAGCATTCGAGAAGTGTGGGAGCAATGAAGTCTAAAAGGAAGGTTTTAATACCAATGACTGAGGTAAAAAGAGAACTTATCACAAAGCATGAAAGCAATATGTGTGTGGTGGATATGGTGGCAGTATTTAAGATACCGAAGTCAGTGGTATGTAACCAGTAACTGAAATTTTCATTTTATTACATTTTCTTTTTTTTGAAAACATGAATTGTTTATTTGTTACAATCCATTGGAATTTGATTTAATTTTGTTTAAGACCATTTAAATTAATTACAAGGATTTTGGAAAATAATCAAAATCATAAGTTAGAACTTAACAATTTTGAATGAATTCAAGCTAAAAGTAAAATAAATAAACAGAGGTAATCAGCAATATTTCATTTGAAAATTAATTTTATTTTGTTTAAATAAAATTAATTTTCAAATAAAATATAGAAATTATGTTACAATGAAACAATCAGTAAATCAGGTATTTTTCATACAATCTGAATTATAGTACAGGTATCCCTGCACAACAAGTACTTCTACAACATGGTTTGAAAATTGGGGATATCCCCTGTACAACACAACTTCCAGTTTCATTCCAACACAGTTTTGGAAAACTTCCATACAAAAATTGACAATTTGTAAGTGTAAACTTTGCTATTTAATATATATATTTTTTTAAATTCAAGTAAGCATGCATGTTGTTTCAAATTTGCTCATGGATTTTAGAGTATTGAAATTTTCAAATTATGAAGTGCTTTTCATAAGGTTTACTTTAATGAAAACTGATAGCACAAGGAAGAAAAAATTATACTAACTTTTCCATCAACCAGGTATTGTCGTCTTTGCTTTCAGACTTTAGCCCTTAAGACTGTGTTTTCTTTTTTATAAATTAATCTTCATATTTAGTAAAGTTTATTTAAACATTTTTAGGTAAGTGTTATAAAACTTTTTTCAAACAAATTAAAATTATATAAAGATTTTTCACACATATATTTCTTGAATGATATGTGATACAATTTTTATATTAATGTAATTAAATTGGACAAAGTGTACAATATAAATAATGATTTATTAACTTACCAAGAATTCCTGTGCAACTTGTACTATTTTTATTTGCTTTTCCTGAGAAGGGTTCTTCTGGTGTATTTGCCATTTTTGTTGAACTGGGTGTTGAAGGAGGTGGAAACTGTAATAAAAATGTTTAAAATTTTTATATTTAATTTATAAAAAATAATTTATAGAATTAAAATCATTCAACAATAATTAACTAAAACTTCATCTTTAAATAGATAATCCTGTATTAATGTACATAAAATCAAAAATTGCTAAAACAGAAATAAAATCTTCATGTAATTTACACCTCCGAAGAGGTTGTTGAAAGCATGTTACTTAGCATGTACTGTACAGTACCTTCTAAACTACATATTGATGCAGTTTAGAAGGTACATCTCAAACTTCAAAATGTTGTTTTTTCTGTTTCACTTCCACTAACCATTCATTTTAGATTTAATTATAAAATAAGTGAAATAGGATAAACAGAATATGAAAAAAAACCTCATTTTGTAAGTGTTGAAAATACAAAATTGCCACCAAAACAACAAAACTATTGTATCATTTTGTTTATTTAATGTTTTTATATATCTTAATAATAATAATAATAATAATAAATGCCAAATATTCTGGAAAAATGGTAGAAAGTAATGATGATCGACATTACATTACACAGTAAGCTGGAACTATTTTCTTGTTTTTAATGATTTTCAGAGCCTTAAATGTATAATTATTTTAACCTTTAAAATTCACTTTATAGCAATGAAAAGAGCTTTATAAACCACTAGCATTTCAATTACTAAGTCATGTTTCTTAATTGTCATCAAAAATGACTTTTGAAAAGCTCATTTTTCATTAGAGATATTATAAATATATTATAATAATGTAAAAGAAATAATTATTTTGTCACATCAGATTCTTATCAGATAAAAGTTTAAGAGCACTGTATATCAGCATGAATAAAGTCTTACTTTATTAACACCGATAGACAGTACTCTTAAACTTTTATCTGATAATAATAGTGATACGCCAAAATAAACTATAACAAATTATATACAAAAAATATGACGACAATGAGATCCATTCACACCACAAGTTTCAAGGTCAATCACTCAGCTTCTAAATAGTTCTGTGATAGTTATTATATAGAGTAGAAAAAGAAATTATTGAAAAATTATCAAATTTTAAAATAAAAGTTCAAGTAGAAATGCATAATAATATCAATGAAAGAATGGACTGATGCACAAAAAAGAGAATGAAGGAGAACTAAAGAAAAGATATGCTTATACATGTCTTTAGTGCTTTTTGGGAGAAGCTGCAATGATTAATGAATTTCTGCAGCATGTGAAGTATTTTTAACATTCTCTAAAGATATAATTGTTGGCTTTAGATGAAAGAAAAGCTATTTAACAAGTTTGTAATTATGAGTTAAATTTACAAACAACATGCACCCACTTTCAAACACAAACAGCACTCAGAGATTATCAATACAAATTATAGTATTTACATTATATAATTTTAGGATTTTGTCTATTTTTTGATAATTAAATTTACTAATTTATTCACAAAAAATTTTTTATCTTACCATATCATCATTGTCATCAGATGATGAAGTATCAAAAATCTGTTCAAGATCTCTGTAAGTCCCAGTCACTTGTAAATCTTGTTCTCGAGTAAAACTTGAAACTTGGTTTCTTGGAGTGGGAGGAGATGCTACACTTAACTGCTCAGTAATAAAGTTTTGTTTAGGAATGTCTTGTGTAGTTGGAGGTGGTGCTTGAGCTTCAGGAGTTGGTGGCATTACAGAATCCTTTGGTTTCTCCTCTTCCTGTTAATAAAACAGGAAATATATATAAAAATTCTTCAAATTAGACTATTACAATAATGGAATAATTTAATTTCTGCAATTTCTTTTTTGTCAATTACAATAAACATGCCTGATAAAGTTTTAAGTGATAAAGTGATAAATGAAAAAAAGTTGAAAGTACAGTTTTTTGATTATATTCAACATTTACATGATATTGAATATAAATAAATAAAATTTCTCTCTCATGCATTTATGTGGATAACAAATTATTTTCTTTTTAAAACACCTCTCACAAAAAGTTTCATCATTTTCTAATTTTTACACTTCATTTGAGATTTATTCAATGGTAATTACTAAAAATATTTCAGCCAATACCTTTTCTCTTTCATCTGAAAAAAGTCTTGTGACAAAGATTTTTTCAGTGCTTCAAAAAATATAGAATAAAATAATTGCCTATAATCATTTTATTGGACTAATTAATTAGTCATTCCTTCTAATCAGCTACTGACAATGATATGTATATCACTGGTGGCTTCTTCCAAGAAGCACAGGCCTCCCAAAATAAAATTATTTGATTAGTTTTATTAATGTATATACAGTAGAGAGTCGTTAATCCAAACGATTTTCAGTCGGACTGTGTCGTGCTAAATCTAACGTTTTTGATACTAGATTTACTTCTAAAGTGTAATTTTCATGTTTTTATATTTTTCAATATATTCATTTTGTTTGTACAAAATAAAGAAATAATTTTTAACGATACAATAGCCTCAATTATTATTATAAAAATTTTCGTTAGGCTTAAAATCAACGAAAATTCAACACGAAGCAACACGCAACAGAGAAAAATTTGAACATCGGACAGGTTAATATATTTTTTCATATATAATCGGTCATCTGAACAAATCACTAATCCGAACAACCCCAGTCCCCAATTGATTCGGATTAATGACACTCTACTGTAATGTAAATAAATAAATAAACTTATTTCAATAACTTTTATAATACAGTAAGCCTCAATCTGTTTTACCTGGCAACTTGACCTGACTGTTCTAGCCAAGGATGGGCAATCTTTTTAAGTGTACATGACAGAAATCATGTACCAATGAAATTTTTGGGAGCACATTACTATTTGGTCTAGCAGCTAGATAATGCTACAGGAAAGTAAGCAATTTAGCAGAAAATCTGCTAAATTGGCAAAATGCTTACAAGTCAGTGATAGATGTCTTGGAAATAGGATGTTTGTTTCATTTTTCATTACTTATTATTACTACAACAGTTAATAGTGTTTTTTTTTTCCTTTATTGCATTTTTATTTAGTATTGTTCTACTAAATAAAATTATATTCTATTAAATTAAAATATACAACTTGGCAACTATATCAAATATTTATTTTTTAAGGCAAGTCCAAGGTTGAGTGTCAGAAAAAAGTTGTCAACGTGTCACATTTGATACACGTGATAACAGTTGCCTACTTCTATTCTAGTTAATCACGTTGCATATAACAATTTCAAACTCTCTTAAACAATGAGTTCTGTGTCTGATATCATACAAGTTATCTACATAATTTAGTCAATTTTAGGTATAGCTACCTAAAACTTACCTAAAACACTGACTATAAAGCTGATATTCATAAACAATTAAATAGTGTGTATCTTGAAAACATTACCACTTATAATGAAAAGATAGATATATATTACATTTAATAATGTGTATTAAGTTCTGTGAAGATTTTGAATTAACACTGTATGGATAAGATAAAAGTAATGCATCACAGAATTAAAGCTTATTTTGAGGTTTACTTAACTTCACATCTGAATTAGACTCAGTTTTACCAATTCATTTTAAAAATATGATTGCATTTAAAAGAACCTCAAAGAAGATTTAAAATAAGCTTTTAGAGGCAGACTTTAACAAATCTGTTAAAGACAATTTAAATAAGAAAAAAGAAAAAAAATAAGATTTTGTTACAATTAAAACTGATGAAAAAACTTGCTTAATCAACAACAGCATGTTACGATATTTTGATATATTTCTGAAGGAGAAATTTTTGAACAGCTTTTATAAATTTACTAAACTAGAGGGTTATATGGCAGATGATACAGTAGGAGTTAAATACTTAAGACTGATCATTTTGCCATTCCTATAAATTAATTAATTGCTCAACACTATGATAAAGCATCAGTTGTGAGTGGAAAAATAGAAGGCATTAAAGCACTCATCAAGCAAAAATAACTCAATGTCTTTTACATCTATTGTTATGTCTATCAGTTGAAACTAATTCTGGAAAAGGATGCATCTTGTAATAAAAAATTGAGAATATTTTTTCCTAGCACTTTTGTTCACTTCATTTTTTTCCTCTATTAAGAAAAATCATTAGTTTTGGATGAAATCAAAAAGCAGAAGTTTTCAAAGACTAGACAAAACTTCAATAACTAGATATAATTTCAAAGCAAGAATGAACCCATTGTATAAAAAGAAATAATTAATTTTCAATGTTTGGAAACATTTATAAACATTGGGAATTTACTCAAACTGTTTATTAAATCACTATTAAAGACCCTACCTTGAAACGAAGTATAGTAAATGTGACTGAAATTAAAGGGGTTGTGGCTAAAGGATATCACAATGACTCAGATTTCATTTTATTGGACATTTGTCTGTAGCCAAACTATTTTCTTCAGAACTGTTTCCTGCTCACAGAAAAAGTACACTGTTGAAGCTTATGATTTCACCAATAAAGAAAAATAAAGAACAAAACGATTTTATCAGAGGTATATGTGCTGTGATTGTGTTTTTCCTCTTTGTGTTTCTTAAGACAATGAATTGTGGTATAAAGAAATTCTGGGATCATCAAATTATTTTCATTAGAGTGAAATTTTGTTGTATTGAAGCACAGTCAAAAATGAAAATGATGAAAAAATTTATTTGTAATAAAAAATGCCTACATTTTGAAAAAATAAGGTTTTAGAAATGCAATCTATCTATTAACTTACTTTTCATTAAAATTAAAATTTCACTCTTTCAGAATAAAAGATTTAAATAGAGAATATATATTTATTATTCTCTATTTATTAGTTATCAGAAATAATATAAGGAAACAGTTAAAATATAGTACAGTGGTGCCTCATATAACGTACTTAATCTGTTCCAGGTGCACGTCCGTTAAGTGAAACGTCCGTTATACGAAACGCATTTTCCCATAGAAATACATGTTAAAACATCTAATTCGTTCCGCAGCATAAAATAACCGCACTGTATCATAAAAAATGAACATGGGGTGCGTTCTTTTATTCCTCCGCGTAACTCTGCGCGAGCGACATCCGTTTAAAAATTCCTGCGGAACACGTTCCTAAATTCTGGTGGGGAGTGCGCGCCGTCAAACAGCAAAAACGGCCGCTTGTAGCAGTAGTTTACGGTAAAAAGCAACATGGCATCTTCCGTGGCTCAGATAGTTTCGTTTCCGGGTCCATTATGTAGTTTTATGAATGAAAATTTAAAAATTGTGAAAGCGCAAGTTAGTGCACGCGGTGATGTAAGTGTCTTTACGAATTTTTTTCGAATGGTAGCCGGCATTCTAATTTTTTCGTGGCTATTTTGAATGCTCTTTCAACAAATAATCCATTTTATGGTTAAATTTTACAATTGGGACCCTTCTTTTGCCTTTAAAAGCTCATATTTTAGAATTATAGATTCCTCCATCACGATACTATCGATAGTGCGAGCGCTGCCATCTTTCTTTCACCGTCGTTCCTAAATGCCTACAAACAGCAGTGCACTCCCGTAGTAGTGGAGACGCAGAGCTCCGCTACTACGTCTCCGGTTACGTTTGTTTAATATGTTAGGAAAACACTAACGCACCCATGGAGCAGTCGCCAATTATGCCAGAAGAAAGTCCGTTGTTCGCAGCGTCCGTTATTCGAGATGTACGTTATACGAGGCACCACTGTATTACTAATAGTTGGAAGCTGCCTAATTGCTATTACTGGTGCCCAGAGCCATTATTTTCTGTTGAAAGAAGTCTGTAAATTTTGTTTGTGTTGTTTAACCAAACTTATTTCAATACAATCATGTACCATATTACAGCATTCTAGTGTGCCATCAAATATGAATTTTTGTTTCATGAGGAAATGAAGTCATGTCATGTTGACTGCACCCAAAATTGTAATCTTAGATTCATCTACAAATTCATCTTCCTCTTCTTGTTCATCATAATCATCTTTAGAATCATGTTCTGCCACAATATCTTTGTTAATCACTTTTCTTCAATATAAGTGGCATCTTTAACTAATTCTTTCAATATGTTTAACTTCTCACATAAATGTTCTCAGTGGTTTTAAAGTATCCATATATAGTCTTTATCTTCAGTTTCTTTACTGATTGCCACAACAATATCTGCTTTAGAAAAACAGTTAGAAATTGCCATTATATTTAGCAACTTCCAGGCTGAGCAGAACATTAATGTCCGCATTTTAAATGTCATTCAAAAGTTAAAGTCTACTGTAACGTTAGCCAGTATTCTTTACACTAGCCATGTTTGATAGTGCATTTTAACTGCATTTATTATTCCTTGATAAAAAAAAAGTTGCAAAATGAAAGTGTGATTTGAAGAGAAGAACGATATTTTATGTCCAATATTTTTCAGAAGACTTTTGTGCTTTTGTGCACTCAACAATTAATAAATAGCAGTATCTTCCTCTTTCCTCTTTTCACATGTTTCTAATAATAGAATCCAATCATAGAAAATGTTGCTCTTTATCCAAAATTTTGTACGATGTCAATATTCACATGGAAAATTGCACATATTTTTGAAACAATGTAAGTTTTTTATTTCCTAATAATTAATGGTGGAAGTTTGTTGGAACCTGAGAATTGGAACACAACAGTTATTCTTTCCATTGAAAGTTTTCAATGTTTGCCTTTGAATACAAGAGTTTTGTTAGGCATCAATTTATAAAACAGAGATGACTGTCTCATCAGCATTGAATGTATCTTCTGAGAAGTATTCTCAGACAAATCACTCAACTACTGATCTATGTGCTGCAACATCATATGGTGTGTCATTTTATTTACTATAAATTGTTTTATAGTTAATATTATATTGTTTCCTGAATCTATGTAGCCAACCGGTACTTCCCTAGAAATCATTAAAGCCAAATGATAATACAAAAGACTATGCACATTCACAAAGCATAAGATTATTTACTGGTATATTCTTAAGCTTGCATCAACAAACCTCTTATTTACAGTTTTGTTGTCTCCAGTAGGAATTCTTTTCTTCTTTGACCTTGGGTCTTCCAAATCTATATTTTTTACAATTCTTTTTTGTAATTTTTTAAGAAATATAAAAAGTGTCCACACCACATAGCAGCATCTTTTTTTTTAAATCCTTTTTTGTACATCTTATATTTTTTCTTCTCTTCCGAAGAAAATTGCATTCACTTTTTTTTTGTTTGTCTTCATTATCACTTGTAACCATAAAAGAAATAACTGTACAACAATAGCATCATGCAATAAGAGAAGCTGAAATAAAGGATTAAAATTAGTGTTGTCAGCTGAACTAGACATTAAAAAATTAGGTTGCCAGATTGTTCAATATAACAGAACAGTATTCATTGATTATGAAAAGTAAATAATTTATGCATTTATAGATTTTCTGTTATATAGAGTGTAGCGTTAGGCACCATCTCTTGCTAAATTTAATAATTATAATTTAGCCATTTCCAGCCCGATATTTTCGGCTTTGGTTGGAGATAGCTTTATATATTACGGGTTGGCTGATGATGTTTGTTTATGATTTTCTGATAATAAATCTTTTCTTCTATAACAGATGAAATTTTTATTATGTTAAACCAGAACATTTTTACATAAGAGCTGAATAAGAAATTAGCAGAAAATTCAAAATAAATTCATTAAACTAATATTCATTATACTGACATTTTTCATTCTAAAAATAATTTATAAATATATTATATTTGTAGTATACCCATGAGTATGAAAGATGATTACCCACGAGTATGAAAGATGTCAAAAAAAAATTGGTTCAATCAATTCCTGAACTTTGACAAAAGAAGTGATAAATATTCATTTCATTTATTCATTTAAAGGCATTTATTTTATTAGGTAAATAAAACCTCCTCCATATATAATAACAACAAAACCCATTAAAAATGACAATAAACTAAGAGAAATTAAAAGGATAAAATTAATATTAAGAAAATATTGTGTTACTAAATGCTTGAAGTAGAATGTCTTTAAGAAAATACAATTAATTTTTGGTTAATATGCAATGTAATTTTGGAAATACAGAATACTTTTCTTTAGACAGTTAACTTTTATACTATTAATGTGTGGCCCATATAAAAAATAAAAGCCACTACTGATATATATATACACACACATACACACTTAAGAAAAAACTGAAAAATTGCTATAATGAACTTTTTCTAAGTACAGTAAGACCCCACTTAATGCTGATTCAATATAATGCAGTCTGCTTGAAGCCTGAAAAAAGCTCAAAATTTACACTGATTTAAAGTATCGCAGCATTTCATTGATTCGTGTATAATATGATTATTTACAAACACAAACCAAACAGCAAAAGGTGTACTTTCTTTAAATCTATGTTTGGTGCAATTTTGGAAAAAATATAACATTATGGATGCCATAGGCAATATCAGCTTCGCTTGGCAAGAATTAACTGATAAATGCATGAACAGAGTGTGGAAGAAGTTATGGCTGAAGGAATCCAAGAATCCTCAACGAGAAAAGCCTATCACTGTATCGTTAAGTTGACCAAAGTCAAACTAATCGATACGGCAGGACTAGGAGATGTAGATGAGCAAGATATTGAGGAGTTACAGCAGGTTTCTGGTGAGTGTCTTACCAACAACAACCTTCAAGAACTGGCAGAACAAGGAATTCATGTAAAACTGGAAAATAGAGATTCTGAAGACAAAGAACCCAAAAACTTTCTCTACAGATTTCCTTACTAAAAGTTTGGTAACGATAACCGAAATCATTGATCAAATTGTAGCAAACAATCCACATTTTGAAAGGAGTGCAAAAGCAAAATGAGGCATTTTGAATGCAATCTTCTGCTATCAACATTTGCTTAAGGAAAGAAAAAAGCGACAAATGAAACTTCACAACTTTATTGCAAAAAAAAAAAAAAAAAAAAACAAAAAGAAAAACAGGAATTTCGGAAGAGCTAGGACCTTCGTCACAAAAAAATAACTTAAAGTTAAAGTAAAATTTGTTTATTTTTGGTCACATGTTCCCCTATCCATATTTACTCATATTAAAATGACCTCATTTAACACTGTTTCGTTTAGCGCTTTGTCATCTAGAAATGCATCCCCGCGTTAAGCGGGGTCTTACTGTACTATATTATTAAAATATTTTGTGGATTTTAAACAAATGTTTTGATAAGGCATTTAAAACAAATATTCAATAATATTAATTATTAAAATATTTATTATTCTTAAGAATAAAAGACACCATTGCATATTACAATAAAATTAATTTTAGATTTGGTTTATTATTTATATATAAGTTGTTTCTGACAACTTAATCAAATACAGTTTAATCTGATTAATTCAACATATTGGATAAATTAAACTTACTATTAACTTATTTTTTTGAAAACTGGATTCAAATTAAAGTTGAAAACTTTTCAGTATAAATTGGAAGGTACAATATATCAAATATATTTTCAAAAACTCGAAGGAGGAAAGTTAGCATGAGATTTACTGATTAATTAATGAATACTTGTGTTTTGGGGATATCCTGAAATTTGTGTTCTGGAACATGGACAAAATTATCAAGAATTTCATAGTTTTAGTGACAATTAGATCTAGATATCAGAATTATTTAGTTATGTTTTTTATGATATTTAAATATGAAACATACACATTCAATAAGTTTACCTTCAGTTATTAAAAGAGTGGAAAGAAAGTAAAGAAAAAAATGTGATATCACCAAACAATATGGAATATTAAGGAACATTAAAACATTTGCAGAAAACTCATTTGATGTTAACAAATAAAAAATTTGCAATTTTGATAATGTAAATGCTTTGGATTCCTCCCATTAAAAAAATTGGCAATATTTCCTTGCATAATTGTAGGCAACAAAAAAAAAATTTAGTTGTTTCTTGAAGATTTATTTCATATAGCTATTCTTTCTTCCATATATTTACAACATTAAGCTATTTCATTATATATTATTTTAAAAAAATCCAGAACAGAATGATAGATATAAACTGTAAATAATGGTTCCAATATTATTGTTTCTTACTTCTAAATTTGCACAATCAAACTTTCTTCAGTTATAAAATTATTAATCATCATCAGTTCAGCACAAAAATGAAACAAGATTTTTAAAGAACTTCATTGGAATAGAAACAAATTTAAAATATAATAATCATCTCTGTATGATACACATGCACAACATTTGTTTGGAAAGTTTCTCCACAACCTGATAAAAATATATTTTGTTGCAGTATTAATTACATCCACCATTAATACTATTATAATAGTTTAATGACATTTCTAATGCATGTTTTGTAGATATTAAGAGAAAGGCAATAATTTTCTTAAATAAGAAAAATAATGCCTTAAAGTTAAAAGTTAGAGGACAACAGTTATTTATTGATTCTAGTACAATAAGTTGTGAATACAATCAATACGCATGTAGCATGTGAATACAATCAATAAGCATCAAAAACAGTATTATTGTAAAGAGAAGTATTATTTAATTGCAAAAAATAGCAAAAAAAATTTAAAACTAAAAAAATTCTTAATTTACCTTTACAAATACATCCACTCTGTTACGAAATACAGATGTAGGACTTTCTTCATCAAATTCATCATTAAATTCATATGGATCTTTTGGTTTTATTGGGAGAGGGTCAGAGTCTTGATTTTGACCTTGACCTTCTCTATTATAAGAACTTGGAAAATATGATGATAATACGTCATTAGTATTTTTTCTGCACACTGGAATAACTCGCCTTCTTTTTGTAGTAGTAGTATCCCTGTTAAAATTAAACAGATATTTATTTTAAAAAATCATTTTTAATATAAAAAGTAATTCATATTATTATTATTAAAGATGTTGTTGAACAATTAGCAGTGTAGAACTAAAACTGTTAAGTTAAAATTTATTTTTTACTCTTATTTTATCTCAGATAGTGTGGCAAAAATTGCTCGCCCAACTACAATTTCTATTAATGTGCAGAGCCAAAAGAGTAGTTCCCAAATACATACAACTTAAGCGCAAAAAGTTTCCGGAGTGCATTCGAGGGACGCTTCTGAAGGTAGAACAGTCCCTTTTGACCAAGCTAATTAGAAATAAATGCAAGTGCATCCCGGAAGCGAAGCAAAAAAAAAAAAAAAAAAAAAAAACCTATGTGGCATATCTGGAGTTTTCCAAGGTATGTGACCCCTCCATGTTGTACACTCAAATAGGCAAGATACAAAGTATGGCTTCGGTCGCCACTCAAAAGACTAAAAAGAAGCTGAGCAAAAAGCTCCAGTGGCTACTCGATTCTTCCTGTGCGCAAAAAATGGAGGCAGTAGCCACTCCGTATCATAACTACACTGAAGAAAGTGTGCCAATAATTGTGCACAACACGCTGCAACGGGGTCCGAAGTATATCCCCCCTCCCTCAAGCTCCAACTTTGACCAGCTGGTCCCAGCCGCCCTAGTGGCCTTAAAGTCCTGCCAGTCTACACCCATGCATCAGCAAATGGAACTAGAGGTCTTCACGAAGCTTGCTACAACAAAGCGATCATCTGGTGCACCAAAAACCGTGGAAACCACCAGGTAGTAACACAATTCCTTGCCATGAACAATCTGAGGCTCTTAGTGTCAGATAAAGACAGAAGATTTGTTTTGTGCAGAGAGAATGACTTTATCTCTAGAGCCAATGACTTTCTGTTGCAATCATGTTCTGTGGAGAGGGACAGAGACCCAACACCAGCGGTACTGCGAAGGGCATAGAAAATTATAAACACTACCAGGAATAGCATTGACTTTATCTGGTCACCTTGATCCTACAGCAAATGTTGCCTGCCCTAGGCTGTTTTTTCAGCCCAAAGCGCATAAAGAGAACTGGCCATTACGACCTTTAGTAAACAAACGGTCACATCCAACTTACCACCTGGAAAAAGCCCTTGCAAAATTTCTACGAGAGCTGCTTCCGGAGTCACCACTTGTCACTCTCTCCTACATAGACGCCAAGACCACCATTGGTGCCAACATGACAAGAGCAAACATTAATACCTGCACCTTCTACAAAATGGATGTGATATCTCTATACCCTTCCGTCCCTACATTTGAAGCCGTAATGCTAGCCAACACTATGCTCCTTAAGAAAGGTTTCACGGTTCAGCAGGTACTGGATATTCGTGAGGCGCTGATCTTCGTCACTGAAAACAACTATTTCCGCTTTAACCAGAAAATCTATCTTCAGAAACAGGGTGTCCCCATGGGCTCCCCTCTCTCTGCAGTCTTGGCCGAGCTCATTATGAGAGACGTGGAGCAAAAAACTTTCAATGCCCCACTCACTATTTGCTACCCTCTGTTATACCTACGCTACGTAGATGACATCCTACTAGCATGGGAAAATTCGGAGGAAGAATTCATCTGGTTTATGCAGCAACTATCAAGCGTCTATCCCACCAAATTCACTTGGGAAAAGGAGCGGAATCAAACTATAACGTTTCTGGATATGCGGATACAGAAAACACCGAAAGGACCACAGTTTGCAGTATACCACAAGTCCAACATAATTCCCCACATCACACCGGCTGATGCCTTCCAACCATCACGGTATATCAATGCCGCCATAGCAGCTCTCATCAGAAGGGCGATACTACTTCCTTCATTGCAAGACCTAACAAACGCTAAATTGGAAATCATATGAACGGCAGTACATCACGCTGGGTTTACAGGCGCCAAATTTACGCATGTAATGTGTAGAGTGAACGATTCCATCCACCCGTTCACTACACTACACAACAAAAAAGAAACGTCAATAGTACAGTCAGCATTGCCGTATCTAGGAGCACGATCCATACTCATTAGCCATATATTCCGGCAGTACGGCTTTGTGCTCCCCTTAACCCCTTTACCCAGCCTACGCAGAAATATATGTAACGACTGAGACAAAATCAGCGCATTAGAAAAATCGGGGGTTTACGCAGTGCCACTAGAAAATCCAACAACAGGAGCAATAGAAAAGTACATAGGGGCAACAACAAGAATGCTCGCATGCCGTATCATGGAACACCAGGATGATATAAATAAAGGAAGACAAACAACAGAGTTGGCCAAAAAAGTTCTGCAGCAAGGATACACTCCGCTATGGTCAGAAACAGCACTGCTCAAGAGCTGCAACAATAGAAAGATTACATTCATCTGGGAAGCGCTCCTCACAATGATATCAGATGCATGCAACATCCCCACCCTGGACTTGCCCGAAATATGGGTTACTCTTTACAAGCGCCTAAACACCCAAACATGCCGACAGTCGCACACTTAGCACGTTTGCTTTTCAATGCATGCACCGTCAGTCGCACGGATTTAAATCTCTTCAGAACCGGCAAAGTTACTGAACGCTAAAATTTATTTTTTAAAAATTCGCCAACGAAATTCTTCCGTTTTCTGCTTGGAATGCTCAGCACATGCCACTTTCAAATTTGTTCTTTCCTTTTTCGCCTGAGGACGACGAAAATAATTTCGTCGAAAGTGCTTGCAGTATAAAGAAAATTTACTTTAACGCTGAACTCAGTGCTGTTTATCAGAAATATTTTATCTCATTTAAAAATGCTAATACTATATTAATAAACTATATTTCTTTAGGAAAGTCAACATTTACTTATTTATATTGTATTATTAAGTTATAAATTAATTTTATAAAATAAATTATAAATAAAAAAATTTGATATTTTATTTTGTTAACCTTATATTTTTCATAATTTATTTATTTAATTTGTGCAGTTTTAAATTTGTTTTTGAAGTCTTTTAAATGTAAAATTTGAAACACAGTGTTCTATTTTTGGAGCAATTTTTTAACTTTAGTTCAAAACCTGAAGACAGTTTATGGAATAGTTGAAAATATCTGTTAAATAAAGAATTTTCTCTCAGCAAACCTTAAGTGATGTAATAAGATTGTAATACCATTGAAAATCAGTAATAATCAATAGTTGAGTCAAAATTCTTTATTTCACAGACATTTTCAACTATTCCATAAACCATTTTTTGCTGTTTTATTCAACAAATAATTAATTATTTGTTGAATAAAACAGCATGTAAGAGATGCAATGAGAAGGGCACCCCTCAACAGCAAAAGGAAGAGTTAGTGAGTCACGCGACTGGAGAGTTGATGAACTGTTTTCGCGTGCTCTTTGTACTGATGTTTCACTGTTAACGGTGTATCCATTTCCGAACAAACAATAAAGTGTATTGTTCTTAGTCTAATCCCTCTCTGCATTATTGCACATAGTCACAACACAGCAAAAGCTAAGAAAAAACTGTTTCTTTGATGAATGATCTATTAATAAAATGAAGATTTCACTTAAAAAACAAATGTTGAAGAAAAAAAAACAGAGAGGGGAGGGAGGGAGAGAGAGAGAGAGAGAGAATCTCAAAAACATTTATCACTTGTTTTCAACAGACTCCTGTTGAAAAAAAGCTTCAGTTCAAGAAGTACTTTCTTATTTCATTTTAAATTTATTTATTTATCATAAAGTATTGTAAAATAATAATGAAAATCACTAACTTGTAAAAAATAGTTTTGAAAATTTTTATTTATTTAATAAAAGTTTTAAAATGTAATTACAATTTTCTTTAGTTATTTTTCATAGTATTCTATAATAATAATAATAATAATGAAGCAATTTAATTTGTTTTGAATAAACAAATTTTTATGCTCTCTTCAACAAATCATTATTATTAAAATAAATAATTTTAAGTCATTCCCACTTGACTTTTGATAAATTGATAAATAATTCATCAAATATTCATTAAAATGTTAAACTGTTTTCCTAAAAAATTAAATTTCTCTCTAAACAAAAATTTATCTATCACTAATAAATATGCTTTGCTGAATGAACTATTATAAGTTTTAAATGAATTTAAGGTTTAATTAGAATCTAGACACTTAAAATATAATAATGAATAAGGTTTAACTGACATAATATTATAACTGCATGTTATACTATATTCATCAAATATGATAAAAATCATGTCAATATAGTGATCAAATGGCAAAGTCTAAGGAAATGTATTGTCTGGATAAAGAGTGAACCAACCCAGAATGGAAGTGCATAATTATAATAGTGTTTATTCTTGAATATGCTTTTAATTTATGAAATAAATACCTTTTTACTTTACTTTTTTGGTTAAAGAGATTACTAAAGTTCTACAAATGATTAAATACATCTAAGAATGACAATTTAAAAATTTTGAAAGGCAAATGTTTAAAATTTAATTTAGTTTGTTTGCAGTTCAATGAATGTACATTAATTTTTTAAAATTAGTTGTATTTCTTCTATACATAACATTGTGTTTTTTAAATATAATTTTATAGTTCTAACACTGAGAACCAAATAAAAATTAAAGTAAAAATTTTATTATTTAATATTTATTAGAAAAATGACTTAAAAAAATACAAAATGTAATCTATTAATATTAAATTTTAATACATACCACAAAGATCCATTAAGATCTGAATAATCATATAATAATCCACTTCTAAACTGTTCATCTGGATCATCATGTGTAACTGTAGGTAAAAATGGTCTTTTAAGACCATGGGGTAAAGTAGTAGCCTGAGTAGTTGCAACATTTGAAATTGCACTAGACTGAGTTGAAGTAGATATTCCGGCTTTAATATCTTCTGACTGCGTTACAGGTATCCATTGATTGGATGAAAGACTTGGTGAACTATCTGCTGCTTTTCCACCATCCAGTAATGATGTTAAGGGACTCTAAAATTTACAAATAAATTTTTTTTTTTATAATATAGAAAAGTTTAAGAAAATTTTTTTAAATAAAAAAAAATTTTAAATTTGTGTCCATTCATTTTAAATAACTATGACAACATTTGCTTTTAAACATCAATGATTTCCAAATTCATTGTTTGTTTATTTTTTCTCAATAGATCTAAACAGATAAAAGCAGGGATGGAAAGTTGGAGTCAAAAAACTTCTTAACTCCCAAACTCCTTACATCTTGTTAATGTGTAAAAAATTTTAAAAGCTGTTATTTTTGATTTTTTAATAATACAAAATGCAGCCCATGTTGTTACTGCACTGCCGCCCTCCCAAGTCAGTGTCAAACGATTATTTTCAGCTCTGCATTTAATCAAATCTCATTTGCATATTAACTTGAAAGAGGACATAATGAAAGCTAGTCTTTTTTTGAAAACAAAAAATTCTCCTTCATTAAATTTCTTTCAATCTTCTCAGTGTTAATATCATTATGTATAGTATTAAATATTAATATATTACACTCTTCTCTAACTGCACTCAACTAATACTCACGCCTACTTTATTTATTCACGTATTATATGCATGTATAGTTTATCTGTAATTCTTTATGTACGAGCCTGTGCACCATTTAGGAAAATTCAAAGTTTAAAATGTTCCAAAACAAATGTTGTTATAGAAATCGGAATCATTCGATTTTTCTGCTCCTGATGAAGGCCATTCAAACTGGCCAAAAACATTAGAAAAGTGAATTAAAAGGCTGCATTTTTAAAGGTTTTTGGTGTTGAGGTATTAATATTAGTGATGTAACGAATATTCGGTTACTACCCGGTATTCGGCCTATTCGGCCTATTTTTCACTATTCGGCCGAATACCAAATATTTAAAACACTATTCGGCCGAATACCGAATATTTAATTACTATTCAGCCGAATACCGAATACCTAAAAACAGGAGTAAGAAATAACAAAAACACAGTAAATTAATCATTTTGGTAACTTTTATTAATGCTGAACGTTAAATTATAATTATTAAAGTTAATAAGAAATGGCATCTAACTCTAGTATTAAATTATTTCGTAGTTAAATAATATTATAGCCATTATCTAGCCCAATATCTTATGGCATTGATGGCGTGTAGGTTAGAATGTATCGAGCATTAATGATGTTGTTTAGTTAATTATGTCATATTCATATTCGTGTATATTTTGATATTTCTACAATATTTTAAAATGAGTTACGAAACATTTTATTGAAACTTATCGTATTTAATGAAAAAATTATTTATCTATTTCTAGAAGATGAGTAACTAATATATAATTTATTTTATATATAAAGCAAAGAATGAGCATTTTTCATTATATACAAAAGATAACATTTGAAATCATGTTAATTTTTAAAATATTGACAAAAACAATAGCAACAAAATATCACAAAACTTCACAAATAGAAACTCCCCAATAATATATTTGAACTGTTCCACAAATGGGGAGAAACTAGACCATATTATGTCACCACTAAAGTATATCCTTAGGGTACTATTCAGTCTACAAATACGTAGTAAAAACAAAATTTTAGTGTTTAATTAAAGAGTTAAAATGATCGATTGCAAATAAAATAACTTATAAGTTATAACTTACATCTAAATACCAACAACTGCCGAATCATAGCGGGCTATTTACGGCTATTACATAAATTATAAACCAATTTGGCACTAGAGGTAGACGTTAGGCTCCATCTCATATTAACTTTAATTAATTTAAATAATTTAGACCTAATGGAAGAAAAAATCATAGTGACAGCGGGCCAATAGAGAGCGCGGTGCGCGATCTTTGCCATAATGCGGTTTGCGCGCCAATTTTCGTTCGTGCGTTAATCAAGCCGAATAGTTTGGCCGAATATTCGGCCAAATATCGGCTCGAATCGGCCAATATTCGGCCGAATATTCGGTATTCGGTTGAGGCCGAATATACTATTCGTTACATCACTAATTAATATATTATTATATATAAAATAATAAAAATTAAATAAAGTCCTTCAGTTTTTTATAAGAGCAAATTTATATTGTTAGATATGTATTATGCATATGCAATGTCAACAAGACTCAAAAATTAAAAAGTGTTCTTTATTACTATTTTCATATAAAATGGTTGAAATTTAAAAATTCTATATTCAAAGTCAGTACTTTCTGTTTTCTTGCTACTTTTTAATTTTTATTTCATTTAACAGTTTGGAAATTGTAAAGAATCCTACTATACGATTAAAGTATTATATTACTATATAAATTAATAAAAATTATTATTATTTTTTTAAAATTTAAACATTCTTCTTAAATATTATATTTTTGTATATATTAAATAAAAATACTATTTTTATCAAAAAGCTTATTACAATCAACTTTACTTCTATTAAACATACTACCGATTTACTTGCAATGCATTAGTGAAAGGAATCAGGAATCAAAAGCAAAGTCAATTTAAAAAAAATATCGAGTCGGTAGTCAGGTATTTTTCCTCAGACTTCCCATCTTGGGATAAAAGCATACAATCATCAATATTACAAATCATAATCAACACAATTGTTATTTATTTGCTTCCTATATACTATATTATTAGTATTTGCTAATGATACTGTTTAATAGAATTCCTTTATGCAGCTATTAAAGTATTAAAAGATAAAAATGTTT
Organism: Centruroides vittatus; assembly: GCF_030686945.1. Lineage (NCBI taxonomy): Eukaryota > Metazoa > Arthropoda > Arachnida > Scorpiones > Buthidae > Centruroides > Centruroides vittatus. The sequence continues at coordinate 373,018 of NW_027122427.1, read as the reverse complement.
CATTTAAGTCAAATCTGATATTTTTAATTTTGAAATAAGCCAGAATTGTCCTCAAAAGCAGATTAAGCTAGATTGCACTGGGAGCCCCATGATCAATTGGGTCTCAAGAAAACTTATTGAACAAAAATAGTTGGAATTTTTTACTAAGCAATTGTTTACATAATTTTATATGCTTTATTGCTTGAGAATAAAGCTAAACACTTTAAATAAATTATGATGTTCATTATCACAGAAAAAAAGCAATGCCCATGCTATATTAATAAGCATTAAATCTCTATCGAAATAAGTTTAGCATGATTAAATGTACTGTACGTGAAAATAATTTGCTGCTTTATTACATCAAATGAAAGATTGATGTTTTGAGATAAAGACTACAGATTGGAAATTATGACTTATGAATATTTTGGACCTTCTGACATATTTCACAAAAATGTAAATAAAAATATTAGATAATGCTCAATAGGCACTGTTTATAAATGAGATAACAACTAAAAAAATGAAACAATTCACAAAAATTGTTAAGCAGTTATTGTGGTGAGTTTAGAACCAAATTGAAACTGTTCAACCATCCACATGTCAAAGACCAGCTACAATGCATCATTTGTGATAAGTCAATTAATGCAAACCAGCATTATTCATCAAATAAACATCAACAGAAACTCAAGATATGAAGCAATAATTGCAACACCAAAAGTACAGCAGCAAATTAATAACTGTTTTAATCATGAATCAGAATTTAATTGGCTTTACTGGAAGCTTTTACAGCAAGAGACATGCCACTTTACAAGATTAACAATCCAAAACTGAAGAAATTTAAGAAATGGAAATGAGAGAGAGAAAAGCATAATCCATCAAATTTGACAGCACTGCAAAAATATTATTTTGGTAATTTGTACAAACAAATAGAATCTTGCATCATGAACAAATTGAAGAAAAATAAACTTATTTGGTTGATGGCAGACAAGACTCCTCATTGTCAAAAGCAAATAATAATTAATATTTTAGCTCGAAATTTGGATACTGACTATTTAAAACTTTCCATAAACTGGAATAAAAATACTAGAAGATTGGCAGACAACCTCCATAAATTCCAGCAAAATTATTTCATTAAACATTTCTGGTCTCTCTAATTGGCCAGCTTCAGATTATATATCATAAACCAACAGAATATGATGTTCTATTAATAGAATGTGTAGGTGTTTGATAATTTTACATTATAAATTTTGAAATTTTAAAATTGTGTTAAGAATAATTTTTAAAGTTTTACATCAAAGGTTGTTATAAAATATCATAGCAAGTTAAATACACAAAAAAATTATAGCAAATTACAAAAGTTATAAAATTAAAAACAACAACAGAACAAATTAACTTAAAACTATTTAGTTCCCATTTGGTTGTGAAACTTTTGTGTGTTGTCATAGAAGGTTTGCCATGCTGCTTATAGAGATTGGCATTTGATAAAATTTAGTCATTCAACTTTATCAGATGCCTTGAATATCTACAAGCATGCCAAAGTTTTGATCTGAACAATGTGACACGTCTGTTGCATGAACTTGATGTGATCTAGGTTAATTGTTACTCTAGGCTAATTTTAAAATTTTATGTATAACATAAAATTATTAAATGCCTACACATTAATAGAACATTGTATTCTTTTGTTTTATGATTTATGAGATTAAGCTGGCTTATTAAGGAGGTTAAAAACAATTGTCTAATTAAATTGTTTTGCTGAAATTTATGAAGGATTTATTTCTTACTGGATGCTGACTACAAAAAATAATAAATAAATAAAGACTTTTTGAAGCATACCTATTATTAATCTAAAAGAACATTATTTCAGAAACAATTATTCAACTTCTTTAAATAGTTTATGGTAAAAGTATTATATTTAAAAATATTTTATTGTTTGTCACTGATGCACCTGCAAACATGAAAGTGTCAGCAAGATATTTAAAGGTTTAAATCTGAAGCTTATTTATATAACTTGCTCACTCATAGTGTTAATGTAATTGCTGAAAAATACCTGGTTTCTCTAATGTTGATGCATTCATCTTGAACATAAAGAAAGTGTGCAAGAAGTTTCCTTATTTAAGGAATTAAATCCAAATTTATCTTTACCTTCAAAGTCAGTAATTACTTGTCAGTGTACCTGGCTTAATAGTTTAGATAATTACAAAACAAGAGCTTACTTCAAAACCTCAAACACTGAACTAAATATTGATTATTTCAACTCCTTTTTCATTTCTTAGTGACACAATATGTAAGTTCGAAAGTAAGAAGCTATCACTATCATAAACAATGGGAATGATTAAAGATATTCAGGTAAAGCTGTCAGCATTTCTTCAAAGAGATAAGAAAAATTATTCAAAATTTAAGTTGATTATAGAAAGCAATCCTGGTTTAAAAGAGCTTAAAGACATTAATGCTGTCAAATAAAGAAATGCAAGCATTGAAATATGCCATTACCATGAGTATTCATGTTGAGCAGTAATTTTGTCTGTATAAAGCTATTTAACACAAGAATAGGGAAAGTTTTTCAACTAAGAACTTGTCTTGTTATGTCATGATTTATTCAAATTTACGAAAATATCTGTGATGAAACTATTGACTTAAAATTCTTAAAAAATTGTAATAAATCATTTTAAAACACATTTTGGTTTTTTTAAAGCAAATATTATTTGCATATTTTAGCTCAATTTCATGTCATAATTTCCAATTTCTAATAATGACATTTAGTAATTTAGTTAAGCATAAGAAAACAAATTAGAAGTTTTAAATTTTATATAATTTGTCTCTCTCATATCATTACTTTTATTATTTTGGTGTAATTATGGTACTTTTATATTATTATTTACTTACGTATTACTAACTTATACTCTTAAAATGTATTATACTCTGTTAATATTAGTGTCAAGTACTATGCTACATTACGGTCAAGGAATAGTTACAGAATAAGCTTTGCAGTAATATGATCTGAAATCAGGACAGATTTATGTAATACAATCAACTGGGTAGATACAAATTGGGGCACCATCTTTAAATTCTCATCTCATTACAACTAAATATAAAAGTAATAAAACAACTTCTCTCATAATCACCGGAAAGGATAATCAACCCACAAGAATCTTATTATATCCCAGTAATGACAAATTTTAATCAAAACTAATGTTTTCAACCATATTCACAATCTACCTCAGGCTTTTGTCCAGTACATATTCATCAAACAAAAATTGATGCTTTTTCTCCCTTTTGTCTTTAAGAGAAATCTGAAATTTTATTTAAAAAAAAAATCTTTCCCCTTTATTTCCAAATTCAAACCTTTCTCTAATCTCAATATTCTTCAGATTACAAAGAGCATATTATAATCATTGTAACAGAAAAAACATACATTCAAAATTTTTAAAATTATTTATTGAAAATAAGTTAACTGATTCCTGTAGTAAGTTAAGTTGATTAAATCATTCAAAGAATTCTACTGACAATATATATATAATACTTATATAAAGAGTCTGCTGTCCAAAGTTATTGGAATATAAAATCACCAGTAACAAATGACTGAAACTGACTTTAGTACTTTAAGTGTTGCCACATATAAGATGTCTCAATTTAACATGGATCTATGTTCACATTCCTGCTCTTTAATGAATTAAATAATCATTAAAAAATATACAAGGGAGCACATTCCAGACAAATCTACTTTAAGAAAATCTTATCTACCAGAAAGCTAACATGACAACATTGATAGAATGTGCTGCGAGGTAGAAAAGAAAAAATATGGGTTAGTATTAATAAAACAATGGATAGTGTATGTCATGCTTTCAGCATATGTGATAACAGAAACTCTAGACATGAGAAAACATATCTGCTTGTGATAAAAGTTTTGGGAGTCATTAATCATATAACAATTGCAAACTGTTTAGGGGCCGTCCATGAATTACGTAAAGGTGATTTCGGCCATTCTAGACCCCCGACCCGCCCGTGTAATAAACCGTAATATTTTCTTTGATCCCCCCCCCCTTCCCTATCTTACGTAATATTTAGGCATAATTTTAAAAAAAAGATTTTAACAAAAAAATTTTTTTATGAAACCCTAAAAATCTTAGGTCTAAAATATATAATTATTAATTGATTAATTAATATGTACTATTATTTATAAAGACTTTATGTGAACAAATTTAAAAATATAAAAATTTAATGAATTTGAATAAACAATTTATTTTAAGAACTTTATTTTTTAATTATTAACAATCTTTTCATTATTATTATCATTAATCAATGTCATAATATTCATTTTTATATTAATTTTAATTTTCACAAAAAGGATGCAAAAAACTTTGACAGGTCGACTAGCTACTATATGTGTAAACAGAAACGTCATACAAAACAAAGCAAGAGAGAGAAACCACCACACTGCCTTTCTCCCATGATAAAAAATGTGTAGAGCGTGAGTCTGCTAGCATTATTATTCTATCACGTCACACGAGATGGTATTGGTACAATGAGCGTTCTTAACAGAAACCGCCAAATTGAAGCCAAATTCAAAATTCCACCACTCAACGAGATCAAAAAATAAAAATAAGAATATTACGTAAGACGAGATCTATTACCCCCACCCCCGAGTAAGAAATCCTTGACTCCCACCCACCCCAAAATACCTTACGTAATTTATGGATGGCCCCTTAAGCATTCCATGAGTGTGTTGTGGAGAAATGGCATAGATTACAATGCTGTTTTGTTATTGATGCTGCACCTAACACGAAAAAGGCTGCTCAAGAATTTAAAGTACTTTATTCTAAAATGATAAATATTTCGTGCCTTCTGCAAGTAATGAACAGAGTATATGAAGAAGTGGGAAAAATACTATGAAGTGGATAAACTAATTTCATATGTGTATAAAAATATTTCCAAAAGTACCTAAGTAGTGAGGATTGTCCAAGAATTTATCAGGTGGTCTTTCACTCCCATCACAACCTGTAATTAAGCATATAGGGCTCCTGGCTAAACACTTAAATTTTATACAAATAATTTTGAAATAAAAGCAGTTACAGAGCTCAATGAAAAGGAAGCTGCTGTTACTATATTTTTGTGGAATGATGGTCTATCTGGGGAGACCATAAGATTAAATATTTCCATATGGTAAGAACCAGCATGGAAATATTTGATCTTATACAGGCATGCTGGTTTACGTGAGGTTATAGATCCTTCTCTAAAAGGGACATTTAAAAAAAAAAAACAAATAAGTTTTTTTCTAAAACTGTGAAACTGTCAGCTTTATATCAAAAACTATGGTTATATGTTCATTTTGTTTTTTTTCTAACCAAGTAAAATACTCTTAGAATTCCAAAAGTGTTTTTCTTTTAATGTGTATTTTATTGTTATTTGATTCAAAAATGCAAAAATAAACATATTAATTTAAGAAACTCTGTAAATTAACTCAGCTTATACTTATTAGCAATGGCTGTGTGTGAAATTTAAGAGAAAGATGTTATTTTTAAGGTCAGGGTAGTATAACCCACAGTGATCAACAACAAAAAACAACTACTACTACTGTCAATAAGTTAATTGTTTTAGTGTCTTGTAAATGAAAACTCTCTTCCTGATTTTAAGTTGGTCAAATTACAATGCTATTATTTTATTGTACTGGAAAGAATGTTTTCTTTAACATTTAATTAACAATTAGTTTTGTTAGATCTGATTAATTTTATATCCTAGTCACAGTTTAACCAGCATGCTGGTAACTGTGGGGTTTCCAGCATGCTGGTTTCCTCTGTTTTTATGTGGCATGCTGGTCATTCCAGAAAAATACAATATATGTACAGCACAAATGTTGTCTGGAAGATTGAGAACTAAGATCAATTGATGCACATTTGAACCAATTTTCATTTTCTTTGTGAAACAATTTTACAGTTCAAAAAAACATGGTAATTGACTGACAGATGCTTTGGAAATAGTTGAGAAGATAAAACACAGTTGAACAACTAATAAAGATGCTTTTGTAGATGCTATTTGTAAAAAAATGTATTATGTATTAGAGAAAAATGAAAAATTTACAATTTTTAAGTTCATTGCAAATGCATTAAGAGGGAAAGAAAATGTTTCTCCATAAACCCTGGAAGAACTAACAGTATAGGAAGCTTTGTATTTTAATTATGCTCCTATTACCTCTCTTGATGTTCAGCATTCTTTATCTGGATACAAATCTGTACTAGCAACCAACAATGTTTTACTGTTGAAAACCTTCAGCACTATTTAGTATGTAAGCTAAGTAAATGTAATCTTATAATATATAATCTTGAAATTTAAATAAAATTATAGTTTTCCAATTTACAAACTTGTTACTTCATTTGCTTATTAATTATTATTTACAAAAAATGTGTGTTTTATCATTAATATATTTTGAAAAACCTTGAATATGTTTCCCATATCTTTCGAAACTTCTAGGACTTATTTATTTCTCATAAATTAATTAGCTTGAAAGCAAAACTCAAACGACAGTCCAGACAGAATAACTGACACTGGATCTGCATGATAAGCAAAAGTTAAAAGTTTGGGTCCCATTCCAAATCATTCTTTTCTTCCAGAATAGATTAAGTTAATTTATTTATTTCTAATTATTAAGTATAATATAAAATGGAAGAATAATTGCCTATATTTAGTCCAAATTACAAAATATCAGTGTAATTAAGTAGCTAAGTTCTAGTCCAAGAGTTAATCCAGTTCTATCATTTAATTATTAAACCTTTTTAAAAAGAAAAAAATTATTTTTAAAAATCTATGTGACACAAACACAGTTACCATTAAAACTTTATATATTTCTCAGTTATTTCTGTATTTGATTATAAGTTGAAAATAGAAAAATTATTAAAAATTTTTTAATTACAAACAAAAAAGATTTACCTGTTCAGGATGAGATTTTGTTTTCCCATTATTACTTGAATCTTGTATACTATTTGGACTAGTAGTTGCTGTAACCTGCTCTTGTGATTCCGACCTTAATCCTTCTTCCTCCTTCACAGGAGGTGGATGAGGAGAAAGAGTTGGCATGGCTGGATCAGATGATGTTATGTGAGAACCAGATCCATCAGGAAGAGGTGTAGCAGGATGAGGTGAACCCACAGAGGACGGTTGAGTAAACGAATTTTGTAACTGAGGCAATCCTGTGGGTGTAGCTGCCCTAATTGAAGAATTTATACCAAGTGTTTTGTATTGATTTGATGATGAACCAGATACTAATACTGATGTATTAGTGTTAAAGTTATTAGTAACACTTGGGATAGCTGGTGGAACATAATTATCATAATCAACTATAGAAACTGTTTCTGAAGAAAGATTACGTTTATGGAAAGGCATTAACCCTCGTATTCTTTGTACATTTCGTTCTTTTTCTAATTTATCGTTTTTACTGGCAGTATTTGTAGTATTGTTTATATTACCACTATTATTTCTATGAGAACCTGTTACTGTCCCTGATGGTGTCCCAGAGAATGTAGCAGGGTTGGTATTTGAATTCAGATCTACCTTGTACAGTACCTGAGATGATGACTGATTCTTTTTACTCCTGCAGAACAAAGAAACAAAATAAATTTGTATTTAAAATTTGTCTAATAATTCATTTATTAGAATTCAAAAAATTAAAATTGTATCTTAATGAACAAATGGAGATAAATACTATATTTTAATTAATATTAATTAAAATGTCATAAAATATGACGATATATAACTGTTTTTGTGTTATATTTTTCAGTTATAAATATGACTAATAAAAATTATTTTAATAAAATCGACATATAACCTTTACAGGAAATTTAAAATTAATGTATGTAAAAAATTTTTAATTAAAAAGCTGGCAAGGGCTTTTGCTTGACTTCCCTGGTACTTGAAAAGGAGGTTAAGGGAACCAGGGAGGAGTCCAGTAATTTTCAATTATACTCTATATAAAATTTAAATAATGACAACAGCTTAAGAGGAACAATTTTGTTGAAATATGAGAAATTTCTGTATTTAAAAAAATATTTAAGTTTAAAAATACTAAGGCACATTAACACAGAGTTAAAATTGTGTGGGGAGCCATCTGTTATTTGATTTTATTAAATATAATTTTTAAATCATTATTATTAAAAGGGATTAATTTTGAGAATAGATATGAGTTTCTAAAAAATTGTAAATGCCAACAAGTAAAATTTTCATTAAGTCTGACCCTACTCAAGATATGGCACATAACCCCCCTCTATCATCCAACCCCCTTTTACCTACCAGAATTTAATGTATCATTGCCTCATATAAAGAAATAATTCTGCAGTTTCATAAACTTTCTTTCATACTCTTTGATGCAATTTTCATTTAATTTTTATAGAGTATAGGAAAAAAATAAAACATTTTAAAAGTTTCTTATACAGAAGAACAACAACATTAAAAGTAATCCAAAAATTTACATTTTCATAAAAAATTAAATTTGCTAATTATATATACGTAATGATGCTTTCGCTTTACACAATTGGTAAATCATATAAGATATAAGTTAAGATTTCAGTAAACTGAAAAAGAAAGAAGATTAAATGTTTTTGCAATGTACTGTACAAAATGCAAAATTTGTTTTAGAACACACTCTTGAGACTACATCTGAAGAAAAAAAAATTTGAATGAGAAAAGTTCAATAAAATCAAATTTAAGAGAACTAATAAAAAGCTTCTAGACTCCCACCAAAAGTTTGTTTGTTTTATACAATTAGCATATCTCCTCAATTAAACCTTAGGGTTCGAATAAACCCCAGGGAATAAAAGTGCTGTTAAAAATAAATCCCAGTTTCAAACTCTGGGTATAAAAGCATGAGAAATATGTTAAAGTTTTGCACTGTAAAGGGTAATGTAGTTTAGAGTGACAGGTAAGAAGTAAAATTCTACCTTGTCAAATTGTCTAGAGTCGTACAGCACTATAAAAGTCAAATAGATTTTAGAATTTTTACTATTCACAATAGAAAATCAATGACATTTGAAAGTAAATTTAAAATTTAACAGATATAAACCAATACAAAATTAAAAAAACAAATAACCAATTCTAAACAGTTAATTCAAATTTCTTATAAAATGAAATTGATTCTTTTTAAAATGTTTCAGTTTAATAATTTCCACAACACTTTGTGAATTATTGGAAATTATCCATGCAACTATTTCACAAATAAAATTTGAGTAATTCAACTGACCACATACTAACAATATTCATTTATGAAGATATATTGGCTTTGCTTCAAGCCAATGTTTTCATTGTACTATAAATAGCTTAATTGCTGGTGTGAACTAAATGTTAAATTAGTTTTTTAATTCAAATATTAACTCTCTCTGATTCTAATGGAATCATTATTGTTTTTACTAAAATGAAAAATTCTCTGAACAACATGTTTTGTAAAATAACTAAAGTTAGTTATTTAACTACGATTAAATAACTAAATTTAATCTTCAATGAACTCAAAACATTTTTTTATTAAAAAATATCTAATAGCTAAATTCAAATAAAAATTGGTATTAAGAAATATAAAAAGGAAATTTTTACAGCTTAAGATAGAGCTTAAGTTCTTCACAAACATTATTATTTAAAAAAAACAAACAGCAATAATTTAAAACACTGGAATATGATTTTGTGTCTTTCAAGTTAATTGATAATTTCAAAGGAGGATATCAGAAAAATTATTACAGACCAAAGAAGACCTATAGAATTTCATTAAGTTAAACTGACTTATGAAATTAGCATAACCTATAAGAGATGTAACTTTAAAAAAAATTATACATAAAGCATTAATCAATCTAAAATTTCATCCATATACTAATAATACAAAACCACTTCTCGGATAATCAACGCAAACACTAATAATTTCAACCTTTTTTCAGAAAACATTACTGCCTATTGTCTGTAAATATACAAAATATGAAAAAAATTGCTCTTAAAAATCAATTTAGAATGTATTAAGTTTTATTTAACATTAAAAATTGTTTATAAAATTGCCCATATATCAGGATTTTTAAAGAATATTTCACTCAGGTATATTTAAAGCTGGTAGAAAAAATATTACATCATAATTTTTTTGCTGCTTTTTAAAATTTTTGTAACAATTAAAAATGTTAAAGTTTATTGAGATTTTATTTTAAAATCCTGATAAAGATGAATGTTAATTTCTAATCATTATTTAGTTAATAAATCATATAAAAATTGGAAGAAAAACATCATTCAGTTACCATGTTATAATATCTCTATTAATTACAAAACAGGTTTTGTAATAAAGATATTGGATTCATATTATTTTTTGAAATTAGTAAAAATAAATGTGGTGCATCCAGAAATTGAGTTTTAACTGCACATCTCAACTTGCAGATCTTAGTGATCAAAAACTGTCTGCTGACTGTCACCACAGAAATCAAGCAGATTACAGCTGACACATTTTAAGTTTTCATTCTTGGGTTTGAGATTTATAATCATGCATTGAAAGGTCTGCTAAAGTTGATTGTGAAATACACCCACTAATCAAATTTGTAAATTCCAAAAATGTTCCAGCAGATATTAATGTTTGACCATTTTCATGTGCACTTATTACTTTAATTTTCTAATAAAAATCAATTGCATTATATTAAAATTATACAGAAAATATCTAAGAACTCTATCAAAAATATTTTTGTGATATGAAATTATATAACTCAGGCTTATGAAAGTAAGACTAAATGTATTGATTACCATTTACAATAAGACAATGTATTTTATATCAAATATCTCAAATAAGATTCTAAATAGTGAAAAAAAATTTAAACATTATTTCTTATTTATAAATTTAAATTATTATTCTTTTTTTTTTAAATATAATTTTCTTTGAAAATAGAGGGAGAAAAACCAATAGGTCATTCAACAACACATTAAAAAATTTGCATTAAAATCAACAATCAACCAATTATAAAATATATTCTTTAAAAGATTACTGGTGGAGAGAGAAAAACAATAATCTTACATCAAGTCCCAAGCATTTTCAAGCTTCCCAGATCATCATTGGGAGTGGAAACTACAAAAGTTATCCATACACAAATTCAAATTCTAAATCAATTAACTTGTAACCAGGCAACCATTTTGCAGATCAATTTCCTTTATTCCAAAAAAATTATTTTATTCATTACTACTTAACAATCCTTGACCAAGTGCTGTAGCTACAGGAAACTATGAGGTGACTAACCCCTAAAAAATATAACAGTCCTTAGTTTAGTGGAACAGTGCCCATATGCAGTATGTATGTTACCGCTAAAGCTTGAAAGCCGTTAATGTGTACATTACCTAGCTAATCTCCAGATTAACTAGGGTGATCTGTTAAAGTTTCGAAAATTGTTCCATTCCTCAAATTACCTAGGTAATGCGCAGATGATCTAGGTAATCTGAACATTACCTACTAGGCACTCGGTAAAGTGAAAATAAGATCTTTGCTGGAACAACAGCAGCGTTTCTGTACGCTTAAATTAACATAATGTTATTTATTTAATTTTTGATATCTAAAGAATCAAGTTAATACAATCAAACAATCAACAAATTAGTTGATAGAATCAATTATCAATCAATTAAAAAACTGTAATACAAAAAATCAAACAGTTTAAAATATTATTACAATTAGGGAAATGAATTTGCAAAACATATGATAAAAGTGTGCTTACTTGTGCAAAAACCAATTGCTATGTAACTCAAAGTGTCACCAATCTAAAGATTGGTGACACTTTGAGTTACATAGCAATTGGTTTTTGTGACAAGCACACCTATTTGTGGTACATTTAGATTTGCAGTTACATTTTCTGAAACCCTGCCCAGTACAAAGGTATTGTTTTATTGCTGTTTGACATAAAGATGTTTCTACAGTAGGGACATTGTCTTTCATTAAAAATCTCTCTTTACAAACACTGAATTCAGATTTTGCATACAATTGTTTTAAAATACCTGTTTTAGTACCAAGTTTATAAAAGCCATCCTGTTTTACTAAGAACCACAGCTAAAATTGAGCGTGCATCAGTTTTTGCTTTGTCTTCTTCGGAAAGTAGTAGGGAAAGGAAATGAGAGAAAAAATTTTCAACTTTAACGATACGGAAGTTGTTAATATGCTGATTATCTAGGTAAAATGTGGAAAACTCTTGATTCCGCACGTTAATGGATCAACCTAGTTAATCTGGAGATTAGCTAGGTAATGTACACATTAACGGCTTTTGAGCTTTAGCGGTAACATATATGTTTTCGTTTTCATCATGTAAATTTAGATTACTGTTACTTTTTTAATGTAAACTGTAGCTAATAGTACTAGCTGGAAAAGAGAAAAATACATCATTTGTCACAATCTTGTTCTCTTTGTGACAGGTTTATGTCTTAACGTTTTATTGTGTCCAACATTATCATATAATAAAATCTATATTTAACAGATTAAATTAATAATAATCTCCCACACCAAGCTGGGAAAAATGAGAAAATTAAAATGATAAAGATGGTGTTCAAGTAAGAAGTTCTACTAATACCAAGCCTATTTACAGAACTATACAAGTTTTTTAGTTTGCCTCAATAATACATTCCTGGCTATGGGATTACCCTGATGACCTTTCCTCTCTCTCTGTCCCTGATGTCATCTTATCATTTGAGAAAACTTCTCCTCTGCCTGATCAGATAGTGTGGAAGTGGATGGTTACTTGCTTTTATACTATCAGGAAACAATATGAGAATGAAGAGGCCTCTTCATTCCTGATATGAACTACTCTGGCATTCAAACTTTTTCTAAAATCAACAACCTTCCTGCTGTCAATTTGTTCTCTTCCTCTTTTATCTCTTGAAACAACTATGTCTCTTCTCATTTCACTTCTAAATCCTTCTGTAATGACCTCTGCATAAGCAATGTCATCATCGTCTTTACCCTAGTCTTTTAGAATTAGTAAAATTTCAAAAACTTTAAATTTTTGAACAGACAACTGTTATAGTTTCACCCCTCATGAAGAACAAAGCTCAACAGTGTTTGAAACTTGATGTAAGATTAACAGAGAAACTAAATAGAAAGCAAAATAGTTTTTAAAAAATTGTCATTTTATAGAGAATGATCTAATATATGCAGCTGCAATAAAAAAAATCAGTTTACAGTTCATACATTTATGCGAATAGCTGACATAAAAAGAGTTAAATAAAAAAAGAAGCTAAATAACAATGATCATTAACAAATATTATGAATACTAAAGAAAAAAAAAAAACATAATGAAATATAGGAGGAGATTATTCTAATGCTTTAGCCTTAACATAATTTTTTTTAAATTAAAAACTTTCTCTCTTGAAAATTATTTATTTTGAAGTTATTTTCTATATATTCTAAAAACAAGTAAAACAGCAAAGCTGTATTTGGGACAAGACTATGTCTCAAAGACTGACTACTAAGCGGGATCACTTTGACACTCAAGGCGGGTCTCATTCTCATTCTCCAATCTTCTTTGGTATCGCTAGTTTTGAGTGCAATCGTTCAAACTTCGCCTGCCATGGCCACAAGATTGTCCACGAGGCATTTTTGATGAAATTAACCTATCCAATGTCGAAATTTCTCTCCATTGTGTGTTGCCCCAGGTTAAATTTTTGTCGATGCCTAATGAAAATTTTCCATTTTTTGAAAAAATAATCGTGGCTATTATATCATCCAATTTTTTTTTTATTTTGCACAAACTATATATATATATATATATATACATATACATACATACTGTATATATTCAAATTTAAATTATCTTTATTCCTAATAGGCCATAGCTTGTTACATCAGGGAGTTATAATTACAATATAATAGAAATACATTTTAATATAATTCACCTATACACACCGGGTTAATACTAATCCAATCTCCCGAAAAACCTTGAAAAGGGTCCGAAAACGTTTGCGTTTTCGGACCCTCACTAGGTCCTTCTTCAAGCGAAATTTTCTTTTTCGACCGTTCCATCGAATACTATCCTCCCAACGGATAAAAATTCGAATCGTACGAATTCCGACTATCCAATATTGGATAGCACGCGGTTTCCTTAGATTCGGAATTCGGACGATTCAAATTTTTATCCGTTGGGAGGATAGTATTCGATGGAACGGTCGAAAAAGAAAATTTCGCTTGAAGAAGGACCTAGTGAGGGTCCAAAAACGTTTGCGTAACAACTTGGACTGCACCGGTTACAAGGTTTTTCGGGAGATTGGATTAGAAATACATTTTATCAACACAATAGACAGTGGATTTGTGTAACCTTTATACATGTGATAAACGTTTTCTTTATATATCAAAGTTAATTATCCTTTAGTTAAAACAATAATTACAAAATTTTTTTTGCAAAATTGTACAATTTGTATATCGTACCAGTATTTGCTAAATGGAAAAATCGATACATTTGATTTTCCTCTCTAAATTTATTTAGCTGAATCAGCCCCATTTTAATTTTTAATTCTTGACCCTCCCTTGCACTCACAGAACATGTGAAATTTAGTTAATATTTCATTACATCTTAAGCAGTGAGATCTAGAAAATTTATAGATTCTGTTATTATATATATATTAATAACTGTAAAAAAAAAATATTATATTTCGGAAGTTAGTTTTAATATAAAATTATAATGACTCGCGCCATCTATCAGGTCAGTCCAAAAGTTCATGCACATTTTGGCGAAATTTTTAAATGGTGTAAATAAAACACAATTTAACATTTTAATCTATGATATATTTTCCTCCGCTATCTACAATATTTCGCCATCTTTCTGGTAGCTTTTTTATTCCATTGGTGTAAAAAGATTCTGGTTTTGAAGCAAAAAAACTTCTGAGTTCATTTCGTATATCCTGTTCAGAATTGAACTTTTTGCCTTGGCAAAAATTTTGTAAAGCACGAAATAACTGAAAATCACTTGGGGCAATATCCGGGGAGTATGCAGGATGCGGCAAAAGCTCCCAATTCAGTTCATTAATTTTTTGCAGCGTTGTTCGAGCCGTATGTGGTCTAGCGTTATCATGGTGGAACAACACTTTTTTCATATTCACCAATCGCGGGCGTTTTTTAATCAATTCTGAATTTAAACGGCAAAGTTGTTCACTGTATACATCTGCATTAATGGTTTTATTTGGTTCTAACAATTCATAATAAATGACACCATACATATCCCACCACACACTTAGCAGAACCTTTTTGGGATGTAAAGACGCCTTTGGTGTTGGAATTGGCTGCTTATCTTTGTCTGTCCACTGTCTTTTTCTGGTGACGTTATCATAAACAATCCATTTTTCGTCACCTGTTACCAAACGGTCTAAAAATGGCTCTCTTTCAAAGCGCGATAGAAGGGAAATGCAGATGTTTACTCGCTGCTGGCAATTGGCTTCGGACAGCTTGTGCGGTACCCACTTTCCAAGCTTGGATACTTTTCCAATCTCCTTTAAATGGCGAAAGACTGTCCCATGAGATGAATGCATCTTTTCTGCGATCTGATCCACTGTTAAATGTGGCTCTGAATCCACAAGATTTTTAAGAACGTCATTATCAAAATCGCCAGGATGTCCTGAACGGGATTCATCATTAATGTTGCTTTTTCCAAGTTTAAATTTTTCAAACCATTTCTGGGCAGTCCTTACACTAATAGTATGTGCACCATGTACTGTACACTATTAATTTTTATTGATGCAGATCTGGCAGTTTCACCACTCGAAAAGAAAAAACATAACACAGCACGTTTATATGCGTTATCGATATTCATTTTTTTATCGGTACTAGTATGCGTCTGTTCTTTACGAAATTTGGTGACAAACTGACAAATACATCATTCAAGCGATGACAAGTTTCGACAGGTTCGGAATCTTATCGATCTGGTAATGAGTTATCGCGAATCCCATACATGCTACTAATGCGCAGGAACTTTTGGACTGACCTGATACTTTCAAAAATGTTCTGATGCTGAAATGAGATACCTCAGGTCAACCAGTCAAGGTCAGCATGTAGCGACCAGAGATATGTGAGGAATAACACAGGACGAATAAATGGGTTTTTTCAAAGATTCATTTGTCAAAATTCGATATTGCAATGTTTGCATTTCCAACTTTCCAACGAGCAATGCATGCGCAAATCTCGCACTAGTGCCTGTTTGTAGAAAGAGCGTTGCCATTTTGTGTTTTATTTTGATTCAATTCTCAGTCCCCTGAGTACTTATAAGTCTGGTTTTTTTGTGTGTGCATGATTTGGGCACCTAATACTCTGTGCCAAATTGCAACTCCTGACATGTACTCCTTCATACTTCTAAGCTGGTAAGCAAGGCCAGCACCGCAATTTTATAAACAAGACATAGTCTTGTCAATAATGACATCTTTTTGCATCAAAATTGGCAAATAAATTTTTAATTTTTAAAACTAAAAACCAATATATGGTATTTACTTGCATATAGGCTGAGGTATGACTTTAAAAATCAAAATAAAGAAAATTAGATTTATTACTACAATTCTAATTGTATTTTGTTTAATCACAAATAAAATATTATCAAATGCACGTATTACGGCAGACAACCATGTTTCCTTGACACTATCACCTCTTGTCTACTCAAACTCGCTCTCCAAAGCTTCATTACAACTCTCCTCTTTTTCACTCTCATTCCACAAAGTATTGTCCTCTGATCTGTCAAGTGAATTTGAAATGCAGCATTTCCTGAATGACTTTGCTAGCAGCTTGAGAAATGCTCTTCCACACAACTGATACCCATGTAGCAACCTGTGGAGCTTTAGCTCATTTGATGTGGCCAATTTAGGTCACTTCAAAATTTTTGGAGATAAGCTAGTCAATACAGTTTTCTCATAAATTCTTTAAATGGCTCATTGATGCATATGTCCAAGGGCTGTAATTATGATGCCATTCCCCCAGGAATTGTCACGAGAGCGCTCTTTTTTTCCCCTAGAAGATTTTTAATGTCATCTGTGGTGTCCCTTGAATGCATCCGTCACTAAAATTGATGATAGTTTTAACAATGCTCCTGGTCAACATAGCCATACCGTTGCCTTTCTCGTGACATTGAATAACAACGTCTCTTGGAAAAGCTTCATCTTTAGGGATTGTTTTCTGCTTCAGTATAATGTATGGTGGCAACATCTACTGTGCATGCCAGCATGACCATGATTATTTGCTGTCCATTCCCCCCTGACCTAATTAATACTTGCTTTTCTCCTTTTTGATGGACAGTTGTATTGCTTGGCATATCAAAGCCTTTCTCATCTGCATTCCCAATTTGGCTTATTAGGAACTTAGTTTGTTTTCTTAAATTGATGCATGCCCCTGAAACTAGACCAGCTTGGCTTCGTAATTGGTGGGTAATTTTCGAACAATGGAAGTCTGACATCTTATGGAGAATCCTGCTCTTTTCATGAAGTGAGATATCCAACTGTGACTGGCTTTGAATTCTTGCTGAGATCTCTGGCTTTTGCTTGGAGAATTTCCATGGGCATACACCTATTGCACATGTGTTTCACAAAATTTTGTAGTTCTTCCAACTTTGGATATTCATCAGTTTTCAATCCACAAAATGATTTTCTTGTATTTTCACAATTAAACAATGAATCTTGCTGATTATGCCATTTTCATGCACACACTTCTGATACACTAAACTCATGACCAGTTATTGCTCTTTTCTCCATGCAAAAGTACTTTTCTCTTAAAAGAAGCTGTGTACTGTGTTCTCCTTACTTTTTCCATTGTCAAAAACCCACAGTATCTTTCCACTACACAAGCTAATAGTAAAATACCATAATGATGAAGAGTTACCTGTCACTAGACCAATATTTGATGAGTCAGAAATAGCAACTGGTCATTCTTTTCCTCAAAGCTATTTTTGGACAGTCTCTGAAAGTGACATTCACCTTGACCTTGATAGCACCCTGCTATAACAGCAGAATGAACTATACACAGTTCACAAAAATTATTGCAAAAACACAAAGAATCCTTTGTCATATGTATAGGATAACCTATGTTTTTGAAGCAGTGAAAAATAAATAAAAACCTTGTCTTATATGTGAGTAAATATGGTAATATCTGACTCAATTATACTCTTTTTTTCATACATTAACTTTTACTTTATTCTTTTCTTATGATAACATCAGTTCTGTTGCTAAATATAGTAAAACTTTACCTTGTGGCACCCATAAAATTTCCTTGTAAACGTGCATGAGTTTTAATATAAATCAAACTACCTTGGTGGCCACTGGCCACCTCACATAAGTGGTCAAGAATGGTCAAGATAAGTGTCCTAAAATGACACTTACCTTGTTTATGTGGCCAACAGAACAGAAAAATCCTACATTCCTAAATTCAATCTATTGTTTAAAGCACTTTAAACAGAAATGAGCTTTGTTGCTGTATTAATTCATTTAACAGGATTCAGTACAGTACTCTAATTATAGTTCTGTATGTCAATTTTTTCATAATCCCATTTAACTGACCACATTTATGTGGCTAGAAATTGTATATCCTGAAGGTAGCCAAATAAGTGTGGTTAGATTTTACCAACTAGACTATTCTCTTAATACTTATTAATTGATAATTAATCTAAAATATCACCAAAAATTGCATAATATTCTGAAACAATATAGAAATTGGATACAATTTAATTAAAGGAATAAGATAAAAGAAACTATTAAAATTCATTAAATCATACTATGGCTTTTAAATTTTATTTGAATCAAATTTGACTTCATAATTCTTTACAGCAGTAATTTTCTAAATAAATATATTTTCTAGTTATATGCTTCTAGCCTCTAATAAATTAAATTAGATATTTATCTCAAATAACCAATTGGTAGAGATATATGAGACTTATCAAACTATAATGGGGTCAAGTAATCGATTACTTGGCTCCATTACAGTTTGATAAGCCTCATATATCTCTATCAATTGGTTATTTGAGATAACTATTTAATATATTTTCTGTTTGTGATATTAAATGCAATGCACAACAACACTAACTTTATAAGAGTACATTGTTAATATGACAATATGATAACACTATGAAAAGGGTAAACAAGAACCACCTTAATCAATTTTTATTAGAATTGTCTATTCTGATAATGAAAATTTACAAGAAGCACTTTTTGTAAAATATTTTTATTCAGATCAGTTGATTTAAAAAATATTTAATTACAATAATTTCTAAAATTATAATTCAAGAATTGTATGATTCTTTTATCATCACTATTTTTTCTATAAAATAATAAAATATTTGCGCATGTTAATTAAATAAAAACTACATTGATTAAGTTATAGATAATTAAGGAAAAATTATTTATATAAGCCATTTAAAATTAAAAATAAAGTTTCATTTAATAAAATATTAAATGAAACTTTAACCATTGACAAATGCATTTCTATATCACTGACCAATTTTACATTTCCTCTAAATGCAAAATACTTTGTCAAATACAACTCCATTAATAACAACAACAACAACAAATTATATGCTAATACTGGATCCTAATGTATGACGATAAAATGTTTTTCGAGACTAAGTTTGTTTCATCTTATAAAAGTTGCCACTACATTAATGTTTAGCATATAAATAAATAAGTAAATATCCACAATAAACCCGATACTTATAATTAATATTGCCAAACTATAGCCCGTGTTATAAGGCCTTTTTGAGTAGTTATTGTTTAGCACATAATTATTTGTTTGTTGATATAAAATACTTTTAAAAATAAAAAAAATTTAATTATAATTGATTTAGAGTAAAATCTTGTAATGAAAAATTTGCAATATTTCAGGAAAAACAAAAAAAAAAAAAAAATTGGTTTTAAACAAAATGATTGAAATGCTTAATAGTTTAAAAATATCGGCTTTTAAATAATTTTTTAGCGTTAAAGCATATGTATTTTCGAATTTTAAAGGTAAACTTAACATATAGGTCAGAAAATAATTTCATGACTTGAAATTTTTCATTCTAGACAAGGGATTCCAACTTTTTTTGTATAATCATTCCTTTGAAGAAAAATACACACATTATTTTTTTTCATAAATTTTTTATATTTGGAAAGTTCTGGAAATGATAGAGAAAATATTTTCAAAATTTTTTAAATGATTATATTTACTAAATAACAAAAAATTATTAAATTATTATATATGCATGTAAAATATACATCTAATTTGTTCATTGACCTCCTGCTAAACTTTCATCAATCCAATTGGAAGCTCTACTCTAGATCAGTGATTCTTAAACTTTTTTGAGCCATAGCTGTGAGGAGAACAGTTATAACTTGTCCTCCTGTTCCATTGAATAAATATGTTTAATTTTTCCTCTGTGTAATATTTTTTTTATTTCCACTGCACGATCACTTTTTATGTTTAATTTTTCCACGTCATATAATAATAATATCATATTACACCCAAATTTTATTTAATGAAAATATATTGCCTTTGTTCCTAGCCCCTGAGGCTATCCCACAGACCTCCATTTTAAGAAGCTCAGCTCGAAACCATTGTTATATATTGTACCGTGAAATTTTAATAGAATTTGTAAACTTAAAAACTACATAAAGGTGCTTACCTGGAACAATTACATCTTGACTGATTTGCTGGATCAATAAAATCCCACTGACCAACACTTTCATCAGCATTCCCTTCTGACTGACTCACTGAATTATGGCAATGATTAACAGTACAGTCTTGCCAAACCGCTTGTTTAGTTTTATATGAAGTTTTAGAATGTTGTTGAACAGATGTTTGTGGCTGATGACACTGATTAAATGTATCAGATAATACCACTGTTGATGATTGAGAATTAAATCTATGAGATTGATGATTGAGACCAGATGGATCACATGGTGACGTTGGTGGTGTAAGAACACCCATTGTTTTATGTGATGACTGAGGTGGAACAGTTGCAATTCCAGCAGAAAGAGGTACATATGTCTGACTACTGTTTATTCCTGATAATATCCTGTCTTGACTTAAATCATCACTTTCAATAAAAAACACATAGCAAGAAGGATGTCTCATTTTCACACCACCTAAAAAAATGAAAAGTATATCATAATGTAGATTTCAATAGTTACTTTAAATTTAAAAAGCACAATTGAATATTGTAAAAATAAAACAATTAGTTTTGAAAATAGCAGACTTTTCTGTTATTATACCATTAAATAAAACGTTACAAATAATGCATGATATAATTTATTATTCAATTTTTCAACTTGTTTACTAGTGACTGAATTTAAAATAATAAATTAAGTTAATGAAATGAAAAGGATCAATATCTTAATTTAAAACATTTATGTTGTTATAAGTATGTTATTGCTATTTAGTTTAACATTATTAAAAATAATGATTAACATTTTTAATACAAATGTCAAGACTTTTATTTAGTTATGTGGGTAAAGTTTTACAACATAATTAAAATAGAAACAAAATAATAAAGACATAAAACTCCTAAAAACTCGATGTATTTAAAATCTAAATAAATATAAAATTGAAAAGTAACTGCAAATAATAGATGTTAAATCTTGTGGACTCTCCACTATTTGAATAACCTCAGAAATGTGGTCTGGCATATTCATAATAAATGTTTTGAGTATGGGACAGTGGTATAGCATGCTGTGCCTTCTCCACTGCAACATTTAAGTCTTTTACTGAACTGTATTGTTTGCCATTAGCTTTATACAGTTCTTGAGAGCACACCCCAGATATTCTCAATTGGGTTTAGATCTGGAGATCAAAGTGGATGATCCAACAGTTGGACTTGTTCTTGCTAAAGTCAATTTTTTGTAGTGTAAGATGAAATGGACAGGTGCATTGTCTTGCATACAATAAAACTTTCTGCCTGCTAATTTTAGTACATTTGTGAGTAAAGTAGTTTCAATCAGCTGTTGATACTTTTTTGAATTCATTTGTCTGTTTATGAATTTAACAGGTGATTTTCCCTTGCCATAAATGGCACCCCACACCATAATGGAACCACCATTCATCTGTCTAAGATAAAATCCTCTCTTCTTTGTGCAAATCATGAAGTTCAGATCATCTGGACCATCCAGATAAAACTTTTTTTCATCTGAAAACATAACATGTTGTCATTCTGTATCCCAGGACATGTGATCTCATGCATAAGTCAATCTTACAGTTTTATGTTCATTAGTTAAGAGAGGTTTTCTTTTCAATTTTTTTTAAAGTCATCCTGATGATTTTATCATTCTTTGAACAGTATGAGGATGAACTTTTAACTCTAATTGAATCACAATTTTATGCTGATGTCACACTGTTGCTTGCAACCCTTAAAATTTGCCAGTTATCTCTTGCATTAAACTTAGTTGTACATAATAATGTGACTCCTTCCTATTTGGGCAGCTACAGGCTGATAGTTTTACAACTGTGGCCATAAAATATCAATTTCCCCTTATTCTTTCTCTAAGTTTCACACCTTTTCCCATGTTTGACAGAGGACTTTTTGTACATAAATACATGCAATCTCTTTAATCATGTACAAACCCTTACTTATTTACATTTATATGAAAATTTACAGTTATTTTTTCAATTGTATTTAAAGTTTTGTCAACATAAATTACCTGGTTTTCTACTTTTTGGAAGAACTACTTCAATACTATTCTTTCATTATTGTACAATCCTATTAATTTATGAGGGTTGTCCCAAAAGTAATGCACAGCGCACTCTAGCAGGTGTTGTAGGCAACGTAGACAGCTGATCGAAGTGTCAGTGTGTAGATTGAAGTCTTAAGAACACGTTGGTATCATATGGTAGTGGAATTTGTTTAACGGGAAAAATGCCAAAAATTCGAAAAGACAACAAGAACAGTCTGTCGGGTCGGATTTCAGCAAGAGAGCAATGTGCATATATTTGCATCGAAACAGTGCGTAGTAAAAAAGTGCCTGAAATTCATGCCGCGTTAAAAGAAGCATGTGGAAGGTTTACTGTGAATTGTAGCACAGTACAGAAGTGGGACACAAAGTTTTAAGAAGGTCAAACATGCATTGAACATGATCCACGCATGGGGTGGCCGTTTACTGTAACAGCTGACAACACAAATGCTTCAATCATTGCAACATTGCTCGACGAAGACCGGAGAATCACGGTAAGAGAAACTGAGGTGGAGACAGGAATCTCAAAAACGAGCGCGCATTGTATTTTAACACAGATGCTAAGTAAATGAAAGGTGATGGCGCAGTCAATCTATTTTTAGAATTGCAAACGTTTTCACAGCCCCTCCTGGGCTCTTCTTCAGGCTTTGTCGTATAGGCCGTTAATGTTCAAATAAACATTTGATTTGAATTTCTTTTCTGAATATTATCACTGCAACAGCTGGATATTTGTATTGTGCATGCTCCATGCTCTTCCCTTTAAACACTGTTTTCTAGCAAAACCTGCCATGCACTGGATAGGATCATTTCTTCCTTACGATTAACGCACGTACTATGTAATCCCGCCTTAAATATTTCCATGGCTTCTAGCCATTTCAATTGCTGTGGGTTATAGCTGGGTATAATGATTTTTGCCGCATGCAGGTCTGCCATTATCTCCTCTTCCGACGCGTACGTCGCCAGGGCCGTAGTGTATCTACCGCGCTGTATGTCTGACTCGTGCTCCTTTAACCTCACTTTTAACGCACGTTTCGTGGCACCAATATATGTTAGTTGTCTATCGCACCTGTGGTCTTCTAGTGGTACCATATATACTCCCAGAAGCCTTTCGGGGTTTGGTGGGTCTTTGCCGTTGCTTAATATTCTGAAGAGAGTTTGACATCTTCTGTATGCGATGTTAATTCCTTGTTGCTTGGCCACAGTGTTGTAGATGGATTTCAGCACTGGATTGTATGTGATAGATATCCTTTCATTTTCTTCCTGTCTGATATTCAATGGTTGTCCTGTTGGATTATTTGCCTTTTGGGAATTCTCATGTCTTCTAGACAACTTTTTAATGAGAGCTTTGCTGTATCCATGGCTTATAGCAATATTTTGGATATGAAGGAGCTCCGTTTCGAGCACTTTTTTTGGAGAGGAGTGAGTATGAGCCCTTCTCACTAATGCTCAGAAGGGAGCTATTTTGTACTGAAAAGGATCATATGAATTTCTTGGGATATATGTGTGGAACGTGCTAGGCTTTTGGTATACTGATGTGAGTATATTAGTTCCTTCAAAATTTATATCAATATCCAAGAAGTGCACCCTCGATGAGTCGTGTTGCTCCACCTCTAACGTTAGCCCGTATGGATTACTGTTTATGGCTTCGAGGAAAAATTTTGCATTGTGCATTGATAAGGGAGGGGATTATTTTGAAGACCTGTTAATCACTTGTAACTTCTTCAATAAATATTTTTTGAGTTAGAGCCAGCTGTGCATTACTTTTGGGACAACCATCATACTTTTTCAAAGCATACGAACATGATCTACTTACATTGTGCAAACTGCAACATTCTGAATTGTCATATACACAACCCACTGGACTTATAATTTTTAATGAACTGTTTTTCAGTCAACCCTAAAAATGTCTTATTGACCACTTGACCCATGATCTAATGTATGGACCAACCACAAGACAAACCACTAACCAGAAAAAAGGATAAAGATGGCCACAGTTAGTATATTTTTGAGATGATCTGTGTGTATGCATCTTGTAACCTAGCAATACCATATATCAGTGATAAAAAAATCTTTTCTGAGTGAGGTCTGCAAGTGAACTTTGTAAGCTTCTGGCAGGCCTTATGCAATTTTTCTTCTGGAGTTTTAGACTTTAACCCTGCTTTGTACCAACATATTCCATAAGTGCCAGTAGACCAGATACTAAAATAATATATAGCCTACTAATTAAATGCAAATTAATAATGTTTTGTCTTATTGTGTGTAGGTAACCCTGCTTTGTACCAACATATTCCATAAGTGCCAGTAGACCAGGTACTAAAATAATATATAGCGTACTAATTACATGCAAATTAATAATGTTTTGTCTTATTGTGTGTAGGAATGATATAAAAAGGAGACATACTCACTACAAAGAACACAAATTTGAAACTATAACCATTAAACTTTATTCTTGTGCCAATAACTGCAATGCTTTTATTTTGAAAGTATAAATATCCTTGAGCCATGCTGCTAGCTCTTACAAGTAATATACTATAGTTTATTCTCATCTTTTACTGGTCTAGTTTAATCTGACTCTTCTTTGTCATGAAAATCAGGTTAATTGGATTGCATCATGACATGAGGAAAAAAACAAGAAAATAAAATTAAAGTCCTAAAAGCCACATATTAAAACCTCATAAGCCACATGCAGCCTCCAGGTCATGCAAAAAATAATTTAAGAATTTAATATCTTTAGAAAATAAAATTAATGAATTGTTATTCACACTTAATTAATTTACTCTTACATATTTAGAAAACTTTTATTCAAAAAACTTCATTTTGTAATGGTTAGTAACTATATAACTTTATTCATTGACACATGTAAACAACAATTGATTTATAATAACTTAAATTCCAATAGTTGATACCTTCTAGCTAAACTGATTTACACCTAATTATTTACTAACCAATCATAATGCAGCAATTTGTTTAGAAACCAGCAATACCATGCTAAAATGAATCAGCTGACGTCTAATATAACACAGAACCTCTATCACTGTGCACTATGCAACAAATTACATCAGCTGGGTTTCCACAGCAGACATCCTTTGAGAATGCTTTTGATAAAACCTTACCACAAAAGTCTACAGACACATGGATACATTTTCATTACAACTGAACCTTAGACATATGGAGAAAGATGTCTAGACCAATCAAGCAAAATTCCATTTCAAGTAGATGCATAGTATAAACAGCATGAGTCTTTAGTATCAGAATGCACTTCAGATACAACACAGGCTGGTGGAAAGAATGTTATAGGTATTGTACATCAAAATCTGAACTGTAAAAGATATTGTAGCCTCCAGGAAGACTAATTAAACCCTTTGGTTCAAATTATGTAACCTGACGTGAGTCAATCTTTCAGCAGGAAAATGCACCATATCATTGCTCCAAAGCAGGGAGCCTACAACCTTTCTCTGCAAAGAGTCTGGTAGGCTAGTACATAAGCTATAGTAAAAGGTTAAAATTTTTTTTATTTCTGAATAACAACAAATAAATCAATGTAAAATTTGCAACTGCTTTTTCAAAAAAAATACCAACTTGGAAAGTTGGGAAATAAATTTTCTGGTACCCAATATTAAAATCTTGTGATATATATAAAATCAAAATATTGAACTTCATTATCAAAAAGATTTATTAGCAAAGGTATATAGAAGCAAACTTAGAAAATATCCCTGTGAAAATTTCCCAAAAAAGCTTTAAAATTCTCTTCTGGCAGAGATTTATGACAATTTAACAATCACACTTCTTTAAATAGCTTTTTATAAAATCATTTGCAGCAAAGTTTATTAATTCTAGTTGACTTAAAAAATTTATAATTATGCTTTGAAGTAGTTCAATGTTGATAATTAAGCATGTCACTGAAAAGAAGTTATGTGGGCTAGATAAATATACTTTGGAGACCATATTTGGCACTGCATGCTGTAGATGTTGGAGATTCCTGTTTCAAGGTTATGTCAAACTGATTAGAAGAATACGACAGCAAATTTTCACTCTCCTATGGCTACCTAATTTGCCTAACACAAATGTAAGGAGCAGAATGTCACAAACTGTGTGCCAAAGCACCCTAAACCAGCAAGCTCACAGGGGTGCTATAGAGTCAAAGCTATTTTGAGCACTTTTGAGTTCTTGGCCTATTTCTTTAAAAGCATTATACAAATACAAAACAAGTTTGAAAGAAGATGGTAACAAAGACTGTTACTCTTGTTACAGCAGTTTGTTACATCCAGTTAAATTTTGACATATGAACTGAAAACTGTTTTTGAAAATCACCTAACATAGTTCAATGACTGTTAGTGACTGGTGGTATATTTCCACTGACTGGTTTCAAAAGTATTTTGATACCAGTCACTGGAAATACTAATACCTACAACACTGCAAAAACTTATATTTAACATTCAACTTTAACTTATTACATAAAAAAATTACAAAAACTAACCTGCTTTATTTTAACATAATTATTAATTATTATGTGGACATACACTATTAACTGTCCATACAACCATCCTTACAAATTCTTCCACATAATCTACCCAACAGTTCACATAGATGAGTCTTCATGTGACTGTATTAAGAGGATCTATAACAGTGACTCTGATTGATAAGAATTGATAGCCAGGATTCACACACTTTACTTCCCAAATTGTCATAACTTTCATTAACATTGTAGGTATGTATGTAATGTCATAGATATCAGTATTTATAGTAATAGCGGCTGAAGGTCTACTGAAGACCAAAATGCATCCCATAAATAAAATTAGTCTTTTATTGATGTAATCTTGATTTTCTAACACTCCAATACAGTTTGATAAACTTCCTATATCTCAATCAATTGGGAGTTTGAGATAATTAAACAATTCATTGGAGGCAAGAAGCTTACAACTATATGCATTTCTAATGTTTAAAGTCTCCACCATATGCTTTGATATAACCTTCATTCTTGGTCACCACTCTT
The DNA here is from genome assembly GCF_030686945.1 of Centruroides vittatus. NCBI lineage: Eukaryota > Metazoa > Arthropoda > Arachnida > Scorpiones > Buthidae > Centruroides > Centruroides vittatus. The sequence continues at coordinate 345,423 of NW_027122427.1, read as the reverse complement.
CTATAATTGTACAGAGGCTTTCCATAGGAAAGGCAGTCCATTTTCAGCAGAAGGAATTTTTTGAGTCTCAACATTTGTGTCAGATTTAAAACAGACCTTCAGTTTAAACTTTGACCATATGGAATAATATAGCAGGCTCAGGTCAGGTGATGTGGTAGCCATTCTTCCTTCAAAATTAAATCTGAAACACTCTTTTAACCAATCACTTGGTTTTGGTATGGTATACCAGAGCTGAGTCTTTCTGAAAATTGGACTTTCAGAAAGACATTTTAATAATTTATTTTTGTATTACGGGTCCCTTTAATGTAATATTGCATATTGAATACATTTATTTGTATTTTATTATCTCTCCTGCTGTTAACTTAAAACAAATCAGAGAGCTCTACATCAGTTTAATTTTGTAAGGTTTAACATGTTTCGTTCTAATTAGTTATACTTGCCTGATAAAGGCATTTTAAGAAGGTTGAAAATGTTTGATCATTAAAGTTTTGCTACTTTTAGAAAATTTTAGAGTTTCTAATATTTTGCTTTTTATACTGTTAATAAGTGTTGTCAATGTTCTGCTTATAACACATTTTTTTTGTATATTACATTATAGGATAAATAATTGTAATATTAAAAAAATAATAATAAAAGTCATTCAAGTAGAAATTGGAAAATATATAGAATCCAAACTATAAAACTGTTGGCAATAATTTGCAATAGATGAACAGCATTTCCCAACTTATTTAAATTGTAGAACCTTTTTCACTTTGATAAAAAGTTTTGAAACCTAACAATTTTTACTGATCATAAATAAAACAAAAAATGTAATAAAATCAAAAATAATTTACTGAACACAGATTACATTAATAATATTTGCTTTTCCATTATTAAATTAGTTAATAATTTTTGTAAAATGATTTCATCAGCAAATGTAATGACAGCTCAACTAGCAATGGGATATCAAATGCACTTGATTTTTTGAAAATCACTAAATAAATACTAAAGTATTCAAATATTGCTACCCCCAGGCAACAGTTTATCAAACAGGAATTAATACTTCAGCAATCAAATACAAAGAAATGAATACTTAGGAAAGAATCAAATAAGCCTACATGGTATGATTTTAATCATTAGACTAAATGGATTTTCCCTCCCACAAATGTGAGCTGTGCAGAACTGAGCACAAGTCCCCTTTTCCTATAGAATATTAACAGGTTTTAAAACATTAAAAAAAAATTTAATACAAATTTTGAACTTTTAATTAATGCTCAAAAACTACTTTTATTATGAAACCTAGAATTTTTATCAGTGGAATGTTAAGGATCGTAGAACACAAGTTGAGAGCTCCTTGTTTAGAAGATTAGGTCTATTGACAACACTGCACAGCACTACAAAAAGCACTATCTTGTGATAACTATTGGGATTATTAGTGTATTGTGCACCAAACAAAATGTCAGATTTCTTCTTGTAGAAGGTTTCAAATCAAAATTATAAATGTATATTAAGCATACACAGTATGTTATGAATAACGTTTAAAAAAGAAATAAAAGTATATAAATGAGCTAAGAAATTTTAAAATGGAATGCAAAGTAGTACTGAAGATTCTCCTTGACCTGAACAAACACATTATCATAATGCTGAAAGTGATTGTAACCATAATATCAATCTCTGTAGGATTTGGCCAGCGTAACCATATTACAGCAGAAACCCTATCCCGAACTACAATATTCCCAAACATAAAATCCAAGAAGAAGAATAGAAGTTAGAAAAATAAAAACATTTAATGAAGAACAAACTATACATATAATACTACAAAGTATTGTAGTTTCTGCTGCAATATGACTATGCCGGCCAAACTCTACAGAAAATCTTTTGTTTATGTTGCATAATCAATCTCATACAGAATTGACTCATTACTTGAAACTTCTATTGCAATCTAGCACCACTCTCGCACTACAGGACCAGATTGATGCTGGATTATCAAAAATAGAAAAAATCCAAAAATTTGGTATTTTCACAAAATTCAAATTGCATATAACTTACTGAATTTTTTACCAGTGCAAACTACTTTATAATTTCAATTTGTTTACACACATCCTTTAATCAGTCTGACGATGAAGTGCATGGTTATACTATGTTTAGATTCATTGAAAATCCCCACAAAAATACTGATGAGAACATTATTACACAAATCAACATTCACATGATTCATGTACTGTACAGTACATGAGATATTAATTTCCAGACATACACTGTATATGTTTAGCTTCTATGAATCATATGTATAATTCATAAAAGCTAAACATATCCAGAGTATGAGAAATTTGTTTTAGATGCACTGCTTCACACTGATCTGTAAGAAAAAATACATGTTACTGAATACAAAATGTTTATGTTAGCACTAATGTGTCCAAACAAATTCTGATTTGCTAAATACTAACATGCCAGATCATCATCAGAGTGCACCAGATTAGAAGACATTCTGGATTAATGAACTTTTTGCTGTATAATCAATGAAATTGCTATGAAAAAGAATTTGTACTGATTCTGTATACAGAATTACAAAAAGAAAATCAGTGCAATGACTTAATCATTTGAGAACAGGAATGAAAGAATGGTCACAGGCTGTGTGTTCTTTGCTTCTTGTGTATGAGAGAAAACCTTTTCTGCATTGGGTAATTATTGAAGATAAACAACTAAATGCATTAGTTTTCACCAGGAAAGCAAATGCATTAGCACAGAATCATGTTATAACAGTTAGTTCACTTCAGCAAAAGATAGTTAGAAAATTGTTATTAACTGTTTTCTGGAATTTTAAAGAAGTAATAATTAAACATTATCTGATGCAAATAAAAATAATTAACAGTCAAAAACATTATGGCATTCTGAAGAGGGCAATTCAAATGAAAAACTGAGATTTATCTTCGGTGTATGTATCTGTAGAAAGACAATATCCAACTTTACATAATCTAACCTTGCATCATATTCAGAAGTTAAAATTTAAAATGTTATAGCATTTGCCATATTCATCAGATTTTGAACCAATGATTTAAACTTCTTTTGGAATTTCAAAAACACACTATGTAGGTGTCACTGAATCAAATATGAGGTAAAAGAGATAGTGTTAAGATTATCTGTAATAGCCAAGAGGAAAATTTCTTCTCTTGATAAATTCATGTCTTATCAAACCATTAAAGGAAGTCTGTAGAACACAACGGGACTGTATTGAAGATCAATTTCATTTCAATGTGCCTATATTTATAATAAGTTAACTTATAATACTTTTCCAGTTTCCATTTGAATAACTTTTATGTAATGAAAACATTTTCACAATATTCATTTGAATTTTAGATTTACATTCATTGAAAAATAATAAATGATTATTATAACATCAATTTTTTATTTAGAAATTATGTATATACTAATTTCTAATACATAGTTTTGGATTTGAGTATCAAAAACTTACCAACTATAACTTCAACTGCACAAGGCATATCATCATCTTCATTTCCAAGATCTCTACTATTATGGTCCCATGATGGTAAAGGATAAAACTGCTGCCATTCACCCAATAAACGTCTGGTTGTCATATCAGTATCTTTATAACTTTGTCCAGTTAAGGTACCAGCCATACCAAAAGGACTGAGAATTACTAAAATTAAAAAAAAAAAAAAATTTTTAAATAGATTTTAATAATATAAATAAATAATAAATTTCAAATTATATTTCATAATATTGTAGTTTTTATTATTCATGCTAATATTAGTAATTACCCTAGGTGGAAAGAAATAATAAATTTCCAAATTTTTTTTTAGAATAAAAAACTCCAAAATAATTCAATTTAACAATTCTTTTATAGGCTACATATGTATATCATGCAATACAAATGACTGTTTCTATAGGAACATTAATATTTCTTTTATTCATCATTGATTTAATTTCTACATTAATAAGATGTAAAAATTATTCTTTAAATTATACTATGCCTTTCTATGTATAATTGTAAAAATCAATAATTTTACTACACCTTTAATTCCAGAATGTGAACTCTGAGCAGCCAGCAAGTGATGTTTTGTCAGACAATATACTGCTGGATGTTGCCTGACATCCACACTAGCACAAACTGTACTATCTCCATGAACAAAGAAGTTAAAAGCAAATGTAAGCTGCGGACTAAAAGAAATTTAAAAAATTCAGTTAAATAAATATATTTTATGTATTTGTCTATGTTTAAAAATCAATTTTTTACCTTCTTCCAGGTTTATCTAACCCATCATATGGATGAACAAACCATTTACCAAGACGTGTGATGCCTCTTGATAACAAGCATCTACAAAATTTAAAGAGTTAATTAAAATGTAATCATAGCAATAAATATCATCCATTTTCTGTTATTAATACTAATTGAAAATGAAGTTTTATGCAATACATTGTACTAAAACTTGCTTTCTATTTTGTTTAATACTCAATGTTAATATTTGGCTTGTATATATGTTGGTTAATACATGTATTTTGTATATAAAAATAAAGCTATTTTCTTTTTTCATAAATAAAATGTATTAGAGAACTTTTATATTTTCATATTTTCAAAGTGTTATTTTCATCATAACAAAAGTATTTTATTTTTAATTAAATTTATTTAATAAAACTTACTTTCATCAAAGCAATAATATCAGAATAAATAATAAAGCATACTTTAAATTATTTAAAATTATATATACACTATTTAAACAACAAAAAACTTCAAATTGTTTTTCTTTATTACCGAAAGAATTGTTTCTTTATAAAACTAATTTGTTAAATAATCATCTTATACACTCAAACCTGTTTTTGTGCGGTCTTTTTTTGTGCAATTTTTTTATATGTGCAATGTGTTTTGTGCAATTATTTTTGTGCAGTATACCAATTTGTTTGAAATTCATATACCGCACACAAAAAATCACACAAAACAAATCGCACAAAAAAAGACCACACAAAAACAGGTTTGAGTGTAATAAATATATTATTCAATTATTATAAATTGCCAATTTTTTTTTAAAGGAAGATTGTTACATAGACTAGTAAATAACATTAGTGGCATTACAGTATTTGGTTTGATCACATTCAAACAGATAAAAACTATTATACTTCATGTATAAGTATGCTTATAAATTAAACTTTTTGTATTTTTTGTTTATCAAGAACTATAGCAATTCAATAATGATATTTGTTAGGGTAGCATTCCTTGTTCACCATATGATGAAATTCAATAACTACATTGAAATCGGGATTAATTTTTATCAATTTGTTTAGAGTGAAAGTATTTAGTCATAATAATAATAATGTGTTTTACAAAAATATATGATAGTAGTAGTTTACAATATATTCATATTATAATATTTATAACATACCTTATCACATATTTTAATGGAGTGTTGCCAATATGGAAAGAAAGTGAAATAATTTTTTTTTTCATTTTATGCATCTGCATCCTTTTTTATCAAAATATTTTTGCCAATTGATGCTGGAAAGAAATCTAATTGTTTGGAACAGTTTGCTCTCATGTTGGTCATCTGAAGATATGGTATCTACAGATATTACTTGCCAGAACCCACATACCAGGAAGTCAATACTATAATTCTTGCTATTGCTGTTATGGAAGAGTCCTGAGGCTGACACATCAAGCAAAGATCAAGACACCTAATGACCATCACTCTGGTCAATGTTTGCCTGAACAACTGTCTGACATGATGAAACTATTCATGAACAAACTTACAAACTTTAATATTTGGAGTCAGACACTAACTGAATAAGCTAATGTTGACATAAAACACTAAATCCATACTGGAACCCTTCAATCAAACAGAAACCAAAATGGATCTTACCAGCCAAATGAAAGATTACTAATGATGAAGTCAACAAAATGTTATCTCAGAGCATAATATAAGGGTCTACGATGCCTATGCTATGGGCCTTAGATGGAACATATGCCTCAGTTATCTTAACACAGCTTTGTTTTTCTCTATTGTTTTAGCTCTCCTGCAGCATCTATCAATAATCCTCAAACGTTTCTATTGGATAAATTTGCATTTGAACCCAACATAATGACTCAAAACCCAAAGCCTCAAAATTTACACTATAATATCAATGGAAAAAGGATTCCGCCTAACCCTGATAAACTATCAATACAAATGGCCCTCAAGTTTCCCACACCAACAACCTTCAGCAAGTTCAAAGATTCCTTAAGTTTCTGTTTTTAATTACAAATTATTATTGAGTAAATAACTACTCACCACACCAAATTAATGATAATACGCGCTCAGAACCAAATTACGGTGTGATACAAAAAACATTGAAAAAATGAACGTTTTTGAACCCCTTCTGGGCTCTGCATCAGGTTCTTAACCGTTCCTTGATGGTTATTCGATTATGGAATGATGTTTAAATAAGAGTTCAATTATAAGTTCGGAAAAAAAAAGATTACAAAAACCACATCATGCATGACAGGCAGGCCAACTTGCTGTGCATGTGTAATGTGGTTTTTGTAATTTTTTTTTTCCATAATTGAATAACCATCTGGGAAAGGTTAAGAACCTGATGCAGAGCCCAAAAGGGGTTCAAAAACGTTCGTTTTTTTCAATGTTTTTGTATCAAACCATAATTTGGTTCTGAGTGTATCATTAAATTATTATTGCTTCATTGACCAATTTGCCATGATCACCAAGTCACTTTTCTTACTCTGGTGGAATCCTAATTAGCTAGAGATTTCCAATCAATTGCAAGCTGTACTTGCTTCAGAACCTGAACTGCAGCACTTTGATCCTGATGCATCAATCAAGTTACATACAGATGCCAGCAGTTATGAACTTCCTGTCAGTCTCATCTGAACCCAAGCTGACTATCCCATTGTTATCTCCCATGCAAGCCACATCATAACAAAAGCAGAATCAGATTATTGACAATAAAAAAAATACCTCACCATTATCTGCTATATTTATATGAACATTTTAGTTAACTGACCAAAGATGCTGCTGGCTCTGCACATTATCAAGTGTTTGACAAAATTCTTTATCAACAAAGCTATAATCCAACAAGCCCACCTTGAAACTGCATTATTTCACAGTCTCTCTGCTGCTCTGTTTTGGAAGTGGACCATGACAATTCAATGACAAAATACATTGGTTTCATCTGCACCTATGAACACATCATACACAACCACTATTATTGTTATATTGTCTAATATGGCAATTTATTCATTGAGATGAATAAACTGCCATATTAGACAATATAACAACGACTACCAAGAATGTTATGGCCAAAGCCTCGCCTATAAACACCAACCAGGCAACTTGTCCATATTCCTCTGCTGAGAGAACCTTTTTACATCATCAGCATTGATTACTTGGGATATTTTCCTACATTGTTATCAGGCAATAAATAGATTATTGTTGCTGTTGATCACCTGAGCCACTATATGTCGTCACCAAAGCTAAAACCAACATATACAGCTGTTGAGTTTAAATGCATTTATCCTTACATCTCACTAACCTTATATAGTTTTGCAGATAAAAATTTAGAACATATCACAAACATTTTCGACCCACTTTTTAGGGTCTTCCTCAGGTGTTCTATAAATATTTCCTGGTTTTATTCTAATTTTTAAAATTTCCAGTATCCAATGTTTTCTATCTTCAAAATTTTCAAATTTCTTAAGATTTAAATATTCGAAAGATGTGCGCTTGCACTAGTTGTTACAGCGTTTCGTCATAAATCACCTGCCATGCTCTCGATAGTTGTTTCTCCTTAAAATTAATTGACAGGCCTTTGCAGTCCACTTTAAAAATTTCCAATGCCTCCAGACATTGCAGCTGATTATATTGGATTTGTGTGACCATTTCCACTTTCTGTAGATCTGGTATGATGTCGTTTTCATTAGCGTATATTGCTAAAGCAGTACAGTTTTTCTGTTTTTCGATGTCCATTTTATGTTCACGGAGGTGTTGTCTTAGTGATTGTTTTGTAGATCTGATATATATGAGATCTTTATCAAAACTGTTATCTTTAAGCAGAATTTTGTATACCCCTGGCATTCTTTCGACTTCCAACGATCATACAAAGTTATCAGGTTAATAGAGTGGATGTCATGATGCCATATAGTGTATACTTGGACCACAACATGTGCACCTAAGTTGTGAGTTTCTTTAAAGAAGTGTAGACCAACACTTGTAATCACTGGATGTTCCTAAGGTTAGCAGCAGAAGGATGTCATGACTATAGAGACTACAGCAGGTCAGTCATAGAAAAGGAAAAACAGAAAGTATCTAATTCTCTCTTGCTTGGAGTTGTTATACAGGCAAAGATGACAAAGGGAAATGAACCTATTGGAGATGGTTAACATTGACATATATGACCAGCATGTCAGCCAGTGTCTGAATCATTCCATAAGACTATTAGTTTTGAGTGATAGCAGTCATCATCCAATGTATGATGCTGAAGATAGAGATCATCAAGAAAGGCTCTTGTATTTTGGCCATGTAGTGCAAGCTCATTCATTAGAAACATCCATAATTCATGGAATCGTCAATAGCAAAAGAACATGTTGGTTAAATACCATCATAGCCCATATCAACATGAACATAAACAGCAACACGATCTGCCTAGGAATGCTTTCCAGGAGGTTTTTAAAGATAACTGGCCACTATTTAAACATTAAAGATGTGAAGAAAACTCCATGTGGCCAGCCTGTGCTGGTGAGGTGTGAACCCAGAATCAAACTACCAGTGTTCAGTGAACAAAAACTGGTTCTGTTAAGTGATTCCATTGGGTGGCCTGCCTAGCAATCCCCCTAAACAGATCACCCAAGCATTGCTGCAACTAACAAAGCAATTTATAATAAAGCTTAAATGAACATCAACAGACTCAAAAAAGTCAGTGCTTAACAATGTAGAGAGTTAGGATCTAGAAAATGTCCTAGAGTCCACACCAACTGCATGAGCATTTACCACTATCATTAGTTAATGTTAATGAATTAGAAATAATGTTTAATCATGAACAATAAACTAAAATAAAAATTTTTTCTACCATAAAAATTATTGTTGCATATGTTACACATTTCATTGGCCTGGGTTTCATATTACCCGAACATACAACTGAAAATGATGCAACCTCTGGTTGTTTTTGCTTTCAATTCAGCAGAAACTTGACTAAAAACACAGTTTAAAATATTTTAAAAATAATGAAATGTTTTAAGATAATGTCAATAAACTAAGTTGTTTCATAGACCTCCTTCTCAAAAGGTAGCAAAAATTAATGCTGAACAGGTTACTTAACACTGATAGACTGATATGAACAGCAAAGCAATTAAAGCTTTCTCTATTTTGAAATAATTAACTTTAGCAAGAAACATTAAGTAGGGCTTAGAAAATCTTGTTTTGTATTCAGATATTATGAAACTTAGCCGAAACAGAAATATTTCAGTTCTCATTATCCATTTCAGTTTTCATGTAACATGGAGCCCAAGCATTATTCAATAAATAAAAAGTTTACATGAATAGTATTAAGTATTTTCAACTTCAGAGTAATATTTTTAAAACAAAATATATTATATTATAATAAACATAATTTAAAAAGTATTTTAATTAAATTGATTTCATAATTATTTACTTATTTCACAAGATGTAAAATATATAAATTCAATAATTAAAAATAATGGGATCGGTATACTTAATAAAATACTAAAAATAAAATTATTTTCTGTTTTAAAACAAGTAAAAAACTGAAAATAATTTTATTTTCAGTATTTTATGTAAAATATAGTTTTATTTTAAAAAGTATCAATTTTTTAAACCAAAACTAAATTCATTACAATTTTGTTTTGACATAAATTTTTAAAATTTATAACTTACTGACTTATGATTAGCAAATAAATATTCATTAAAATAAAAAATTTTCAAAATAGACTCTGTATAATATTTTCCTTTATTTCAGATATCTTATTTTTCTCAATGTTTAATCCGCTGAAATATAATATCGTATAAAATAACTAAAAATATTATGATAAAATTTTATACCTCTCAATTAAATTATGTAAAGCTTTGAAAAGTAATGATCTGCATTCGTACGAAAGTCCACTTTCCCAAGAACCTTGTTCACTATCTGCTGAAAAAAGTAATATACAATATAAGTAAATTAGCATAAAATACCATTTAAACAATATATGTATTATCAGCAATTACTGGTTTCACAATTACCGTATATCTCCGCAGATAAGACCACCTTCAGATAAGACAAGGTATAAATTTTCATCAAAGTTTTATAGTTTTAGCATATATCTGTCCTAAAAGACGACCCCCAAAAATATCAATGGCCTATGAATTTAGTTTAGATCAGCGATCATCATCTGAATAATAATACTGCATAGCATATACGAAATTATGTCCCATTTGTAAGTTTTTGAATGAACAAATTTTATTTTCTTGCATCTGGCAGAACTGTCTTGCAATTGTTGCGAACATTCACACTGATTCGTCATTCGAGTAATGACCTTGACTATTCACAAAAATGTCGTATGGGCTATTCTATTTTGTGCACATATCATACTCTCTACTAGTAAATAATTATAGTTTGTCCATTTTTTTATAATGATTTTAATTTATATAAATTTCAATCTAAGTTTTTTTGTATCTGTTCCATAAGACGACCCCAGATTTTGGAGGCCTTTTTTTATAATTCAACTCTCGTCTTATCTGCCGAGATATACTGTATATATTTTTATTTTTAATGCATTACATAAATATTAACATTTGTTTAAAAAACAAATAAGAAATTTTTAGTATAAAATGCATTCAAAAAAGTGATCTGTAAAATAAAAAATATCAAATGATACAAATTTTTATAATTTATGCACGATCTCTGTCAAGCAAATTCATAAAACTTCTCACATGTATGCAAATACTAATTGTTCTTTTCATAAAAAAATTAAAATAGTAAAACAACTTTTTCAAAAATTTATCATGGAAGATTTAGAAGAACAGAATATGCATCAACTTTTTTTCATTAAATTCGAAAAAGAAATAAGAAAATGGTAGAAATGATAGGGAGAAAGCTCTAACAAAATCAAGACATCATGAATGTCATAAACAATTCAAAACCAGACAAATTGTTATAATCAAAAATCAACTATCCATCATTAATGCAATAGACCTTGGACAGGAAAACAGAAGTATCACAGGACAAACCTATTTTAATTTTAGAAAATAACTCTAACTTATCCCTCAGATTTCTAGAGCAATTACACAGGAAATATGCTTTCAGAAATAAATTAATATAATGCTTATATTTTGAAGAAAGAGAAAAAATTACTCTTAGTTAATAACCAAACCTCTATTCTTTCTGATCATATAAATCTAAAATTTTTTAAATTAATTTTTTCAGTTAACTTTTAATTTTATTTAAAAATGCCTACACTTAATCTAATTTCAACAATATAAAACTTTTTTGTCTATTTTACTCATACATATTGTGTGCATGTGTCAAATAAGAATTTATTAAAACAATCATATAAAAATTAAACTAAACTTTTAAAAATATTTTCAATAAAAATCAATGTGCTTTATTTTTTCCAATTTATCGTATCAAACAAAATCAAATTTCTCATTCTTTCACAATAATTTTTAAATAAAAATATTTTCTTTCCTTCATAAATTATTAAGATTACTATTTAAAAAAATTAAAAATACACTTTATTGTTAATTAAAAGCATATTCAAATCCTATTTTTAAGTATAAATAATAATTCAAACAATTATATAACTTTAGCTATAATGTTACTAAATGTTTTGTATTTTAAACTACTAAATTCAGCATCATGATTAAAGTACAAATGACTAATGTTACTGGGAATAGTAATAAATTTATAATTACTAACTTCATTATAATTGTGCAAACGTTTTTGCCAAGAACTGTGATGAAACATTCTAAATTGTTAACAAAAAGTTTAGTAATATTGGTAATACCAATAAATCTATTTTCATAATATCAGATTGTGTTTCAATAATAGACTGCATATTAATTCTGAAACATTTTGTAAACTGAAGTTTGTAATTTAACAATTAAATAAATGATTAATCTTCTGACTGTAATATATAGAATTTACATATAGAAAAATTTGCTCTATAAACTAATCTTACATTTACTTCTCATAATAGCAGCTATGTTTATCAATTACTTATTGAATAACTTATTAAGAAATCATTCAGTAACTTATATTAATAAAGTATTCAATAAATTATTAAATAATTTTTAAAAAATTTTAGAGAAGCACAGAAAATATTTGAATAAAACATTCATATTCTTTGATATTTTAGGACAGTTGTCCCTTGATAATCCGACAGGTATGGGACCAAAAAGGTGTCGGATTACCAAAAGTGATTACATATTTGGCATTGTTTTGCTAGCAGTAGCCTATAATATTCCTACATGTTATGAGTAAAATGCTGCCTAGGTGAATATGGAAATGAAACACCCATTTCGGTTAACTAAAACATGTTTATTAAAAGAAATATGGAAGCCAATAAATGTACAGTACACAGTATGTATAGGCATAAATAATACAGTACGTACAATAATTTATAAACATTATAACTAAATGCTACAACGTAGGTAGATTAATTATGTACATATGTACATACTGTGCTCACACTTTGAAGACAGAGACTATGGTGACCTTGACAGGAGGTGCGTCGGACTATCAAGGAACAACTGTATTTATAAAAAGGTAAGCTTTTTTAAGTCTTGCATTTGTTAAATACTGGAGATACTTTTGGACTTATTAAATATTTTTATATATAAGAGACTTCTTGAAAAAGAAAAATATTTTATTTTAAGAATTTAAAATTAGTACTTGTTACACAGAATTAAATGAGTTCTTATATATGATTATTCTTGAGTATGATTACAGTGTATTTGTAAATGATATATATGTCTATCAATGGAGTGAATTCCAAATCTGACAATTGATAGTTTATCCAACTATTTTGTAGGAAGAACTTTAGAATATATCATTCTAAAACATTGTTCTCTATATTGTATTCTGACAACAATTACTATAATAATTAAAAATGTTTCTTTAGTTAACAAATTGTTGGATATATATTATACTATTTTTGTAATAGTATTACTTAGTTGCATAAATTAAAATTATTACAGCACTGATGCATGTAAAATATTAAGTAGAACAAATGAAGACCCTAAATCTCTTCTTATGTAGATATGCAAAGTACTATTTGTGCACCTGAAAAGAATTTAATCATGTCAAATTTCTAAAAATAGGATGTGTAAGATTCAAAACAGAATAGTTTTTGTACTAGGCTTACAATATTTTTCATTTTAAATGAAAATTAATAAATAATGATATCTAAGTTTATATCTAAAGGAAAAATTGAAAATATGCTAAATCTAAGCATACAATTTATGACAGTTATTTAATAATTATATATATTCTTTATTTTACATATTGAACTGTTGACATTTTATAAATTAAATTGACAGTGTGATTTTTTTGCTTATTGCTAATTCTATCTTGCTGTCTCTACAGTTTGTCTATGCATGGAAAACACCTGACGACATATGTATCAAATGATCGTCAAACATTTTTGTTACTATTTTAGACCAGTGATTCTCAACCACTGTGCCGCGAGATTTTTGAAGTGTGACACCACTGCGAATATCCATACATAAGCTATGTCAGACAAGTAATTTAATCGATTTTACCTTCCTAGGGTGCATTTGGAAATTGTAACCGGTGTTGCCAGTAACTGCCGGTAGTTACCAAGGCATTTAGAAAATGTGACCTAAATAATCAACTGTTTAAAATCACTGTTATGACGTTACTGATTGTCCTGCTGTACTTACCGAAGTAACCGTGTGTGCCGCCAAATTTTTAAGTTATTAAAAGTGTACCATGATGAAAAAATGGTTGAGAATCACTGTTTTAGAGATTACAGCTTAAATTAAATTGCTCAAAACTGTGACTGTAGCAGCTATTCTTTTTTCTAGCTTGATAAATTGCATATAACTATTCTTTTGAATCTGTTCTTTATAAATACAGTGGGTTATCAGTTAACAAACAGTTCAGACTGCAAACAAATCGGACAACAAACACGTTCGGATAATAAACACCTCACAGAACAAATACAGGAAGTGATGCTGCGTTTAAGATTTGTAAAACTATATTTTAATGGCATATATACATGGTTTATGGAATGAGACTGTTACAGTTGTATACATAACCTTTTCAGCACTAGTTAATTTCTGTTCTCTGAGTTTTTGTAAGTTCTTTTCTGAACTTTTTATTTAAAAAAAAAAAAAAAACTGATAATATTATGGAACCTAAAAAGAGTGGAGCATAAGAACTGTGTTTACTATAGAAAGTAAGCAAGATAATAGCCAAGGTAGAGAGTGGACAGAAGATGTCCGATATTGTAGGCAGATGACTTCAATAGATTGACAGTAGATACAGCCTTAACTAAGAAAGATATAATCAAAAACTCAAGCAGAAAAAGGAGTAACAAAAATCACATCTGAGAAACAAAGATGTGCCATCCATGAAAAAATGGAGAGATTGCTTTTAGTTTGTTATTACGTGTAGATAAACATAGTAAGAAAGTATATAATTTTTTGTTTATTTTTTGGAGTCTTCACCACGAATTAATCAAATTCCCACAAAAATCTATGTTAAATCAATAATCGGTTAATGAACAATTCAGATAATATTTTTTCCAATTAGTAAACAGTAATACTTTATTAATGTTTTATCTAATTTCATTTAATAATATAAATTGGCACACAACACAATTTCATCATTTGAGGAGGTTATTCACTACTTCAAAAACTTGTTGGCTAAAGCAATTTAAAGTTTTCATTTGGTATGCTGATGAACAAGGATAACCCAACTCTAATTTAGGTAATAAAATAATATTTAAATTTATATAAACGAAAAAAAAATACATTTATTATTCATTTATTTTTTAAACTCATTCCATTCTGCAGACACAAAAAGTCTAAGCACATATTTATGACACAGTTATTTAATACATCTGAATAATTAAATTCAGAGAAATCAAATAGTAAAATGTAAACATTAGCATAATAAAAAAAACCTACATTAAATTAAATTCAATCAATACCAACTTATTTCAAATCCAGAAGTCAAAATTACTTTTCATAAATGACACAACTCATTATTTAATTCAACAAATAAATTCATTCATACTCATATATTAAGCTAATAATTTGATGAAATTTAAGACATGTTTTTTAATAGGAAAAAATTTATTATAATTAGCTAGTAAATTTGTATTTTTTGTTAATTTATGACTGAATAAACTGATAGTGGAGTAGTAAATTGTAACCTGATTAATCAATTATTACTTTACCATTAATTCTAAAATAAAATACACAACTTATCTTCCAGCAATTCATTTAAGAAGTAATGTTTTCAATCACATTAACCATTAGTATAGTATATTTAAAAACCAGTAGAGAATTCAAATAAACCAATTAAAAATAATGTAAATTTCTGATTCTATAAGCAAAAATTTTTAAATTAATTAAAATTTGCTATTAGTGTAATGAATTTACAAAATGCTAGATTATAAAACTTAGTGCTTATATTACATAATATTGGTATCAGCATTTTGAATTAAATTAAACTATATACATTGTAATTTCATAAATATAATCCATGGATTATCTGTATTTAAAATACAATTTGAAAGGATGCAATGTATGAAAAGGTTTTATTTCTAGCAATTTTGTACAAGTTACGATTAATAAATTATATATACACAAAAAACAGTATTTAGTATATGTTTTTCCTTTATGGTAGCTATGCTATCAGCAACAAAAAATAATGATTTTTAACAATAAAAAAAACTATTTTAATATCAAACAGTTTCTTTACAAATGCATTATATATATTATAAAAGATTTCTTCATACTTAACTGTAATCAGATATACATATAAAAAGAAAATCGTTATAAATACCATACAAAATGTTATATTACAGCATAACTAAAATAAGGAAAATAAAAGTAATGATACATAAGAATATAAAAAATCTTAGCTATTTGCTTTGAAGATCAAAATTTGGGAAAGAACAATTTTCAGAACATGTTAAGCATATGTATAAAGAGAGATTTAAATAAAATTGAAAATTCCTTGTGCTAATTATAGGCTGTTTAACAATTTTAAATACCACAACAATTTGCACTCTATTTAATGTGAAGATATAAATAGAAATAAGCATAAGATAGAACAAATGTTTAAAGTAGTAAAATTTTCAAACATTTCTGTTACTATTTTTTGATAGAGATGAAACACATTTTTCTTTTTTCAAAATGAATGATTTCTCAAACATTTATTGATTGCAAAAAGATATTACTTCTAAAAATTGCCTGATTCTATTAGTTGATAAAAAAACAAAGCTCAAATGATAACAAAATATGGTAAGTTTATTTGTAATATATCATATAAACTGAAAATCATAAGTTATCTAATTTTAAAGAGTAATTTTTATGCAAATTTCATTCAGGTATTATACAATAATATAAAATAAATTACTCAAAAATAAACTTTTATTCTCAGGTAACATTTCTGATAAATCCAACTCATCTTAAAATTTTGGTAAAAGTAATAAAAATTGAATTTATATTTCTTTCACCTTGTCTCAAAGTTACTGAAAAAGTCATAGAATAATTTGTCTTGTATTAATTCAATGAATCCAACCCAGGGTACTTGCTGGTTGATAAGAATGAAAGAAAAAAACCAAGGTCATTCTGCACTTTTTATTCAAACACTCAACTCCTTTTCAAATACACAAATTGAACTGAATGTGAATACAGAAAATAAAGCATTCACATTTCTAATATACCATCATTATGTAATATATATCTAAAAATGATGAACCAGAGTGATTATTACATTCAAAACATTTTATAATATATAAAGCAATAACTAAAAAAAAAAAAAAATAATAATGCATCCATCTTTAAATGTACCGTATATCTCGGCAGATAAGACCACCTTCAGATAAGACGAGGTATAAATTTTCGTCGAAGTTTTATAGTTTTGGCTTATATCTGTCCTATAAGACGACCCCCAAACTATCAATGGCCTATGAATTTAGTTTAGATCAGTAATCATCATCTGAATAATAATACTGTACAGTGTATACGGAAGTATGTCATTTGTAATTTTTAAAATGAACAAATTTTATTTTCTTGCATCTGGCAACACTGCCTTGCGATTGTTTCAAGCATTCGCACTGATTCGTCATTTGGGTAATGACCTTGACTATTCACAAAAATGTTGTATGGGCTATTCTATTTTGTGCATATACCCCACTCTCTACTAGTAAATAACTATAGTTTGTCTGTTTTTTTTATAATGGTTTTAACTTATATAAATTTCAATCTAAGTTTTTTTGTATCTGTCCTATAAGATGACCCCAGATTTTGGGGGTCTTTTTTTATGATTCAACTATCGTCTTATCTGCAGAGATATACAGTATCTAGAAAGCATTTAAAAATATTGAAGGATCAAAAAAAAAAGAAGTATCATGTAACTACTTTATATATATAAATCATGGCCTTAATGTTCTATATCTTCAATATAAATCCTAAATTAATATGCAATTTTATTGTGATTATTGCCAGTAGTTAACTTGCAGTTCAAGTTTTATGACTTCAATGCAAATATAGAAGAGTTTTTAACAATAATTTCAAAGTTAAATGTTTGAACAGATGAAAAAATGATTGCAAGTGATACTAATGAAAATACCCACCAGAAAAATCAAACATACGAAATGTTTAAATGATATTTTATAGAGAAAATGAAACTATAAACATGCAAAATAATTGTAATTTAAAAAAAACAAGAAAGACAGAAAATGCAAACTTTAATGAAATAAGCTACTGTAGATTCAATTTATTCTTTAATAAAAGACAGCAACAGATTCTAGGAAGAAATCAATAAAGTGACTTCATTTGTTTATATGCACTTGTATGTAACTTTACTTTTATAAAATTTATAATTAAATTTCATTTAATTGAAAAACATGATTTTAAGTATTAATATATAAGCAATGCCATTGTTAAATGTCAAAGTATTTAAAATAAATAAATACATTTATCAGAACATAAAATATATTGGTATAAATGGTAGACACGACAAATATACAAAGTGCAATAACCCCAATACTTATTATTTTGTTATTAAAAGTGATTTTTGAGAAATATAATCCTGATAAATTCAATATAAATATCAAAAATTACAAAAAAAAAAAAAAAAAAAAATTAATAAAAAAAATAAAGAAAATAATAACAAAAAAAAAAAAAAAAAAAAAATAAATAAAAAAAAAAAAAAATAATTAAAAAAAAAAAAAAAAAAAAAAAAAAAAAAACAACGTTCAAAACGAAAACATCTAATTTTAAAAAAATTAAAAAAAAAAAAAAAAAAAAAAAAAAAACACACGAAAACAGAGAAAAAAAAAAAATAAAAAAGAAAAAAAAAGAAAAAAAAAAGAAAAAAAAAAAAAGAAAAAAAAAAAAAAAAAAAAAAAAAAGAGCAGCGAGAAAAAAAAAAAAAAAGAAAAAAAAATTAAAAAAACAAAAAAAAAAAAAAAAAAAATATAAAAAAAAAAAAAAAAAAAAAAAAAAAAATGAAAAAAAAAAAAAAAAAAAAAAAAAATAAAAAAAAGAAAAAAGAACACAAATAAAGAACTAAAGAAACAACAAAAAGAAAAGAAAAAACAAAACAAAACGAACACGAGAAAATTAAAACAGACCTGCTACTAACCGCTAAATGATTAAATCGAAAGTAACGAACAAAATAAATTATTGCATTTAAGAAAGTTTAAGCTTCAAAGAATAATACATACATATAAAGAAAAAAAAAAAAAAAAAAAAAAAAAAAAAATTTAAAAAATAAAAATAAAAAACAATAAAAAAAAAAAAAAAAAAAAAAAAAAAAAAAAAAAATATACAAAACAAAACAAAAAAAAAAAAAAAAAAAAAAAAAAAACAAAAATAACAATATAATACACAACATAACACTAATGATACAAAAATTATAACAATACAACACAAACCAACAAAACTTTCGCAACAACATCACAACACCATCCACCGACCATAAACCTCTTTTTAAACAACACCGAAACACAAACAACTAACACACGTTATAATGATAACCACTATACACACACTAAAAGAACACACATACGCATATCAATTAAATTTCATTTAATTGAAAAACATGATTTTAAGTATTAATATATAAGCAATGCCATTGTTAAATGTCAAAGTATTTAAAATAAATAAATACATTTATCAGAACATAAAATATATTGGTATAAATGGTAGACACGACAAATATACAAAGTGCAATAACCCCAATACTTATTATTTTGTTATTAAAAGTGATTTTTGAGAAATATAATCCTGATAAATAATAAAAACATATATTAGCAGCTGAGCATTAATAACAACTGCAATATATTTTAAAAGAAGTAATAAAGTTATAAATAAAATAGTTCTAAATTAAGTCATCAGTTGGAAACCCTAGGTGAACCATAAAATCAACACCCTTCATTCAAGTGGAATAAATTTGGCATTTACCATACCTAATCTGACATTCTAAATAACTGTTTGGTTCACTTGTAAGGACAGGTCATTCCTGAAAATAATTTTCTACCACTACATAAATTAAAATAAAAAAAAATATATACTACTATTCTTTCCTCTTTTTTGAATATCTTGGCAATCAAATAATCACAAATATCATGTAACTTGTTTTATAAATATTACACAATATTTCTGCAAAGTTTATATTTAATTTGAAACATAAATTTTTATTTCTGTGTTTTAAAGTTAAAAATATATACCGGTATATATATATATTTTATCCACAATTTTGATTTTGTATTCAACATATTTTTAATGTAACATCAAAAATTGATGTAATTTTCGATTCGTAATAAATTACAAAAGAACAAAGTGATTTGAAAAAATATACATTTCTAAAGCATATTTATACTTTAACCATTTTAAATATACAAGTATATGATACAACAATTATTATTTGATTTAATTTAATGATGTCTCATTTCGAAAAATAAAAATAATTATAATAATAAATTTCTATTTCATGATTGACAACTGTTAGAAACAATTTTTTTTTTTGTTTTATAAATGTCTAAAATAGAGATTTTTTCCTTTTTGAAATGTTAAATTTTCATAATCCATGATTTAATACGACGTAAAAAATTAGAAAACTAATCATCTATATAAATTTTCAATACTATTTAAATTTTAAATTTATATAAAATAAATTCTATTATGATTATTTAACTGTTGAAAAACTTCAGTTTAAAATACAAGTTCACGACTAGTTCCACAAGATTAATCAACCAACTGATTTATTCAACTAGGTTTTGCAATCATTGGCAATTTGTTAAAATAAGTAAAGTCTGAAATCTATCCATATAATAATCCACCCATTAAGATTTATATATTTCAAAACTTGTCTAAGCATTTAAAATGTCATTGATACAGTAAAAAAAAAAAAAAATCAATCATCAATTTACTTTCTAAGCACAATTTTTTCTAGATAACTGAATATTAAATTAATATTCTGGCATAAATCAGCAAGCATAGTAATATGAAAAAAATATTTTAACGTTATTTTGCTGTTAGATTAATCTTACGTAGAAATGCTCAGAAGCAATGCAACTTTATAAAATACTTTTACGCCTATTAAAATAAAATACTAATAAAACAGACTTTAATGTAAAATAATTTTAGTTTTGTAAACATAGTACGCAATTTTTATTGACTAATCTACAAATGATACCTTACAGAATGCATAATCATAGAAGTTGAAAGAACAAAAATCTTAATTCGTTCAAATTTTTAATTTATTAAATTAATCATGCTTAACTTTTAACTGTTTATTTTAACATCTCTTTCTTGTATACTTCATAAATTCTACCATATAAAATAATAAGCATTTTCGATATTAAAATAACGAACAAAATAAAAAAACACTCGACCAAAGAGGAAAAAATTTATTTGTTCTTTTTTTCCATAACCAATTATTTTGATATTTATAACAGATTTACTTGTTAAATTTACGAAAAAAAAACCGATCGTTCGTTCGAATTTCGTTTCTTTTTGTTTCCAAATTAATTTTTATTCGAACGAAAGCAGTCAGGAATTAGATTAATTACAATAATTAGGTTAGATGTCCTAGATAGCTTAGCAATCCTTTTTCTCTTTCCAATCGGGATATTTGCTAATCGCATGCGTTCTACAGAACACGTAACGGCTTACAAAACAAACATAAAAAAATTAATCTAGAAAATCGAAAATTTAACTTCGAATTTAAATACATTTTAATCTTTCCACGTCGTCAATACCAATTATAATACAAGAAGGGGGGGGGAAACGAGAGTAATAGATCGCAGAGATGCCGTCCCTTCCAATTCCTACATAAATTTAATTTTTATTTACTTAATTAATAAAGGAAAAAGAAAGAAGTAAACAAATAGAAAAAATTCTCTATGCAACGAAACGTAGAAACCCTTAAACGTTTAACTTCGGAGAAAAATATTTTAACTGACATCGGGTAGATCCGTACGAGATCAATCACTGTACTAAACAGCTCTCCCCGCCCCTTTTTGGAGATGGTACAGTCCCGAAAGCTTTGTGCCGGACACCGAATGCTGGCCGAACCCAAACCGAATTTGCAAAATACGTTTGTCTAAAATGATTCGATACACAATACACCGCATCAAAAATCTCAGAAAAACAAAGAGATTATTTCCACCCCCCTTCCCGACGATAATCCCGTTATCGAGTGAACTCGATTGGATAATTAGTAACAACAGAAACGAGGAGGGGAAAAAAAAGGAAAGGAAACAAAAGCAGACAGACAACCAGACCGTATGACATCTTCGATCATCGAATAGGGTAAACACATCTTATAACACACGTCATTTCGAACGAGATCGTGAAATTTAAATCGCTAATTTTTAATAGATCGATACGTGTATTTATATATACATACACACACACACACACACACGAGAGGAGATGATTAATTAAGGAAAGTAGAAAAGAAACTAGATTGA
This sequence comes from Centruroides vittatus, assembly GCF_030686945.1. Classification (NCBI taxonomy): domain Eukaryota; kingdom Metazoa; phylum Arthropoda; class Arachnida; order Scorpiones; family Buthidae; genus Centruroides; species Centruroides vittatus. The sequence continues at coordinate 323,270 of NW_027122427.1, read as the reverse complement.
TGTTATGTATATATGTGCTGTACAGTACTGTATATATATTTATGTATGCATACGCGCTCCGTGACAGCATCACTACTACGAATATTCACACGCGATGCAGACAGATAACAAACGGTCGGTGGCAGACGCTATTCGTTTTCTCCACATTTGCCGCTGTAATCGATCGAACTTTACGATTGACGACAGAAGCGATAACGGAAAACGAGATTTTGAATCCGTGACCACTACACGGGTTACGACACAAGCGCACGGCGAATCACACGCTTCGTCTCTTTAACGAATCTTACTAACCGATAATTATCATCGCCACTCTCCGGAGACTTATTACCAAGAAATTAAAACGACGACGGCGACGATAAAACAAAAGAAATCGAAACAATAAAGGAAAAAATATATATATATATATACACGTGTAGCAATAATGGCGGGCGCCGTAAAAATTATATTTTTACAATAATCGAGAAACGTTTTCCGAGCATTACGGAATCGTCCACTTATAGGTATTTATCCGGTAATAAATGGAGTAATCGCGAAGAAAAGCGGAGAGACGGGAAGAGCGGTCGATTCGCTCTCCGTCAGTACGTTGAGCGTGTCAACAAACCGTTCGTTGCCTTCCGATCGCCATAGTGATGACATCCTTTCGAAATTACTATCGAATCGGCTAAACAATACATAACCTTATCGTTACGTACGACGTTAAATTAATTAACGTCACACTTAACCGTGAAGACCTAAAAAAAAACACTAGGACGAGATATCGGAGATTTTTTTAATCACAAATTTCCTTCATTACACTTTTTACTCGCGAAATTAACTCTTATGAACGAAACTGCTAATTATTAGCGGTGTTATAATGGAAGAATTTACCCCTTTAAAAATTCTCTTTCGTGTGGTATTAAAAAAAATCAATTCGGATCAAAGAATTACGATGTACTTATAAAGGTAAATCAATTTTTTTTTTTTTTTATGTATCGGCGGAATATTATCGAATCAATAAAACATATTCTCCCGATCGAAACATCTTGGTCGGAACCAGAAGAACGAAACTTTAATCGAAAGATTCGACCACGTTTTCCACATTAATCCTCTAAGAACGATATATAGCCGAGAATGCCCAAATGATCCAGTGATCCGTGACACAATCGTTCTTCCTTCTCTCCCTAAAGTCTCGTCGACATCGTGCATACGATTATAATGGACTATTCCAGACTCGAAGGCCGGAACTCGGTTCAACGCCCTGGGCAAAGACCTTCTCTTTGCGGCTAACTTTCATCAATCCTAATATTGTTATTATCTAACGATTTATGAAAAGTTAATTTTTAAAAAACGAGAAACGAAAATATAAAAAATTTGACGCCGTCTATTCGGCTCGCAATCAATTATTTGTAATCTGAATAATAATAATAATAATTCCTTTTTATCGTGAATAAATCACACACTATAATAAAACTATTCGGATATCCGAAATTTAATCTATCCTATTTAAAAACTAATTAAATGTTTTACTAATTTATCAATAGAAAGAGAACGACTGCCTGTTATTTTCTAATTCACACTTTTAAATAATTGACTATTTAATGGTCCAGAGTTGTCGAGATTACTTTATTTACGCGTCAAAAGACAATAGAGGTTAGTTGACGGGGAAACATATTTTCAAAAAAATCATCGGTCCGATTTGAGGAATAATTTTTAATTTCCCGTCCGATAACAATAGGATGTGTTGATCGGTACAAAATAAATTTTGTACCGATCAACACATACTATTTTACAATTTAAATTTACTTTCGAAAACTTTACGCGTGTTGTTATAAGAATTTAAAGCTTACGAGAAAAACATTTCTTAATTAAAACAACAAATTCCAAATATCAGACTAAATTCTATGCGATAATTTTCATTTTTCTTCAAGAATAAATTTTTCTAAATTATAAAATTCGAATTTTTAATTGAATTCTTGCAAAATTACTTTTATGCAAAAGAAAAGTTTCTAATATAAATGAGCTTTTAATAGTTTCTTTCTTTTTTTTTTTGTATTTAATTTAATCGCTACGGTATCGTTTTCAAAATATTGAGATCTACAGTGAAAAAAAATCAGGTATTTGCTGTTATTATATGTGGGATGATTTAAGTCTCTATACACAAGTAAAGGACTGGCTCTATTATGCATTCACTAATAAGTTACAGAATATGATTTATGTGGGTGTCATTTAATTGAATGAACATATAAATGTATTCCTTCCACTGGTGTGGCAAAGCCATGTTAATATCGCTGATGTTACTTGCACAGGTGCATTACATGTATGTACTTTCAGGAGTCTATTTTGTATAAAAACTTTTGAATCACCCTATTTAATATCTGTTTATGTAATTATGGCACAATATTTAGCATCACAAAATTAAATCTTCAACATTTTCATACTGGCGTAAAAAGAATATTATAAAATCCAAAATGTCAAAGTGAATATATTTAGTAAGTTTTAATTCAATAATGTTATATTGATTAGTCATAAAGATTCATGAGATTAATAAAATTCTTCTCAGAAAAACTAAGTATTGAATTTCAAAATAATTTTTTAAATTTTAAACCATTTAGTCAAATTATATCAATTTAAAAGATAAGAGTTAGTTAAATTTCCATATAAATTATAACTTTTAAATGATAAATTTAATAGACTATACAATTTTTATTCTGTATGTAACTACTTGTTAATATAGAATTGATAACATATTATAATTCAATAGAATAGTAAAAATGTCAATGAAACAAATAATTTTGCTTTTTATTGTACTAATGAATACTCAGAACTGTTCTGAGGATGAAACAAGAATATCATAAATGACTTATTAACTACTAAAAGCTTTTCTTACTTAAATATTATTTAAAACAGTAGAAAATGTTATTTTGTTCCACATAAAAATATTTCAGAGGATAAATGGAACATTTATAACAAACATATTAGCAATTTAAATTATATTTTTCAAAAAATATTCATGGTTACATTATTCTTATAACTGCTATCATAATCTGATAGATAAGCAAGACATTCATAATTAAATTCTGCCTTAAAAAGATGTTTAAATGAAAACAGGACTTTATTTTATTAAATACAGTAGAGCGTCGATAAGTGGAACGTCGGTAAGTGGAATGGCCGGAAAGTGGAACGATTTTCAGTCGGACTGTGTCGTGCTGAATCGAATGTTTTTGATACTAAATTTACTTCTAAAGTATAATTTTCATGTTTTTTATATTCTTTAATATATTTATTTTGTTTGTACAAAATGCAGAAATAATTTTTAACGATACGATAGCCTCGATGATTATTATAAAAATTTTCGTTAGGCTTAAAATCGACGAAAATTCAACACGAAGCGACACGCAACGGAGAAAAATTCAACAGGAAGCGATACGCAACGGAGAAAAATTTGAACATCGGACAGGTTAATGTATTTTTTCGTACAAAGTCGGAAACTGGAACAAATCATTAACTGGAAGGACCCCAGTCCCCAATTGGTTCCACTTATCGACGCTCTACTGTATATACAATTGAGAAAAAGCTATCATTTACTTTGTTATCAGTATCAGGTGTCTCTATCAACATCAGGTAGCAAAAGATCAATGTATGTACACACAGTTGAATTATCAATCATATCATCAGATTATGTAAATAAGCACACATCATATAACTACTCATGAAATTTTTGATTGCTTAATGTATAAAACAGACAGAAATCAATGAAATATTTCAAACATAATTCAAAGATAAAATGACACCATCTATCTAATACAAAATGTCTTAATAATGTAATTAAATGGATCCTAAAATTTGAGCAGACTGAAAATATTTGATGGTGCAATCATTAAGAAATGATATGAAGAATAACTTCAAATACTGGTTTCATTTATCTACTTTTATGACCACCAATTTCAAACAAATATAAAAGAGATTCTCATTCATATAAATATGTTACTTCTATTAATTTAGAAACGATTAAGAATTGGTAACATTATCAGTACGTTCATAAATATCTGAATTTTTAATAGATTATCTACATGTTAAATACCAAAATAATTCATTGCTTTCCATTATGACAACTTTTACAAAGATTTCTGAATTGAATCATTACATAAAATGAAATTTAAATTAACTGTTACAAACTTAAATCAAAATGCATTAGCAAATAGCAGATACATTTTATTACAGAAAAATCACCACTAACTGATTAAGTTATCAAAATAACAGTCAACAATCCTTTCAATCAGCAAATAAACACTTAATGCAACTAAGCAAATGTTTTCAGCTGTTTTAAACAGCCATCCTCAGGCTAAAATACAATTCAAATGTTCTTTAAACCAATGGAAAAGAACATATCATTTTAAAATACAAGTCAAAACTTAAAAATCAAAACAAAATACAATAATAATGATTAATTAAAAAAGTTTCTTAGTTGCATTAAAATGCTTATTTACTGATTGAAAAGGTTGTGTGACTTATTTTGAAACATTTTGATCACTTTACTAAAAAAAAACATAGATTGTATCAGCAGGCAAAATTATACCAGTTTAACAAGTGATGATAAAATTAGATTAATGATACTTTGAAAATATTTTTATAATTTATTTATTTTATCACAAATATATTACTAAACAAAACTGGATAAAAAATAAATAAAAATTATTGCCTATTAATCAGAGAAAAATACTAAAAATGTCATTGATTGTTTTGATAGAGAAACCAAACTGAAAGGATATTTCTATCAGTACAGATGCTGCCAAGGGTCATGGGTTGAAGTGATTTAACAAACATATACTGTTGGACCTTGATATAAAGGATTTTAAAAACAAACCAAATTTACTTGTTTTGAAGCATCTGTTAGAATGGAAATACAAAAGCTGAGAATATCAGATTGAAATTGTTAGCATATAAAATATCTAATTATTGGAGTGTGTAGGTGTTTTACTTCTCTGCTTGGAGAAATACATTTGTTTCTCCCTTATGTATTGCTTCCCCTATTAGTTCATTATACCAAAGGTCAGCATCATTGCTAAAATGATAATAGAAATATCTAGTAATCATGCAAGAACTGTAACATTACTTCCATGCACAAATAAATAGAGAAGTTATACTGTATTTCTAAATTGAAAATGTCTTTAATAGTAATAAAGGCAAAAGCACTCAAAAATAATTTGCTTCATTAATAAACATTAACATTGTTAAGTGGGAAAATATTATTACTAAACACTACCACCAGACCTAAAAAATTGTTTAAACATTAACATTTTCAATCTATTTAATAAATCATCATCAAGATATCTTTGTATTCAAACAATTAAAAAAAGTTTAAAATACTTTCAAAACTGTTAATTGGAAATGGAACAAAATAAACACACATACAAATGATAATAAAACAAATTAAAATCTCATACATAATAAAAATTAATAAAACTGATGAATTATTAATTAATAAATACAGTAGTTTAAAATTTACAAATTAATACTGGAAAAATTTAAATGACTAAAATAATATTTAAGTGGAAAATTGGCATTTAAATGGAGAACATGCACTCACTGCACCAGAGCTGAAAAAAAGGATGAAACAAAAAGATTTGTAGGACGATAATAACACTTTTTTTATAGACCAATGAATGACCATTTAGGGTCGATTTACACACAACAGTGACGTGCCGGCACAGTGACCGTTTGGTGCATAAACATCGATAAATATAACACATAGCCAATCAGAGTTTCATCTACGGCACGTGATCTGTATTCTCTCAATCATACGAGTGTCGTACATGAAATTCTGATTGGCTGTGTGTAAATCGACCCTTAAGGTGAAGATGTAGTTCAGAATTATTTTGAATGCTGCTATTTTTCCCAAATTGATGAGAGGCAACTTGAATTCAAGACTGTGGAGTTGGACCCAGATTCAAGAATGTCTCGTAATACGAGATAGTATCTCTCCAATATCAAAGTAATGAGAAACTAACAATATTTTATATTTCGCATTCACAAAACACATCACAGCACTTATGGTAAAACAGAAGAAATTGATAACAAGAGTGTGTCCTATGACATTACTAGTAACTGTATCCATTTTAATAGCCAATAGGAAGATGTTTCTTTTAAAATTTTCTCGCTGCACATGGAATTTAATCTGTGGTCTGAGGAAAGGCAGCATTTTATTTCTTTAGAATTAAAATGGATAGGAATTATTTACTTTTAGATTAATTATTTATATGTTTAATAGACGATGCATAAAAATGTAACCAATCTAGGTGTAAAACTAAATCAACCTAACATTGATACTGGTAATTATATTAATAAAAATATAGAAGAAATTTGAAATAAATTGACAAACTAATAGTTTCTTGGCCAAAAAAAAATATAACATTAAATTATAATGAATAAGATTTTTTCGGACAACATTCTATAAACAGTTTTATTCCACCATGAAGAATTTATCAATTTTTCGTCATTTGATAACAGTTTAGAAGTTTCAAATCAGGAAAGTTTAGAAGAAATAATCAGAAAAATGATCAAATCAATTATCTAATGACAGAACCAAATACTCGATCATCCATACCTAAACTTTACGAGAGCTCTTAGATATCATAGCAGTTACAAGACTTTTTACAGTATTGTAGCTTACGATGTGCTTTGTGAATACAAGATTTTTTGCATCTGCCAACTTATGACGAATTTCATTGTAAGTTACAAAACAAAGTGTTTGTGAATCTGGGCCTTGGTTAGATCAAGCTCCTGACTCCAACTCATTAATTTTAGAAAGACAGACTCAGATCTTACCTCTAAATAATAATTTAAAATATACTTTGATTATATTAATTTAACCAAGAATGGTGTTTCATCACTACCAACTGAATCATAATATTGAAGCTGATACTATTTTATCTTTTTTCTCTCCTAAACTTTTTCATTATCAGCATTATCATCATCAACCATACATTTGATGCAAAATGTTTTCCATTTGTATTCAATAGATATATAGATTCATATATTCAATAGATTCATATAGATAGTAAAGTATTCAAAAACACTAGATTTAATATAAGTTGTCTTATCCATTTTATATGGATCTTTTGACAATAAAAATTTAGAATTGGCTATCGCAGTGTATTTGAATATAAATTTCTGAAAAGAAAATCAACAATTAGTGAAATGCAAAGAAACTTCACAAAGTAGAGAAATCATCATAAAATAAGATCTTGCATTATAGAATGTTCCTATAATGCAAGATCTTATTTTATGATGATTTCTCTACTTTGTGAAGTTTCTTTGCATCTCACTAATTGTTGATTTAGGAGGTTAATCTAATATAAAGTACATAATAAAAATGCAGGAGATGGAGTCAGAGTTGATCCACTTTTTCTGACTCAAACTCCACATGTCTGCTTGCACATATGCTTTAAAGTATTTTGTTTTATAGAAAGATGAATCAATTTAATAATATGTCTGAAAATTAACCATGCTCTTATGAAGGCAGAAAAACCCAGTAAATGACAACCGCCTGATTAACCACAGATAGGAAGCCATATGCAATCATTTACTAGTATGAAATGTCTAAAGATTACTCTTGTTCATTCAGTGGCATAATTTTTGCATTGATTTGATGCATTAACTTAGAATTCCAGTGAATGACTATAGTAGTATTGTAGTCATCATTCATTCTGTTTCTGACAACCTTAGTATTATTCCAAATAATTTCTTCTTATGCTGCAATGACAAAATGTGTTGAAATATTTAATCAAAAATTAAAAGACACTGAACATGAAGAATCATCTCCTCATTCTTGAAAGTTTATGTTGCCTAAATCTTTGAATCATTATCTCACTTAAATGTTATTTTAGTCATTTTAATATTCTAGTAATGATAAATAATTAATTTTTATTATGCATATCAGATATTTTATTTTGTTTTGTTTTATTTCCATTTGACAGTTTTGAATGTTTATTTCAAACTTATTTTTGTTTGTTTAAATACCAAACTATCCTGAAGATATTCTATAAAAATAGATTAAAAACATTAATGTTTTTATTATTTTGGTAAATGTAGGCAATTGTTTCTTAATACATTAAATGTACTATATAAAATAATCTAACTTCAAAACTTCCTACCTTGGTATTCACCCAGCAGAATAGTACTGTACAAGTTCAGAAAAACAAATATTTTCTGTCTTCTAAGACCTATTTCAGGTCACAAATTTCAAATAGATGGAACATCTAACATTTTGGTGTTTGAATGTGTCAGGCACAGATGAGCTTATATGAAAATTTGAATTTAAAAGCCTTTAAAATCAACCAATAGGATGTGTCCAAATGTTGAAATTATAAAACTGTTTTCATAATGATGTATCAAAGAGGGCCTGCCATGCTTGTGAAAAGTGCCTCTCTTCTTTAAAATTTATATATTTTTCTTGTCCTTCTGCTTTAAAAATCTCTAGTGCTTCCAGTTCTTTGAGTCAGTCTGTGTTTGTCATTGTTCTAATTAACATAACCAATTGTAAATCTGGTTTAATTTCATCCCTTCTTGCATGTATTGAGAGAGCAGTAGTTTGTCTGCCATTATCTGTATTGGCAGTGTGTTTGATTATGCACTTTTTCGGGGACCTCACAGCCAAACCTATGTAGATTAATTCTCTCTGGAACCTTTCATCTCTCAGAGGTATCTTATATATGCCTGGTGTTCTGTTGTAGTTGATCAAGTCTTTTTCATTTCTGAGCAATTTAAACATGTAGGGACTACATCTGTATGTTAATCTTGTTGTCTGCATATGATGCTATTTCCTTATATATATTATGCATGAGATAATCATAAGTCACATTACGGCAAAATTTAGTTTCTCACATTGTCGGGTATCTAAGGGAACATTATTGGGTGTGCTTCAGTGCCTAACACATTCGAACACCAAAATGTTAGGTATTCCATCTATTTGAAATTTGTGACCTAAAGTCGTTTTTGGGTCTTCTAAAACCTTTTGTTTTTCTGAACTTGCATCATTTTGATGGGTGAATATCAAGATAAGGAGTTTCCAGAGTATAACCCAGTTTCTGGAGTATTTTACTTTTATAATCAAAGTGAAACCAGTCTGTCAGTAGAAGCTGGTAAATCCTATAAAGTTCTTATTGAAACTGTGTTTCTTTTCTTTTTTTTATTGTTTTCACTTCATAAATTTTGTTTCTATTTTTATAAATTTCTTAGTCATTTACTTTATCAAATAAAAGAATTACTTGATACAGTATTTGGCTTGCCTTTAGGTAACTTATTTATTTTCTGATAAAAATTTCATATATCTTTTATTTCAGCGTACTTATCAGAATGAAATGTTTTTTCTGTTTCTTTAAATACATTTACTTCTTTATTAAAGCATCTTTTTTTTACTTTTGATATCATTCTTTTATTTTACATCTTTTGAATTTAGAAATAAATTGCTTTATTGGAATAACTTTTAATAAATCACACATTCTTAGGTACTTTTGATGGCTAAAGCTCAGATTTTCAGTAGTTAGTGTGAATATATTTTTTTTCTCAGAACTGTTTTTATTTGTGTGCATGTCCCTGAAGACTTACTACTTTATTGATTCAAAATTGCTTAAAATTAAAAATCATATTAACAGTTACTCCAATAGTTTTTCCCTATAAATTAATTTCTTTCTATTAATTTTTAATTACAGTTGAACCTGTCTATCTCAAATCTTGTGAAAAAGAGAAATAAATTCCATATAAACAGTTTCAAGATATAGAGATTCCTACACAGTAAACAGTAATATCTTTGATTGGAGGTAGGGTATTTTATTAATACAATAGCAAGTGCAGTACCTACTTGTGATAGGTGTAAATAAAACATTTTTGACATACCTTAACAGAAACAATTTGTCTATAGTTTCTGATGCCTGACTTTCTAACAACCAATAACATGCAAGCCAAACTTGTAGCCAATCAGAGAAATGCAGTGATAATTGCAACTATGTACTGTATAGTAAAACCTGTGTAAACTGGAATCATACAGTACTGAATATGTTTTCTGGTTTCAAAATAGAAACCTGAATCTGAATTATTAAACACTAGTTTTATAGTGTATTTTGAAGACACCTGGCAAGTTTTTCATCAATTATCTTTATTTAGTTGAGTTGATATGGTACATCTTTTTTGTACTGTACACTTTTCAAGCCATGCCCCTCCTCGATCAACTTTAGGTTGCACGTTGTATAAATTAAAATCTTGTAAAATATGATTTTTAACTAATTATTTTAAATCTTTTTGCAGATAGACAGTTGTACATTACAATTTTAAAAAACGTTTTTTTAAAAATTTTCTTGTGGATAGAAGTTAATACATTACAGTTTTTAAAAAAATTAAGCTGTTTTCCCCCCTTTCTTCTCCACCCCTCTCTTGATGTTTCCGCTGGTATTTTGCTGTTGCCACAAAATGGAAACCTGAATATTTTTCAGATTTCCATTTTGAATAGGTTTTGCAAGAGATGTTTCTCAACTACAATTCATGCTATCAAAATTGCTTTAAATTTAGCTGAGCTTTAAATTTGTAATCGACACTTCAATCCATAATTTGAAATATAGAGGTTTTGGGGGGGAAATTATTTGAGATAAGTGTGGAAAATATATTGAATTTGGAAAAAAATTAATTGAAGGTTGAAAATGCATGGGAAAAAATAATTTTGAGACAAAACATGTTTGAGATACAGGTTCAACTGTAAAACAAGAAATCAAAATACATATATTTATCATCAAAAACTGTACACAAAAGTTACGTATCCAGAACCTCTGGTGTGATGAGTAGTGAGTTATTTATGTACACAGAAGATTTAAAAAAAATACTTTTTCTCAGTTTACATATTTATTATCCTAATTTTTTCATGTTCATGCTTTACATCTTAAAGAATAGTCAACATAAGAAACCAAAGCACAGCCTAACAATTAAAACAAAAAATAAAAAAATCATCACAAATTGGTTAAAATTGTACCTCAAGAATATTAATCATACTACACATAGCAGCATTTCTCAAATATTTTGCTCACACGACCCAATAAATTTGTTTGTAATGGTTCTGTGACCCAAATGTTTATTATATAAAATTTTTAAAAAATCTGGTAAACTGGAATCACTGTATATTATATAACAAAATAAAATTATGCATTATTGATAATAGCTTTTACATGTGAAATGTAACATTAAGTAGATTTTTATTAAAAATGGTTCAGGCCAATTTAAATTTGTAACAAATAATAAAAAGTGAAATTGAAGTAAGTTAATGAAATTTAACTATTACAAAATGTAAGACTGATGACCGATGATCATAAAACAGACTGTTTCAAAATTATTCAGGAGTTTATTTCACTTTATAAAAAAAAAACTTGTAGTATTTTTCAAACTTAATGAATCTTTTTTAAAATGTACCACTCAGATTGTAAGATTTTTGTCAATTTCATTTTGTATACACACAAAAAGAATTCCTTAATAATTATTTATTGATTCATTTCTGCCAAAGTTAATCTGTTGATTATTTTTTACAATTTATTGTTACCTAAAAGTTCGAATAAACAAGAAAATATTTTCAAAACCATTACAACTTAAATACTACAATTTGACACAAAATATCTATTTTGATATTATTCAAAATAGAAAAGTGAAATCAATTTTGTATATACACATTCTATAAACTTATTATAAGAAAAAAGTTATTAAAAATTTTCAGCACTTCAAAGATCCATCTATTGTTCCTAATTCTTAGAAAATATTTCAGTAAATACAAGTAATACAAGTATTTCTGCAAAAGGTAGTATTATTTTAGAATCCATAATTTCAGAAATGCTGTACTAGTATACATATCCATTTGACACACCATCTCTCAAATGAATTTGTTATTTTCCAATCAGTATTCTTGAGGTGCAGTTTTTAACCAACTGCACCTCAAGAATACTGATTGAAAATAAAAAATAATTATACATTAGTTAAAAATGTGTAATTATTTATTTATTTTTTGTTCTGTATGTTAGACTGTGCCTTTTACATGGCTGTTTTTTTAATCAACGAATTGTTTGAAACTTGGCACCACATTTTTTATGTTGACTGCCCCTTAAGATAGATTGTAAGAATTCAAAAGTGCTAGGATAATAAAGTTGTAATCTTTGAAAAAGTAGTTTTTGGAAAAAGAATTGTATATGTTTAATTAAAACACTATCTATATAATAAAGCAACACGAAACTGCAAACCCTAACTATTAACCTCACTTCATTGACATGAAATGTTTGAATAGAAGTGAAATTCTTACAGAAAACGAAATGGTTCATTCAAAAATAGATATCCAGTATATTAAAAGAAAAATCTGAAATCTCAAAAAAGTCAAATATTTTAGGTCCCGTAAGATGTGAAACTTTGACCTTTGATACGTCATAGAATGATGCAATGTCCATTCAACAATTAATTTAAGAGTAATTGCCAATTTTAACTTTATTAAATAATTTGCATTACATTATTTGAAATAATAGTATTTTCATTTTGTATTACTATCAAGTATTCTTTAGATTTTCATCAATTATTATCAAAATATTATTTATAGTTATCTAATTAAAATTGCTTAAAAAAATTATTATAAATTGCAATGCAAATGAAAATATTGTGAAGTGATGCAGAACTTTGGGGTTGGACTACTAAAGGTACTTTATAAATTCAAAATATGATGTACGACAATGTAATAAAATTACTTTGAAATACAACTATTCAACAACATTTATTTGCAGTTTTATATTCACGCATTTTTCTTTCATTATAAAAAAAGTGGCTCAATGTAGTTCAATTAGCATTATTTATATAGAAATGACAACAAACACCAGTATAAAAATAATCAGTTAAGAATCTCAGTTTGAATCAATTTATTGAGAACAAACACTTTTGACGAAAAACATAACATTGACATTGTCAACATACACAAAATATCTTTGTCAAAGTGGTGCCAAATAATGTATAAAGAGAATGCAATATAGTATAAAACAATGACATCAATGCATTTTTCATAAAAACAATAATTATTCCTTAAATTAACAAAAAATATCTTAATTTGGAATTAGTGAATTAATCATTTTAACTTATTTTGAATATTTTAAATATCACACAAAATGAAACAATATATTAAAAGTGTTTATTCTTAGTAACTTAAATCCATCAAATCAAGTTTCTTAACCGATTAGTCTCATTTATGCTAATATCGCATAAAAGATCAAAGACATTATTAAAAACTAAATGGCTCATAAAAAGTATTTTTAAAAAATTTTTAAATCACAAAATTGGGAAAGTATTTTATTTCAGATTCTAACTGGCACAATTTTTTTACTTTAGCTCTACTGTTTCAAATAAAGATTTCTAAGATATCTGTCAAACAGCTGTCATTTAATATGAAACCAACAAATTGGTTATTTTGATTTTTCTTAATCCTAACAGATACGAGAATGTATTATCTTCCTGTTTAGACTATCTTGCAGGATGTTCTATAATATCCTTTAATATTTATAGATTGTTTTGTTTAAAAAATTAAATAAGTCATTGACAATGTCCTAGCTTAGACTATTATCTCCAATGAAAATCTTTATTAACAGAAACAATTAAATTTTAAATTCTTCTAAACATTTGAATATTTTTAATGGCAAATCTTTTATCCATTAATATCTTACTCAAAATTTAGTATTTCAATTCCCTGGTCATAATTTTAAACACTACAGCTTAAATGATGTACCTTTAACAATAAAGAAATCTGAATAATGTAAACATTTTTAGCCCAATTAACAATCCATCTTTCTACCTTTGTTTATCCCTGATTGAGAATGGCCCTAAAATTTATGAATCTAGTATGATGTCTCAAGTGTAGAAAGCAAGGTGTGAATTTCCAATGGATAGAAATGAAATACATTTTCTATGATATACAAATTTGTATATACTCTTCAACAGCCAATCATATTGTTGTATTTGATTTTAATTTAAATTTAAGCTCATGTTTGAAAAATTGTATTCTATGTTCTGTTCAATTTTAGAACATTTAAAATTTATCATGTTAGCTTGAAGATAGCTGTTTAAAACAGCTTTAAAAGATTTGCTTAGTGCATTAAAGAATCATTTTTGGCTGATTTAAAAGGTTTTGTGTGTGTTATCATGTTAGCTTAATTAGTTTTAATAACAGTTTTTCTTCTTTTTGCACATCATTTTTACTTTAATTTTTTCCCTACATTAAAACATTATATGTTTAAACTTATTCAGTGCTTAATTTAACAAACTGTACAATGTTTAAGATTTACAATAATTAATTTTATATAAATTACAGAATTAATTTCAACTGTGTATTTTTTTTCTTCATAAAATATTGCTATATTATTTGAATATTTGAAATCAAGTTTAAAACATCCAAATTTTAAATATATAAAAACGAAATAAATAGGTATAAAATTTTACTAACTTTATGAAATCTGAATCGTTTAACTTTCTTAGCAATGATGTCACTAGTAAGAAGAAACCTTCATAAACACTGACGTCATGTTAATATTCGCTAACCGACGTTCCAACTGACCTTATTGTACCTGAAGAAGGCCATTCAAAACAACCGAAAATGTTTATACTTAGTGATTAAATTGCTAGAAACAAAATGTGAAAGGTTTTTGTGTTACTGATACATTTCAAGTTCAAGAAAGTGCAATTTTTTGCTTATTTATCTAAAAGATCAAAGAAAAAGTAATATAACTAAGTTATTTTTTCAAGAGATCAAAAAAAGATAACAAATCAAATGAAAACTATCTACTTATTATGTAGTTTAGTCATCTGTATACTCGTATATAAAAGAACAAGTCCTGATAGGATTATTAACGCAGTGTCAAAACTACGGGTGCTAGAAACTTAAAAATTTGAGGGTGTGTTCCTTTTGTAAAATTTAGGCGTGCTAAGAAAATATTTCCCATTTTACAATTACATGACTCATATCCTGGCAATAACAAAGAAAAGAGACAGATAGGACGTCAGTATAAGTCACAGTTATGATTTCACAGATTCGAGACAGCTTGGTAGCCTGAACAGCCCCAGGCTTTCGCCCATGCACACTAAAGCTCTGGTCACACCATGTGATTTCCAGCCGTGCAGGCGACCACAACATGCACGAGTCGAACACGTCTACTCGTGGTCACACATTTTCGCTGGCGTTGCAACTCGGAAACATGTGACCCTATAATAAACCAATAAAATTACAGTAGCTTGTTTTTGACTTCTTTTGTGAGTTTACCAACATTTTACGTTTCACTTCAGATTATTTACGAAATTTTAGCCATTTTTTTTAAATATTAAACTGGCAAGCAGTTCCTTTTCTGAAATGAATAAAAGAAAAAAGGCGATAATTTTGTTAAAGCTAGCGAGAATATACGAAGAGAAAAATAAGAGAAAACATTCATGCTGGGTTAAAACTTGGCGAAATGAAAATCAACGGGCTAAACAATCTTGCTTTCACCAGCTGATGAATGAATTATGGCTTTCGGATGCCAAAGGTTATAGGGGATATATCCATATGAATACGAATGCTTATATACTGTATAATTTAGGCGAAACGTTTCGTAGTTTGGCATATCAATTTAGAGTAACCCATAATTCGATATCAGTCATTATCCCAGAAGTTTGGATGCTATTTATCAATCTTATAAAAGTGAATATTTGGGGGTAAGTGTTGTTTACAGGAAAGCTTGAATGATTTAATTCATTTATAATCAATATATTTTTTTCTTTTATATAAGCATTTATTTTATTCAATTGTATATTATTAAAAGTAATCAAACTTTTTAAAATAAATCTAACAATAACTTTTATAAATTCAGATTTGATTTATATCAAATATAACATTTAAATGTACTGAAACTGAGCTAATACAAATGTTATAATCAAGATATGTTGACAAATATACAACACAAAGTATGACGTGGCACAAAGACGTTTTCTGATTGGATGCGTGTTTGCAATCGTCGCAAGTAGAACAAACTTTTTGTTTCTAGTTGCGGTTGCAGTCGTGCCGGTTTTCGAGGGGGATTACTAGTTAACGGGAACAGCTGTCGCAGTTGCAGTCGCCTGTGCGGCTGGAAATCGCATAGTGTGACCAAGGCTTAAGTGACCTTCATTACAAGCGTTTAGCTTTCCGAAGTCTATGAGAACAATTACTTGGCATTGGCGGCCGCAAATTTCGCACCAATAAGCTGCCTCAACTTGTTCGATTATGTTATCAACTCAATTTCATATTTATTTTCACATTTTCACTTCGTGGTCCTTCTCTGTTTTTTTTCCCGTTATTTACACTAATAGGTCATTTCATTGTTATCCACATTTGATATCATCATTTATCACATACTGCCATGACGCTTATGTGTGTTCACTACAACTGTCAAGAATTAATGCGATTGGCAAAGCGTAGTGACAGCGGGCCAATTTTCGTATGTGCATTAATCAAGCCAAATAGTTTGGCCAAATATACTATTCATTGCAACACTAGTATATATATCTTAATAAAAGTCTACATTCTGATTCAAAATTTTCAACATAAAACATTTAATTTAAGTTTCATATATAAATAAATTAAATTTTGTTTGCAAAATGAATAATAGTGAATAAGTAGTAGCAGTACTAGTAATAGTAAATAATTTTTAGACAATGCAATATATTATATCTCTAAATTTTTTATTTAAATGAACTAACTAAATTAATAATAAAAGTTCTATTTTGTCACTAAACCAATAAACCAGAAAAAGGACCATTCACTTTGGAAAACAAACACTTTCATCCATTTTTAAGAGAATATCTTCATGCTGGTGTTCTAAATTTGAATCACATGTTTTAAATGGGTCTTAATTTCTACATGCCATTGCTAATTGGAGGATATATATATATTTTGCTGATTTACTGGTTTAGTGACAGAGTAAACTTTTATTATTAACATTAACCAGTAATTGGATGATGTTTTTATGAACTAAATGGAAAACTCCTTAAATTTTATTTTTTAAAATTCATTTCAAATTTCAAAATGCAAATTTCTTGATATTTTGACAAAAATGCATTTTATTTTTCTGAAATTGACAAAAATCTATAAATCATTTCATTGAAACAAGATATATTTACATTATACCTAAATTGATGATTCAAGGTTCACTTGCATTTTTATGCATCAACTGAAATAAAAAAGCATAAATACTGCCAAAATTGCTTATTTTTTAATAATCATCTACTAGATAAATATATTTGTCTCAGTGATAAAGAAATACATTTGCATGGCAGAAGTCTTCAGAACAGATATGCATTACATAGACATAGAGAACTCAATGAAAGACATTCTCTTCCTCAAACTATTTTGAAATTCTTTAATTACTTTTAGCTAGTTTAACCCTTATAAGTTATTATAACACATACTATTATAATGACTAATAAAAAATATAAAACGGACATCTTGCAGCATGGTGCACAACTGAATTGGCTAAAGCAGTATTACATAATGCTTTCAATCGTGATTGGGCAAAAGTCTGATTGTTTCATCCTTGTTCATATCCTGCTTTAGTTTACATTTGGGAAACAATACCTATAATTACTTCTAGCCAATGCAACCAATCCAGTCTAACTATTGGAACATTGGGTTTTGCTAGTTAAAATGTTGAAATAATGAATTCTTCTCCCCTCACTCTACTACTACTCCTCTTCCTTTTTTTTTTCTTTGTCCAACTGGCTTTAAAAGTTCAATTGTTTTAAATTTGTAATCTGTATTCTGTTCCAATCACCTGATGAGGATGAACAGTTTTATTAAAAGTGCTTGTTTTTCATTAAACATTGTCTTTTATATTAATATTTAATAAATAACACCAGAAGACAATTGATTTTACATTTTAATGGTAGCTTAATCCTTTCATTCACTAAAAAAAATTGATAACCCAACACTGTTCAAACACAAGTTTGATTTTTTTGGTATGTATTCATTTTATCCACCATACATTAATATAAATTCCATTAAGTTTTAGTAATGTTGCTAGCCTTTGCTCACAAAGGCTAGTAACATTACTAACATAACATATCATAACACTAATATCTAACACAAATGATTCTTACAAATAAAAGTGCAGGTGAGCCTTGAATAATTAGATTCAGTAATGTAAGAAAATAGTAATGTGTAAGACAAACTCTTTTAACTTAGACATAAAATATAATTATAAAGGTTGCAAGAATATTATATATATATATAAGTAACAATTGGATAACATTTAAACATTAAGCAATAAATTATAGCACATGCTTATTATTATTATTAAACTGTAAATTATTTATTGAACATTTTTACTTTTCTACTTTAAATAAAATAAGGAAATGGTCTTAATGTTTCACTAAATTATATACAATTTTTAAAAATGTTCTAATAGTTCAAAATTTAAAAAGAAATTTGTTGCAATATTTATAATTAATAAAAATCATAAGCATTTATTGCAAAACATAGTCAATAAAAAATAGAAAATTACCTGTTAACTCAGGACTTATTAAGCCAGTTAATTCTGGTTCTTCTCTATACCAAAAAATCCACAATTCTTTATTAAAACTCAATTGATTTGTCTCATGCAAACTACTGTGTTGCTGTTCATGGCCACGAGAAATCACACGTCTCCATACACACAATATATTTGCTGCTAGGCACTTACTAAATGAAGACAATACAGGATCATCCAGCGGATCAACACAAAATACACTGCTAGCCCAAAGACGGCGCCACCTAATTCCAGACAGATCAGTCTATAAAAATAACAAAACAAAAATTAGTTAAAATTATAATGATAAAAAATTCAATTTTTCAATTATTCATGTTATGTTTTACAGATCTACTTATATTAAAAACTTTTTTTCTTTCTATAACTGAATGGCAAATCTTTAAATAGTGCTTATTGGTGAGACCATGGTTATAACACTTAAATTCAATGTAGCATTAAATGTAATGAATTGCATTTTTTTGTTTTATTGTTTGTTTCTTTTCTGTACTACATATGTTATCATTACAAATTGGATAATAGTTTAAATATGCTACTTTGCACATCTGTTGAATGCTTTTTGGTATATATCTAGATGATGAAACTTCTATGGTCACTACTGTAGATACAACATAATAAAATGCTTTCTACTAAGGTATTCCCATAAATAAATATCCTTATGAATCAAAACTGTTAAAAATTGCTGAGAATTATCAATGTCATTAAAATAACAGTTGCTAGCTCTAAAAAAACATACTTTAAGCAAAAAATATTATATTTTTGTGTAAATAATTTGTATAGTATTATAATTTCTTTTTAACAATAAATATTATTATAAAAGTATATTTAATTACAATTTCTAAACATAAAAAAAAAAAAAATTGTTTAAATTTTCTTATCTATTTTAAAATAAGTTTGTGTTCTTAAAAATTAAGTCTGAAAATGCTTTTTGGCACTAAATGTTTTTGTAATAATAAAGTATCTAAATTTTTACTTCTCAGTTTAATACGATATATAATATTCATGTTTGTTATACATATAAAACTAATTTATGAAATGCAATGTGCTTTTCTTCTTGTTGATATTAGCAAAACTGAATAATAATATATTATTATTATTTTTAGATACAATACATTGTATGTTTGTTCAATTATAATTTAACAATAAAAACATAAGTTTCCCCACACCGGGTCATAGAAGACAAAAAATGTACACTCCGTAACCAATATCCGGCGTGAAAAATCCAAACATAGGTTGGCAAATGCAGTAACGTACAACCCACAACTAAAAACAATATAGGTCCTATAATCAGATTTCAAAGAAAAGAGGAATTAAAATTACATACAGAAGAAACCCTTCTATATACAATTTATTGAAAAATGGAAAAGACGCCCATAACACAAACAGGCTTCCAGGAATATATACCATTCCGTTAATAGATGACAGATGGCAGAGGCAATTGATTTACATAGGATCCACCAAACGTCCATTAGCCACTAGGGTAAAAGAACATAAATCAGATATCACCCACAACAAATGTACAACAGCATTATCTACATATGTGACAAACCCGGACATAACCCCGATTTTATAATGAGGCAAGAGTTATCCACACCATCCGTCATCAGGAACACCTAAGAACTTTGGAAGCGATGGAAATATTCAAAGCAGATCGTAAATTAACCTGCATCAATTTTAAAGAAGAAATGAATCTCTCAACAGTTTGGCCATATTTATTGGATGAAAAATCGTGATTTATTATATGATACACATTATTATATGATGTGCACATCGTATCTCCACTAGTACAAATTATATAATTTTTTTGAAACAGAACGAAATTGCCTTCCATATTTGAACATCTAGAAGTGAAGCACACTCTGATTTAAAACATTCGATTGTAAGAATCCAGTTACAGCAAATTTGGCCTAAAGAAGAGCCTAGGAGGGGCATCGAAAGCGTTTGCCAACCTTTGTTTGGATTTTTCACGCTGGTTATTGGTTACAGAGTGTACATTATATAATTTAACAATATTAAGGCAATTAAAAAAATATATAAAATTTAAATTCATTCTTTTCATATCTGAAATTATCATACAGAACTGAAAATAATTTTTAGACTAATAATAATAATAAAACATGGTAACTACATTTAAATTTTTGCTACTCAGGACACAATTTATAAAAACACAGTTCAAGAAGTTAAAAAATAAAATTACATTTAATAATCTCTCGCAATCTTTATTTTTCCTTTCTCAATTTGATTTTATATTCTGCTTTGTATACAAACTGATTGCAATTCCATTATTCAATCAACATAGATAATATGCTTTACTTTCTATTTCCATGCAGCAGCTTGAGAAAATGTAACATAAAAAAAGCACCTTGAAACATTACAGCCAACTCATTTCTTAACTAAATATACTGAAATGATAACACAAGTTTTATTGTTTCTGAAAACATATTTTCAAAAGATAGTACAATTTGTATACAACTGTTTAATATAGACACTTCTATATTATACGTTTTGTTGTATATAGAAATACATAAGTATTTACTTGAATTTAAAAAAAAAAACAAACAAAACAAATTTAATAGTAAAAATATCTCGCTACTTATATTTTCAATAATAAAATTTATTTAAAAAATGGCTAGTTGCTATGTTAATGTTTTGTTTGTGTGTCTTTCTAGATGCAACAAACAAATGAAGGTTTCAAGAATCTAACTTTACTTAGGTTACTTTATATTTGTGTTAAACAAATTTTATACTATGATAATGAAATAAAATTTTTTCTTCTAATTCTTTTGTAAAATTTTATTCGT
The DNA here is from genome assembly GCF_030686945.1 of Centruroides vittatus. NCBI lineage: Eukaryota > Metazoa > Arthropoda > Arachnida > Scorpiones > Buthidae > Centruroides > Centruroides vittatus. The sequence goes on along the minus strand of NW_027122427.1, from coordinate 301,909 downwards.
TTACAATATATTCCGTAGATTTAATACATATTACAATTTAAATTTGTGAATTTTAATATATTCTAATTTTTGAATTGTATCTAACAAGTAAGTTCTGTTTGAAATACTAATGTTAAATTGCACTAGTAAAAAAAATCTTTGTAAAAGAATAAATATTTCAGTTATGTTAAACTTAACAGAAAATTTGTTGATATTTGAATATAATACCAAATGTCACACAGTTCTTTTATAATTTTAATAAACAAAAATTCAGAAATTTTTACAAATTTTATCACAAAAGAAGCACACAAACAATTTTAAAAACTTAAATATTTATAAATTAATTTAATGTAAATGTAAAATAAAAATCATATATTTAAACAATCACATTTAGTCTCTTATTCTAAACAATAAGAGAAAAACATAGCCTATATTTGACATCATTCTTCATCAATCAACACAAGTCAAATTGTAGACAAAAGACGTAATTGTCATTGTGATTATCACAATCATTTTATCATAATCAAATGTGATGAAATGATGGCCTCATGATAACAGATAATTATTGCATTCAAAAAAGAGATTCAGCCTTCTAATCACAGAGTATTTCTGAAATAACTTGTGATAAGAATTCACTATAGAAGCAAATACCAGTTAGACAATTTGCATAAAGATATTTTTCTTATGCATATATGCCAAATAGTAGTTGAAAAATTTGAGTAAGAATTTTCTTGTTATGTTGTAAAAATTTAAGTTATTGATTTCTCTTTAAGAGACATCTCCAAATTATCAAGAGTAAAAATGCTTTGAATAGAATATACAAAAGAAAATTAATGAAACAGAAATAGAATATTTTTTCAATTGACTTTCTGCAGATAAACACTAGAACTCAAAACTAATGCTTAAATTTAACAAAATTGAATATTTTCTGAAGATGTATTATTTATTGTTAATTTACTGTTTTTCATACTCTCTTAAAAATATTTTTCAATTGTTTTTTTTTTAGCTTAAGTCAAACTGGTATAGGATGTCAGGAAAAAATCTGAACAAGTTTGTGTAAGAGTTTTTACTCAAAAAAAAAAAAAAAAAAGACAACTCTGAACTAAATAGTTCTTTAAAGTCAATGTGCATAGTAAGGTGTATAACCAAAATAATTGATTTACATGAACCTTAAATTGCTGCGTAATACGAATTCTCACTTAGAAATCAAATGTTTTTTTTAAAAAACATTTGATTTCTAAGTGCGAATTCGTATTATGAGAAGTCAATTATTTTGGTTAAATAGTTGTTTAAATAGAGATGAAAAACTGTACATTATCTTTTATTTTTGTAATTCTACAACTCTTCCATTATTAAACATAGTCAATTTGACTTCAGGTATGCAGTGCAAGTTTCTGTACATAACTTCAATCACATAAAATAATGTCTGAAAAATTGAATTAATCAACCAATCTGTATTTTTTATCTTTCCATCTATCTTTTTATCTGTTTTGTAAATGGCTACCTTGAAAATTGCCCAAAAATTCTTGATTGGCCTAATTTCTGACAGGTTTGCAAGACTGTCCTCCTTTTCAACAAAGCTGATGTTTTGTCACAGTGGAAACTTGCTTGATTTAGCCAGAAGACATAGTCTGCTAGAGAGTTGTTCTTTCAAATGTAAGGAATCAGGAAACGACACATACATTCATTTAAATATCATGACATTGATTGCAAAACTTTATTTTCTGACTAGAGCTTAATTCAACCTTTTCAGTTCCATTGAAATCCAAACCAAAACAGTGCCCTCAAATCTTTTTATTGGAAAAGTTACATCAGCAGGTGTAGAGGAGATATCACTGGTATAAAATATCTTTACCATTAATCATCCAAAGAGGGAAAAGTAATATTTATCATCCAAAATGAACTTTTCAGAGAATTTTCACAACAATCATAAGCATTTTATCTTTGTCAGTGATCTTTGCATATCCATTCCATCTGCAATTACCTGCTTCTTTAGATATTTAATACGAGTGTTTTGTTTTCAAAGCCTCATGAAGCCAACTATGTGAAATTTTCAGTTTCAGGGCTACAGATCAAACTTCTGTCTGCTTGCTTGTTGCTGTCTTCAAAAAGTCCTCTTAAATCTTTCCAACATTGTTTTTGTTAGAATTTTCACTTTTCTACTAGATCTTTTTCTTCTCTATAGCAGTAATCCATTCTTAACATGTTAGATAATACAATATCTAGTCCATTTTAAAATTCCTTTATTTATTTAAAATTTATTGAATATTTTCTGGACACCATTATGTGAATTAGCTGTTTAAAAGATAGAACAGGCAAGGCATATACCACAAATTTTTTGGTGTTAAATAAACAATATTTTTAATAACTCTAGTGTTTTTTTAGTTACCTTTGTACAAACTTTCAAATTTTAAATAAGTTCCAATTCATATATACTCTGATTTGCATTTTTTTTTATGATAATATTTTGAAATATCAAAATAAAAAGTAAAACAAACATGCCAATCCAAAATTTAAGTAACTTGTTTAATTCCATCCATATTTTACTTTGTATAAATGTACTTAATTATTTTATTCAATTTTCAAATTGCAAATGTAAAAAACTAAAGGTTCAATGTAAATGTAATTTTGAATGTAAAATATTCAAACGTATTTGAATTTTTTAAACCTCCATTCTTACACACAGTCTGTACTCAATTTAGAAGCCATCCTGAAAAAGACATTTTGTAACATCATAAATTCTTGAAAGGGAACAATATTTTTCTACCTTGGATGTTTGATGTTTTATATCATATCCTAAAGACTGATTTGTTCTGTAGAACTAATTAGTTCTACAGAACAAATCAGTTTTCATGATTTTACTTATGTTCTTTGCATCTCCTTTCTATCACTTTTTCAGAACTTTTAATATAACTAAAATTTAATGCCAATTTTGATTTTCTAAATCCAGTTCCAAATAACTTACACTATAAATATAAAAGGTATATGCATTATTTTAAAATAAATCCCATACACAGCCTTCTTATTAATAATTAAACATCAATTTTGCCACTTTTCACTGGAAATATTCCTATCTATTTTTGTATTGTTTCTTTGTACAAAGAGTTAATATAAAGAGAAACATTTATTAGAAATATATAGCTGTTATAAATTTAATATAACAATTTCTGTTTAATCAATGTAAATCAGAAGAATGGTACATAAAATTTCTAACAGATATGCAAAATTATACCATAACAAGATGATCAGACATCCCCAATTTCTGGTGATTGTCCCTGTTATTCCTGTTTTTAATATTTGATTGATCTATCAAAGATTGATTTTACAATTTTATTAACATGTCAATATAATATCACCATTTTTTAGATTAATAAATACATTTTACAAAATAACTAATGTTGCAACGAATAGTATATTTGGCCTGAGGCCGAATAGCCAAATATTCGGCCAAACTATTCGGCTTGATTAACACACGTACAAAAATTGGTGCACAAACTGCATTATGGCAAGGATTGCGCACCCTGCTCTCTATTGGCCCACTGTCACTACGCTTCACCAATCTCATTAATTCTTGACAGTTGTAGCAGACAGACATGAGCATCATGGCAGTATGTGATACGTGATGATATCAAATATGGATAACAATGAAATGACCTACACATGTACATAATGGGAAAAAAACAGAGAAGGACCGCAAAGTGAAAATGTGAAAATAAATATGAAATTGAGTTGATAACATAATCAAACAAGTCAAGGCAGCTTACTGGCACAAAATTCACACCCGTCAATGCCAAATAATTGTTCTTATAGACTTCAGAAATCTAAATGCTTGTAATGAAAGTCACTTAGCATGCATAGGCAAAAGCCTGAGGTCGTTCAGGCTACCAAACTGTCTTGAATCTGTGAAATCATAACTGTGACTTATACCGACGTCCTATCTGTCTCTTTTCTCCATTATCACCAGGCTATGAGTGACGTAAGCAAAAAACTGTGCTTTCTCGAACTTGAAATGTATGTTCAGCATTAATAAAAGTTACCAAAATGATTAATTTACTGTGTTTTTGTTTTTTCTTACTCCTGTTTTTAGATATTTGGCTAAATAGTGATTAAATATTCGTTGCACAACTAAAAATAACTATAGTTCAATCAGTTTTGGATCCAACTTTCACTGATTCTGAAATACATTCCTGGATTGTAAATGATATGGTCCCTCTAACTAAAATGTTGATATTATTAAAATGCATTGTATATTTCTAAATATTAGTTAATGTCAGTTGCATTTGAATAACTATAATTATTAAATTTGATAAGAGATGGCACCTAACTTCTACCTCTAAACCAAATTACTTAAAAATAACCACCATTAAATAGTAACCATCTCATTCTTAAAGCTTGAATAGTAACTGCTCCCAAATAATGTAGTAGCCATGTCTATTATTTAAGAATTTCTGAAAATCTAAGGAAATAAAGCAAAACTAATAAATATCGTAAACTACAATAGCTAGGTACTGTATTTATTTAAGAAATGAACTTTAATAAAAAAATTAAATGTGTAAAATGTATAGTATATGGGATGTGTATTTTTGTTTTATCGTCATTTTCTTATTATCAATATATAAAAAGAAAGTTTCATTCATTATAAAGAAAGATAACAGTTGTCATTTCAAGTATAATTTGCTCTAAAAATCAAACTTCCATAAATAACTATTTAAATACTTTATTAACAGCAGACATCAAACAGGTGCATAAAAAGAAAATAACCACCCTCAAATAATAACTGAAGAGAAAATATGCAGTTTGAAATAGCCACAGGTATTATTCAAATAAAACTGGTATTACACATTTTTTTTCTTAAATAACTTTACAGTTTTTGTCCATTCAATAACTAGTCCACAGCCAATTTATTATGACTAAATCATTATATAAGAATTGCAGTCATGCATTTGTTTTCATCTAACTTCAGGTTTAATTTTGTTGCTATATTTCTATATGTTTTCAAACATTAATTCTTAAAATAATTATAATCATTTATAAATAATAACTATGAGTAATACTCTTAACTAATATTAATATATGTTAGAATTTGGTATTATAGTCTGGGAAGCAAAAGTCAAATGGAGGTCTGAATAGTGTAACTAGTAACACATCTATATAGTAAGCAGAAGCTTGATAGCAGTGACATACTATTTAAATTGATAAACAATTGGTAATTGACTTAATTGGTTCTTTAATTTAAACAACTGCACAACCATTAAACATGATTTTTTGCAAACATGTACAACTTGGTAAGGTCAATATCATGACCAAACTGAAATTTTGAAATTCAATTTATGGGCCAAGATATTCAAGGTAAAAATTTGCCATGTAAAGTCTATGGGCCAATTGCTGGTTGTGCACTGTGTGTCAGTTTCTCATTGCTGTCAGTTTACATTAATCTCTACCAAAGTTATTTTTATTTTAGATTTACATCACTTTTATACTCTCTTCTCAGGTTTTTTCTCTATTTCAGGGGTTTAACAATCGGTAAGCCATTGGCTGTATGTGCGAACGTTTTAAATGCTTCTTGATGTTTTTGTCAGTCATGATGTTGAACACTCAAGTCCTCCCTCAAACTTACATGTTTTAAACTGCTTTAGACAGAATGTTAGAAGCATGTCACCATTCATGAAAAGCCAAAACAGAAAAACTTACACTATGGAGTTCAGTTCAGTTTTCCTGAAATATACCTAGTATAAGTATTTGCTGATCATCTTGTAAACAGATGAATGTATTTTGTCAATAACAGTAGTAGTAGAAATATTGAAAAGCAAATGGCAAGAAAGCATGTGACTTAATCTCTTACTTTCTATTACCTGCTTAATAAATTTTTGTTGCTTATATATATGCTTATCAGTGCATCACTATCTGAGAGTTCAACAGGACTGTGGAGTAGGAGTCAAAAGCAAATTCATTGCCAGAGAAGTTAGAATTGGTAAAAATGAACACACTCCTGTTTTTTATTACATACTTTATATTAAGCTCCTAATAGTAGTAACCTCCTATCTTGCATTACATGAACCTCATTTAAAACAAGATCTTATTTTATAGTGATTTCCAGACTTCATGAACTTTCTTTGCTTATCACTAATTGTTGATTTTCTTTAAATAACATTCTGCGTTAGCTAATTCTAAAATTTTTGCTGTCAAAAGACATATACAAAATTGCCAAGAAGGGAACAACTCTGTGGAAGAAAAAGATAAATAAGCACATTCGGTTTCAATAGGAATGTCTTATAATTCGCTTAAAAAATGGCTTAAAAAATAGCCTGATAATTCAATTGGTAGTGATAAAATGCCATTTTGGTTCTAATTAATCTTAACATAAAATGGTGATATAGCCTATCTTAGTTCAAATCCTGTAATTTAGTCAGTTAAAAATTATTTCAATAAACACTCATAATCTTTAATATATTGACACAACCACTTTATGTATCCGAGAACTAATATTTATTATCCTATGAACGTTTTCTACCTGCTCCACGGGTCATCTTCAGGTATTTTTTAAATTTTTGGATTGTTTCTTTGCATCAGTTCCAGTTTGAATGTTTATGTGAAACAAAATTCAAATTTCTATATCTCGGGACATTCCAATTTTCAGCGCTGACTCAACGCTGATCTCAACATTCGCTAAAATTTGTTCCTTTTTTCAACGTTGAAGTGGCACTGTTGTCAGCGCTGACTCAACACACTTGGCACTCAACAGATATGTTGACTGCTACTTTCCAATGAATTGTGGGTAATTGGTATGACATTTAAATAGAATCCATCTTGCTGAGAATGGAATTATGGGAACTAAGCACTTCGTACTCAAGTTGGAACACTGTTGTGATGTCAAATTGTTGGTTTCAACACTCAACACTCGTGTTGAAAATTGGAATGTCCCGTCTGTTTGAACAATTAGTTTAAATATAAATATATAAAAGATAAATAGAAAATAACTAAATACACGGATACAAGTAAATTAAAATAAGGTAAATTAACATAATACAATATATCAACACAATAAACATTATATGGGCATGGAAGTATATGACATATAATATTTTTAATTATCTTGCAAATTTATAATTTCTATTATTATTAATATACTTTACATAATAGAAATTTGAATATGAAAATCAATTAATTTTCATATTCAAATTTCAATTAATTTTAATGTATTCAGTCTAAATTACTACTTGACCAGCTTAAGAGTTAATGAAAAAGTTAAATCTTATATATAAAAACAAAATTTTGTTAAATTAGTCACTCATGTTACATTTACTTGTTATATGTCTAGGAGAGCTCAAGAATTATTAACAAAATTTACTTTTGTTGTTAAAATTTCAAATATGTATCCTCAAGATATCACAAACATGATGGACATATTTGATAGTCGTATAATTTTTCTATATTTAAGATCAGACAACAACATATTTTTATACTGCAATTTTTTATTATTAATTTCTAACAAATATAATAGAAATAATTCTAATTTTTTGGTTATCTTTTCAAAATTATACTTAATAATTACTTATTATATTTCTTCTATACTTTTCTATTATTTGAATCATATCATTCGACATTTAATCAGATTCCCTCTTCAAACTATAATAACATGTCTAGGGGAATTTATTAAGATCATAAATTCAGATATCTGTAACTGGTTCCTCATATTTCAAAACCAAATTGCTTCAATGACTAAATTCTATTCAAGTGTTTTAAATCTGTTGATAACATTGTCTTCTTAACTTATGAAAACTTCTTATTAAACTAAAACTAAAATAAATATTCAATTAAAAACCATAAATTCAAAATACTGCATAAATTCTGTAATTAAAATTCTTGTCTAATGTATAGAAAAAGTTGCAAACTAATCATATGCATCCAAGTCTTAAATGTATTAAGGATTAGATTTCCTAGTTCTTAACAATATAATTTTTGAAATCTCTATTTTGAATAAAATAATTTTTTTAATGTAGACACGTAAATTACTGTAATCCCATTATTGTTTCAGTTAGTATATTTATTTAAATTAAATTTATGCAAGGCTGTCATATGTATTTATATTTTAATACATATTGTATATTGAAAATTTTTATCATTAACTTTCTTCCAAACTTATAACTATGAATTATTTCTTACAAATAAGCTCCTAAGAAGTATTCTATATATTTATTATTACATTATAAATAAGCAGTTCTCTTATTAATTTTATACTTACAAAATTTGAAATTCCTATTTAAATTTCATAGACTAATTGCAGAAATGATGTCTAGACTAAAATATTCTCTGACATCTAATCCTTGCCTTCAGGCAAATAGTTGACTATTGTTAATTACTATTAAGCTATGTGAAAAGCTGTAGCTTCAACCTGAACAGAGATAAGTCAAAATCATGGCTTTTGGTCTGGACCTTATTTTTGAAACCAATTTAATAAGTTTTTCTACATATAAAACAATTTTAGGAAATTAATTAATTTACTTTTTAATATGACAATAACAGATTTTTTTATGTTTTTTTTTAAAATCATTATATTAAATGTAAAATGTTTTTACTTTAATTAAATATTCATAGATTGTTTTCATCAAAAAACTATATTATTTACTTTTTAAACTATTCAGTCTTAAAAACAATATAATCCCAATCAAAATGTAAAAAAACTATGATCTATTATACAGACTTATAGGATTTTCATGTAGTAATATTGTTTCTTAATGTTAAATATAAATTTCTTACAACAGTATTTCATACATTAATAATGATGACAATTATATGCTAGGTAACAGTGTAATTCTGTAAAATTTAAAAACTGATTAAAACTTGTTCATTATATTTTCAGTAGCAAATAACTTTATGTAATAAGATGTTTTTATATCCAAAGCATGTACCTATACCAGTAATATCCAGCACATAATATATTAACTAAAAATAGTAAAAAACAAATATTTTCAATGATTTTTAAATCTTCAGGTTAAAAACAGTCAACACCTACAAATTTAAACATTTAAAAATGCATGGAACAATTATTTCATTGGTTGGAAAAAAAAGAAAAGACTATTTTTATCCTGAAGATGACTATTTAAAAATTGTTGAAAATGTGTACTTTATTGTTTTTAGTTAATATATTATTTGCTGGATATTACTGGTATAAGTATGTGCTTTCAACTTAATTAAATCCAGTTTTTGTGTGTTATGTAGTTATGTTTTTAGATCTAAAATACTAATTTTCACATGGAATGTTTCTGTATGTGATATGTAATCAGGGCTATTTTCCAGCTGGAAAAATGCCCGCCGTATGCCATTCCTGCAAATATTTTTTTATGCTGTCGATAGTCAGTATGCAGTACTGGCAGTTGTCCAGTAAAAATAATTCTATATGTTTAGCATTCCCCATGGATAACATTTTTCTGTAGCAATTTGGCTAGATTTAAAATTCTTGAAGTCAAATCTGAAAAACAGCTGAACAAAATTAACTTAAAAAATTCAATTTTTATTTTTTAAAAATATTTTACAACTGAATAAGAATATTAGCTAGAGACAGCCTTGGTACTAACTGTTCTTTAAATATCCACACCCAAGCAGTTTTCTCAAAATCAAATTTTTTAATTGGTTGTCCCCTCAATTGTAATCATCATAAGTCAAAAGACACTAAACGATACGAAGAATATATGTGAAAAAAGTGTCTAAAGACACTTTCAACCAAACATTTTTCTTGGGGCTGTTTTTATTAGGTTCATTTGACTAAATCCTTTTCACAATCTACAGAAGTCAGAGGCAAAGTGACAAAGTGTAATAATACTAAATAAGTTATAAAATTTTTCCTTCATATTGATTTTAAATATGTAATATATAAATTCTGTAAAGTACAACATTATGATGTAATCACACGATGCCTGAACAGATTCCACTCAGGGTATTAAGTGAAAATAACTCTGCAGTGCGCTAATTGATAAACAGGACCACCTCATTCTCATACAGTTTGTAAATCAAAATCAGCCAATCAAAATCATTATTTCAATTTCTAAACATTAAATGGAGAGGAATTCAAGGATATCGGTTAGAAATCATTTAAGTAAAATTACACTTCACTCTGACACCGGGAATGAAATACTAAATACCGAACCTGTTACCGGTGTAATTTGCGTGAAAAAATCTTCTTTCCACAAACGTTTTCGAGCTTTCCAAACAGCTCTTCTTCAGGTAGAGAAAAAAGTTCCGACGAAACACTTCAAAAAAAGGAACGTAGACATTTAAATAAAAAACCGAATCTAAAAATAGAACGTAGATGTTTAAACAAAAAATATGGAACTCGCATATCAAACGAACATTAAGGTGGTCATGCACATTCGTGCGCTGATGTTACTATTTATAGATCGTTGTTTATGAGGGCCTGCCACGCTATAGAAAGATTAATCTCATCCTTCCGATTTATACATGTGGTCCGGTGGTTAGCCTTACAGATGGATATAGCTTCCCGCCATTTTAGTTGCTCCAGGTGGGGCGTAGTGTCGATGATGTCAGCTTTGTCGAACTCCGGTTCTATATCGGGATCAGATGCAAAGGTGGTTAGGGCTGTGGTGTACCGCCCGTGCCGAAGGTCCGCTTGATGTTCTTGCACTCTGGTATTTAAAGATCGCTTGGTTGAGCCGATATATACAAGGCTCTCGTTACATCTGTTATCTTTCAGCGGGATAGAGTACACGCCAGGAAGCCTGCCACGAACTGGACTGCCTTTTCCATTTCTGAGGCTGTCGTAGATTGTCGGGCCTCTTCTACAGGCTATTTGTAATTGTTATTTTCCAGCGATCTCAGCGTATATCGCTTTAACATATGGGTTAAAGGTGACTGGAGGCGTGTACGTTCATCCTGGTCAGTGTTGGTCCTCGTACGCGTAGTGGGTCCGTACGTACGCACCCACTATGCGTACGAGGACCAACACTGACCAGGATGAACGTACACGCCTCCCAGTCACCTTTAACCCATATGTTAAAGCGATATACGCTGAGATCGCTGGAAAATAACAATTACAAATAGCCTGTAGAAGAGGCCCGACAATCTACGACAGCCTCAGAAATGGAAAAGGCAGTCCAGTTCGTGGCAGGCTTCCTGGCGTGTACTCTATCCCGCTGAAAGATAACAGATGTAACGAGAGCCTTGTATATATCGGCTCAACCAAGCGATCTTTAAATACCAGAGTGCAAGAACATCAAGCGGACCTTCGGCACGGGCGGTACACCACAGCCCTAACCACCTTTGCATCTGATCCCGATATAGAACCGGAGTTCGACAAAGCTGACATCATCGACACTACGCCCCACCTGGAGCAACTAAAATGGCGGGAAGCTATATCCATCTGTAAGGCTAACCACCGGACCACATGTATAAATCGGAAGGATGAGATTAATCTTTCTATAGCGTGGCAGGCCCTCATAAACAACGATCTATAAATAGCAACATCAGCGCACGAATGCGCATGACCACCTTAATGTTCGTTTGATATGCGAGTTCCATATTTTTTGTTTAAACATCTACGTTCTATTTTTAGATTCGGTTTTTTATTTAAATGTCTACGTTCCTTTTTTCGAAGTGTTTCGTCGGAACTTTTTTCTCTACCTGAAGAAGAGCTGTTTGGAAAGCTCGAAAACGTTTGTGGAAAGAAGATTTTTTCACGCAAATTACACCGGTAACAGGTTCGATATTTAGTAGAAATCATTTAATTGTTAATACTGGAATCACACTTAAAATTTAAATTATAAATGAAATTTGTTGATAATTTCAAAATTCATTAACATAGGGCTGTTCAATTAATTAACTTTGTAGATTTCAATAACTTTTGACATCACTAAGATCAAAAGTCAATAACAATATTAGCCAGAGCTCATTTTTCCAAGTTTAATATTGGAAAAAATTACATTACAGTCAATTATTCAATAATATCAAACACCACTATTACCTGTTACAAATTACACATGCCAATGTTGCCTATACACAATGACTAACTTTGGCAGATTTAAAAATGTTATTTAATTACATCAGTTTTTTTTTATTTGCTACAGTTTATATTATTTTATATAGCATAATCAAATTTTTGTACTTATATTATAAATGTTTAAAAGAAAAACAGACGTTTTACAAAAAAATCTTTTTCTAAAAAAATATAAAGGACAATTTTTGTATTTAATTAAACAAAGTTAACAACAAACCTAAAATGTAAATAGTAAGTTATAGGTCAAGTATTTTTAATCATTATTGATCCTTTGTATACATATATGTTTGAAATTTTTGATGTTTTTATTGAGTTATTCATGCAGTTTACTTATAGTATACATAATGTTAACCAATGTTTACAGATTGCCATTTTACAACTTAGGCTTTTTTTCTGACATTTTTTATTGAAAAATTTTAAAACACTACCAATAATATAAGTAATAGTATCAACCCTTAATTTTTAAAAAGAATTTGTTTAAAGAAAAATATTTTAACATATTTTTTCTGTTTATGAAAATGTATTACTGGGATTTACTTTGTTGTCATAAAAAAACTCTTAATTAATAGGTTCTTTATATAATGTTTTGTCTAATGTCTAGAAATCAAAAATTCTATATGAATCTGCAATTTGGCCAATTTATGCTACTTCAGTGCTAACAAGAAGTTTTGGCAACTTTTTGCTTTGACTATCTGGCAGTTCTGCAGATAAAAGTCTCATGGAGTTACCACACAGTTACAGTTACTATAACTCCATGCTTCAACCCATCAAAATTTCACACTAATATACTTTATTGCAACTTCCTCCTCCATAGTTATGCCAACTCAATGTACTTCCAATGGCTATAAACATCCAAAATAATAATAAAGTTAGTCAAAAGAAAGTTTCACCTTTTGGCAAACATGATTATATTTCAACTCACCAAATTCCAATATTTTCCTTTGCAAAAGTGATTTGGAAACATTAGGGACACTAATGTTCAGTCACCATATATGCACAACTGGTAGTAGTTTTTTAGAAAAAAAAAGCACTTTATGTAATAATACTTGAACATGTAGAATAAACATTTGAATAAAAATACAATTAAAGCCTTATTTTTGGATTGATTAATAAGACTAATCATCTTAGAAATAATGAATAAAAGTCACATTTTTCCTTATTTTAAATGCCCATCTCCAGATAAAGATCTTCAAATATAAAATTATATTTTTGAGATTCCATAGTTAATTCACTTCAGATTTTAAACAACTTTTATGACAGTACTAATAAGTGCTATGATCTCTGTTTAAAAACATTTAGCTGATACTGATGATATCTTTTATTAGTATATTTCCATATCTTATTTAATAGTTTGATATTATTTATTAGTAGATAATATTCAAATTGTTTTATACACTTAAATTTCCTCTGTATCATTGAACTGCATTAACAACTTTACTTCTTCCTGATTTTTTTAAATTAATTTATTCATTAATATAAAACTTTAGCATTTTTTTTTCCCAGAAGCTGTAACAGATAAATTCTTGTGTATTTTAAAAATTAAAATACAACTACCTACAAAAACTCAAGTTGTCTAGTCACTAATCTATCAAAAAGATGGTTAAACATAGAACACTTTGTTTTTACTTTTAGTAACTATTTTCTGTTTGAAATTTGTATCACTTTCTTAGTCTTATGAAAAAACTACAACAGAAAAAAAATGAAAAAAGTGTTTTCAAGTATATATAATTTGAAAAGTCATTTTATTAATTGTATGTCAAATTCGTTATTTAAAAATTGGCATACAATCTATAAATTTACACATTTATTCATTAATTACATTTTTATATTAAATATTCAACAGAACCGAAAAAGTCACAGAAATTCCTAAATCTATCCTTTTGGGACATTCAACTATATAAGCATAATTTCTGCATTTCTCTCTCTCTCTCTCTGCTATATAAGCAATCATTTAAGATTAAGCATTAAGATGGTCTGTCTCCCCCCTTTTCTCTACTTATTACAATTAAGCAATTAAACTAAATTAGTAAATTTCATAATAGTGATTTCATACAATAAGAATATCAATATTTACAACTGTGATAATAAAACAAAAAAAAATAATACAACTGCCACAAAAAACTGGGTAAGTATAAACAACACAAAATTAAACCAAATTCTAGTAAAAAACATGCAAGGTTTACCAATAAACAAACATTTTCAAGAGCTTCAGCTATCATCGTCAGCTTAAGCATCAGTGTTCGAAAATAGAACCTAACATTGAATTGTCGAGCTTTAAATGATGGTAAAGTCCGATTGGTCGTTGCTGTAGTGATGCAGAAAATTAAATTTGGATATCAAATAAAGATCTCCAGGCCTAATGTAAGTGTTAGTATCTTTAAAATTAATTGCAACATTTTTCTTATAATTTTTATATATTTCCAATATTTTGAAGAGTTTTAAGAACAAACTCTCTGGCCAGATGTCGAAGTCAGGCCTCGTGTATGGTTGAATCTGGTATTCTGTGGATAGGAGTGGCGATAGTATTATGCCTTTGTTTACAGACATAAGATGTTCCTTTAAACCAAGTTGAAATACATAAAAAACAAACTTTCATTTAGATAAACATTAACTCTCTCTATTAGAATAATCATAAAATTTTGATCCCTCTCCCTTCAAATGCTCATGTAATACCTCCTGAATAGTCACTCTCATAAACTCAAAAAGTAATAAATAATCTATATGATCTAAATTCTAACATTTTTACAAAACTGTATTTATATTATCATCAAGTGAGCGCATATTATAACTTTATGTATAACATAATATAACATTAAATGTATAGAGCAAATTTTAATCTTCAAAATTTTTTGAATGATATTGTATATTAAAAAATTAAAATTTTAATGTTGAACTGAAGATAAAAAGTAGTTCACAGATGATATGATGTTTACTTATCACAAATAGCACAATACACTCAGCTTTACTTCAAAAAGTTTTGTACATTTATCTCATTCAGAATCTCATTCATTGTTTATTTAGTCATTCAAAGCTTCTAATTCTATTTACAAAATCCATTTTTGCAGAACTGTTTTAAATGAAAGGAAAATTTGAATATGAAGAAACACATAACAGCATATTTTTAAAAAAGTGTTTGATTAAATAAAACTTTTATTTTTCAAATTTCAAATAATGATAGCAAATTTTAAAGTTTAACAAGTATATCATAAATGAAAATAAATATTGTTAAAGAATTACTTTTTGCTAATAATCAATATTATAGTTCAAATATAACAAACATCCCGAAGCCCAATGCAGTGATACCAAACCAAACAAGTGTTATAATTAATTGGGCTATTATTTTGCTATTATTAATAATTAGATATTAAGTAATTTGGTATTAGAGGTAGATGTTAGGCACCATTTCTTATCTAAATAAATTATAATAATAATTTAATAATTTATTGAATAATTTAGAATAGTCTGGAAGAAAAGAACCAGCCTGGAGTGGGATTTGACCTCTGCCTGCTGTGCAATGAACTGCCAATTATGCCACCTGGACCTCCAAGCAATTCTTCGCTTCCAGGCGTAAGCACAGGTTGAGGGTTCAAATCCTATTCTAGACCAGTTCTTTTCTTTCGGACCGTTCTAAATTATTTGTTAAATTATAATAATTATTAATTTAGATAAGAGATGGTGTCTAACATCTACCTTTAATACCAAATTATTTAATATCTAATAATTAGTAGTATAATAATAATAAAGTATTAATAATAGTAAAATAACAACACGATACAGTGATCATTTGGATTAGTATTATAATTCAAGATCTTTAAACCATTCTTTAGTTTATGATTTTTTTTTTCTAATAAAATATTACTTATATTATTCAATATGCAAAATGATTTTTGGTCTAACTAACTAATTGATGTGGAAGCAAAGATTGGATGGAAAAAGTCCAGACAATGTGCTTTATGGGAGGTGTAAACACTACATGATAATCAGGTGTTACAGATTTGAGTTCCACTTCAGATCCATCTTTTCTTCCAAAGTAATAATCAAATTTCTAAACACTGGATTATTCTATACTATATGTTGACTAAGTAAAAGCTTGTTTAAATTTATAAATAAATGCACTAAATACTGGATAATATACAAAAAACTTACTCAACCAAAAGTCCATCTTGTGAAATACAAAGATGGAAAAATGAAACATTTTCAATTGCTTTTAGCAATCAACCTCAAGTTATAGAACTTTATTTTGATATACATTTCCAAATAAGTTCTTTAATTTGAGGATGATTGCTAAAAGCAATTGAAAATTTTTGTTTTTCTCCATCATTGTTTTTCATGAGCTGGATTTTTGGTTGTGTAAGTGCTTGTTTAACTTTAGTTTTTAAGCTGATTATTTGCTTTAAAAACCGTAAGATTTAATGATTCAATTAAGAAAATTGCAGAATGAGTCAAGTGATTATATTTGTTATTAGAAAATCTGTATGGTATTTTCTTTGGCTACATATGTTCTTAATTTATCCTTAGTCATTAGCATTAGCAAATTTTTATTTTAGTTTTTGGGAATCTGATTATTTACAAAATTTAACTAAAAATGCATGCATATATATATATATATATAATAAATATTATGCACACTTGTACATAAATTTCATCAGGAAATGTTAATTAATACTTAAATATGAAAATTCATGCTATTGGTAATAATATGATTGAATTGAAATAAGACCAAATTTTAAAAATATCTACTTAATCATTATCTTTAAAAGATGCAAATCATTACAAAGTAAATTAAAAACATACTTATTTCATTGATATTTTATATTTAAAATTATTTTGAAAATTAAATGGTAATTAATCTTAATTAAATAAAAAAAAACCTAATGCTGGTGTTGACATATTCTATATAAACCAGAATAGAATTTGCTGTAATTCTAACTTCAGTTAAACTGATGATAATGATGAACACTTGCTAATCATAATACTAACAACTGGAAAAGGAAGAAAAAACATTATCTCTTTGAGTGTAAAAGCTAAATGTATGTTTATCTTCAAGCTGTCAAGCATGGATCTCATTCCACTAATATCACCACAACCACAAATTCTTTCAGAAGAAACAAAGATATCTTTAATTCTACTATCAGCATTGTATTTGGCATAGTCTGCTTAGTTAAAATTTCTTTAAAATGATTCTTTCATTCTTCTAAATTTAAAACAAAAAAAAACAGTTTCTTACACAAAACAATTTAAGGCTTTTAATTTCTGATGAAAAACTTTTCAGTGTTATTTGTTAAATTTCAAAATCTATGTAACTTAATTTTTTTATTCCTTTCTGATTGTATTATGCTTTAAAATATCAACACGAACATTTTACAGAGTAAGAAACATTTTAATGCTAATATTTACAGACATATTCTATGACCATCATTAGGCTACAATATAACCAAGATCAAACACTATTTTTTGTTACACAGGAAGAACTTTATAATATAAACTATTAATTAAGGAATGATAGAATGGAGACTCAATTTGAATTAGAATCTCTGGAGTGGATAGAGTACCAGTTGAGGATCCAGAATTTGGACTTGCTAAGAAGTATATGTAGCACTACTTCTACGACTCTTGGCACAAAGATAAAGAATCATGAATGGAACTTTAGAAAGAGCTGTCCAACACTAATTTGGTGACAGTTACTTTTGTTCTACATATAAAGGTACATTGGAAAATGATGGAGTTGATATATTCTGCTCATAACATAATTGGATTTAAAGAACATGGAACTGTTGAGATATACAAATCTGCTAGGAGATCAAACCACTAAATTTTAAGATGCCAACAATATTTCTAATGCATAAAAGTATCGCTAAATCCATTTGACCTGTAAGGTTTTATTATTCTAATGATTTACTTTGATCATGCTACATTGTTTTGTGTTTATATTTAAGTTTGAATTTTCATTTAATATTTACTGTTTATTATTGTATACTAATTTAAATTTTCATAATGTTTATCATTTTATTTCTGTTTGTACTTGAACAATTTAAATTTGTAAATGTTATTCTAGTGCACCCATTCTGCAAACATTCCTTTTATAACTTTTATAATGTTCTATTCAGTACTCATTTCCTATGACTGAAAATGTTACAATTAAAATGTTTCTTACTGAATACATAAGAAGTTGTTGATTTTTTAATATAGAGTTGTTCCTATGCTTAACAAGAATCCACCATCATCTTAAATTACAAAGAAATTTTCAATTAATATAAAAAGAAAAGAAAATTATTATTAATAATACTTATAACAATAACAAACTTCCTGTATAATATAGCCATTTTAATTTTGAAACTTGCAACATTTTTATCAAATTTCTGTTGATGAGAAATGACTAACAGACTACCAACTCTTTACATTTCTATTTTTTAAATTTGATTATATTTGTAGCTATTCTTAATACATTTTAACAAACTGAAACATGCAACTAATATTTATAATAAATAAAATGTAAATTTTGAATCTCAAAAAATAAAAAAAATAGTGATTTGTTTACTTCTGAACTTAAAATATTTTTTTTAAAAATAGTTAAAAATATTAAAAATATCATTTTTAAGAAAAGAGCATACAAATAATTTAATCTCTAAACAGAAACCTAGGTTTCTACTACATAATTGGAAACATCAATCTGATAGATGTATTTTTGTAGACTTCATGTTTTGCATATTTGTTACTATACAAGAATTTATTGATGTTTTTTTGGGCAATAAAAAGCAAAATTATGACTATTAATCCAAATTTATTCAAAACTAATTTCACAGTAGTAAAATTGCATGTGATGCAAACTTTTCTGCAGCACTTTAGACAAATTAAATTGTTTCATTTGATCACGTGTAGGAAATTTTTCTGTCCTTTAAAGATGGATGTTTCGAACAATTTTTCTCTTCTCTAGCTTGTTGCTCAAAACTTGATCATCTCCAGCAATAGTTTCAAATTCTAGTATTGTCTCCCATATCAATGTCATAATCTCTCTTGGTAGATTAGGAATACAGAGCCATCTTTTGATATGTGGATCCAACAAAGAGTGAGCCAAGCATGTAATAAAATGGAAATTTTTGTTGACTGGATTTTCACAATTACACAAATAAATTAAGAGGCACACCGGTAAAAGGCTTATAGGTATGTGCATTTTAAATAAATTAAGATCTTGATGATTTACAAATACTTGTTGATGGATTATCCATAATAAAGTTTTAAAATTAAGAAAAAGCTTACTGCAAAGCAGCAAATAGCAATTGAAAACAATAAAAAGTATAAATATGAAACACACAGTCTTACATACCTTTGCATTCTATACATAATATGAAATACCCATTCAGTAAGACTTTCACATTTTTAAAAAGTTATATGAATCCTGAAAGAGTCACAAACTGAATAGTAACACATGCTTAGTGTAGATGAATGATTGATAGTAAGGTATTATGAAAGGGCAAGATAAAGCTCAAATGGTTCTGCCACACTGTAGAATAATGTAACAGCAGCAGTCTTACAGACTAATGTTTCTGTTTAGAGGTTAAATATTTAAAGACTAAACAAACATTTAAAGTTTTAAAAGAATTAAAAGCTACCTTTTCTAACTTTTTATTTGCTTAAAAATATTTTTATTTTTTATTATATTTGTGTAATATAAAAGAAACATTTAAGGATCACAACAAAAACTAAGTGATAAATGAGAAAACTTAGTTAATTATTCAATCATCATTTAAATCCAACTGTCATGTAATCAACATAAGTGCTTAGAGAATATTCACAATCAATAAAAATTTATATTTCATTTAAAATAAAATTTCATATAGTAATTCTTCCAATCCATTAAACACTTTCTTTCAAATGCAAAATTTATAGAATTATAATCTAACAGTATGTTCCATACAAGAAATTACTGATCAATGTAATACAAACAACTGCATTACTAAAATTAAACAAATATTTAAATAAGTATCAAACACAAATCCGTGTTAATAACAACCACTTGGCTTTTTTCCACCTTTATTTAAATAAAGGTAAATAAAGGTGGAAAAAAGCCAAGTGGTTGTTATTAACACGGATTTGTGTTTGATACTTCGAAGAATAATACAACACGGTTTCACAAAAATCAATCAAATATTTAATACTCAATAATACATAAATAGTGAGTGTGCCCTTTATAAACAAACATACTTTTTGAAAATGTTTTGTTTATATGCATACTTGAATATAAATAAGAAATTAAATATTAAAGTTACGATAATAGAAATGCTCCATATTTTATTTAGGCATATTTAAATTCTTCTGACCTATTTGTGTAGCTAAGGATTATGACAGTTTCAACAATATATCAAAGTATTTTTTTACTCGGATTTTCTAAGATAATCTGCAGACTAAAAACATTAATCTACAAACATAGTAACTCATAAGATCTTTCAATATTAGAATACTGAACATGTATTATTATAGGTTTTTAGCACATTTTTTCTATTTTCTTTTTGTATTCTTATTCATGATTTGCTAAATATTAATTAAAAGTATTAAATGATAATTCAATTTTTCCTGATCTTACAAAAATCAGTTTTAAAGAATTTGTTTTATTGTAACTTTACTTGATTTGAAGTGATATACTATGTTCAAGTTTAAACAGAATATATAAAATTTAATCTTTTTTTAAAAAAAAAAACTTAAAAATAAATTATATATTTCAAATTATTATTATAAACTCCTGTTTCATGTGATTTTCAGTGGACAGTGTTTCAAATTTTGCTAAATTTACACACACACAAACAACAAAGCCTGAACATATTACTAATTAAATCATTATAACATAAGATGATAAAAAAAACTTATAAAGCTTGAATTAAAATTTATTTAATGAATAAATAAAATTTTATTTTCCACATGAATAAAATATCTGCACAAAGAAAAACTACATTGAGTATTAGATGTATGAAGAATTCAATGTTGAAAAAGATATTTAATTAATAAGTGAGGATATCATAAAATTATAAATTACATAATAATTTAGAATGAATTTGACTTATGTTAATGTATAATTCCATACTTTTCATTAAATTAAATAAATAATCTAGTTTAAAAAAATTAAAAACAATCAACTTTAACTTTCAATTACCTATATAGTATCTCAAATAGCATGGCATTTAAACTAGTCTATGATTTTAATTTATGCAAATACATCAATTCTCCATTTTTATAGTTTTTTTTTTATGTTGATAAATTCTTTTGATATGTTCAGTTATTATCAATCTGAATTATCTAAACAAAATGTATATAATTTATCTTGTATAAGGTTATTAAACACCTTGCAAAATTATGCATAATTTTCTATTTTATTTCATTTCATAGCCTATTATTAATTAATTGTACTGTTAGGAACAAAATTATAAAACCTAGCAATAGCAGAAGTTGTAAATGTGCAACTAGATTTTTGTAAGTACAATTATACTTGTTTTACCTGCAAATATATAAAAATTGTATGACTAAGTATAAATACATATTCTAGACATATAAAAATCATTGTAAGTTTATATTTGCAAAAGCAATAAAGATAGTAAAAATTGTTTTGAAAACTACGGGTAAATAATAATAATAATATTGTACATTTTATTAAAACATAAAAATAAAGTGAGAAATTTAAATGACTGCTATTTATTCCTTGATACATATTCATCTTTATAACATTGAAAATGATAAGCAACCAGTTACAGCAATTTTGATATCTTAAAACTAAAATTTTTTAAAAAATTATTGCTGTTTTCTTGAATAGTAAATTCTAAATTTTCAATATCCATGGAATTTTTCTCAAGTCTGTCAGATTCCTAACAAACACCTGATGTTAAGAAACTCAGTATGGATAATCAAAACTTAGACATGTTCCAAATTTTATGCATTCTAAAATCAAAAGCCACACTAAATTAGGATGATGATGATGATATTTTATTACAATGTTTTTCTCAAATAACCCTATTAAAATTTGATAAATATAAAGTACTACACCTGAAATAGGATCAAACATGTGCTTGGCAAATTGAAAATAATAATTTAATAAAGTTTGTTTGGTTATATCTTATTACAGCGCCGACTGCGTCCCCAGTGGGCACCGTAATAACCGTGGATGGTTATACATGCTGGAAGAAGAGATCGGACCAAAGGTCTGAGTAGCGTAACTGGCAATGCATCTGCAAGGTAAGCGGGAGTTGCGGGTTCGAGTCCCGCTTTGGGCCGATTCTTTTCTTCCAATTTAATCTAAATTAATTAATTAGATATTATAATTATTAATTTTAATAAAAGATGGTGCCTAATGCCTAACTCTAGTGCCAAATTTATTTCTAATCTACAATCATTTATCCAAAATTTAGCCCGATCATTTACGGCAGTTGTTGGTGTATTAGTTTAATTTGCTTTTAAGTTCAATATAAATAATGTTTATTTTAGAGCTGCCACATTTTCTAAATGAAAAGTGCAATTTGACTTACGTAATTTTAATTTTTGAAAATTTGTCTTATTTCACATTACAGTGCAAATATTAAATACGTACACATTTTTTCCCAATGTATTTAAGTTTCATATAAACAATCACAATTATTAAAATCTATCTTCAATCCATTCTGCTATTTTTATCAGATCTATTTTCAATATCTATAAAGATAGGCAAATTCAAGATGTATAACAATGATTTTTTTTTTGCTTAAAAATCCTTAAGAAACAATGTTTAATTTTTTATTTTATAACAAATCTGTATTACCAAGAGGTGTTTCTAAAGATGACTAACCACATTCACAATTGTTTATTGAATGTTAAGCATAGCAATATTATGCAATCTTATTACAAAAGAGAAAAACTTATAAATCTTATATTAATGTAAAATTTCATTTTATATCAAAACATGTTATCATTTTATAACAAAATATGTTAAAAATTGAACATAATAATACAGTCAACTCACATTAATATGAATCACTAGGGAAATAGCAATTAGTTCACTTTATTGAAAATTCAAATTAATGATTTTTAGGTTCTTTCAGGTTGTAAAGATAATTTACAGTTTGGTTTAACAAATTCTGGTTAAATATTCCTTCACTTTATTACATGAAAATTAATATTGTGACAATGGAGTTTTGCCAGGGAACCAGCAAATTCACTTTAATGCAAGAATTTGCTTTATTGGTGTTCATTTTAAGATAAGTCAACTGTTCTTAATAAAACAATGGATACCGAATTTGTTTTCTAAAATTTGTTTTTGCATAAGTTTAAATGCCAATAAAACTACTATAGAGTTAATTAATATTATTATTACTTCTATTAGCTTTAAACAAATTATTCAAACAAAAAATCAATTTAAACTGTTCCCAGAAGAGCTAACTTTTGATTTTCTTAGATTTCAATTATATTATATTATGCTGTAATGTAACACAAATTGAACTATTTTATTAATTGTACAAATAAATTAATCTTCTAATAACAAGGCAAAAAATAAAAATACATACAACCTTAAATTGGCCTTGCAAATAAGCAAGTTGTTGTTTATAAATGTTTTAGGTTCAATTCTAAAACCTTCAACTATATCCCTTCTAAAATTGAATCTTTTGGGTAATAACATTCTAGAATAGATTGTAGATTTTCCAATGAGTTCAAATTCAAAATTTTTAAAGCATCCAATAGAATGCATTTATTCAAAAGACTACTCACACAGTCAACCTAAAACTAGCAATGAACAGTTGCACAAAGGTTTTCATCTACCTTCCAGGAGACATTTAGTTCATTTTTTCTTTTATTCTTACAAATCAAACGTCATCTAAATAAAAAGACTAGTGACAAACTATCAAAATACTAGACAGAGTGATGTCTTTCAAAGACAAAATTAAACTGCTAGATCATCTACAGGAAGAAGACTCAACAACTTCAATTCTTATGGTAGCTTTGTCGCAGGGATATGATAAAAGTGGGGATTTGGTCAAATCCCTAAAGGAGATGATCAATTTATTGAAGATGTTAAAATGACAATTCTATAGTCATTTCCCTAAAAATATAAGTGATTTGATCAAATCCCTGTACCATTTTAATGAAAAGATAAAATAAACAAGTCTTCATATAGCTACAACCACATTTACCAAAACTGTCCCACCGATAAAGCTAAGTTTGAGAGAAATTGCTGGAAAATTATCTTTATTTGGTGGTCAAGGGTTTAAGAAATGTTCCTGTGAAAAATCCAAGGTACAATGCAAAACAAATAGATATGCCTGTAAAAAAAATAACATCCTCTGTAACTCCAGGTGCCACAAACCTACAATGAGTTTCAATAAAAATAAATAAACTTGGCATTATCTCTACCTTTTTCATATAAGTACTTCTTACTTTGTTGATTCGTTTTTTGTCATTTCATGAAACCAGTTTAGAGATTTGATCAAATCACTTCATTTAATTAGGGAAATGTCAATATCAAACCTTTATTTTAACATCTTCAGTAAGTTGATCATTTCCTTTAGGGATTTGACCAAATCCCCACTTTTATCATATCCCTGCAAAATCTTCATTTACAACAACACAAGATACTTTAAGAATAAAGAGACATTAGAAACGTAATAGCAAGATTTACATTACAACATTTATAAAAGTACGCTTTCATTTTTTATTCGTATATTTTTTTGCATTCTTAATCTAAGTTTTTTCAATGTATTTTTCCTTTTCACAGTTGTAATTTCAAAAGATAAAAATAAAAAGCGGATATATCTTTTTAATTGTAATTTCCTTATGCTCCTAATTACACACAACGATTTTGTAGAATATAACTCATGAATATGACTCTTCTTCTTTATTATTAATAATAGTTATCAATTATAATAAATAATCTCAGTTATCAGTTTTAATATTTTTTGAATTAGAAGATAGATTTTTCAAAATGATACTATTTTCATTTTCAGAATATGTTCTATAAAAAAAAATTTTATTAATCTGCACCTTTTTCTATCAATGTTCATCAAATCCATTGAAGCGGCTGTTTTGTAAGGTATCTCAACACAATATAATTATGAGTAAAAACAAAAAATTAAATTCAATATTAAAAATTTACAATTTAAACTCCTTTTATTTTAGGCATAGAATTAGCAAAGCATTTTCTACATGGCTTATAAAATTGATTTTATTCTCAAAATTTAATCAGTTGATTTTCATTAAAATTTGTCATAATTTTACATAAGAAAATTTAAAATGTGATAAAAAAATGGGAGTCCATGATTTCATTTGAAATACAGTGAGGTTAAAGTAAAAATGTCCAAGATTGCTAGCATAAAGGTGCGACTATGCAGATGCAAATTTAGAGTGAGCGAGAGGTTGCGAGAGATTTAGTTTTCGCAAAGGAAAACCATGCACAAGCGAGAAGCGAGAAATAATGCTGGCAAGAGCAAATTTCTGGTTCTCACACATATCTGACAGGTTTTGATATTTATCGCGTCTCGCCTCTTCTCGCTCACTCACATCTGCATAGTCGCACCCTAAGTGGGTGCAAATTTTTTATATTCAAGCCAATTCCTAGTTCATGTTTGGATAGAAAACAAATTGTGTCTAGTGATATGATGATATACTTTGCCCTAATTTATGTCAAAATAATCAGTAATCAGTCATCTGTATTTTTCTGCTGTTCCCTGGTACTAGATGTCTACAACTGATCATTTTTATCTGCAAAACACAATTTAAACTACATGATTTTCTATACATTGAATGACTTCGTTCTGTATTATGATATATAATAAAATTATTATAAAATAGTAGTTTTTATAAGATTTATAATATTTCTTTTTATGAATACAGTTGTAATTTTTTTTTTGGAGTTTTGATGAATATAATATGTTAGAAAGTGTCTCACCAGTTTTTAAATATTCCATATATTTAGAAACATTCTGCTATTCAGTAAAGATTGAAAATTCTAATCTATGTTCTTTTAGCATTATTTTCTGTATAAGTTCATTTAATATTAAAGCAGCAATGTTCATTGTTCTGCAAGCATATTTGATTTATGATATAACTTACACACATATGGTAGATGTAAAGCCAATAATTGTACTGACTCCAGAAAATTCACACAAAAAAAGGCAGTTAAGTAACATTTTAAGGAACGTTTTTTTCTTGCAGCACTTTCAATGCAGTAATAGGCATCATCCTCAGGCAGATACAGAATTGTACCAATTTCAAACAAATTTTAAATTGAAATAAGAACGACATTAGTTGTTTTGGAACATAATGACATTTAGAACAAGAAAACTTAAAACTTAAACATGAAATACAAGTAACAACGCGACGCATGCACCTTAATACACAGAGTGGGCAGAGGGAGCTAATATTGATGTATTAATCTCTTGTATAGACTAATCCAAATTCCGGGCAAATCCAGAGTGGTGGAGTTGCAAGGTGACATCAACATGGTGAAAAGGGCGTCGCAAATGTACACTAGGCCCCTCTTCATCAATATGTATCACTAGGCCCCATGTTTTTATCAATATGCCATTGATAAAAACAATGTTTTATTAATATAAATTTTTAATTATTTTTTTAACAAACTCAAAATTATAATAGTACTTTTATGTTAAAAAAAATTAAAAATAAAGTTGTATGTATTTGATTTTTTTCTCGCATAAAACTTGCTTTTATTGTGGGTTTTACAAAAATCAAATCTAGTGCAAATTCCATGAATATTGTAAGTTTAAAAACAACTATTAAAAAAAGTGTTACTGAATACAATGATAAATTTCCAAAAATTTTACTTTCGAGATATCAAAATTTCTATAACCTACTGCTATTTGTCATTTTAAATATCATATACATGAATATATCTGAAAGGAATAGAAAATGTCATTTTGATTTTCACTTTTATTTTATCTATTTACTTTTGTTCAACTGGAATCCTTATATTTTACCAATCAACCAAATCAAAATAATAATAATTATTATTTGCATTAAGCAATACCTATTACTGGAAGTTTGCAAAACTTAGTCATTACATTAATCATTATTAACATATTATATTTGGTAATCAAGAATTAATATTACGTTTAAAATAAATTTTTTTTACAAATAATTAAATTAATAAAAATCAATTATATTTATGCATAAATATTAGTTGATGAAATACTTAAACTCGTAAATCAACTTGTAAATTTCTTAAAGTAATTATGCAAATTTAATAAAGTAACATTAAATGTATTATGTAAAAAAATAATAATAATTTTTCATCTGTAATTTTGTTCTAATTTTGTGATTTGATAATTCATAATCTGTAAGCTTTATCACATACAAAATGCAGGCATTTTTGAAAATCACATTAAAAACATCTCTATCCTTCAAAATAATGTAATCTTCTGACAAAAATCATTTAATGGCTATTCAACCTAAGTTGATTAAAGAGTTTTTTAACATTAAATGGTAAATTAGAAGACATATATCCATTAATATTTAGTTCATCTAAAATTAATTTATACTCTTTATGATGAACTATAGCCCTGTTTACTGTAGGGTATTCATTCCAATAATTTGGTACTATTCCATAACACCTTTATTGTCTTTCTCAATTTTCTTCAGACTTGTAAAATCTTCGTATTGTTATACTGATCTAGGCTTTTAACTTTAAGATCTAGCTGCCAACTCTGTGCAAGATTATAAAAACTGCTATTTTAGCAATGTCATTTTTCTGTTTTAAGAAAATTGGATTCTTTTCTTTTTCTATTATCTTAGCCAATCTCTTTCAATACTTAATATCAAGTGAAATATCAAATAATAGATAACTGCCTAACTCTTGGTGTATAGGTCAATATTTTACTTTGGGTACCTTTTAAGCTAGTTGTTATTTTTATCAGTATGTTTTCAATTTACAAAATTAAAAACATACTGATTATTAGACTCTGGTAAGGGAAAAACTAAAGTAGAAACTTTAAACAAATTTGAAGAATATCAGTAAAATATGTTTTCATGAATAGTACAGGAAATTCACAATGCTGCCACTTGAATATCTCACACCCACATGCTAGTCCTATTTTTTGCACCTTTTACGAATTAAGAATGTAAGGTATATTTGCACTATTTTTATGATCACAATCAAACTCTTTTAAATTAAGTTTGGATGGTATGAACATCTGGTAATGTTGTTATATACTAGTGCATAAAAATTTATTCCTTGCCAAGAACTATACAAGAAACTCATCACCAGGGTCATTTTTTGTTAACTGTTGTTGATCAGCAAACAATGTTTTTGATCAGTAAACAAGTACTTACAATAACAATGTAAGTAGAGTGTAATATTGTTCATTTAATGCTGGTAAACACAATCAATATTTTAATGCAAAGACAGAGAATGGCATCCATAAGTACATGGAAGCAAACGGAATGATGCATAGCGCATGTGCATTGCTACATTTGCTTCCACATATTTACAGACACTGCATCTTTGCATCAAAATATCACTCACAAGCACCAACACTTACATTGTTCTTAAGAATTTAATGCTTTATAAATATAAACATTTTATTTATTAGCTTTTGAGATAGGTTTTCAGAGATATATGTTAAGTTAATTCATTTTTTTGATAACTTCAATAAAACTAATAAAATAAAATGGTAATTCAGATAGTGATAGGTAGTTCACAAAACTATATAAATAAAGCTTTAGTAAGATTTCTTAGTTAATTGATTACACATGTATCTATAATAAAGCAAACATTATTCGAAAAGTTCAAAAAGTTGTATATGTATTTCTGTCTTTTCAAATAATTTCATTTGCAATTTCAAACAACGTAAGTAAAATTTAAAAATAATTTTAATTGTTTTAAAATCCTCTTTAACAATGATGTGAAATAATGAGTTAAATCAAATAATTTTTGTTTATGCATTTATCATCATTCTGGAACTTTTCATCAAACTACAAACATGTTTTTGTAAAATGTTGTTTATCAAATTTCTAGAATTAAGGATGATATATCAATTTTTACTATTAATAACTTTTCATTTTTTAAAATTAGAATTTTTGAAGCAGTCAAGAAAATCACATACTAGTTTTTAAATAATAAAAAACACAGAATATACATCATATATTTTCAAAATATAAACATCTATTAACTCAACTTTTGATTAAGGCCAAAAAATCTGCCAGATTATATTGTAAATGAAATAGTAGTCATATTATAGCCCAATATAATCCAGCAGATTGTTTGGCCATATATTTTCACTTGTATAGCAATAATCCAAATAAATTTATTAACTTTGAAACGTATACTATATAGCAGGGGTGGCCAACAAGTCGATCGCGATCAACTGGTCGATCGCCAAGCCAATTTTAGTCGATCGCTAGCGATGTCTTGACTTAATCTATATATATAAAAACGAATGTATGTCTGTGTGTGTGTTTGTCCTTCATGCATTACCACACCATTTATCTGATTGCCATGAAACTTTGGGAAGTTGTTTAATACATTCCCGCGAAGGTTTGTGGCATATGTGAAGATCACCATTTCCCCCTTTCAAAAATATATTTATATATGGATTAAGGCTTTCATGTCCAACAGATGGCGCTAACTTCTGACGACTTAAGTTTGCTTTTCTGTGAGGCATTATGCTTTTCTGTGAGAATGGACTAAAGAAGATCATTTTCTATCTATCTATATAAATAAAATATAACGTTTGTTTGTTCCTACCGATTCCTTTGAAATTTTGACACAATGTTGCATTCGAATATGCACGTGTTTTTATATAATATACATGTCGAAATTCTCCCTACGGGGGGAAAGGGACAGGATTAAGGCTTACTGTGAAGAACTCGGCTTCTATTTATACTAATTTACATGCGGTTTTTTGCATTTTTAATCGCGTTTTAATAGGTGACGTCAACAGAATATACACTAAAAAGGGATTTTTCGATATTCCCCAGCGGGGAAAGGGACAGGATTAAGGCTTACTGTGAAGAACTCGGCTTCTATTTATACTATTTTACATGCGGTTTTTTGCGTTTTTAATCGCGTTTTAATAGGTGACGTCAACAGAATATACACTAAAAAGGGATTTTTTGAAATCCCCTTTACGGGGGAAGTGTTACACATTTATAATAGATACATTTTGAGCCACAACAACGCGATGGCTGCGAGTCAGCTAGTGTATTATATTTGTAACCGAACGCAACTGTATGCATGCAGTTATGACTCGACTCATAAGCAGTGAGTGCTCTTCGTACTGAAACAGTGTATAAACATATATGTATTTCACACTTCCCCCTCCCCACTTAGACTATGCCTATGACAACAAGTCGATCGCGACACATTTTTACGATAAAAAGTAGATCTTATGTGCACAAAAGTTGGCCACCACTGCTATATAGAATACAAAAAAACAAAGTTGAAATTCAATGCTAATACTTAACTTTAATACATGGCATGTTCATAAATAAACAATTATAAATAACATTTCCGAAAAAAGGCTAAAAAATTAAGTCTACGTTATTTATAAAGCAACTCACAAGATTTTTTATTTTTTTCGATATCTTATATTTAATATGTATTTTATTTTTTGGCAACCACTGTGTATGCTAAACATAGGCCACAGCAGATAATCTAATTTTTCATAAAACCTTATTGAAAAAATTAGAAGAGTTTAAATAAATCTAGAAAATGCAGATACAATGCAAATAAACGCCAGTCAATCCACCATTCAGCAGACTGGTTAGAGTTCATTTGCATTTAGCCATGCTCATAAATCCATAATTGAGATGCAATACTACCATCTCATTTGTGGATGTATAATGGTACTCTTCATCATGATGGAAAAAAATATCAGATTAAAGAAATTGAATCACTAATCAAAACACTGAACATATCACAGTAGTTAATTATCAGATACAATAGAACAGATGGTAAATGTCATGAAATCATCTTAGGTGACAAACACACTGATTACTTCATTTATGATATTAGTCATCATGACAATTTAGCAGTTTGATATTTTGACATTACAATGGCTCTAATTTCTACCAAGTCCAGTAGAAAAGTGCGCTAAAATATTTGAGAATTCTGAGAATTACAGTTATTATTAGATGTTCTATAATTTTTCTGATCTTTCAGAATATTTATTTTATTGCAGATTGCCAACATTATTGTTGTCATTAGATAATGACATCATATAATATCACTGCTTCTAAACATTAAGTGATTGTTGATTAGAATGGTCACAAAATCATCAATGCTACAGTAAAATGAAACATGCTGTCTAACTAAATATTAACTTATTGATTAGACCTTTTAATTGTTATCCATGTCATCTATAAACTACCTTTGATATCAATGAAATAATAAACAGAGAATATACTAAACTGTTATAAGAAGTAAAACCTCTTGAATTGGTCTTCTCAGTAGCATAGATTGGATTTTTGTAATATATATATATATATTATTGCTTTTATCATACACTATTTATATCAGTCACTCATAACTCTAACATTCACAATTGTTTCTTAACATGTTATGTTCTGCTATATAACATAATGGCTGCATTCAGCAGACCCTACAGTTCTGGAGCTGTTGAGTATGTTTCTGCTGAACACCCTCTACAGCAGCGATGTTTTGGAACGTGTTTGGTATTTTGACATCACATTTAGTAGCGTCTTTCATTTATGCTACCTATTGCTATCTGAAAATGACCAATGACGGCTGCTTTTTGTTTCAATGCATACATCACTCATTGTTCAACAGATATAACTATATAACATCTACCGATTGAAACACCTTTGCTCAGTTACAACTGTTGACTCTGCTGAATGCAGCAAATGTAATATGCTACAATTCTGTAAAAATTTTTTTTTTTAATTTCCGTGATGCTTTTTTTTTATGGGACATAATGTACTAATGCAAAGAAGAGTTAACAGTTGTAATGTTATGTTAGAAAACTTGAAACACTATTTGCAGATTTGATAACACCATACACAGTGAGTTATATTTTGTATTTATTGAAACACTGATATAAAGAACAGAAAGTTATTAAAACTTGCCAAACAGATATAAAAAAAGTAAAGAATTTAAATCCAAAATAATTTTATGTTTATGAAGTTAGTATACAATCAAAAAGGAATTTCAGATGTAGTATGTAAAAGTATTAGTCTATGCTAATATAAGAGACTATGAATAAGGAAAATGAAGATATGTTTCTGTATTGTAAAAATAATTTTAAGAAACATTATTAATAATTGCATAATCACTAAAGAACTAATAATACACGTAAACATATTTAGATTAGGATACAAATACTAGTTTTAGGATATTAGTTGCAAATTACTAAAATTACTTCATAATCAATGTGTAACAAATGATACTTTTTCCAATTGTATTTAATTTAAATAAACTATATGTTCTAATTTTTATTGTGCAGTTTTAAAATTTTCAAAGAAAGAATAAAATTGATCCTAAAAAACTTTTCTTGATTTTGTTAAAAATAAATTTTTGTTTTTTTAAATATAGATATTTATGAACAAAAAAAATTCAGAATTTAAATTATTCTTAAATATAATACATCTCAAAGCCTGATGATATATTAATAAACCAACAAACGCCTAAATAATCGGGCTATTATATGGCTATAATTAATTCATTATATACCAAATTCATTCTTGAAAAATATTACCTTAAAAAATGTAACATTATATTTTTTAAATTAATAATTCTTTTAATTACATGAAACTGTTATTTGAAATAGTGTTTAGTTTTAATTACTTAAAACTAAACACTATTTCAAAAATGCAAAATACAAATTTTTAGTATAATTTTGTTTAAATTATTATTAGTTATTTATGGTCATGTAGCAAAGCTTAAATAAAACTGCTTTCAAACAACAATTGTTTGCATTTTATATCATTTTTATTAAACACACCAATTGATAAATAAAGAATTTACTTAAAGGTTAAATAAAATAAAATTAAATTTGATTAATTTATGAAATGGTCTGATATTGATTTAATCTGTAAATAAGAATATTTACATAAAATATATCTGATGTAATGTCTTACTATATTTACTTGTATTATTTTAATCTTTAATATGGTTTAGGAAAGTATTTAAATTATCAACATATATAATCTAAAATACTTTTAAAATAGTTATTTATAAAAGTGATAACACTCCTATTAGTAAACTTATCATCATCTTATAAATATATAATGTTAACATTTCATCAGTTTTTTTAATTTGACTGCATGAAATAGTACATTTTCTGATCACATAAAAAAAAAAATAGAAAAACCTGAACCCTTTTCTTCTGAAATAGCATATAGTTGTTATAGTACAGTTTATGAATTCAAAATGATTAATATTTTCTAAAAAAAAAAATTTAAGGTTATTTAAATATATACTAACTATTTTCATGAAGCAGAAACAATAATAAATGCACATTATGTATTTATGAGTGTCTCTTCAAGGACAAAATTAAGATTAAATTCATAACTATCCAATCCAGAATTAACAGTGATTTCATGATCAACAATTAATTATGATTAAATTATTTCATTATAAATTTCTAATATTTATGCAATAGTAAAAATGCAATTTAAAATGAATTGTATCATTTGCGCACATAGAAGAAACTTTATATCATCAACAATAACTTTAATATGACTTTTAAAATGAATAAACCTGAAAAAATTTTTCTCAAGAAAAAAAAAAAAAGCCTGTAATTTCTCTATACATAAATCTAAATTCAGAAATAATCATTAAAAAATTTGTCTCCAAAGCGTTCGTTTTATATTTGACTTAAACAAAACAAAAATATACAAGCTTCATGATCATATATAAAAAATAGTGAGACATGTAATGTACTATATACACATTGTTATCTTGCTAAAATATGTTATAATGATATATTTATAATATAAAGTAAGCCAAAGAACAAAATCATAAGTCAATACTATTTAAAGAATGGTATAATATAAAAAAAAACATATGATTGTCACTGTCAAACTTTGGAAAGTTTTTAGTTTGTCATTTAAAATAATTAAATATTTTTATACTCCCTTTAAAACATCCACTAACTAAAACTGACGGACGTTATTTTTTCGGTATACAAAAATTTTAAAAACAAAATAATTGACAGTTATGTATATATTTATATTAATTCTACACGCATATATATACATGTATAAGATTATGTAGACAAATATTTAATTATTATTACACTTTGACATGTATATATGATTTGTCGTTTAAAAAATTTATGAAATCAGTACTTTTACTATGTAACCTTTAGACAGACTGTTTTGGTAAGCCTAAACAAGTAGAATGTATGTTGAAAGAAAGAAAACATATGAAAATATTCTAAAATGTCGAATAATTGTAATAATGATGAAAGTTAAGATAAATTAATTTCGTGATTAAAATTAATTATATAAACTTGGAATAGGTAAATAGGGGGGGTGTTAAACAGATTGAGGTCATGAGTTTACACCATTTGTGAAACCCAGATGATTATGATGCAGTTTATAAACATAATTTATATGCGATCAAAACAAACTAGTGTACAATTATAAGTGCAAAATACACATGTATTTTGGACAAACTGAGGTCAAAGGTCGAATCGGAAAACATCATCAGAGTCCCGGACAAGTCTAAGGTGTTAAGTTTATCAGTTTATACGATTTTTCTAATTGTGATTGTCGCTTTTTGATTATAATAACTATGCATACGACTGAAGTTAAACGTCATTTATCGTATTTACATATACCGAAATCGTTTTTCAATCATTTCCGACTTAAAAAATGATTGTGAAGCATTAGAGGAGAAAAAACCCAACTTACCAGAGCAAAGAAATTTGTGTGGCAATCTTCAAGACTAGCACCGTTCGTAATGTAATTTGGGTGCGTCATGATTGATCCATGATCTACTTAGATGATGTCTCAAGTGATCTCTACTGCCATGTATGACTATAAAACCATTACAATCGCGTCCCGACGGAAATTCATTTAGTAAGATGGCGACTGCTATGGCGGATAGGAACAAGGCGCTAAGTTAGAAGCTCTATTATTCGTGGACTACCTGGTCACGTGCCATGGCGAATGACGGTGACGTACGTAGTCATGTGACTCCGTACGTAATGGTCACGTGGTCAGGGTGCTTTAAATTTTATTTGCGGAACTGCCACGTTATTTTGTAGCCATCAGAAAAGCATCGCTTTTTAATAAATTCACAAATACAATAATTTCCTCTTATCTTTAATCATTATTCATAAATATATTATCCTATTTATTTTTCTCAACGCTTTCTAATTTGAATTGTACATGTGTACTCTTGTAAAAAACATTGTAAGTTGTTTAAAATTTCAATAATAATTTGTAAAAATATTTTTTTTTCAATTTTAATTTGTATGTAATTAATTTTAAATAAAAACAATAAGATTTATTTTAATTTATAATTTAAAAACTATTTTAAAAAATAATAATTTAATTAAACATGAAAAAAATGTAAAATATTGAAAATATTTATTTATTTATATACAAAATTTTAAAATACATATTTTTCATTATTTGTTTATTTTTTAATCTAAAAATTTTTTTTATATATACAAAAAAGAAACTGTATATAATTTGAAACTAACATTTGCTATTTTATTCATATTTTAGTCAATTTCTCGGCATTAACTATTTTCTTCTTATAAATCTATTTTCAGAAATGGTATAAATATATATAAAAACTTCCTCTTATGTGAAAAATTATTCATTCATTAATTGATGATAAAATAAACATTGTTTATAATGTTATTTTCGGTTAACACTCTTTTAAAATTGCTTTGTTTTGAAATTGAAAATTATATTTCGTCTTTAAACATATTAATTACTTTCGTAAAGTATTTCCTCGTCACATAAAACATTAAAGTTGTCAATCGTCATAATTGAATTTATTATAATATATCCTGAATTTATCTGTTCTATTACAGAAATTGTCTTTGCCGTCGATAACTTTCGGTTGACGTCCCTCCCGTGTTGATCCCATCGTCGTCTAAGAAGTCAATGCTCTGGAAACTTGAATATTGATCCTACTTGAATTAAAATTATACCTTAATATTGAATTAAATTATGATTATTATGGATTTTTTCTTACATTAAGAATTATATATTTGTAATATGTTATCATTTCGAAATTGGTAATAATGTTTTGGCTGTTGGGGAGGAACAAATATAGTTTATTTTTGTCTAAATTAAGAATGCAAATTAAATCAATCAGTTGTAAATACAAATTTTTATCATTTTTAAATTGACTTAAAAAATTAGTATTCAAAATTAATTTTATATATAATATTGAAGATGGGATAGAGGTGTGGGGTCAAAGATAGACAAAGTTAAAATTAATAATAATAATTTTTAATTTCATCTAATTTATATTAATACAAAAATACTTAAAGTTTTTGATTTAAGAATGAATTTTGTCATGTATTTTGTTCTGGATTGATATCAGTGGCGTAACGAGGGAGCTGCAAGGGGGTGTATCGTGCACCAGGCACCACTCGCAGAGGGGCGCCCAAATGGTCTTCAAGACAAACTATATCGGGACATAGTTTTCTGGAGGGGGAGAGGGGCGCCAATAAAGTGTCGGGGTCCAGTTATGCCCCAGGCGCCAGTTATGTTTGCTACGCCACTGATTGATATACAATAAAATTGGTTTTATTGTTTATCTTCTCGTTGATATTTATCTTCTCATATTCATACATATTACATTAAATCAAAGATAATTTTTTTGATTTCTGATCAATGCTTAAAAATTAATGATGTAAATGACTGTTTTTACTTAAAATATTTTTTTATTGTTAACAAATATAATAAAATGTTAAGTCAAGCTTTATAATTTTCACAGTTATTTGTATTGATACCATGTAATACGATGATTAAATGTGAAAAATTATTATTAAATAAATAAGATGAAAATGTTTGGTATAAATTACGAGACATCATACAGTGTCTAATTAGATTGACAATATTGATTTTATAATATTTTTATTTGTGTATATTAATTTATCATTTATTATACTTATTTGTATGTCATCAACCAACATCACCATCAAAAGTTTTTTAAAAAGTTATTATTACTGTGGGGTATTAAAAATTCTTTTATAATACTTATTATTTGTTATATTAAGTAAGTAATGTTTTCATTTGTTTTATAATAAATTTAAATTTCTACATACATAATATAAGGTTCTTATTTTTCAAATTATGAATTGAATACTTTGAACTAATGAGGAGTTAAGAATCTTGCAAGCAGTTTTTTGTTAAAATAAATCTTGATCATAAAATCTTTGTACAAAATTAAGTAAACAAATATTATATTAGCAACAATTAACCTCATCATTTAACAAAGATTACCTTATTAACAAAATCAAAATAAGCAAATCTTGACAACATTAATTGAAAATGCAAGCAGACTGTGTTAATTAAGGCATGGATTAATCTTGGTTATTGGTTTAATACACAGTATAAAGAATGGTTAACACTCTTTGTATAGATCAAAGCTGAAGATGAGTAAATGTAAGCTGAAAATACTATACTATATGAAACTTATAAAAACAGATTAATCATCCTTTGGTTACTGGTTTATTGATAGATTTATATTAAGCCAAAATGCACTTTGTCTATATGGTCCTCTTCAGTCAGCTACAATATAACAAATGTAATTAGCTAACTGTACGGAACCATATGATTGAAATGCATTTTAGCTTAGCAATAGTGTAAATATGTCAACAAACTAGTAACCAAAGTATGATTAGTCTGTTTTTATGGGTCTTGTAATCAGATTAGTATGCAATCTTTTTGGGTTAGTAACATGCTTTGAGTTTAACAAGATGACTGCAACACACCATAATTTTAAAAATAAAAATGTTTAAAATTTAAAATAAATTATGATTGATTTAAAAAATTTTTGATAATATGAAAGTTGAACATACCAAGACAAACACTCACAATTTTACAAATACACTTTAAAAATAAAAAGGCTATTTGAATCAATGCATAAAGAGCTAGTATTGGTCTTTAAGCTGATGACCCACAACATTTAAAAAGCTTCAAAGAGTTAGTGCACCAGTATATGCATAGTACAGTACATGCAACTTCTACGAGGAGGGTATTCTGGTTGCTACAAATTTTACAAATATTGGCATTTTAGTGAATACTTCCCCTTTCCTTCAGTCAACTGGCAGTAAAAAGATGAAAGATAAATGACATTTTAAAAAAGAACTTATTTAAAATGCTACAAAATATCTAATACAGTATTTACTTTTGTGACCACCTGAGGCACTCTTGAGACACTGAGACACACAAGTGTATTGCAGCACATGGGTTGGGAAACACCAAAATAGTATAATCAGAATACAAACAAAAAAAAAGCAAAATTTTAATAAACTGAAAATATTTGTTTTTCAATAAACTTTTCCATTCAGTTGCCTTATAGTTTGCTTGAATTTTTAGTGATATAAAAAAGGACAAACTTGTTTAATATTCAAAACTCAACTCCAACACCTTACATATCCAGCATGAAACACTTTAATAATAACTTTTTCAGACATATCAATGACTATCATTAGGCCATAATATTCAAAAGGAACTGAGTATTGAATATAATATTTTAAAAATTATAAAATGGACATTTGCAGAACACATGAAATAGAATAACATATTTACAAATTCAGTGTTTGAATACAAATGGAAATAAAATGTTAATGAAACTTTACAAAAATTTAAACCAGCATTTGAAGAATATTATATAAATTAAACATACACATTCAAGCCCATAAGTAAAATCATTGAATATGTTATATTGTTTTATGTATTTTTTTAGGATTATGGGAATTAATTACAATTTAATCTTCTTTCCAAACAGCTAGCAATAACAAACAATTTATTCTTACTATAATATGTGAATTGCAACTATGTTGCTAATTATCAATATTATTTATTTTCACTTAAATAAAAATAATTATCAATAATACAAAATTATAACTAAAATTAAGACAAATATGTAATAATGTTTACATATTTTAGGCACTGGTATATTAAAATGGAAATTGTAACCAAATTCCCGATTCAAATCATTAAATATCGGAAATTTTTTAAACGGAATTCAAAATATTTTTATTAAAATGACGTTAAACAATATTTTCCTCTCGGGTTACAAATTATGATTTACAATCATAATTAATTAAAATGTATTATTTTTTAAAAAAATTACTACTACTAAAAATACTTCTCTGATATTTATCAGTTTTATTTATACTTAGCATGTTAATAAGTTCTGGTACAAAATTTACTTTAGTTTTCTAACATCTATGGCATGTGCATCATTTAAGTTTTCATGCATGTTCTATTTGCTGTTTGAACATTTTTCGTTTTCTAATTCTTTGTAAAGTAAATTACAGTCTTTGTTCTTTTAGCCACAAAGAAAATATGAAACAATTCTTCAGCTTTTTCCTTAAAGAAAGAAAATTGAAATTTATCATATGCAAAAACCTAGGAATGTCGCAATAAATTTGATGTGCCATACCATTAAGAGATGTGAGGAATCAGTTCGCAAAGAAAAACAGAATGTCATTTTGTATCAATTTTGGGTACTAAGAACAAGACAGAAACTCTCCAAGAAGTGGTAGAACTATTGAATATAACTCTGTTAAAAAAGTAAACTTGGACTTTTCAGCAAGATCAGCTCTGGTACAGTGCCAAAACCATTGGTTAAAAGAGAGTTTCGGATTTAATTCTGAAACTCTCTTTTAACCCTGTTTACCCTAATATAATAGGCTCAGATTAGGTGATATGGAAGCCATTCTTCATGAATGGCTTCCATATCATCTAATCTGAGCCTATTATATTAATCCATATGGTCAAAGTTTGAGCTGAAGGTCTGTGCTAAATCCTACACAATTGTTGTTACTCCATTCCAGAAAGAATTTCTGCTGAGATTCCTTTACCATAGATGAGTGGAGACTTTAAACATTAGAAATGCATGTTATCAATCTCATTACCTACTTGTTATAAAAAATTTTTATTGTAATATTATCAAATACACCAACAACTGCCGTAAATGACCAAGCTACAATTCCCTACAATTATTTGTGCCCGATTTAAGCTTGATCATTTATAGCAGCTGTTGGTGTATTTGCTTATGACATCAGGTTTCGTTTGATGTGTATATTTGTAATATTATCTTTTAATAAATTTGAACTGTAGACAGGCCTGCCGTAAGCAGGCGTGCAAGGCATGCACCGCACGTGGGCGGCACATCCAGGGGCGGCAAATTGGTATTGCTGGCAAGCTCAGAGTAGATAGTCGTAGTTAAACAGGGGCGGCATAATTGGTATTGCACACGGGCGCTCAAACAGCTAGCAGCGCTGCTGACTGTAGATATTATTTGTACCAGAACTTATTGGCATATTAAGAATCTTTCTTTCAATTTGTATGGTACATCTCATTTATTTTCAGGTTTTGCTTTTGAATATTTTCATTAACTTCTAAGCTCAGCTATTTTTTCTATAATACAACAATATTGAATTTTTTAAAAATACTTTTAGATATGTCTTAGAATCATCTTTTTTTGTTTGGACTGCTTTATAAAAATTTGGCTAAAAATCTTTTTTTGTACATACATGTATATAAACATACATTCATATAAATATATAATAATCAAAAAAATAATGAAAATAATAATGGCACTTATAAATTACAAGTTACAATCTATTGTTCTGCTCATTTTAAATTTCAAGCATTATGCATGTTTAAGCAAGTTTATATAATTGTAACTGTTAAGTCATCACCTTAAAATAATGTAAGCACTTAACATAAATATGAAATTCCAGAAGAAAGACACCTTACATTTTGTGAATGTCTCAGGAAAAACAATACTAAAATATTTGATGTAATGAAGAAAGCTTTTAAAAATGTTCTCTCATATGCACAAGTTTATGGATAGCACAAATAATTGTAGGGAAATGAAGTTAGCAAAGAAGTTTCACTCTGATATCAAATACAGAAGGAAATCATTATAAAATTGACAAAATTATTGGAGCACAATATTGTAGTAATGTTTTATTAGAGCTTATAATTTCAAAAATACAGAATCTGCAAGTTGTTTTATCGTAAAATTACACTGGGTCATTGCATATACACTATGCAGATTAATATTAACAAATCATTCATTACAATTATTCCATGCAACTTCTCCCACTACACTTATTAAGATGCAACTCTGAAGTCAATGATTCAAAAGTCATTAAAAACAAAGATGTTTTTAATGACTTTTTTCCAAACATTGTTCTGACCCTTATATCTTTTCTATAACTTTTAATATTAAATAAAAACTGTTTAGAGAGCTAATAAATTTTAAAATGGAAATCATTAGAGAAAAATGGCTTCAACATGTATCTCGAATGTCGCCGGGTAGGATACCTCATGCAGTTTTACAGTATCAACCATGAGGATGACGACAACTCGGATGTCCACAAAAACAACTCCTAGATCCTGTCTAGCTGAGACCAAAATGGGTCAATATGGCCTAAATTCGTGAATGGTGTATGATGATGATGATAAATTTTAAATCTTCAAACATTTTTGAATATTTAATCCAACTTCAAATTTCTTTTATCAGATATGTGTTTTCAGTTAGTCACTTAAAGACTTACTGAATCTAAATACTTACTCTTTACTTTTATATTTTATCTAATCCTTCCAAAATTTTTTAAATTTTTATATTCTGGGTTAAGAAATACATCATGGAGATGAATTAGCAGATGTAGAAATATTCTCTCTCTAATAGTAAACACTTATGTCTATCCCATTCATGATTGTTTTTTTTTTCATAATCATACCAGATTTAGGGTTCTAGTCTCAAACTTTTCTCATTACTTTTGTACTGGTATTGTCACATAATATACATGTAATAAGATCATATTAGAAACCTCAAATATCAGTCCATAAGCTTTTTTTGGTCTCTCTGATAAACTTAACAACATATACATATGTAACTAAAATATAATATTTCCTTGATTACAATGGCAGACAAATGTCATACTTATGTGTAACAACTCAAATTGCTATTATAACAATGTACAGCAAGCAAGGATGATGCCAGCCAATGGGCCAGAGGGCAAGATGATGTAAATTGATAAAGGATATGAATTGTATGTAGGTAAAATAAAAACAATTCATAAAGTTTTAATCATTTACTATGTACCGGAGAAGAAATCTCTTAATTAAAACATTTTTTTAACTTACAAGAAGCCTAAGAAAATTATTTTAATTAAAACTTAGCACTTAAATAATTTTTTCGAATTTCTAGGGGAGGGCAGCTGCCCCCTTGGCGACGTCTTTGACAGCAAGTCCTCATTTAATATCGTCGATACCATCAACTGGTCCTCGAAAACTATGATGTTCAGTTAAACAATGTATAACAAAACTAGTTTTACCAAAGGCTAAATGATATAAAGTTATAATTTGATACTAGTAATATTATTCTAATTGGATTGTGTTTGCAACCTTCAACATTTATTTTCCACTTCATAGAGTAAATTTTAATGTTTATAAAGAAAATCCAATAATAATTGTAAATGACTACAAATGTATTTGAATCTTTTCTCAATGACATTAAGTGAGGCCTTGCTGTACTTGGAAAGAAAGGTTTTTTAAAATGAAATAAATATTTTGATCTTGTTCATATAATTTTCAAGAAATTAATTGCCAATATAATGTATATAAATATGTAATAGTTAAAGTTTAAAACATCTAAACACTTATGTTTTAGTGACAATTACTTGTTTACATTATTAATAAATTAATTCATTAATGGTAAAAACAATAACACTGTTAGTTGCCTTGCATTTTTGTTAAGATCAATAAAATTTTATCAATTAAGACAATTTTAACAATAGTTATTAAAAAAAAATTGCCCTTAACAAAAAATTAAAATTGTCTCTATGTAGGATTGCCATACGTCCCGTATATACGGGACTCATTGTATTTCACCACTCGGTCCTATGTTACTATTTGTCCTGTTTTCTCCCTAAACTCTGCATGAGTTGGCTGGTGCGTGGCAAATAGGAATATAGAATGGAAATAGAAATGTACTATTGCATATTTACAAGTAAGAATCATCAATATTGGCAACACAGAGATTTTATTCAACCAGTTTGTATATCTAAAAGATTATTTAGAGAAAAATAATACCAACCAAAACTGCAAAGCAACTATGAAATTGAGTATGGAAGAGAAATGGCTGAAGTTTTTTGCAGATACAAAGCATTGATCAGAAGTCATGTCTAATAAAGCTATGTGACGTATTTGCCATTCCAGCCCGAAATGCAAATTTGGACAGAATATT
This sequence comes from Centruroides vittatus, assembly GCF_030686945.1. Lineage (NCBI taxonomy): Eukaryota > Metazoa > Arthropoda > Arachnida > Scorpiones > Buthidae > Centruroides > Centruroides vittatus. Next base: position 258,536 of record NW_027122427.1, on the reverse strand, counting down.
TTCCCTAATGTCAACTCAATGGTCGGACAAAAGAACAGGTTGTCAGTGGAGACAATTGAAGCAATTTTGATTTGTCATTATAATTTTAAAATGACTTGCACCCAATTTTATAATTATGCGAAAGAAGAAAGTAAAATCAACTTTAAATATGACTGGGCTAAAAAGGATTAGCCTGGCATTTTTTTTATTATTCTACATGTTCATTTTATTAGATTGCTTGAACTTTATTGATTATCAGAGTAAAATAAACCATTATCTACCCACTTTTTTCATGTTATATTTATTTAGCACTTAAATAAACATCCCATATTAATGATTGGCAATTATGGCAACCCTATCTATATGAAACTTTGGCATACTGCAATGTCAAGTTTTAACATTAATGAAAAAAACTTTATATGTTCTCTAACAATATTCACACATTTTTCTTTATTCATTGAACTATATGTCAGTTTATTGTTAAAATATTACAGTCAAATAGAACACAGATGTCAACAAATCTTTTTAAATGCACTTTACCAATCTCAAACTCACAATGATTATTTTGTGAAGCATATGTATAGGAGAAGTATATTATTTGCTCAATTACCTCTTGATAGAAAAACAAGAAAATATTTCCTTACGTGACTTGTCTCTATGAAAGACTTTTATACTTTCTAATAGATGGCTTGTAGCATTTTTGGATGTAAAGAATATGTCAAGATATCTGTTATCATTCAGTTTGGTGTAGCAGCTGTCATTTTTCTTAGGTCTATTAACTGTTTCACTCAAAGTATTATCATCATCAGAATCACTATTTATATGCAGGTATACCTGAAAGGTTCTTGATATATTGGTTTCAATTTGATGTTTCTCCTATATGATTATCATTCAGGGTTGTTTCATCTACAGGAGGCAGAAAATACATTACATCAACAGCATCCACATTTTTAATATGTGAATATTTTTCTTCTAAACAAGCTGCTACTTGATGCATTTTGACAGGTCTGTTCTTTTCCTAGCTTGAAACCATGCTAATAATATTTACTACAATTTGAAGAAATCAAATTTATTCATTCAACATATCAAAAGTAACTCAATTCAATGCACATTTGTGATTTCACCTTCATGATTGTATCACAAAGGTGAAATCAATTTTCAATGCTCACAAATTCAGAGAAAAAATTGCATATCATAATACTTTCAGTCTACAATACATTGTGTTTAAGTTGTATAAGAACAGCAAACTGTATACTGAGACATGCAAGAAGCATTTATACTGCAATTGGCCAAAGGTGCATTGCATTTATGCATATAATAAGTTTGAATGAACATAAAAATCAAATTTTCAAAAATTGCAGAAAGCTGATGCATTATACATTCATCCTTTTGAAAGGTATGGTGACAAAGAATATTTTTTTTTCCTTTGATAGAAACTGATCACAAGGTATTGTATAAATGTAAAATCTGAAAAACTATGTTTATTCTGTTTAAATGTTGCAATCTTTTATTTTATGAAAATAGAAATATCTATGTACTCTGATTTTCATACACATGGTGATACAAACTTAATAAAAGAATATTCACTACTACTAGTGTTGCCACCTTTACAAGATTGCTGACCTGGACAGCAGGTCTGGTTTGTTCGAACAGAAGTTCCTGACGCATGTGCAATGTCATTTTACAAATGTGAAGAATAATATGCATGCTAGTTCTAAATCAGTTACAGTTAGGGACTAGGAACTTGCATAGGAGTAATGTAAGTAACTTAAACTAAGAAAGAAAGAACAGATAGTTTAGCTCCATAGCAGACATGTACGGACGTACAAGCAAATAAACAAAAAAAAAAAAAAAAAAACAAAAAGGTTGACAGGCAGGTTGTGCGTCACACATCGGCATAATCAGAGTAATATGGCAGAATGGCAGGTGAGTTTCAGTGAATGCGAGGTCTTTCGCTGTTCAAATGGTGTAAATTTATAAAAATATTTGCAAGAACTTTGTTTCATCATAATTTCACAATTTCCATGAAATTCCCAGACCTTATCTTATTATTCCTGGTATCCTTTGTTTGTTTTCATTCCTAATAATTCCTACCATTACATTGTCTTCAGATTTACATAAAATTACTAATACAAATGATTACTTGTAAAATAGGGGTCATTTAACTATTTTAAAAATATAAACATCTGTAAGCCTAATAGTTATATTAAAACCAAACAATTGTCAGAATAGCATTTAATTATTAATAGTAGCAGTTATAAAGCCAAATTATTGGTATTTAAAAATATTACTCTCCTCCGCCTCTTCAACATATTATGTTGAAGAGGTGGAGAATCTTTATATTATAAATATCATCGATTAAGAACATACAGAAAAAATATTTATCTCAAAGAATTTCATAAATAAAAATAGTTTTTTATGTTTTTACCCTGGAGCTAGAGTTGGGACTGGAAAAATATCAATTTCTCAAAACTATTTTATTCAATATGTATATATTAATAAAGTTGGAACTCAATTGGTTTATTCTATCAAAAGTTATAAAAAAAAAACATCAAAAATGTTATTATTGGGAGTGATTTGTTTCATCTTCCACATTTTACTGAATGCTGAAGAGGTTCTGTAATTTGATGTTAGGAATTTAAGTTTTCATGAAAGATCTCATCAGTAATTTTTGCTCATTGTTAATCATCATCATCATCATCATCATCATCATCATCATCATCACTCCAAGAATGCAAATGAAAACATTTAGATCACCTCAAAATTTTTTCATCATTAAACATAGGATTAAGGTATTTATATAACTTAATACCTAAAACATAATGAAAAACTCTGTAAATTGAATTTTTGTGAGATTAATACATGAGTGTATGTTTAAAATATATAATAATTTGGTTATAAACAAAAATTTAATATATCAAACACACATAATTTGTCAACTTGTTATCCTCACTACATTAATTGATATATAGCAGCTATGATCCCAGAAAATGGAATAATACTGTTTAACAACACATCTATCTCAGTGAATATAATGTACAGGTATCATAAAACATGGTAGTTATGTTCTGAAAAAGTGCCATGCTATGCAAATTTGTGCTATATAAAACAAAGGACTAATGCAAAACATAAGGTTACATTCCAGTATCATGACTTAATATTAATTTTAATTAAACGAGGGGGTGTTTTCTTTTTCAAAGTATCGTCATCATCTCGGCTTTTTCATTGATCTCAATCAGAAGTATCAGCAACATTTTCATACTTTTTATTTTTATCTTAATTTTTTATGGATGACAAAATAAAAATATGTTATTAATCGAAAATTTGTTCTAGTGTGTTGCATTTGTTTGGTCGAGTACCAAGTGACTTTTTTCCAGAATTTGTGTTTGAATACCAAATTGTTCAAGAAACCCGAATCCGGACATCATAGTGGACTTTAACCGGACCAAACTCATCCTCACTTTGTCCCCCATGGAACAAAGATGGAGGTCATGCAGATATTTAAATCTAATTTTACATCAACACGCATAAATTATAAGGAGGAAATGGTTTTGTCAATGGTCTGGCAAGAGTTAATTGGCAACACGGTTTAATCATTCATTGAGTTCTGGTCAGGCAACTGAATGTGCAGGCACAATGTGGATTTTAAATTTTCATGCTTGTATTCGAACACTTATTCAAATTTTTATTTTCCAAAAGCTTTTACGATGTTCCATTGGGTAATCGTTACAAAGCCTGAAGAAGAACTCTGGTGGAGTTTGAAAACGTTTGTGATAGTTTTTGTTTATGTGCACACTGTAATCAGTTCCGAGTTTGTGATTAACTACATCTCAGTGTGATGAGTGGTTGTTTACCCAGATACCACTGTATTTCATTCATCATTTTTACAAATCAAGTAATCATTCATAAGTAAGTAATAACTATGGTTAAAAAAGTTTAACAACACTTACCTAAAAATATTTAAATAAACTTTACTAAATACAAACATTATAAAAAGTAAATACAGTGACAGTCTTAAGGACTAAAGTCTGAAAGCAACGACTACAACACCTAGTTGATAGTGCAGTTTTTTTCTTTCTTGTTCTAGCTTTCCTGTCAGTTTTCATTAAAGTAAACCTGAAGAAAAGCACAACATAATTTGAAAATTCAATATTCTGAAACAACACACATGCTTACTTGAATAAAATAATATCAAATAATGGAGTTTGCACCAATTTGTTCAAAATTGTGAAATTTTGTATGGAGGATTTCCAAAACAATATTAGAGCAAAACCAGAGGTCATGTTATGGGCAATGATGTTATGGGATAGCCCTAGATATGTTAGAACAAAACCATGTTGTAGAAATACCATGTTGTACAAGGTATATCTATACTTCCTTTCACAAATAGAGTTTTTTTAATGGATTAGTTTTCAGACATGTAAACAGTGAATTGCACTCATATGTGTGATTCATTAAGATGAGGTTAACTGCAACAGAGAAATTCAAGACTGAATGATATACTGAAAATGAGACTGATAAATTTTGGTAATACAGTAAAGCATCGTTTATCCGAATCAATTGGGAACTGGGGTTGTTCGGATAACCGATTATGTACCAAAAAATATATTAACCTATCCGATGTTAAAATTTTTCCCCGTTGCCTGTCGCTTTGCGTTGAATTTTCGTCGATTTTAAGCCTAACAAAAATTTTTATAATAATAATCGAGGCTACTGTATCGTTAAAAATTATTTCTTTATTTTGTACAAACAAAATAAATATATTGAAAAATATAAAAACAAGAAAATTATACTTTAGAAGTTAATCTAGTATCAAAAATGTTCAATTCGGCACGACACAGTCCGACTGGAAAGCTTTTGGTTAACCGACATTTCGGTTGACTGGATTTCGGATAAACGCCGCTCTACTGTACTTTATTTTCTACGATAATTTTTCAAAGAAAAAATAACCATCCCTCATAAAGTATCTTAGCAAATTGAATTAATCACTTGGAACTTTAGTTTATGCACTAAATATGATTAACTGCAGTAAAATAACATATACCACAATAACTTTAAGAATATGAAAAAATGTTTCAGTTTTTTTATATTAATTACGAGTTTTATTAGGAAACACGAACATTGATTTCACAAGAAACACATGTTTTCACACAATACAATTTGTTGAATACAATTCATTTAAAATATATTCTAAAATATGTAATAAATTAATTATTTTTCTTTTCATATGCTACCTGAAAACATTTTTTTTATGCATTGAAAATTTGTGTGCTTCTTAATTACATCAAAAACTCAGAACTTTTTTCATTTTCTTATGATGATTAACAATATACAATGAAAAAATAAAAAATTAAATAAAAACATTTTCACAATAAGATCTTTAAGAAGTGGGAGGAATGGGACACTTTTGGGAAAAGTATGTCAAAAACATAAGCAAAGAAAAAAACACTTGAATCTTTCTCTTTTAGCTTGTTAGTTTGAACTATCTGTATCTTCTGAAAAGTACTGGAAGTTTAAATGCTAACATTTAGGTAGAAAAATTACAAGTTTTGTATGCTGTGAGAAGTGTCCCACTCCTCCCTAATAAAAGGGAGGAGTGAGATAGTAAATGGGAGAATGGTACAGTTCATAAAAGGATAACAAATTCACATAAAATTTGTATTAAAATACTTATTTAGCAAGTATAAATAGTTATTACTGATGTGTGTGTCTGTACAATGTTAGTTTTACTGAGATAGTCATACTATCAGTACAAGGTTTTGCTTTAAAGTATCTTATAGTATTCTACAACAGTATTTTCTTGAAATGCTTAATTTGAGGTATTAAAAGAAATTTTACTACATGATTATAAATAAACAATTTATTCAGAATACTGTGAATCAACATTTAACTGAGAACATAAGATAATGAACCAACAATCACTGCAGATATTTATTGGACATTGTATGCAGATAAATTAATATATTTTTCATAAATAGATTTCAGTTTGTCCAAGGAGTCATCAATATTGTTTTATTGAAGCTAATAGTTCTTCCTAAGCTGTGAATGACGTCCCATAAACCCCTTGAACCAGTGATATCCTGCAGTTTTATTGAGATTCCATGCACTGGGATATGTTTTATTCAAGGCAGTGGCAAACTCGTATGTCAAATTTCTTACCTGCACTGTTGTCAGGTCATAGTGCATTTTACTTGCACTAATCAAGTAATTTTTTAACTTTGCTTCTTCCTCCACAGAGAAAACCATTCCACAAATGAGGTTAGACTAGAATACTACAGACTCCTTGTCAGAAATGCCATTAAATTTTTTTTACATGTTTTGCTAGTGCTGATTTTGATAAATTCATGGATTTTGAAACTTTCCTTACACTTTTTCCCTCATCACCCACCATATTCACTGCTTGAAGAATCAAACTATTGGCTGGTGTTGATTTTGTTGGATCTTTCTTCTTCCATTTATGTGGCATTTTTCCTGAAAATAAAAACAAAGACTGTAAAATTTAACACCACATAAGGAAAATTATTAGAGGGAAGTAGAACACTGTCCCATTCCTCTCTATTATGCAGTGTCTCAGTCCTTCCTACTGGGAAGTTTTGTATTATACTTGCTATAACTAGACATATGGTGGAGATGGCAAGAAAGTAATACAGCAAAATTGTACTATTAAAATATTGCTTTCAATTCTTGTATTAAGCATTAAAAATTATCTTAAACATAAAATTTTAGATTATATCAGATATTGGTATTAATATTTACCTGGAGCATTGTAATGTAATTTTCTCTTCTAAAGCCTCCTCTGTTGAAACAATTCATCAGCCATTTTATAAGAAAATACAAGTGCTATCACTCTCACTTTAGGACAAATAAAGAATTACAATAAATAAATAGGCGATCAGAAAATTCAAGTGTCCCACTCCTCTCTTGTCTCCCCTGTATTCTTTCTATATAAAATTCTCGTAATTAAAATGATATATAAAACTAAAATTAAATTGGGTAGAGAAACTAAAATTTAAAAATTCTGATGCAGTGTACTCTAGCTTATTCCCACTATTGGGAATTAGCTGCTAATGTGGGGTCATTTGTATTGGTAAATTTGTATATACTGTATATACCGGCGTATAAGACGACCCCCGACTTTTACAGTTAAAATATAGTTTGGGACATATTCACCCTATAAGACGACACCCGACTTTTGAGAAGAACTTCCTGGGTTAAAAAGTCATCTTATACGCCAGAATATATGGTACATAAAGGCAAGTAAAAGAAGGATTACAAAATTAATCCAGAAATTTTTTGTTTTAGATGATATTTAGCAGAAAAATTAACAATGTTCAGATTATGTACCTACATACAGAGTATTTTATTACTAAATAAACAATAGAATGCTCCATTAAGCATTCTACTTATTGTTAGAGAAACTTTTAATTATTTTCATTTTGATAAATAATGTCATAGTTAATCAAAAGCTTTTTATTGCATTTAGATTATGAAATATTAATTTGTTGTTTTTGTGACTTAATTATGGCAACACTGATTATAATAAGGATTGGATGTTAAACTCATTATCTTATTTACAATAAGTACACCTTCAATATGATTATCAGGTGAAATTAATTACAGATTTTAGAAACTTTAAATAATTTGAGTTAAATATTTATTTTAAAAAAAATATAAAATGTTAAATACATAAACATCTTCATAAAATATTATAAAAATCATTTCAATTTTAAATTACAATATATTTGAATAATAATTTTATTGGTTCAATAAATCTTTAGTCAGTGGGCTTCATTTGATAAAAATTAAAAATTATTTTTCGTTACATTACAAACTTTGTACATAACCGACTTTTCTAATGTACTGTAATTTTCTATTGCATAATAAATGAATGAAGTATGTAAATTAATTTATTGCATTGAAATTATTGTCTTTATCAATCCGTACAAAAATCTTTCTTAATTAACTATTTAAATTTTCAAAATGAAATTACACTTTTCTACAAAATTGTAACTCACTTTAAAAAAACAAAAATTTTTGTTTCAAACATACAGATAATAAATACGGAGTCTTATTTTATATAAGAATAAAATCATTTCAAAAATATCCTTTAGAATATGAATGCAAAAAAACTTTATATATATAATTTCATATTTTAATAAGTTTTTTAAACTATATATTTATATAATTATGCTAAAGAGATTTTTGTTAACAAAATTCCATCTAGAGTTCTCAGTGGATCTGAACAAATTAAGTGTCAATATATAAGGGTGAATCTGCCAATGTGCAATGAACTTTTTATTTTTGGATCCGATAATCTCTTCCAGAGATATTGGGTTCAAAGCTATGAAATTTCTCTATCATTTTGTAAAAAATTCTCACTGTTGTCCATCTGTCTTTCCTTAATCTAGAGAACAGAGTTGCATAGATGAACATCAAGACCAGATATGGAAAGCTTAGGGGTAGGAGGCCCCAATTAACCATACACAAATTTCCAATGCAAACTGGAAGTCGCATTATTTCAATTCAAATCTTTTCCCTGAAAGGAGTTAATAGACAACTGGCATGACTCTATTCCTAACAGGAAAAGTATGATGTACAGGGGCAAGACATTGCTAATTTGAGGTGGAGAGGATATATTTTAAATTAAATTAATTTAAAAAATATGATTAAAAACTGCAGCCCAACATTGTGATAATGTTTTACTTTAGCTTTGCAGTTTTTGTTTAATTTTAGAATTTCATGTCCTAAAGATAACTGAATAGTACTTGAAAGTACTTATATTATAATACTTTAAATTTTCTTCTATGAACATATAATTTTTTCATTTTCAAACTCTAGAATTCTTCATACTCTATTCAATCAGATTTGTCAATAATATCAGATAAACATTGCATCAGCATTTTGCAAAATTAACATAATTATTTAAAACTAGCAGGTAGGCCTGGAGTTGCTCGGGCAAAAGTAACAATAGCGAAGATTAAGATTATTACGTTATAGTCAACCTTGCTCGTTTTCACAGAATGCAAGAATTGGGTTTCCCTGTTTCCGGACTAATTAGAGAATTTTTAGATGGGTCTAAAAATATGTTCGATTTCCCACAAAAAACGAAAAAAACTGCATCTGCGAATTGCACGTCGCTTTCTCTTAACAATTCAATTGTTATGTAATGCTTCCATTGTTGATGGAAGTGTTAAACCTTAATCCTGTCCCTCTACCTCATGGGGAGGAATTTTGAAAAATCCCTTCTTTGTGTGCATTCTCATGACGTACCCTAACTGTGTACCAAATTTCAAGTTTCAACTCCTAACTGTTTGGGCTCCGCACTAATTATTATTATTATCAACTCGTCTCCATAATGTATGTAGAAGTCGTAATGCTGTCCCCTTCCCACGTGGGAAGGAATTTTGAAAAATCCCTTCTTAGTGCACGTTCTCATGACGTACCCTAACTGTGTACCAAATTTCAACTTTCAACTCCTAACTATTTGGGCTCTGCGCTGATTATTATTATTATTATTATTATCAACTCGTCTCGATTATATATATAGATAACAAGAAATTATTTCATATAACAAAATATTTTTATTGAAATGATAATTTTTTTTATTAATAATGCATTTCTTACATCATTACAGAAATATTTTATAATCAGTAATACTGCTTTTTCAGAAAATTTTTTAATGAAATTTCAGAGAAATCTATCTATATTTTACAATTTTTTTTGTATTAAGTAATTACTTAATTTAGTTTTGTAATTTACAATGAGTTTAAAAATATTTTAAATTATTTAAAATTACTATTTAATACTATTTTAATTAATAAACAGACATGAAAGATAAAGCAATAAAATTAGTAACAAGGTTGCATTCTATAAATTATGGAAAAAGTATATCAATTTGAAATTTTTTTTCGTATTTTTATATTATTTTTGGTATAGGTGGATTTGGATTATATCCTCTGTACTTCTTTTTTGATTTAAGACCACTAACAACAGTAGCACTTTTGGGAAAAGCAGTGATTCCTCCAAACAGAGTATCTGTCTCAGGATGAAAACGCAATGGATTTGGGATGACGCAGAGATTCTGAGGTAGTTTATTACTGTCTCGAACCAAGACATCGTATGGCAATATTCCTTCTACTGGTGTAAGGAAATACTCTAAAACATCACTTAGCTTTGTCATCTTATGAAGAAGTGAATTTGGAATATCGTGATTGAAATGTTGAATGCATCGAGTCAGCAACTGAAAACAGAAAAGGTTTTATATAAAAATACAAAATTTTAATAATAAATTACAGATTATTATTTAATTGTAATATCAATAATTATTTAAATGTTTATAAACTTCAAAAATTATTTCTTATACTCGCTTTAACTTATTTTTTAACTATAATTATTTAAATCGTTGTACTTAAAATCTGTAAACTGGAACTGTTGTATAGTAAAGAAAATTCACACTTTTCTCCACTTTCCAACATTAACTGTTAAATCATTGTAAGTATATGATCTTATAATTAAACAATATTGATAGTGTAGATTTTAATATAGGCCTAAGTAAAAATGTTGATTTTTAAAATATTTTCAATAATTTTCAACCATTATATAGATAACTATAATCTCATAATTTTTAAAACTGAACGTACTTCTAAGCAAAAAATATATCCGTAAGTATATAAACACAGTTTGGACTCCTGCACATTGGGATGATCATGAACTAAAAGTTGTGGCAATGTTAAACAAATTTTATTTCTTCTTGTCAGGAGAATTTACTACTTAAGAATAGTATGTGTGTCTGTAGTAGTCCCATCAACTAATCAACGTATAATCTCCATCATGTGTTAACAGAATGCTTTCCAGCCTTAACTCTCTACTACTCAAGTTTTTATACATTGCTCTGCCCTGTACTAGCCAGTATTGGGCCAGTTTGACCAACAATTTTTAAATCGAGGCTGATGGCTGGCAAAAATATTTATGTATCGGCAAGACAGTTTAAAACATAAACAAAATTATATTTTAATTGAAAAAATATTATATAAAGTTACTTTTAATATTCAATATGTTTATTTATAATTATAATGAGAAAGTCATTTTAAGTTTTTGTTGTGATTTATAAATGGTGATTTAGTAGTTAAATTTTCAAATGTAATTCATATGATTCTATGTAAAAATACTTGTTTGTGCTAAGTCAACTGCGGTTTTGAATTTTAAAAAACTGATTTTTCAAGACGAGCCAGTCTAGACATTCATCTCATTCTTCTTCTCAAAAACAAAAAAAGTTCAAACAATTGTACATAGTCATGTTTATATTTCATATGTATGTAAATTTTGTCCTTATATGACATAATTCCTGCAGATTCTTTTTTATTCTTTAGTTTTATCCTCTGTCTGCTTCAAAATATGCATATATACTTATTATTTCAAAAATAATTATTGCTGCTCTGTGCAACCTGCTAGTCAATTATCTTGTTGCATTCCAAGCAGAAATATTATTCATTTTATTCAGTCACCTGTTAGACACATGAAAAAAAATGGAGAGAGATGATTTCTTCATCCATCTAATTGAAGGGCTGGCCAAATCATGGATGAAGAAGTTGCTAGAATTACACACCTTACAGACACAATTGCACCTCTTTATAGAAAATATTTTACAGAAAAATCCTGTCATTTCCAGAGAGAATCCAACATCTGAAAATGAAATAACAATTTGTCATATGTACCGTTCAAAAAAAAAAAAAAAACAAACTATTTTACTACTACATATTGCAGCCAGTGCAACCACATATAGAGCAAGGAACATTATGCAAATCAATGTGTTAATTGCTGCAAATAAATTTTATAATAATAATTCAGTTTCTGAAATTGTACCAAAACAAGTATATTTCATCATATATTCATTATATTACTGTTAGTCGGTATTCTGGCACGAAACTAATTAATAAAATAAAACAGTCGTAAAATTTACGAAGCTTTGAGTTCCCGAACTAATAATTTAAGCTTTGTGATCTAGGGTTAAGAAAATCTGGCTCAAGTGAATGAATTCAAAAAGTGGTTAACTTATGATAATAATGATATCAGTACAGCTCATTGCATCATTTGCCAATCATCATTTAAAAATAAATATGATGAAATTAAAACATTTACAAGGCATGCTGATTGCAAGAAGCATGAAAAAAGAAGTGCATCTCCTCATTTACTTTCTCTCTCCCTCTCCCTATCATCATGTTGGTTGGTAAAGTCAGTTTCCAAAGGTTGCACCCTACTTGTACCAATTCCCTCCTATTATTTGCTGGTATATTGATATCACACAAACAGAACATTTTAAAACTTAAAATTCAAAGATATGTTTTCTGAGTGTTTCACTTCTTGTTGTTCAAAGTTGTAACTAACAAAGCTTGCTTATATTGGACAATAGTACTCATGAGTAGTATATTTGTTTGTATCTCTTTCAAGAAGAAAAAATAAAATTTGTTTAACATTACACCACAAGTTTGAATTAGTTCATTTTAGGAAGTAGTTTTCTTTCAAATGATGTCAACTAACAATTGCTCAAGAAAAAACAACACAAAACTAACATGTGCTACAGTAAAAATTATCATCCAAACAAACTGTCACTTTTAATAGAAAAACTAATTATATTTACTGCACATCATACTTTATGTAGACATCTAAAAATCTTTATAACTGAAACAAAATTAGGGTTAATGTTACCTACAAAAGCAAACATGGCGGCTCATCTCTGAAACAGTGGGGACGCACGTTCTAACCTAACCTAACCTATTCTAACTAACCTTACCCCTATTCTAATAATTTGGTTGGCAATAATTATGGTAATTTATTAGAATAGGTTAGGTTAAGTTAGAACGTGCGTCCCCACTGTTTCAGAGACGAGCCGCCATGTTCGCTACCATAGTTAACATTAACCAAAATTAGAAATATTACATGCATAATGTAATTAAATTTTACAGATCAACTTAAATTTCCTATTAAATAAAAATGTTCAAAAACTAAAATTTAAAAGTCATATTTTAATATGTTCAAGTTAGTTCCACAATGACAAGAGTATGCATATTCACAACAGATCTTTCCATTTTTATATTTCCTGTTATAAAAAAAAATCTAAAATAAAATAAAAAATTCTGAAATCTTGATAGCAGTGCTCAATCAGTACTTAAAGAATCATCTGTTTTGTAAAAATGTAAAAAAAAAATTATAAACAAAAGTAAAAATAAATAAATGAATTTTATTTAAGGTTTAATTTAGATATTAATGCCAGTTACGACATTCAATAAAAATTAATAAGTATTCAACTCTATTACCGAACCAAACTTTAGTAGGAAAAAATATACAGAATATGTAAAAAAAAATTTATCTGCTAAAATAATAGTAATAAACAATTAAAAGCCATATTTAAAAAGAAACAAAAATTGAAAATAAAACTTAAATTTTAAAAACTGTTTTAATCTGAATGATTTACAAAAATTTGAATATCGTAATTAAAAAACAAGAAAAATTTCGCATTATTGTTCAAATTTCTTCTATAGCTGTAAAAATATTTTCAAAATGTTAAACTATTAAAAACTCAAACTGATTTCCTATAAAAAAAAATCTGTAATTTATTAACATTAATGCACATTCCATTCAATTTTGGGTCCGAACATTTCAGTCTAACAAATAAGATTACAAAATTCTACCTACAAAACAGACTAAAACTAAGAAGAGCTGCCCTAGACATATCATTAAAATGAGTGCAAAATTCTCTCTCTTACTCGAAAAAACTTAAAATAGGTCAGAACCATTCCTCATCTCTCATTTATAATGGCCAATTCCATTGAGGTCAGACTTGTTTGTAATGAATGAAACTGAAGCTAGTCCTCTAGCCCATTGTGTGCTAATGCTTTTGTTAATCTAATCTAGTCCAGTCTGTAGTGGATAATAGATGTAGTTGTTGTTTCTTATATCATTACAAGAGTCAATATAAAAAAAATATATATCATTAACTTTTAGGAAGGTTAAGTTATACTTTATTGTTTTTATATTGTTTTAGATATTATAAACATAGTTATATAAAGATAATATAACATATCTTTTGTAAAGCCTGTAAAACATTTTAATATTAACTTTTGAGTACACACAATAATACAATAGCAAATTTGAAAAAGTTGCAAACATCTGAATGGTTTATTTGAAACTAAAAAAATTAACTAACTAAATCTTATAGTTTCTTCAAACTTTTATGACAATACATTGTTGTATTACCAAGATAACAAAAATAAGATAAAGAAAATGTAGTTCATTCTTGAAGATGAGCACAAACACAAAAGTACTAGAACAATAGTGTTTCTTAAATCTATTCATTTTTAACTCCAAACAAAGCATTTAACACATTAATTTTGAATACACTTAAATTTCTAAAAATTAAATAAAGAAACGAAGTTTCAAAATTATTTTTATACATGAATTTCAGAAAAAATATTTTGAGAATAAAACTGCAAAATCCTTTATTTAAATTTACGTAAAATAATTTTATTTTTGAGAGAAGAAAATACAATTATTTTATGTAAATGAAAGTAGATTCATAAAGTGTTTTTATTTATAACTACAAGAATACCTCGTCTTACGTCGGTAATTGGTTCCAGGAGAGGCGACGTAAGTCGAAAAACAACGTAAGTCAAATTTACTTGTGTAGTTACGACGTAAGTTGTAGTTTCGACTTACGTCGTAACTAAACGCCAATAATGGAGAAAACGCCAATAATGAGCACTTAAAGACCACTAAATAAGACGACAACACAGGAACACAGATGTTTTCATGTTTCGTTCTCTAGGATTTATGTTGATTATATTAACATTTACTGTAAATATACATATTTTAATATGATTGTATGTGCTTTTAACGCTTTTCTAGTGATATTACGACTTCAATGTTTGTGGCGGACGGATTTAAAGTCGAATAAACTGATTTAAACTTGATTTTTATTTTTCCATATACTTTTTTGACAAACGACGTATAATCGGGAACGACGTAACTCAAGGTATACCTGTATATATTATATTCACCATCATATTTTGAATTTTTATTTAAAACAACAATAATCAAAATAAATGTATAATAAATATAACAAACAACATTAATGAAATAATACATTAAAAAAAGCTCTGGTAAGTGCTTTCAAGCTAACATGTGCATATTGAGTTCCAGATAATCACATTTAATTATTACATCATTTATACACCATTTATAAACATCCTAATCACACATTTTTACAAACAATAATTATATATAGATGAATGAATTATGCACCGAAAGATATTGAGAACAGACTATATGATTAACCGACTATATATATTTTTCACAGTTTTATTTATTACTGAAATAGATTTGCATCAAGATGTCAACTGAAAAATTAAACTTTAATCGAATGACATATTTTATGATTATTTTTCTCTTTAAATTAGAGAACAAACTTTAATTCAATGAATAACTCACTACTCGTCACACCAGAATTACTTCAAAAATTACGTACCCGGGTGCGTAACGAACTGATATTTAACGGATATCGAACATCCATATAGAAACTGATTGGAACCCGAAGCTGAGCCCAGAAGGAGTTCGAAAACATTCGTCTGTCGATATTTATACGTGATCACAGCTTAAAAGGTTCTGGGTATGTAATTTTTAATTCAATGAGTTAAAATCTTACTTATATGCTGTTGTTAAACATTGATCTTTTCAACATACTTATTGACATTACAAAACAAATTGATAAATCAACAAATAAAATATCAATAGTATAAAAAATTAAATTTAAAGATTGATTTTTAGAAAATATTAAATTAGAAAGCAACACAGATGTTCTTTGAAGAGAACTGGAATACTGACATATAAACATAAAAACAAGAGAAAACAACACTTACTTAAAATGTAAATTGGAATATGTTCAGCTTAACAGAATATTTTCATTAAGTTTCCTTACATGAAATTAGTACGCAATAATACTTAATAAACTTTTTGGAAAATAAATGTATTTAATAAAGATATTCAAACAAACTGCTGGTTCGTATCTATTATTGGAGAAAATATTAAAGTTTTATAATATAAAAATGTAAATTAAAAATTTTTGAGAACTATTAAATAAAATTTATAGGTAAAGTTATTTTATCAATTTTTTTAAAGACTGCAAGTTTTACACTTTTTGAGATATTTAGATGAATGTATCACACTTCTTGAGAAGTCGGAAGATCTAGAACAGAATAGTGGAGAAATCAAGGAAAAGGGATCTTACGTAATGACATAACTTGCTTTGGAAAAGTACTAGAAAAGTAGCATACCGCGACCAACCTGAGATAAAAAAGTATCGACGCCCTAAATTTATTTAAAGTTTATATTTGCATTTTCTGAAATGAAAATATATATACAATGTCAGAGATTTTCTGTTTTAAAATTTTAATATTGTTAATTTTGTTAGAGGTTTTAAATATTGAAAAATATCTGGTGCATTTAAGCTTCTGAAAATGTAATTGGTATTTAAAAAAAGTGTGTTCATAATACTATTTACTAATTACAAATTTGTTCAAACAAATCAGTTAGGCAGTATTAATAAGCGTGACCAAATTACAGATTATGTTTAACATTGCAGCTGCTATTCTAATTTATTACTTTAAACATCATTGAAAAGGATTGTCTGTATTACATTGATCCGGATGTTTGTCATTGATTGTTATTGTGAGTCTGGAATTGATAGAGTTAACAACTGAATTTTTTTCTGGAAAGTTTTTTCATACCATCTTCCTATTTTTAGGAATTTCTATGGCTAGATTTAATGATGACATCAAAAGTTAAGATACCTGGATGGGAGGGCGAAAACAAAGCCAATTCATGAATAGAAGTATATCAGTGGTAAGCATATTTTCTTAAAAAAAAAAAAAAAAAAAGCCAAAAGTTGAATCAGATTTCATCTCCATTTACAATGTGCAATTATATTGATAAATTATTACATAAAAAAAAAAATATTGAAAAAACTTCAAATCTACTGTTGAGTACGATAAATCAAAAAGCTTATTACACCTTTATAATTCAATAAAACGATGTTATACTCTTTAGATCAAATGACAATGTTGCTCATCATCGAATACCTCCTATATTCTCATTATGAAACAGTCGACATGACCAAAAACATTATCCTCCAATTGTCATGGAGACTCCCATCATGACTGCATTATACCATATAATTTAAAATAAAATAACTGAATAACAAAAGAAACGATCAGAGACAAATGCCATCTAAAAGTACATTTACACACAATAGTGACGTGCCAGCACAGTAACAGTTTCATGACAGTGGCGTCCAGCACAGCACAGCAATGAGTATTTACACACAACAGTAACGTGACCATGCTCTCGGTGAGTGGTCATGAACTTTTCTGAGGATGAATTGACTATGATAGCTATATGTTTGGATGAAGAAGAAAAAAAAATGCAATCAAGAAAATGCCACAAGTGGGTACATCAAGCATGGACAAAAAAGATCAACAGAATGGGAGTTTCATACTCTTTATAAAAAATTAATAGATAACAAATTTATATTTTTTGAATATTTTCGAATGTCCCAACATGCGTTTCATATTTTCTTAAACAAAACAGAGAAATATTCATTTTGTACTCAATGCCCATGTGTTTTGAATGAGATAAATCAAATAGAACAAGGTGTTGATGTACCATTTCAATTAAATGTTTGTCATCCACTGAAAAACAAAATTTACCATCAGTGAAAATACCGTTCCGGTCAAATGTACTTTCATGGTATGGTCATGCCACTGCCACTGCACAGAACTGTGACAGACGAGTCTGGACAGGGTGGTTTAAAACTAGGTCAACAATTTCCCACTGGCAAAAAATCACTGCACTGAGTGAACACTGCATGGTCACATCACTGTTGTGTGTAAATGGACCCTAATGGATTATTTGTAACTGCAAAACATTCAAAAACATCTCAATTTAAATGATTGTTCATACCGTTTTCCAGGATCTGTATATGTGGCCTAAAATAAAATGGCTAGATATTTATAATTATTTAATAAATTATTCATTTATATATTCACAGAAAGCAATAAAAAACTGGAGGACGTCTTGTAGCCTACAATTACTTTTAATCAGCATTTTAAGTACTTATTAAACCTGTTTAATTGCTTTTAGCTGTCTCTTTTGTTATCGGGTACATGAAAATACTGATGAAAGATATGAACAAGATAATTTGGGTCAGAATTTTGTTTCTTAATAATTTCAACAGTATGCAATTAATAAAATTTTCCAAAGCAACTGTGCATAGTGTTAAAATTATTTTTTTGTCGTGAAATCTAACAAAACAAATAATTTTCGTATTTAAGAAAAGAGATTCAGAATAACAGTTTAATTTATTAAAATGTTATACATACATACATATATATGTTACAGTCAACACCCGTTTTTAGTTAGAATGCGTTTTAACTAGTTGAAACTAGTTTATACTGGATGTCTTTGTTAAAACCCGTTTTGTCTAGTTAAAACTAGAATTTACTGCTAGTCAAAAATGAATTTGAGTTAGAACTAGTTTTAACTAGATAAAATGGGTTTTAACAAAGACATCCAGTATAAACTAGTTTCAACTAGTTAAAACGCGTTCTCACTAAAAACGGGTTTTGACTGTAACATATACATGAGAGAAATACAGTAAAAATTATATCATTCAAGGGAATGAATAATTTTAACTGACCTAAATGCATTCCAATTTTCTAATTTAAATTGTGCCTATATTGTATTTGGATTAATTGTTGGGCTGCAATTTGAAAAAATTGTAGTCCTATAAATTTCCATTGTTGTCCATCTGTCTGTCTTTCCTTAATTTTGAGAATGGAGTTAGATAGATGAAAGGTGAGACCAGGTAGGAAACCTTAGAGGAAGGAAGCCCCGATTAATTATATATGAACTTCTGGTGCAAACTGGAAAGTCATGTTATTTCATGTTATGGTCCCTATCCCACACTATCTGGTTACCCTAGAAAGAATCTAATGAAACTTATACATGTTTTCTTTAAAAGTCAAGAGAGTTCCAGTAGATATTTAGGTCCATATTCTAAAAATTGGTGGATATTGTCCAGGACCCTGACATCTGAGAAGTTATCATAACTGAGCTTGAATAGGAGGTTTGACTTGTAATTGGAGAATTGTAGGAGCCAAAGAAACTGCTTGAACATAAATGTACTCAGCAAAAAACATAAACTCCAATAACCACCACCTTATAAGTTGCCGAGGGAATTTTTAATTAAGAAAACTAACGTTTTCGATCTATTCCATAGATCATCTTCAGGTTTAAACTGACGAACAAAAATAATTCCAAAAAATGGAACACAAAATATTTAAATTCCAAAAACTGACAACGAAGCAACTAATTAAAATTAGAATTAAAGCGCAAAAAATACCCAAATGTAAACTAACAAACACACAACAATATTAAAGTTATTAGTACACGCTAAAATCATTTAACAGATAATAAAATATTAAGGTTCTCCAAATACGAAACACATCGCAAATCATGAGCCATTTGTAAGTCTCTTAATTGCAAACTTCCAAGCTGATGGTAATCCCTCAGTGTCCCTGGCGTTAATGCATTTATTCTTCGAGTCTACTCTTGTAAATTTCTATTTTTTCCGCCATCTTTGGTAAAGTTGGGGAATATATTTGTTTGACGATTTCCGCCTCTTCCCATCCAACGACGGATCCTTCAACCTGGGCCATCTGGGCCAGTACCGTTGCGTTAGAATTCTTCCTTACATCATATTTGTGTTCTTTGACTCTTACACCTAGGTTCCTTGTTGTAACCCCTATATACTCCTGTTTTAGTCCTAATTGCTGGTTTTCATAAGGGATCCTATAGACCCCAGCTCTATCCTCTTTCTTAATCTTCCCTTTATCAGTTCTCAGAATTTTGTAGAGGTTCGGGGCTCGTTTGAAGATCCATGTTGATTTTTTAATGTCCGCTATCTCCTTCATAATGCCCCGTACATTTTTGTTGAAAGTAAACTTAGTATATCCACTAGGTCTTTGTTTAGAGGTTCTTGTGTCACTCTTTTCAAACTTCCTCACGATACCATTAATTACGCTTCTTCTGTAGCCCAAGCTCTCTGCTATTCGCATGATCCTTTTGATTTCGTTAACCCTGTCTATAACGTTATCGCAATAAGTAAAAGCCCTCCTGACTAAGGTATGAAAGGCTGCCAATTTATAACGAAATGGATCATTTGACTGTGGCGGGATGTAGAGTGGGCTATGCGTGGGTTTAGTATACACTTTAGTGAATAGATGCCCTCTCTTAAAAGTGATATTGATGTCTAAGAAGTGTACCTCCACTGAACTTTTCTGCTCTAGTTTCAGACGTAGGCCGTCTTCGTTATCGTTAATTCTTTCTATAAAAGTACTAATTCCTCGATTACTTCTCCATATTATAAGGGTATTGTCAACATATCTCTTGTAGTAAACTATACTGTTTCTGAAGCTGTGCAGAACCTTTTCTTCAATTTTCTTAACCACTAATTCGCACAGAAGCCCCGACATAGGGCTTCCCATAGGAACTCCCCTATTCTGTTTGTAAGTATGGCCTTCGAAGCCAAAGAAGGATTCACAGCATACCAGGTTAGCCATCTCCAAAACATCGTCCCTGTGGTGTAACAACTCTGGGTTTACTTTAAATAAGGATTCCATTAGCGCTTCCAAACAGGACTCAATTTTTACGGATGGGTACATACTCTCGTAATCTAATATAGTACCCACTTCCTCATCCATCAGAGTTATGTCTTGCAACTCTTTAACTACTACCGTAGGATCCTTTGCAACCAATATACTGTCTTCCAGTAGGGAGGAAAGATAACCATGCAACCTTTTTTCTAAGAAAAACGTAGGGGCCTTAATTTTTTCCACAATTGGCCTTATTCTCTTGCCTTCCTTATGCATTTTAGCAAACGCAAATAGCCTTGGGACCCCAGGTCTGGGGTTACGGCACTTCTTGATAAACGGTAAAATTGTCGAGAGCTTACTTCCTTCGAGTTTCTTGAGCCTCCTATCTATATTCTCAACGATTTTATCGTTGGTCCTAACATACACTGTCTCTTCGAGGTACTCTTCCAATGCTTTATTATAAGTCTGCCTTTTCATGATAACTATTTGTTTACTCTTATCAGCTCTTGCAGCTACCAAGTCGTTTACTTTCAGCCAACGTTTAGTGTAACGGATGTCTTTGTCTTCACTCCCTCCTCTTCTCCACTTTTCCTGATTATTAATAATCGTTATCCAACGTAGATAATCTTTCTCTATCGGATCTAAGCCAACTAATCCTCTTTTGATCTCTTGGATGGAGGTTTCCCAACTCGCTGCGTTCTTGGGGACGAAGTTCGGGCCGTTGCTCAGTACCTCCTTCACTCTTTCCGAAACTTGAACCTGGTCCCATACAACATATGTAGTAATGTTCCTTCCAAACTTTCTCGGGCTTTGTTTACTAAGAATCCATTTCATTTTCTTAACATAGCTCTTTGTTAAACTCTTATGGATATTATCCGTAAGACCAACAACACCTTCATTAATATCTATTGACTTTTCCGGATTTTCTTTAAAAATCTTATCTTTGAGGTCAATAAAGTGACGCAGGAGCCCATATTTTTTGTTTCTTACTAATTTAATAGACCTTCTTAGACACGCCAAACAAAATCTGAACTCTAGCGAGCGGCACTCTTTTGGGACGGAGAGTCTAAAGATTGACATGGGAAAAACTTTGTTTTTCAAACATTCTCTTAAGAATTCGAACTTACAATTAGCTTTGACCAACTTCATTGCTAACTTCCTGTACTCTTTGTATGCTTCAACCGGTGCCGCCATAATGATATTGAACATAAATGTACTCAGCAAAAAACATAAACTCCAATAACCACCACCTTATAAGTTGCCGAGGGAATTTTTAATTAAGAAAACTAACGTTTTCGATCTATTCCATAGATCATCTTCAGGTTTAAACTGACGAACAAAATAATTCCAAAGAATGGAACACAAAATATTTAAATTCAAAAAAACCGACAACGAAGCAACTAATTAAAATTAGAATTAAAGCGCAAAAAATACACAAATGTAAACTAACAAACACATAACAATATTAAAGTTATTAGTACACGCTAAAATCATTTAACAGATAATAAAATATTAAGGTTCTCCAAATACGAAACACATCGCAAATCATGAGCCATTTGTAAGTCTCTTAATTGCAAACTTCCAAGCTGATGGTAATCCCTCAGCGTCCCTGGCGTTAATGCATTTATTCTCGAGTCTACTCTTGTAAATTTCTATTTTTTCTGCCGTCTTTGCTAAAGTTGTTATCTGTTAAATGATCTCCACAAAAACCAACAAGCAAAATATGAAAAAAATATCGAAAAAGCACAATGAATCTTACTAATTCATCTAACCATCACCAAGAAACTCTGTTGTCAATGGAACTGGAAAGCCTTTTGTCAATTTCACTCTATCTTTTGCATCACCACTTTTGATTCTTCAATTCCTCTCCTTCCTGTAGTGTAGTTGGGGTGACATGCTTACTTGACCCTATTTACATACTGTACTTACTCATTAACACTTTATTCATTCTAATAATCGGTCTTGTTAATTAATGCCATCTTCCTTACAAGTAGTTTTATAATGCTTTATTGCATTTCTGATGATAATTTGGGATGGGAGATCATTCTTTTAATGTCCACAAGAAGTCCCAACATCACTGCACTTTGATCAAAGTGTAGTGATGTCATTTTCATTTTTTAAGTCTATATGATATATAAGTAACTGAATTTGTTTACCAATCACAATTCCTTCATTAAACAGCTAATTTTTAAATTAGTGCCTATTTTTTAGATATAAAGAAGATTTTTCAAAAAATTGATTAATAAATTCAAGTTTGTGAACATCACAGTGATTGCTCAAAATTCCCTATAAACATCTACTCATGCTTACCATTGAGTTTTGAATATGTTCAAATTTACTAGATATATTATGAATTGTTTCTAGCTTTCAACGATCTGCTCTCTTACAACTTGTGCATTGACAATTGGAGCAGCATACAGCCATAGATTTTAATATTCCTATAAGAAAACATCCAAAGGATTTAAATCAGGAACATGTCCAGGCCAAGTTACTGGTCCTCCTCTTTCATTCCATCTGTTCAGATACTCATTATCAAGATGTGCTGGACCACCATCATGTAAGAACATTTGATGTCAAATATTCAGTGAAACATCCTCTAACATAATACCTAGTTCTATCCAAGAAATGTCTATAACTTTAGCCTGTGAGTTTAAAAGCAGAAAAATCAGCCAATTATTTCAGTCCAAATGTTCCAACTAAACTTTTGCTGATATCAATACAAGACAATATAGCCAGGGGGCCAACCTGCGGCTCGCGAGCCACATGCAGCTCTTTGAAGGATTATTTGCGGCTCTTGATAAATGTACCCGAGTTCCCTTCGTTTTTTTCCGATTTTTTGCTACCGCGCATAGTCGCGTGGAAGCTTGTTAGAAGCCGGCACTTTTTGGAAGTTTTTTTCTGAGTAAACGCGGCGCGCAATAAAAACGTTATTTATTGCATTTTTCGCAGTTCGAAAAAATTGGAGAACTTAAATTTTTTGAAATTTTTGGAAAATTTCAGAGAAAATGCCAACAAAAACCACCAAAGGGCTTCTCACAGAAGCCGGGCGATCATAGAAGGGTAAATACTGACAACAAATATGAAAGACTAAGTGCAACGTTGTAACAAATTTCATTTCCGTCCAAGTTAAGAATGATATGACTCATCGAAAACTGCGCGAACGAACATAAACAGTGGCGTAATCGTCCGTAATCGATTGACTCCAGACCGATTTTGAATTTGTAAACTTTCATTGCAAAAGACAGTTGACATTGTGCTCTGGAGGAAACAATTTGTATCACTCTTGCTACGGATATAATTTGTAATCTGGAATTTTTAGTAAGTTAACTAAATTTGTTTCGTAGTATGCAACACGTGTTGTTATTGTTTTAATAACATGAATCTTGTATTTTCTAAATTTATTTATTTATTTCCAGTTCTTTTAAAAGTATGACGACAGAGAACGAAAATAAAAAAAGAAAATACGAGCAAGAAAATAGAAGTTTTAATAATGAGTGGGAAGAGAATTTCTTTTTTATTGACAATAACGGAAAAGCATTATGTGTTATTTGTAATTCTACGGTCAAAAATTATAAAGCTAGCAATTTACGTCAACATTATGAAACCAATCATCCTCAGTTTTCTAATCAGTATCCACCAAATTCCAAATTAAGATCAGATAAACTTGCTTCTTTAAAATCAAATTTAAATAAACAACAGTCAGTTTTGATGACCTGTCAGCAATCAAGCTAATAATGTGGCTGAAGCCAGTTTTGTTATTGCCTGGAATATTGCTCGTGCAAAACGCCCGTATGGAGAGGGGGAGTTTATTAAAAAAACTTGGAAGATGTACTTAAAGTTTTAGATCCAAATAATGCAGCATTGCACAAAGTTGTTTCGCAAATTCCCATCTCGAGACACACAACCGAACGACGCATAACTGCAATTAATACATCTCTTGAATATAATTTAAAAAATGATTTGAAGAACTGTATTGCATTCAGCTTAGCCCTTGACGAATCGACAGATATCACAGATCTTCCGCAATTGGCAGTTTTCATACGTTTTGTTTCACCTGACTTCGTTGTTAAAGAAGAATTATTAGATTTAGTGGCACTTCAAGAGTCAACCCGTGGTGTCGATATTAAAAATGAATTAGATTCCATAATGAAAACTTTTGATGTGCCTCTTAATAAACTTGTAAGCATTGCAACTGATGGAGCTCCGGCAATGCTAAGTAAAAAAATCGGTCTTATTGGGCTTTTAAGAGATGATTCTCAAATTCCACAATTCATACCGATTCACTGCATAATTCACCGAGAACATCTCGTTACAAAATATTTAAAATATCCTGATGTTATGAAAACAGTGTTACACATTGTGAATTACATTCGCACCAATGCAAAAAATCATCGACAATTCAAAAATTTCCTTGAAGAATTAAAGGACGAAGAACTTCCAAATGACATTAATTTCTTTTGCATTGTTAGATGGTTGTCTAGCTACAACGTATTAAATCGTTTCGTAGATTTGTTTGATCCGATAACTGCATTTCTAAAAGAAAAGGAAATAACCTATTCAGAATTAGACTATGACGAGTGGTTACAAGACTTAATGTTTTTGACTGATGTCATGGAACATTTGCAAACACTCAATTTAAAATTGCAGGGGAAAGATAAAATAATATCTGACCTCTCACAGTGTATATTTAGTTTTCAAACTAAATTACAACTTTTTCAAAAAGACATTAAAAATAAAACTTTTTGTCATTTTCCTCGAATTAAAAAAATTTGTTCCAATATTAAACAAGAAAAACTCAACGAGTATATAAAAAAGCTAGAAGAATATTGACGGAATTCCAAAATAGATTTCAAGACTTGAAATATTTTAAATCGTCTCTTGATTTTTTTCTGAATCCATTTGAAATTAACATAATTCAAGGTGAGTTTTCCATTTCCAATATAATCATGACCCAAAAAGCATCTGGAAAATTAGAATTAATAGAGATGCAAGAAGATCAAGCTCTACAATTAAAATATAAGTCGACGTCGATTACTGAATTTTGGAAATTTGTACCAGAATCGAAGTATCCTGAATTAAAAAAGGCTGCTTGTCGAATTATTTCAATATTCGGAACAACGTACTTATGTGAATCATTTTATTCCACTTTAAAATTCGTGAAATCCAAACACCGATCAGTATTAACTAACCAGCATCTCAAAGAATTATTGAGAAGTGCTGTCACCAATTATTCACCAAATTTTAAAGAATTATCAAGAAAAGTAAAATAAATGTGTTTAATTTTTAATATTTAAATTCAATACACATATTTTGTACTTTTATTTATATGTTTACAATAAATATAATTTCTGTAAGAAAATTTTTTAATACCTTTTTTGCATGCCTTTTAAATACATATCTAATTGCGGCTCGCGAAAAATTTCAAATTTTGAAAAATGGCTCGGACTATCAAGGAGCTTGGCCACCCCTGCAATATAGCATGAGGATTTTCCTGGAGCCCATACATTATTGTTGTAAAAATTCACAATTGCATTTAGAGTGAATATCAATCTGTAAAAAACACATTCCTAAGAAAGCAAGGAATAATATCCCTTCGCAGACATCACTGACAAAATTGTACTTGTGGAAGAAAATTGCATGATGCAAGTGCCTACACTAAAATGAGTGGCACCTATCGTTCCAGGTATTTGTCTTGTACTATGATCCTCATCAATTCTAGAAATAACTTGTTCTTCATATCTGGTATTATGCTGCTCTTCTATCAATGGTGACTAGTAAAAATGTCCTTGTTTCTTTAAGTCATTGATTATAGCTGCAAAAGTTTTCTTGGCTGGATTAATTAAATTAAGTTCAATTAAAAGGAATTATTAAAAAGCTCATTTTTTAACTAAAGAAATTGTGATTAGTAAACAAATTCAATTATTGACATATTACATAGTTAGATTTAAGACATGGAAACATCATTACACTTTGATGCTTAATAACTTGCTAACTAAGCTCTTTGGTAATTGTGCTAGTATTAATCACAGCATAATAAACTCATAATGTATTCTACAAATATGTTATGGCTTCTGTTCTTTTTAAATATAAATTGATTCTTTCTTGAAGAAGGTCAATTAAGAAGACTGAAAACATTAGAAAAATAAACTTTTACTGCATCTTAAAGGTGGTTTTGCTGTCATTAATTAACCTTCAAATTAAAAAAAATGCCCTCAAGGTGGACAAAGTTACTGGGGATTGAGGAGCATTTTGCTCCTCCAATGCTGGCAACTTATGTTGAATAGTCAGAATAGTCTTCTAAAAAGCATAATAATATATTTTTTCAGAATTAAGAAATAACTTATAATACAGAAGTATTAAGAAGAGGCATGAGGAATGGGGAGATTATGGGAGGGTTAAGAAGGTTGTCTTGGAGGTAGGACAAAGTTGATTTTTGTGAAATTTTGAAAAAATCTGAAAAAATCAATACCTTCCTGACTCTCCAAGTCTAAGAGAATGTGATACATATATTTTCCAATGTGCACTAAAATTTTAAGAAAAAATATTTCATTAACCCCATGCAGTTAATTCTATCATAATGTGAGGACACTGTACATTTCAACTGTCACACATAATCATCATAATTCAATAAAATAACAATTTAGAATAATTATAGCTTTACAATAATACTATATCTTTATATTATTTTCTCTTCCGTAATGTCTGGACCAATTCCAATTCATTTCAAATGGGTCATTGCCTTTATTTTTGACAATGTGATTTTTGTGCTCAGATGTTGTCACATGGCTTTCTCATGATCAGAGGATGATAAAAAATTTAATACTTCCAATTTTACAACAATTAAAATTTTTGTTTATTACATAGAAATAACATTCAGTAATTTTGACCCATACCTTTATTCAAAAAATTTATTAAGGTTTTTTTTAAGTTATTGAGCTTTTAGTTTGCACATTTGACATGCTGTAAATTGCAAAATTTTTGACGATCCACTTAGTTTTTCAATTGGTTCATATTCTCATATAGAAAACATTCCTCTTTAAACAATCAGCCACAAATTTTGATGTTTTCTGTAATATTTCAAGTATGTGTATTTTCGAGTTAGGTATCTGATTTTTGAAAATGCCTGACTATCTCACAAAAAAAATTAAAATTAAAGTACAGAATTCACTCCTAGCAACACTAGTTGTCCAATATTAAAGTAAATATTCTCCTGACTACAGTAAAACAATCACTTTGTCATTTGACCCACTTCTAATTAAGAAAGGAGTTCTTGTAAACAAAGTAATAAAACAATTAGCAGTTTATTGACCTTTTCAGTGGGAGATGGACCAGGTCTATTATTTTCACAGGAGAATAAACAAAGCTTTCACTACCCTGACCTTGAAAGATAACACCTTCCTGTGAAATTTAACACACACACTGTTAATTTGTATAATTTGTGATAATTTATAGCAAGTTGAAATTTGATATGTAATGGTTTGCTTTTATGGATCAAATTACAAAAAAATAAACACAAACAAAACTCATTTTTTTTCAATCCACAAGTATTTTATATATTGTTAGATAGTAGACAAAATGCAGAAACTGAAAATATAATTATAGTTTTTGATTCAATGTCCATTTTTTTTACAATTTTAGAAAAAACAGTGTCATCTGTGAGACACCATACAAGCAAACTCATCTGTTGATGGAAGGCAAGCAATGAAGAGTTTTAGCTGGTACTGGTAATGAACTATCAGTATCAGCCATAGATATCAATTGGCAAAATCAGCCTCACCTCCTTAATGATAAATGTCTAAATATGACCATGCCCTTGACTTTTTATTCACATTTTCCTCCTCTATAAAGCCTGGAAATTTAGCCAAACAATTCCAAAACACTTTTTACATTTGATTATTTTATACATTGTGTTGTGAACAATTACAGCAGTATAATGTTAATTCTGAGTTAAAAGAACTGGCAACATTTAAATAGAAAAAAAAACTGTTAGTCACTGAACTTCAAACTAACCTAATTGTTATTTGTAACTAATCTGTTTTATTGTCTGTTTCTATATTTGTCAGAGAAGGCTGAAAAAAAGCTTTCACTCTTCTATCTGACACTTAAAACAAAATAAATAAAAATATTTGGAGACAGTGACATCAGCAAGATTTATTGATTTAAATGGCACTGGCAAGGGATATGCATTCGTACACAATAGAACAATTCATTAAACAAAGTGATTGAAATTAATTACCGTTGTATTAGTTACACTAAATTAACAAAACTGCAAGCTGAGAAAGATTGCTTCATGTATTTTTGAATAAAATAAAGTTTCTATTATATTATATTCTTTTTTCTCTGTTTACTACATTTTTTGTTTGAGCTAGAAGCTGTAAGTGCACCTCCTTGCACCCTCCTCACAGTGCCCATGTTTGGGTCCAACAAGATGGGGAGGAGGTCAAAACTTATAAAATATTAGGCTATGTGGTTTATGAACGTTCCCTAATTAAACTAATTTATCATCAGAGAAGAAAATGTTGCCATCTCTTAACGCTTATTTAATAGCAAAAAATACTACTAAAATCAGACAAATTCATCATGTTTCTTTACTTAATCAACTTATTAGTATTTATACATACTTTATACTTTAAATACGAATCTTCAAGTGAAATATCTTTCCATTCAACATCTACTTTCCCAAAAATATCTTGACTTATAATTTTAATTTGATTCTCTGTATCTTCAGGTGGTTTATAGGGGACTTGTTCTCGACAAAATCTAAACAAAAAATAAAAAACAAATATTGCAATAAATATGAATATTCATTTAAAGTAGGCATACAATATTTAAGTGGCACTGGCAATGTATATTCAATAGCATTAATATTATGTAATAAAAACTGTAATAGTTGTAAAGATTTAGGGGATTAAAAATCCTCATTAACTCTTAACATCTTTTGAATACGTAAAAAGAAAAAAATAATTTTTTCTTTCAATTTAGTATTTAAAAACATGAAATGATTAATATTTGCAATAATTAATCATTACAAATATTATTTTAATAGATTAAATTTCCATAGCTTGTTACTATGCGGATAATCCCAAAAGTAAGGTCTCCTATTTTTTAAAAAATACAAAGAAACGTTTATTTTCAATAATGTTCATATCATTTTAAAGCTTGAACATTTATCTATTTTTCTACCTACTTGCCATTTCAATCGATGCATTTTTGTAGGCACTGTGGCAATTTTTGTATGCCCATGTCATACCACCTCGCCGCCATGTCACAGGACCCATCTTGTGCACACCTTCTGATATTACAACTTTCCCATTAAAATTCTATGAATAGTGCTTTGGGGAAACCCCAAGAACCAAAATGCAGAGATCATCCAGAGTGATTTGCCGATCTTCATGCATGGTTTGCTCAACCTTCTTGACTGTCTCCTGCTTCTTTCTTCGTCGTGAATTTCAGTACAATCAGCTGCAAACTCCCTACACCACTTGAGGATGTTTTTGACATCTATGCACTACTCGCCATACACTTCCATCAATTGGCAATGAATTTCAATCGGTTTAACATGACATGGCGGCGAGCTGGTATGACATGGGCATACAAAAATTGCCACAGCATCTACAAAAATGCATCGATGAAATGGCAATTAGGTAGAAAAATAGATAAATGTTCAAGCTTTAAAATGATATGAACATTATTGAAAATAAATGTTTCTTTGTATTTTAAAAAAATAGGAGACCTTACTTTTGGGATTACCCTCATATATATGATTAAATTTAAGAAGTTCTAATTAAAGGTTGTGTATACCCTTTTCTACAAGTGTTAGAGATATAGTTACACAATTTCAAATCCATATTTATTAAATTTATTACATTACAAGAGTTAAGTTCTTGTAATAAGTTGTAAGTTGTGTTTAAGTTACATTAAGTTTGATTAAAAGCATTCTCAAATAAAGAAAAAAACTAGTTTGAAAGACATTATAAATTTTTCAAATTTAAATTACACTGGTGTCAAAATTAAGTAAACAAATGCTTTTTTTGAACAGTACTCTAAAATTATTTCAGCTAAGAAGACCAAAATTAGCATGTGTATGTAAATTCATCTTATAAATTCATTTATCACAACTATTTGATATTGCACACCTGGCCTGGATACATGCAAATTTTTAATCATTGTTGATAAGCATTTGCTGTTGATACATCATACATCTGTTATTCTTTTAAAATTTCATACATTTTGAATAAATTCTAACATAATGGCTTCACATTATTGTTTATTAAGTGATTTCTCATGGAAAGCCAAAGAAAGGATGAAAGCAGGCCAAATCCAGAATAAAGTTGAAAAATGGCTTAATGTTAGCAGAAAATGTGTTCTGTCAGCCCTGGAAGCAATTCCAAAAAACTGATGCCATTACCAGAAGAGAGCTGAAAAAGATTTATCACAACCCAGAAAGATGACTATCTAGTTGCAACTGCTAAATAACATAGAGAGATGACAGCTACTTACTTAGCTCTCCAATGAACTCTCAGCTACCTCTGGAACAGCTGCTTCAAGATCAACTCTTTATTGAAGGCTTTAGGAGGGTGATTTTATGCAAGATGGCTAGTGGTATGTATCCCTCTTATACCTTCTCACAGAAAGACCACTCGAATCGATGTCATCAACATCAGTCCTGACCCATGATCAATGGGCCCATGTTTGTTCTCTTCGGTGAAAAGTTGAGATTCAGTCCAGACACTGATTCTCAACAATTTCTCAACTGCAGAGAACCTAGAACCCACTCCCACCCACTAACATGTGAGAGAGATGATTTTGGGGAGGAGGTCCCATGGTCTGGACAGGCATCATTTTGAACAGTTGTACACCTCTCTGTGTTTGAGGGAAGCACCCTGACTGATCAAATATAGCCTTAAGCACTATGTATGATTTTTCAGAGGTGTAATTAGCCCCCAATTTATTTTTATGGACAATAATGCTCATCCACACTAGCAGGGTTGGTTAATGAACTTCTCAAGAGTGGAGATATTCAAAGGATAGATTGGCCAGCCAGATCTCCTGACTTGAATCCAATAGAGCATGTTTGGGATGCCCTAGGACAGGGGTGGTGAACCTTCCTGAGCCTGCGTGCCATATTGTAAGTACACTTAGCTTTAAAGAAGTTTGTGTGTGCCAAAGTTTTAGACTTCGAATAACGATATTTAAAGAAATTAAATGAATATGCTTTAATTAGAATAAATGTACAAAAAGCTTATTAAAAAAGGATGATTGAAAAAGACAGATGATCAATTGAAATCGTATGATATGTTACGTGCCAGATGATTTCTCTATACGTGCCACTTTGGGCATGCGTGCCACAGGTTTGCCATCCCTGCCCTAGGAAGATTCATTGGATCTCATTATCACCTCCAGAACCTTTCCCTAAATTTTTAAAACACATTGTAACAAATACAAAAAATAAAAACTTATACGTCGTGGTAACCTTGTTCTAGGGTCTTCCTCAGGCATTTTATAAGTTTTTCTGAAGTGGGTCGAAGAAGTAGATCAAACACGTTTTTAAATAGTAACTGCAAAGCTATACAAGGTTAGTACGACATATCTGTAATTAACGCTTTGTTTGCAAGATAGACTTGAATAAAAACTTAGACAAATAAAAATATTGAAGTCTTTATTATTTGTATTTTTTACAATATGTTTTAAAATATATTTTGTCCTGGGTTTTTTAGAAATTTATTCCTCTAAACTAATCACTCTTTTTGAGAAATGAGATTTATTGTCACAAGACAATCTCCACAACCTGGAATTCAGCATAAAAACTTGTTGTGAGAGTTGTATAGCAGTTAAATGTGATCATAATCCCTACTGAACCCTTATTTTTTGGAGATCAACTACCTCATGTTTGTTTATATTCACTATAATTTGCAATTTCATATTTTTCTTGTCATTTGGTATTCCATAGGGCTAGATTGATTACTCACTGAAAACTGTGTGTGCACCAAAGTTCATAAATTTTATTAAAGTATTTAGTAACAAATTCTAAATTTTGTGTTTGTTCACTTAATTTTGGACACCAGTGCATTTAAGGTTTTTAATAGTTCAATATAATTAGAAATATGTTTGTTTGAAAACTTTTACTCTTAAAATTATTTCAAATATATTGTTTAATTGTGTGATTAATATTTACAAGATTATCAGACCAATCTTATTTATTATACTGTAACAAAATTGTGTGTTTTTTTTTAATATATAAAACTAAAACAATATCCTTTTTAAAACTATTTGATAAATATACAAAATAATTTTAATTACAAATGCATAATATTTACTTTGTACATTTAAACAGAAAATGAAATAAATTAAAATTTACATCCAAACAATTATATTTATTTTTAAGAAAAAAAATTCAAAGTTTAAAACCATTTACATATAAAAAGCAAAAATTCTTTGAAGAATTCAAATTTTATTGTTTTTAAATGGAAAGTTTCATTAAATATTGGATAATATTTAGTAACTTTTTAGTATTTTAATAACAATTTAGTACAAAGTATAAAAAAATGATTAAATCTTTTCAGTATAAAAATTATATCATTGTAAACAAATATAAGAATACAGATTAGACATGCCATTGTGTATTTATTATATAACAAATAAATTTTAAAAAACATATAATATTATACATGTTTATATTATATAAAAAGTACATTTTTTTAAAGTAATAAACATATATTTTCATCAACCACAAACTGAATAAAAAAAAATGTGCTAATGTGATACAAAAATTTTATAATGTATATACCATAATTTAATATATCGTTATATAAAATTATATTTATTTAATAAATATTATTTTAATCCAGCAACTTCAACCTTTAAATTTCCGGTACAAACGACGAAAATTAACAGAAAAAACTAACGTTTTCGAATCTCCATCGAGATCTTCTTCAGGTTCGTTAATGGAATGTCATGAGAATAGAACTCTTTTGAAGTTCAAGAAATCGAACATCTCCAGCGTGCGATGACGATGCAAAACATAAGATTGATTTAATAGACCTGAGTCTACTATCGTAACGTCGCAAAATATCAATGCAAGAAATAAAACCATGTCTACCATCGTGGATTGACCTCCGAGATGTATCGCCACGCGTACGATAAAACGTTGCTGTCTTTGTAATTAATGCATTTCCCCAATTTGGTAGCTCTGTAAATCTCCAGGGTCTCCAATGCCCTAATGTGGTCCGTTTTGAACGACTTCTTAATGAGGGTGGCATTATCGAAGTCCGCTCTAACATCGAGGTCCGTGGCGTACGTCGACAGGGCGGTGGTGTGCCTTTTTTTGGCAACGTCATTCTTATGCTCAGAAACCCTTTTTTGGAGGGATCTCTTGGTAGAACCAATATATACTAGGTCCCTTTGGAACCTGTGGTCTCTTAACGGGATACTATAAACGCCCGGTGCCCTTAAAATGCTCAGTTTGTCCTTGGCGTTTCTGAGAAGCGAATAGATAGATGGCGTTCTCGTGTACGCTAACTTGGTGCCCTTCCTTAGCGCTATTTCCCTGTACAAGGAATGGAGGTCTTTGTTGTATAGTACAACCGTGTGCTGGTCGGGGCTCGAGTTAGACTCACTCCGCCCTGCGGAGGTGTGATGCGCTGTGTTTGTATTACAACAATTACGAGCTAAACTGCGGATAAGGCTACTTCTGTATCCATGGCTATTGGCAATGTCTTCAATGTGTTTTAGCTCTGCGATCGTGTCTTCCCTTTTAGTATTATGGGTGAATGCCCTATTTACTAACGCCCTGAATGCCGCAATTTTATAAGGGTACGGATCCTCAGACCCAGCGGGTATGTACATAGGTAGGTAGCCGGGTTTGTAGTACACCCGCGTCTCAATATTGTTTATATCGAGCTGAATGGAGATGTCTAAAAAATGCACTCTGGTGTCCAATATTTGATCAAGCTTGAGCGTTAGACCAAACGGGTTGTTATTTACGATGTGCAAAAAATCATCGACCTTCGGCTCGCCCTTCCATATGATAATCACGTCATCCACGTACCTACGATACAAAATAATGTCAGGTGTAAACATGGGAACGACATCCCTCTCTAACTGCCGTATAACCAACTCACATAGGTCGCCCGAAATTGGGCTCCCCATGGGTACCCCTCTTTTTTGTAGATATGTGGTATTGCCGAACCTAAACAGCGAATTGTAGCACATTAGGTGTGTGAGTTCCAGTACATGCTTGCGGTGTGCCGGAAGACTATATTTGGCCAGCAAGATGTCCCTGAGGGCGCAAAAGCAAGGTTGGAGTTTGATGGATGGATACAGAGCCTGAAAATCAAGCACCGTGAGGTGAGCGCTCTCTGTTAGCTGTGTATGTTTCAACGCGTCGACCAGCTCTCTGGAGTTCTTCACTGTTAAAGCATAATCTTCTAGATGTCCAGCTAATATGCGGTGTAATTTGTTCTCTAGAATTCTAGTGGGGGCTCTAGCATTGAAGTGAACTCACTCAGCAAAATTAAATCACAAACAACCAAACACCTTAAGTTGCTGAGAAAATTTAATAACTAACAAACGTTTTCAGCCAAATCTGTTGGCCATCATCAGGTTAAACATATTCGAATGCAAACACATAATAGAACAAAAAATTTAAATACAAATAAATAAAATAACGGATAAAATATACATATAAGAAAGTAAAAATTAAATATAAATAACAGAAATATATAAAAAATATGTATAGGTTAAATAAATAAATATTAATAAACTACATGAAACTCTAATAAATGCAAGAAGTGCATTTATCAATAAATTATACGAAATTCTGACAAATACAAGATATGCAGTGATAACAAAATCAAGGCATTAAATTAAGAGCTATCAAACCTCTTAATTAAATATTTCCATGCCGAAGGCAACCCTTCAGCATCCCTGGCATTAATGCAGGCATTATGTAATCTGCTCTTAAATATTTCAATTTTTTCGGCGCAAAACGCTAAAGTTGGTGAGTGTACAGGTTTAATGATGTCTGCTTCACCCCACTTGACTACCGAGCCTTCAACCTGCGCCATCTGAGATAGAATTGTGGCGTTAGATCTTTTGCTGATGTTGTATTTGTGCTCCCTCAATCTAATCCCTAAGCTTCTATTAGTAACTCCAATGTAGTTTTTATTAATGCCTAGTTCTTGGTTTTCATAAGGAATTTTGTACACTCCAGCCATTCTTTCTTTATCAATACGGTCTTTGTCGTTCCTTAATAATTTGTACAAGTTGGGAGCCCTCTTGAAAATTAACTTGGTATTTTTGCGGGCTGAGATTTCCTTCATGATAGCTTCTTTCTTTCTGTCATACGTGAACTTTGTGAATTTGCGGAAATCCCTCCTTGAGCTTTTGTTTTGTTATTCTTGTAGTTTTTGATTAGTGTGGTTACCATATCCGCCCTGTACCCTAGAGTTCTAGCGATATGCGATATCCTGTAGATTTCTTTTTGTCTATCAACCACACTACTGCAGTAGAGAAAAGCCCTGCGAACAAGGGCACGGAAAGCAGCTATTTTGTATTGGTAAGGATCATTCGAATGCAATGGAATGTACAAAGGGCTATGCGTTGGTTTTACGTACACTTTAGTGATCAAATGTCCTTCCTTGAATTCGATGTCAATGTCTAAAAAATGTATCCGTGAGGAACACGTCTGTTCAATCTTTAGCATGAGGCCGTCATCGTTGTTGTTGATTCTATTAATAAATTCCTCGATTTTCCGGTCATTTTTCCATATTACAAGGACATCGTCCACGTATCTTTTAAAATACATAATGTCATTCATGAAGCCACAAATAACACTCTTTTCTAACCTTCTCAATACAAGTTCACACAACAATCCTGACATAGGACTTCCCATTGGGACTCCCCTTTTTTGTTTGTATTGACGGCCATTAAAAGCGAAAAAAGATTCATAGCAGACAAGGTTAGCTAGCTCTATCAAATCATTACTGTAATTTGCCAAATCTGGGCTTTTGCTGTGCATGAAATCCAAAAGTGCTACCTTGCATGACTCCAATACACCTTCATTAAATCATTAAACTTTGAAGTTTGATCTGCTTCTGAACTAGCATGTATATATAATATGCTGTAAATACTTCTACTGATTTTGGCCATCACCCAACATTCAGCTAGCCTAGGTTGCCATTGCTCTGGGGTTAATCGCATGACTAGACTCTGGATTTAATAATTATTTCTTTAGATTTTTGAATTATATTACATAAATCTAAATTCCAATAATAGAAACTTTATATGGAATCTATATTAAACATATCTATTAATATCAGTACATATTCACACTAATTATTTGTTCATCTACTTACTCAATGACAGTAGTTATTTATTTAGTTCAAAAACACTTTAAGACTGGAATAAAGTATATCAGAAAAAACACAAACTGATGAACCTTATAAAAGAAATTCCAGTATAGTTTTAATGCAGATAAAATACAAATGTTTTTGATCTGTATAAGAGATCTTCTTCACGTTAATGTGCTCCAAAATGGAATGCAAAGAAAGGAACATTTTAAAATTATTTGAAAATGCACAAATACATAAATAATGCACAAGTGTACACAATGTGATACAAAATAACAAACTCTGTAAAAAAATAAAATACAAGAATAAATGAGAATTTACGAAAATTTTTAAAATTTATCAACTGTCATTGTTGGTATAAAGATTTTCATGCATAAGATAATTGTTCTTCATCCTTGAAATTGATGCTAAAGCCTTTATTTTTGGATTTAGACATATAAAATGTTTTGTGTGTTAATAATTTAATATAAGTTAGATTATGAATTATGGATATATAGCCAGTATTGCCAATATAGCCAAGCCTGGGCTAAGGAGATGTAATCATTGTTGATGCAATTTCCATTTAGTTTAGCTTTATATATTTCTATAACCTCAATTATTTGAAATTTTTTCTCAAAAATCAAATGTACTAGCCTGGCTTCATTCCAATAGAGGGACACCCCAAACACTTATGTGTATTGGACCAATACAGTGACATAATTATGTTTGAATGCATCATACTTATATTCTAAACCAACAATCGCCTAAATATTCAGGCAATAATGTGGCTATAATCAAATAATTAATACAAATAAATTTGGTACTAGAGGTAAGCGTAGGTGCCATCTCTTAACTAAATTAATAATTATAATTTTAATAATTTAATAAATAATTTAGAACTTTCTGGAATAAAACAACTGATCCAGGGCAAGGATTCATAGTTTAAATACTTTTGGAAGTGAAGGTTGGCATGGGGTCTAGGTGGCACAATTGGTAGTGCACCGCATGACAAGCGGAGGCTGCAGGTTCATACCTCGTCCCGGGTCAGTTATTTTCTTCCAGAAGGTTCTAAATTATTTATTAAATTATTAAAATTATAATTATTAATTTAGTTAAGAGATGGTGCCTAACGCTTACCTCTAGTACCAAATTTATTTGTATTAATTACAGATATACCTCGAGTTACGTCATTCTCAATTATACGTCGTTTGTCAAAAAAGTATATGAACAAAGAAAAATCAAGTTTAAGTCATTTTATTCGACTTTACATCCGTCTGCCACAAATATTGAAGTCATAATATCACTCGAAAAGCATTAAAAGCACATAAAATCATATTAAAATATGTACATTTACAGTAAATGTTAATATAATCATCATAAATCCCAGAGAACGAAACATGAAAGCATCTGTGTTTCTGTGTTGTTGTCTTATTTAGCAGTCTTTAAGTGCTCATTATTGGCATTTTCCACCGTAGTTTTTCCAGGAGCGGCGACGTAAGTCGAATTTACTTGTGTAGTTACGACGTAAGTCGAAACTACACAAGTAAATTCGACTTACGTCGCCTCTCCTGGAACCAATTATCAACGTAAGGTGAGGTATACCTGTATTTGATTATAGCCCGAATATTTAGGTGATTGTTGGATTATTATATTAACTTATCGGGCTTTGAGATGTGTATTATATACTTATATTCTTTAACATGCTGCTGGTATTGTGAATTCTGTGCATAATTTTGTGCTATTAATTTTGTAAATTGTGTTTTTATGCTTCAAATTAATTTTGAACATCAAACCTCAAATATTTAGGAGA
Organism: Centruroides vittatus; assembly: GCF_030686945.1. Lineage (NCBI taxonomy): Eukaryota > Metazoa > Arthropoda > Arachnida > Scorpiones > Buthidae > Centruroides > Centruroides vittatus. The sequence goes on along the minus strand of NW_027122427.1, from coordinate 219,717 downwards.
ACCTCCAATATTTGAGGCTTTTATTTATACAAAAGTCTGAAGAAGAGCCCAGAAGGGACCTCAAAAACGTTAGCTATCATATAACATAACCACTCCAGTTACAAGGTTTAACGTAAGGTTATTTTTTTTATCTCATCCCGGTGTGTGGAGACGACTAATTTGAGGAATTTAGGAGAACCTCAAATATTTAAACTAAGTCAAAAATATAGTCACATTTGAATACAGCCAAAGTTTACCATATTATACAGCATATGAAATACACACCCATTTCAGCATAGACTATTTAGGAAAAAGTATTTAGTGTGTTTAATTTAAGCAATCCCATACCTTTAGCACTCAGTCTATATTCTCTATATTTAGTGAAATTAACAGTTCAAAATAGAAAAAAACACTTATTCATTAAAAATCGTACCGTAAAAGAAATCAAGAAATCTGTCATAAAGTTACAGCATACCAATTTAACACATACCATAAGCTGAGAAAAAAAGAACTATCCTACTCTTCTCCAAACTTTTATGTTTTTTTTTTTTTTTTTGGTGTTTGTGTGTGTGTTAAACAAATACTGTATGTTGTTATATTCTGTTGTATTTGCTTGAAAGTTTATTTTGACTGTTAATGTCCCTGAAGATGGGTTTTGCAAACCCAAAAATACTATAATGATAAAAACAAAGTCTGGAAAAGTGGTTTTAGATGAATTCTAAATAAAGTTCAAATTTTTGATAACAATAATAAATGTATTAAATATTATCTCTCTAAAATATCTGTAATATCCTAAACGATCTAATTTGACATTCATACTATTAAAAGCTGATAAATATAAAACATTTGAAAATAGTTAATATTCTCTATTGTACACAGTACATATTCTTGACATAAACACTTAATTGATTTGAAAGGCTTAGACCTACATGCAAGTTGAAAAATCATTCAAGTCACAAGATACTTAAATATACTGTATTTTTTACATATACTATATATTAACTTCAAAGGATAATTAAAACAAAATGTCTCCTACTTATGTAAATAAAAGTTTTTGCCATCTTTTAAATACAAGAATATTGTTAACCATTATTTTACATATTAAAAATTTTATTATAAAATATACAGTATGTAATTATGAATTAACTACTACTCAATTACAGTCAATATTTTGAAAAACTTTGAGTTTTTTTTTTTTATAAACACTTTATAAAACAATTCTTATACAGAAATATTTAATTATCAATATAAGAACACAAAATGAGTCATTTTAGTTCAGAAATTAGAACAGAATAATTATTCAAATTGCAAGATATTTCACTTAAAGTAATTGCCCTACTTCCAGTTCACCTACATTTTTCTGCTTTATATCACCTATAAAATATGACCTATTTTCTACATGGCTTAGCATGAAACCTTTCTATTTTAAATCAGTGTAATATTATTAAAAATTTTATCTAAAACACATTATTAAAGTTTACCAACTATATTATCAGAAATAATAGCAGTGCAATGTTTTGGATCACTCATTGAATGAGATGAAGATATAGCAACAATCACTGCTCAGTAATTATGAACCTAATGCATTTACTATTAAAACCAAATCATATCAAACTCTTAATTACCTCTATTATTTATGTATAGATTTTATGAAAACATAATTACAAAATTAACTAACATATATATACAGGGTATACTGCATAGTGCCATAATCGTTACTTGGCAATATTTTTTATTAAAGTGGCAATAAAAACTAGTCTGCTTGTTTCAATATTTAGAAAAAAATATTAAAAAATATTAAAAATATTTAGCGTAAAACTGAACCACACTTCGGGAAAAGCAGCAAAATGTCAAGTTCCGTACAATGGGAGTCCTGTGCACAATATGCCTAGCAATTTTATGATATCACATGGCAAGTTCGGGCAGAAAAGTCGGAAGTGACGTTGAAAGACGAAGGAAGTTTTGTGAAATGCCGCCCAGTGTTTCCAGAGTGGGGATTTTTTATCGACTGACAGAAATTTTGGGGAATTTTTTTGAGATGACTTTTTCCCAGTTTGATCTTTTTTCAGTAGACTAAACAAAATTTTTCACATGATAGAACCTGTGAAATACTGTTTAAACATTGTGATCAAATGTGTTATTCAAAATTATTCATTAAAAAATTATTCAAAAATGATTGCTATTGTTATTCGGGTCTCCGATTTGAACAAAACTCGGTGAGCACGTAGCCTTAAGCACAGCTCCTTGATCAAATAATAGCACTCACTTCTCAATCGCTTCAAAAAATTGGGCCTCTGAAAATTTAGTGTTTAGGTTGTCTTTGAAAGTTCCACATTCCAGATCAGCGATAACTGAGTGAATAAGACCCTAGGTATGAACATAGACAATGTAGGTTTGGACCTTCAGAGTTTTAGTTTAGATTTTTTAATGTATAACTTTCTTATTTTACTGCATCATTATCATTACTATTACTATTATTATTCCTCACATTTAAAGATTATAAAACAAGAGATTAAAAACTGTGACTTCATTTCCTGTTTAGTGAAAACAAACAAGAGATTTAACTCTAACATTGTTAAATAAGTCTTTTATTGATTCATATTTATTTTCACACATTTTACATACTATGTCCTCACAAGCAAATAAGCTACAGATATTACTGCACATGGATGAAAAAGACAAGCAATATGAAAATAGGGTAGCATAGTTGCAGCATTTTATGTTTTTAATTGTTAATGTTATGGACAATATCCTCATGTGCTTGTTTGTTATGCTTCAAATATGATAATACCACCATATCTGAAAATAAATATGAAGAAAATTTTATTTAACAACGTTAAGAGTTAAATCTAGAGAAGCTTGTTTTCCATAAGCAAAAAATGATGTCACAATTTTTAATTTCTTGTTTTATAAGCTTTAAATGTGAAGAATAAATGATGTAATAATAAAATAATGTCACACACAAAAAACTAAACTAAAATTCCAAAGGTTCAAACCTACATTGACTATCAGCTATTGCCACTCCTGGACATGAAACTTCCAAATTCTTATAAGCTAAGAACAAAATTTTCAGAGGCCACTTTTTTGGAAATGTTTGAGTGGGTCCATCCACTTTTTTGGAAGAGTGGGTCCATCCACTTTTTTGGAAAAGTGGGTCCTATTATTTGGATGAGAAGCTGTTTGTGTTTACGGCTACATGCTCACCATGTTTCCTTCCAATCGGAGACCTGAACTTCTGACCCTCTCCTTTTAAGTGACAGTTTAAAATGTTACTTTTGCTTTCCAGATGACAAACTGATAAGGCTACCAGCACCTGCATTAATTAGTAAGTAAAATTGGAGGCAATAAACAATATGAAGTGGTGAAAAAAAATCTAAAACTGGCAAAATTGTGGCAATATTTTAAAATTTTCCAGAGCGACCCCTGTATATGTTGAACTTCATATTTAAATTGAATTTAAAGTTATTGAAATTTCTCAGTCAACTATTATTCACAATACAGCTGACCCTTGATAATCTGACATGCTCAGTAGTCCGACGCACCTCCCATCAAAGTCACCATAGTCCCCGTCCCGTTATGTGTCTGCTTGCACAGGATGTCGCGACATGAATCTCCCCACCCAATTCTTACACAATGACACACATTTCTTGTGTTTTCCGTGAACAGTTCTGTACGTACTGTATTATTTATGCCTATACATACTGTATGTACATTTATTGGCTTCCATATTTCTTTTAATAAACATGTTTTAGTTAAACGAAATGGGTGTTTCATTTCCATATTAACCTAGGCAGCATTTTACTCGTAAAATGTAGGAATATTGTAGGTTACTGCTAGCAAAACAATGCCAAATATGTAATCACTTTCGATAATCAGGACACTTTTGGTAATCCGACACTCCTTTGGTCCCATACCTGTCGGATTATCAAGGGTCAGCTGTATACATAACAAAATTTATTTTGCAAATACTTTCAACTGTATATAACCGTCCTCTTCAGGTAGAATGTTTCTACCTGAAGAGAATAGATACCTCCTCTTCAGATACATTGATATTCTACTGCCTAGGGAAAGGTCTGATAGTTTCTGGACAATCACTGTTGGCTATTTTCCCAACTATTTCATTTACTAAAGAGGGGGAGAAAGATGCAAAGATCTGCAAAGATCTCCTTTTTTTGATCTGCATATATATAGATCTCTCAACAGCATCTTATTTTCTGTGTATCATAAATTTGGTGACTTGCCTTACATCATTCCTTCTAGAGCTTTTTAACCCTCCAGGTACAAAAACTAGGCTATTACAGTTCTGATATGCAGGGCATTCTTATATCCTTCCACCCAATGAGGAACTTTTCCTTCTTAAATCAGCAGTTTGCAGCACTCGGTATTCTTTGGCCAAGTGCAAATATCTAGTCAACCGAGTCAAAGGCATGTTATTTCCACCATCCACTTTGTATTGTAAGAAGGAATTGGTTTCTGTAACACCAACCATTCCATACTTGGATCCCACTTTGTTATGAAATACATATTTGCCAAGTTTTTGAGAAGTTTGGCTGTATTTTGCCACTAGCACTCCAAGCCCAAATTTGTAATGATAGCGACTAGGGTTTCTCATTTCCTGTCTTTTGCTTATCCTGGGATTCCGGGATAAAAGTGAACTGTTTCCCACGATCCCAAGATATAATTAATTATTTTTAAAATATAAAAAATACTTTGAAATTGAATGATATAATTATTTTTCATTTTTTAAAGTAATTTAAGCATTCTGCAACCTCCAAAATCGTATTAATAATGCTGTGTAAAATATGTATTAAAAATACCTTTGAATTATGTAGAAATTTTCGCAAATAGGAAAAATTTGTTAAAGTTTGTTGGAAACTACTTACAACATAAAATGCCTGAGAATTAAAATTTAAAGAAAAATTAAAAGTTAAAAATTTAAAGAAAAAAACTGAACTTTGAACAAACTTCTAACTTAGAAAATAATTTTCTTTAATTAAATAAAACATTATACAAATTTTACTGTAAATTTTTATAATGAGATTTTAAAAAACAAAGATGGTCGATACTCCGATCACTCAGTCTGGTTCTTAATTTAGTAATAAAAAGTCCTGCTGCCAAGAATGCCCTTTCTGATTCAATTGATGTGGGTGGAATTGTTTTTAACGCATTTAAAAGAAGACAGATGTGTTTTTTTTCACCTGTAGCCTCAGAGATTTCTATTTCATTCTCAAGATGTGTTCCAGTACTGCTTTTGCTGTCTACTTTTCTTGATCTGTCTACCTTGGCTGCTTTAATTGCAGCATCAAGCTTTTCAGTTAAAGTCATTGCAAATGAACTTGCAACATCTGGCACATCATGTGTATCACTGGAGGTAGAATCAGCAGATACTCCAGAAAAGACAATCTAACATCTGTTTTGCTAATAAAATTAACATAGTCTTCGTTGGTAAGGCTGGCAAACTTTTTTCACTTAGGAAAATTGAAACTTTTCCATAATTCTTTCCACTGTTGAGGTATTATATGAGGCCAGTCAGTTTCACATTTCTTCTCTCTGCTATGCATCAAATGAACAACTTCTTTAGTCTTCTTGAAAAAGGTGTGTTTAGTTGATTTAACTCATTTACAATAAAAGAAAAAATACCTTCCGATGAAAGTAAAGTCAATCCTCTGTTGCCAAGCTTTTCTGCTCCAGCTTTTAATGGCTGCAGCGATGCCACAATGTCATGAATTATGACAACTTCTTGTTTGTCAAGATCAAAATTTTCCATATCTTTATTACAGTCAATAATTGCTTTCAATATGAATTATCTTATTTTAATAAATCATGCTCTAACATGGCTAAAAGGCTATTCCATCAAGCTTTGGAATCCAGAAATAAGTGCAAATTTTTTCCATGTTCCTGTTCAACGTATTTTTGTAAGATGTTATTCTTTACAGGTGATTTGCGAAAAAATTTTGCTATTTTTCTAACCTTACTAATGATTTGAGAACAGACGATTTCATTATCTAGTGTGTCGTGCAATTCAAATGAAATATCTATATCAAAAAAACCTTCAGCCAAACGCTCACACAAAACACTTTCAAGATCAATACTATAAGTGAAGTCTTCTTCACCTTCCTCTATATCGTCATTGCACTCTTCCTCTTCAGTTTGAATTTCTTCAGAAAGAGGGACTCCTATTGAAATGGTTGACCTTTGGTACAAAACATCAAATACCACTAAATGAATTCCATGTGCATAACATAACTGATGCTCACATTCAATTAACCTTCCAAATTTCACCATTATAGCTGTGCCATCAGTAACACAAGCCACCACGTGTTTTTCTAAACACCTGTGAAATTCCTTTAGCTTTTCTTTGATTACTTGGACAGCAGTTTCTGCAGGTAGAACATTGGAAATCTTCACCATTCCTAAGTTCCAAAATGTTTCGTCACTTTTGTGTATGTTTATATTTAAATATCGACGATTATTCAGTGAAGTATATTCATCCAAGGATAAACTAAACCTTGATTCTGCATTTATTTGGCTATCAATTTCAGAATATAATCGTTGTTTAATTTGTTTGTAATGCAAATGGATGAGATCCATTACATGTGATGGATTTTTGGTAAAGTGTATCCTCTGTCTGTCAATGATTTTCTGATGAACTCAGTTTTTGTAATAGAGTTGATAGAGATGCCATCTAAAGTCGCAAGTTTTGTTACTATTTCTTCACACGTTTCTTTCTTAATAAAAAGCTATGGCAAGGTTTGTTGAGAGGCTAGTTGCTTACTACTAGTTCTCCAGTTTCCTTGGCTGTGCACTTAGTACTAGTGACAGATAATTTGTCAATATTATACTTGTTACGCATGTGTCTGATAAGGCCGCTTGTTGAAAAACCTTTACACTTTATCTGTGTTTTACATTCATTACAGGTTAGCAAATTCTTGTTTCAAATCCTTAACGAAATACTTCCAAACAAATGATTCTGACATTCTTGATTAAAGGTATTGGTTATGAACAAAATTAATTATAAATTATAATGTATTATAGTATATATTTGGATAATGAGCGATTACAGGAAAAACTTTGTGTTACAACTCGCAGCTCACAAATTTGCAATATAAAAGAAGTGTGACATATGCACAATTTATAAATAATTTCAACTTTCACTTATTCACATCAGATTTGTTAAATTTCACAGGGTTGTATTATCTTTCAACTTTAGGGTAGTAAAGCTTTGTTTATTTTCTCTCACAAAAGTAATAGACTCTGTCAGTCCCCCACTGTGAACGACGACAACAAAGTGCTAATCGTTTTATTACTTTGTTTTCAAAAACTCCCTTATCTGTCAGTAGTGAGTTAAATGACTAACAAATTGTTTTTGCACTCAGGGAATGTTTTCTTTCAAATTTAACAATCAGTATTGACAGTAATGAAGTCTATAATTTTATTTTTAATAACTAAAAAAATATTGATATAATTACCAAATAAATGTTTGGGTCACATTACTAAATGGTATTGCTATGTAATAAACATAGATTTTAAATGTTACAAAATTGAAACTATTAAATTTCTTATCACGCTATGATCGCAAAACAGCCCAGCGATAACATCGAGTGAGAAAATCGCGTTGTCAAAAAACCTGCAATAACTTATTTGAAATTAATTGGGATTGGGCCTGTCATTGGAACCAGGAGAAAAAGGTATAATGTATAGTATTGTGGTAAGGGTTAAATATTCTAGTTGTTTATTATTCAATTGCAATTGTTGCTTGTAACAATTGCGAGATTACAGAGCTCTCACTCAGTGAGAGAATTCACTGCAGGTGGTAGTAAGGTATTGTTTTTCACAAAATTTCTGTAAGAAAGAAAAAGTTATAAATTTGAAAACCTCTGTTGGAATTACTTCAGAACATATCAATTGAAGATTACTACAAAGCCCACAGTTCAACAATTATTTATTTTAGAGACATATAAACAAAAAAAAAAATAAACTAATAAGCAGGCTTAAAATTAATAAATACAAATGTATTCTGACAGTTTATGAGTTAATTATACTTTCTATTTGCAAAATTTCTTCAACCTTAACACAAAATAAGAAAAAAGTGAACTTTTAAGAAATTTGCGGGATTTCCCGGGTTAAAAAAACAGCCAGGATCCCATTTGAGAAATCCTAATAGTGACTCACTTTGTAATGATAGTGACGATGTTGCACTCTACAAAACCCGAGGTTTATGTTATACCCTTACAAAATCTGCTACTGGATCAAAACTATTAGGCCTACATATTGGAGCAACTACTAGAATGCTCTGCCTGTCTTGCAGAATATTGTAATGATATTGTACTTAGAAAATGTACAACAGAACTAGCTAAAAAACTGATAAAAGAGTAACTTTGAGCCACTTTGGTCACAAACTTCCCTTCTAAAATGTTGTGGGGATTGAAGAACATTATTCATATGGGAATCCCTTTCTCTCACAACACTGTTACCGTGCAACTCTCCCACGCTAGAAATTCCTTAGCTATGAATAGCACTGTTTAACCTTGTAAAATTGTAAATCCAGGCCGGATTTAAGGCGATTGGAGCGAGTGGGCCCAATCGAGCCCCGCACTTGATGGGGCCCTGCATCACCACCAAAATTAACAAAAAGTTATTTTTCGAAATTTAAAGCAAATTGCTTTTGACGATAAAGGATAAATTATAAATTATTCAAATAATTAAAAATATATTTATTTTAAGTTTGCATTGATGGATGAGATTTATTATTGTGTTTATTATAATATATATACATTATAATATAGAAAATGTAATTGTTTTTGAATTTTGTGCATTTTTATTTTTTTTAATGTATGTAGAAGTTTACCTATCTTATGATCCATGATATTTGATTTATATATATTATATATATATATATATATATATATAATGCATAATATATATATGGAATTTGCATTTTTTTAAATATTTAATATATAGAGGGCCCCGCACTTATTGGATCCAAGCCTGTGTAAATCATATGGTTCATTTGCAGCATCATTGGCACTACTATCATATATGGCTTTAGTAGAGTTTAAATATGAGTAAATACTACGTCCACAAAATTTTGTCAAAATCAATGATGACAACCTCCCTGTTCCCCTTGTAAGTAGTGATAGTGCCTAATGTCTACCTTCAGTATGAAATTACTTAGTATCTAATCATTAATACTAGCAGATTTGTAGCCTGATTAATAAATATAAATACTAGATAAATATCTTATATATAAAATTCTCGTGTCACAATGTTAGTTACCTTACTCCTCCGAAACGGCTTTACCGATTTTTACCAAATTTGATATGCATACTCAGTAGGTCTGAGAATCGGCTACTATCTATTTTTCATACCCTTACACCATTTCCCCCTTTCAAAAATATATTTATATATGGATTAAGGCTTTTATGTCCAACAGATGGCGCTAACTTCCGACGAAGTTTGTTTTCTAAGTTTGTTTTTCTGTGAGGCATTCTGCTTTTCTGTGAGAATGGACTGAAGCAGATCATTTTCTATCTATCTATATAAATAAAATATAACGTTCGTTTGTTCCTACCGATTCCTTTGAAATTTTGACACAACGTTGCATTCGAATACGCACGTGTTTTTATATAATATACATGTCGAAATTCCCCCCAGTGGGGGGAGATGGACGGGATTACCGTGAAGAACTCGGCTTCTATTATACTATTTTACATGCGGTTTTTTGCGTTTTAATAAGTTACGTCAACAGAATATACACTAAAAAGGGATTTTTCGATATTTCCCAGCGGGAAAAGTGACGGGATTAAGGCTTACTGTGAAGAACTCGGCTTTTATTATACTATTTTAGATGCGTTTTTGATTGCGTTTTAATAGGGTACGTCAAGAGAATGTACACTAAGAAGGGATTTTTTGAAATTCCCCCCACGGGGGAAGTGTTATACATTTATAATAGATACATTTTGAGCCACAACAACGCGTGGCCGGGTCAGCTAGAAATTACCTAGAAATAATTTATATGGCAAAACAACGTTTGCCGGGTCAGCTAGTTTAGTATAAATATTCCAAATTCAATTGTAACTACACATTTAAGAATTGGAAATATTATAGTTAATTAATATTAAATAATTGTAATAATATAATGCTCTAAATTCACATAATTATTTTTATTTACTTTTTATTTAAATTGTCATGTAAAAACTTTCAATTTTATATATGTTTATACATATTATATATTGTACTAAAAGAATTAAACTTAGTTACAATATTCACTATCAAAATGGTTATTTAAGTTTTTTTTGAGATAATACAGGAACTTATGATATATTAATTCCAAGTTAGCAAGACATTAATTCTTGCAATATTTTAAAAATAGATAGATTTACATTATTATACTAAAGTAAATTTTTCTTCTAAAACAAATAGAAACCATTAGTATATCAATTACCAGCCTGGTTCAAGAAAAAGATTTAAAATTTAAATTAATTTCTAAACTCTGGAACTATTTTCTATTATAGTCTGGATTGTTTGAATTATAACATATATCTTTAATAGAATTAGATACTATCTTTGCAATTTAAGCCCAACAATTTGATAAATTTGGAAAAAAATTCCTGTCTAAAAGAACCATTAGACAATAATTGAAACATTTATGTAAAATATATCAATTTGCATAACAATTACAATATCAAAAATTATCTTCAGGATGGGTTTCCTTAAGGGTTTTCCCCTGTGATCAAAAAGTATTGAGAATGGTTCTGTGAAATGCAAGATTTAAATTTATTCATCAAAATTTATTTCATCCCCTTCAAAGTAATTCCCTCCACTGAAATGCAGTTATGCCATAATTCTAATCCTTTTAACATACTTTAAGTCATTTTCATAAAATCCCTTCAGGACTCACTGCAAATTTTGTTTTATGGCATCAATCAACTCAAAACAATGACCATAAAGTAGAAATTTTAGTCAAGAAAACAAAAAAGTCACACAGTGCCATATCAAGTGAATATGGAGCTGGCAGAACCATATTTGTTGAATTTTTAGCCAAAAATTCATGAACAACAAGAGCATTTGAGCAGGTGCATTATCATGGTGCAAAATCCACGAGTGCAAAATCCAAAATTTTCTCACCACAAATCAGATCATTTTCTATTAATTGCTTCACACAAATGATGCAAAATGCTCAAATAATATTCTTTGTTGACAGTTTGGCCAGTTGAAAGAAATTTGCAATACACAACACTATGACAATCAAAGAAAACAGTCAACATGCCTGTGATTATTGATTGACTTTGACATGGTCTTTTAGGTCTTGCTTTACTTTTTGAGCACCATTCACTTGATTGCTGAGCTGTTTCAGTATCAAAAGCATAGATTCATGTTTCGTCAGCTGTAATGATGTGTTTTAAGAATGATTTGTCTCAAGAAAGCATTTCCAATCCACTCAAACATGCTGTTGTTTTTGGAAAATTTCAACATTTTTGGGATGACTCAAAAAACAACACACAAGTCCAAATGATCTTTTAAAATTGCTTGACAAGATCCAAATGATACTGGAGCATGTTCAATAATGTCCCTAATTATTAAACAACCATCACTGAGCACCAAATTGCAAGCTTGAATATCTTGTTCATCAGTTGAAGTGGATAGTCTACCAGAGCATGGTTCATCTTCGACATGTTCTCTGCCTTCAGTGAATATATTGTACCATTCAAAAATTCTTGTTTTTAATAGACTATTGTCACCAAAGGCTTTTTATAACGTTCCCTTCCAATGTTTTTGTAGCAGTAATTCCATTGCAAAAAACAAAATTTAATGCATGTTCTTTCTTAATTACACTTGACATTTTGAAAAATCCCAGCAGAAAAAATTTTTACACACAAAAAAGCATTTATTTACAAACAAAAACAGATAATGACATACAGATTGCTACTTGATGTTGAAAGGGGTAAATTCTGACCAAATTCTTGGGCATGCTGAAAGTTATAATAAGAATAATAGGCCTATCTATAGCACTAAACTAGGCAGAAATGTTATTTGGTGTGAATGAAAAAGTATGGACTATTATAAAGCCCATTATATCTACACATAAAATATATTATAATGAAAACATATTAAAAATTGAATTATCATCATAAATTTTTAGATGTATGCTGATGTAGATCCTATGTAGATCCACCCCTGTACACAATACACATATGCTGACTGGGTACCGCAAGCTTTCGATACAATCTGGCTGTGTTAAATGCTTCAAATGACGTCATACACGCGCACTTGTTTGCAGCAGCAAATCTCCACACAAGCAAGCGACCGAAGTTCCCGCAAGCATGGCACTGACTTAAAACGGCTAGCCGCTAGCTGTCAATGTAAAAGCAAACACAAATGATAAAAGAGTTTACACATTAGAATAAATTATTATTGGCATATTTGTTCTCATATAAAAATATATTGACAGTTGTGAAATCTGAAAGTTAATAACCTAAAATTCTAAATTATTTCACTCCTGTTATACAACGGCTTAATCAACAAAATTCCGTAACCAAGAAAATGTTGACCCTTGATTGGCAACAATCTTCCCCTAATATCAATAAACCATTGTTCCCTCACAGCATGTAGATCAACTTGCACAATAATTTACAGTTAGTGTCCAAATTCGTCATTTTGTTTTGAATCCCGGGAACACCTATGGCCCTAATCAGAATCCACGATCGATCACGTGATGAATTTTCTCATCAAAAATCTATAAAAGACACTTCCTTCCGCCCTAGGGGCTCTCCGATCGTCTCTCCATTAAGAAGTGCACGGCGCCGTCGACCAAACCTAAAAGTTTCTAAGTTTTTAAGTGCCATCATCTAGTTTCTAAGTTTCTAAGTGCCATTGTCCAGATAACTGATAACAGACATTCACCGGGCTCTGTCTATTACGGAATTAATAGAGGTATGAACGAATATTTGTAAACTCTCTCTCTCGTCCCCTCTGTGTATATGAGTGTAGAAGTGTAGTTTTGTTCGTTTCGATTTTAATAAATCTTGTTTTGTTGTTATAAAATGGTGTCTTTCTTGACTGTCGGCTTCACCTTATCGTCGACCCCATCTTTCCTCCTCCTCCACTCGCGTAACGCGTAATGCACCATCAATGTAATCGCCATCCTTGACAAGTGAGTTGCCAGAAAGGGAGATATGACTTCCTCTTACCTCCCCGGATCTCACACAGTCAAAACTTTCTCTTAAGCATGCAGTGCATGCTAAGCAAGCCCAGAGAATTCACTCCTGGATGTTGATGAAAGTCATACCAAATGATGAAAAAGACAACATCAGTGTCCTCTTGCTCACAATTTAAATGAACCATTCCTGATACTTTTTGATCACAGTAGTATTTATAACATTTTTGCTATAAATACTACTGTGATCAAAAAGTATCAGGAATGGTTCATTTAAATTGTACATGTGCAAGAGGACACTGCTGTTGTTATCTGTTTGTTAAATGTTTCCATCTGTTAAATGTATCTAAAACTACAATACATATTACTACCGATTACTATTTTATATCATTAAATCTGAAAAATATGAAAACGTTTCAATATTAGCATTGCAGATATCAAAAATATTATAAAGAAAGAAACATTGTCTTCAATAACTGAAAATACCAGTGATAATAGGACGTACTGGAAAACAAAAATATGATACACTAACTTTTAACAAAGAAAAATGCAGAATATTTTTAGGACTTAAAATTCCTGAAAATTATTGCATACTAACATGCAAAATAAAACAGTAATTTATGAGTCAATTAATAGTTACTATTGCACAGTTTGGAAAATTCAAATTAAATCATACAAATATTTAAATAGGCCTATGGTATAATTTGCTACACAATACTAAACTGATAAATTAATATAAAATTTTTTTAAATTAAAAGAACACTTTAATATAAGCACATACAAATATAAACTTGATGTAATATGTTGATTAACAGAAATAAAACTGAAGTCCTTGTCAACACCATGAATGACCTATTTTTAGCATGGGCACTGATTAAAAGAATAAGACTCAACCTTTTAAAGCAGCATAAAACTTTAGTAATAAATGTTTCTGGTCTTTTTAAAGACCTCCTTCAGGTTTACATATTCTAAATCAAACAATTTAAATACATAACTTTTGTTCTTTGCTATTTTTGTTATGATTGCTGAACATTTTAAAAAAAATTAAAACAAATTGTAACAACATAATAAAAATAAAATAAACAAAACTAGACAAATAAATAAAATAGCATTAAGTAAATAATAGTACAAAAAATACAACTCGAATATGTATAAAACTGTAATCCCAAGGGCGCAAAAGATGAAAGATAATTAAATTAACAAAAAACAGCAAAAGGTAGCAGTAAACCTAAAGAGAGACAACTCATAAAAAATGGCAGTCTCAGTCAAGCATTGCCAATTTCAATAGTCAGCAACCTACATACACTGGAGTGCCACATGATTTTTTTTTTCAAGTATTGGGCACTCTTTGTGCCACTGAAACCGAACTAGTAAAACTATGTTAATTTTAAGAAAACTTTATTTGACTTTAATAATACGCACTACAGTAAACTCTATAATAAAAATGTCATTAAGAAATACAATATTTAAACATTACTGACTCCCTTGATGTTCAACTTTTGAAGCTAACACTTCAATATTTGGTTCATAGTTTAAATTTTCTAACTTTATGCACATTTCTGAATTTTTTTCAGATCAATTTCTAAATGAATTTATAATATATTTCATCATTTTGAATGTTTGCTCACAGTAGTACATTGTAGCAAAAACAGTTAAAAGAGCAAAAGAGACTTTCTTCATACATGAAAATCTTTCTGGGAGTTTGTTCCACCTTTCAGTCATTATAACAAAATTTTAATTTATGTCTTATAAATTATATTATTATTAAAAATATTTTTAATAAATTACTTTTTATTAAAGTATTGAAAAAGTTTCGTTAATTGTCATTCTCTAGGTCATGCCACCAGAAAACCTTCTGCATGCCATAAGTTGCCAACCACCTCAACCTAAAAATTCCATTGTGCATCCATGAGAGATTACTTCAGAAGTCTCATCTTTTTAAAAAAAGACAGCAGACTTCTAAAGGAAAGCTGATGGACTTCACCAGAGCTCAGCAAAGTGGAACCAGGTGAACATGTCTGCCTGAGCAGAAATATGCATACTGACAAATGAAATGCAGAGGGGAATCCTCAGCAGATCTGCAAAAGCAGCAAAACACTGAGGAGGAAAGTTTCAGTCAGCACAGATGGTTACAAAAGTGACAAAACCAATCACAATATCAATCAAAAGCAAACAAATCCCATCAAGAGACAGGAAATTTCAGAGAGCAGACTAGACAAAAAAGTCTTGCTCTGCTTTAAACCACGAGTTAACCTCCACTGCTTATAATGATTAGGGATAATTAAATCTTTAATAGATCTAAAGAAAGTATTATAAAAAATATCAAGAGGTAGTTCAGGCCCTACAAAGGGATACGAAGCACTCTGTTTGGCCAGTAATATTCTCACATTCTGGCACCCACAAGAAAAAGACCCTATATGAGTAACAAGCTCACTAAGGTCCAAACAGGACTCCCAAACAAGTGCTGAAGAAACCCAACAAGAATTAAGTATCCTTAAGTTAGCCTGACTGTCAGAAACAATGTAGACAGTCTCTATGTAACGTAGTGCAAACACACCAAATAATAGCTATTACTCTGCTTGAAACACAATGGGAAACTTATCCAGTAGGACAAATAAGCCTCTCCTCGACCATCCAGCCAGTCTTGCTGCTATCAGTTTTGGATCAAATTACATGTAATGTATTAAATAAATTTTCTTGCAATTTAATGTTAATCAATATATAGCATTTTTAAAATGACCATTGCAATACTGTCTACACAGTAGCTTGTGTAGTGCTACACTAGAAAACTACATATACTATGTAGTACTAATGTACAATACATAGTACTATATAGTTATATGTTTGACAAGCAACCCCTTGAAATGACCAGTTTTTCTAAGTTTAGGAGGTGGTTGTCTTAAAGACATCTTATTGTATTATACTTTCCTTTCAAAATATTAATAAAGACTTAACGAAAAATAAAATGAATAGTATTTAAAAATGATCGGTCAGATATTAAATAAAACAAATTTTTTTTAAATCTTGTAACTTAGGCTTAGCCAAACGATTGTTGTAATTAATCAAGCTATTAATATAAGATTATATTAATAGCCTGATTAATTATAGCATTGTGCTAATCTTATATTAATTTCTAATGCATCACTTACATCTCGATGAATTTGTATTCCAAAATAATTGTAATGCTCACATCCCTCAATATTTTCTCCTTCCAATTCCATGTCTGTTTTAGCCCCTCCTATGCATAAATATTTTGTTCTACTCATGTTTATATATAAACCTCCTTTAAAATATTCCTCTTTTATTCTTCTTGTCATGTATTCCAGATCATCCTTATCTTCTGCCATTATCACCTGATCATCTGCAAATTGCAATGTAAACATTGGCTTAATATCTATTCCCATATTACATTTCTTTTTCCATATTTCAATACTCCTTCTAAATAACTTTAAATAAAGTTGATGAGATACAACACCCCAGTCTTAGTCCTTTTGAAATCACAAATCCTTCTGATATTTTTCTTCCGATTTTTATTTTCGTTATGGATTCTCTATATAATTCTTTAACTGCTTTAATAAGTGTGTTATTAATATTTATCGCTTTTAATGTCTCCCATAGTTTTGATGTTGGGACATTATCATATGCCTTCGTTAAGTGTATAAACAACAAATGAGTTTCTTGTCCTGTTGTTAATCTTTTTTCCATAATCTGTTTTATACAGAAAATATTGTCCATACATGATCTTCCTGTTCTGAATCCACTCTGCTCTTCTTTTTCTTTTGTTTGATATTCTTCTTTGATTAGATTTCTCATTATTTGTCCATATAATCTTCTAAATGTTGCTGTTACTGTAATTCCTTGATAGTTCTCACATTTTTGTTTGTCTCCGTTTTTATAGATAGATGTCAAAAAGCCAATTTTCCATTCTTTTGGAATGTCTTCTCCATTAAGATGCCTTTCAAATAATTTTGTTGTCATTCTAAATAATTTTTCTGTTCCATTTTTTATCAGTTCTGCTGGTATTCCTCCAGGACTACTTGCTCTATTATTCTTCAGTTTCTTACACACTTGTTTAATCTGTTTTGTCTCTAAATGAATTGGTACATCCTTTTCTACATTTATATCTTCTGTAATAAATTGAATTCTATCTTCTGTTAATAAATTTTTATAGTATTCTTCCCATTGTTTAACTGAGATAAACTGTCCTTTATTACTATTACTTTCATTTCTAACATTTTTTAGGAATTTCCATGCTTCAGTGCATTTTCTTCCTCCTATATATGTTTCTATTTCTTTAGAATTTCTATCCCAATCCAATCTTTTCTTTTCCAGAATTAATTTTTTTGTTGATTTTCTAAGTTCTTTATATCTTATTCTATCCTCTCCTGTTTCAGTGTTCATCCATTTTAAGTAAGTTACTTTTTTTGTTGTATCATGTTTTCTACCTCTTTGTCCCACCAGAATTTTTTTAAAAAGTTTTCCGATATTCTTTGATTTGTCCTGAAGCTTCATTTGCTGCTTCGTATAATGCTGTTTTTATATTTTCATATAATTCTATAGTGTTATCATATTCTTTATCTTTCAATTTTTCATCTAATCTTGTCTGAATCAATCTTCTCGTACTTTCTTCTGCTAAGCTTTAGAGATTAAATTTAAAATCTTTAATTACTTCCATTTCCGTTTTTTCTTCTTTTTGTGTCTGTATTGCTCTTTTGTAATGAATAATGATTTTTGCTCTTACTAGATAGTGGTCTGAGCTGCAGATAACACCTTTCTGTGCTCTTACATCTAAAATTTTAATTTGGATTCTTTGCTTTGTAATAACATAGTCAATAATTTCCACTGTCTAGAATGTTGGGTCCAAGTTTATGTTTAAAAAACCCATTATTGACTTTAATGTAATTTGTACTACAAGTCTATTAGTCTTCTTCCATTGTCATTCATTACATTTTCTCCGAATTGTCCAATAATTTTGTTATTTCTCAATGATTCCACTCTTACATTGAAATCACCCAGTAACATTATTTCTCTTGTCTCTCCAGTTTCATCTATCACCTCTTGCATCCTGTTGTAGAACATATCTTTCCCTCGTGGGTTTCATCCTCATTTGGTGCATAAATTCCAATGATAGTAATTTGTCTTCCAAAAATATTTAGGTTAACTTGCATCATTCTTTCATCTATTGTTTCGAAGTTGGTAATATTTCTCTTAAATTTCTTTATCATCTTGGATACACCACATTTTGCTTTTTCTTCTTTTGGCACACCAGAGTAAATATGCAAATAGTCTTCCGGTTCTTCCATTCCTGACCCTTTCTTTTTTGTTTGTTAAGATCGCAAAGTCAATTTTCATTCTTTTTATTTCTTTAACTATCTCTTGTCCTTTTGATCTGATCCCTTGTACATTCCATGTAGCCAAATTCATTGTCCATTTACCTTGCCTTAGTCATTTACCGTATAATTCATCCAGTTTCATTTTCCGGAGCTTTCTGTTGCAATGTGATTTTTTTACAGGAGACAGGGTTCTCATTTTGATTATATTTACATATTTTTGTAAATATAATCAAAATGAAATAAGTAAGAATATAATAAATTCTAATATAGAATAATAAAATAATCTAAACTGTTTTTACCAGAGTGAAAATTTTTAGAAACCTCAAGCATTTTCAGACAATTTTCATAATGGGAAATTAATTAGAAAAAAATCTCCAAGTCTGATTCTTTTCTAATTGATTTTCTATTGCTAAAATTTCTAAAAATCTTTTTAAAAGTTTATAATCTGACTCAAATGTTTTAATCCTTTCTGTTTCATGAGCAGATGAAATTTCAATTATGCATCCTCTGCTGGATTAATTTCTATTAGCTCAAACTTTATTTTAAATTATGAATTTTTAAACCTTTTCCTTATTTATTTTTATTATTTGATTAACACTTTTAGGCCTGAATTTTTAGATTTTGTGATTTTGTGGACCGATCTTTGTTGATCTTTTTTAAAATTTTGTGCATTTGAAAACAAATAGCTTTATGGTTTACATGACTATTCTATACTAAAGAATTTTTCCCCCTGTTAAATTTGATATATAATAAGTAAGTATTTGTTGAAATAAATTTGATTGTTTATAATATAAATATAATGATTACAAATGCAAAACCCAATTTTTTTAGCTTTATAATTGTACCATTTGAAAAATGCACACTCAATTCTGATTGAGTAATTGTTTATTTTCATTCTATTTATTGTTTTCTGTCCTTTCACAAAGATATATGAAGATATATGCAATAGAATTTTAGTTTCATTGCATATATTTCATTTATATGCCATTTTGGTAAATATGCAAATTTGCATACTATAAAAAAATGCATTAATCCACAGTAATTTGATGTTTATACTTATTTACTCATTTGTATCTACATTTTAAAATAATAAAATATTAAATTATTTAATAATATTAGTAATAACTTCAATGAAAAAAAGGTGAATAACTTTTTGTTGTGAAAATAATTCCATAAAAGTCACAAAATTGCAATATTGATTTCAAATCCCAATCTTAAAATTTTGTCAATAGATGGAGATAGACGTATACTACTTACAAAAGGACCTTGCTCTAGGAAATACAAGCAGACATGTTTAGACCAAAGGTTATGAGAAATTATAAGTATATTTCTGGGTCAAAGGTTATTCCTGTATCTTAACTAGTGTATTAAACTTTTCCTTTTCAATATTCTACCATTAGGAGTTAACCAGAGATTTTTTTTTCTCTAATTGACTCTTGATAATGGACATAACATTTTATATATAACTACTTGGAATTAATTAATTGCTTAATTAATGCAAGCGATATCTGAACATATAAATATTTCAAAATACACAAAATGTTATATGTTAAATAAAAAAAAATAATAATATTCTTCTTGAAAGCATTAATGCACTTATTTTTTTATTTTTCAGATAAGTATTTTTTGTTTCTCTGAACTCTTTTATTAAATTTTCACAGTATTATCTACAAAAGATTAAAAACTAATTTGTTTTATTTACCCTCTGTCAGATAAAGACTGTGCAACAGCTTCATATTTCCTTGCTCCAGGACTGAAATAAGTTTCTTCCAATATTTTTGCCCTAAGTTTTTTATCTTCGCTCCTTGTTCTAATTTTTCGATATTTTCCAGCATTTTTGGCTTCACTTATCATTTCGTCAACTGTTGCAAGTTTACAAATCTATGAAAAAATAATTTAATATAAATAAAAATTTAAAGTGAAAATTAAAAAAAACTAATACAAAATATAAATTAACTGATTCTTATTCTGAAAAACTATTAATTTTCTATATTAGTTTTTAAATAATTATTCCATACATATATTTTTAGCAGCACACAAATAATGTAAATATGTAGAAAAGCAAAAATACAAATATGTAAAAAAATATATATATATATATCTTATGATAAATATTACATTAAGTGATACATACAGTACATAATGGACATTGAATTTAGCAATTCTTTTCCTATTCAATCCATTCTCTACAGAATCATCCTAATGGATGTTTATGCAAACAGTAATGAGATATTGTCAACATTGCTCTGGGAAGTAACAGCCTGGAATTTTAGTGATACACTACACTATAAATTCAGCAACTATTTTGATTTGTAAATGCTTTCAATTTAAAAACCACCATCAGCTGAGAGAGAGATTTGAATTATTTAACTACTATAGAATTTAATGCTCTTAGGGTGGATAGGGCCAGCTAAGAGGTGTAAATCTTTTCGTTGGTTTTGTTCATTTCACAGTTTAGTGATTCTCGTACACACTCGTTGAACCTTTATCTCCGGTACTGCTTAACTTTCGGAAAACAAACATTTTTGGCCTCATCCGAGGTCTGCTTCGGGTTAAATGAAAAAAACTGGATTCCAACCTTAGAACGATTTTCGAAACAATTTCAAACATAGAGTTTTAAGGGTTATAGGTCTGTGTGAACCTCTGGGTCAGTGGCATATCCTATACAACGCCAGACTGATAAAAAGAGCCTTTCACCACATCAGGGCCCTCGAAGCCCTTGAAATATACAGGGCTGGCCAGACAAGATGTATAAACTCTAAAGACAGCAACGCGCTTTCATACACTTGGCGCTACATATGCGATGAGCAAGAAATCGCCGATGCTCCATAACACACACATATGTTCAAATTTATTTTAAAACCCAACATTTGAAATTGTTTCGAAAATTGTTCTAAGATTGAAATCCAGTTTTTTCATTTAACCTGAAGCAGACTTTGGGTGAGGCTGAAAACATTTGTTTTCTGAAAGTTAAGCAGTACCGGAGATAAAGGTTCAACGAGTGTGTACGAGAGTGTTCATAAAAACTTATAATCAAGTTAGAAGATAGTGTAGTTTAGTAATTTTGTAATGTTTCTTCAATGTTAACAAGTGTTATCTTTAACTTTACACGGGTAAGCCTTTTTATCCCAATTTAACAGCATTTTATTTTAATTTACTTAATTTTTTATTCTTAATTCATTTTAGTTTCACTTGTTTTCATTCATTTTTGTTTTGTTTTAATTCCATACCTTTTATCCAAGAGTCACAAGTAAATATTGTTTCAGGTATCCTTTATCTTTTTTCTCTGAGTTTTGCACATATGTAATATAAATAAATGTTAAGTTTAATGTATTTTATTACCCAGAATTTATATTGTACAAATAAGGACTGAAGAGGGGCAAATAGCACAAAATGCATTTCCACCACTTTGTACAGAAATATTGTCTTAAATAATAAACTCTTTGCCATATATGTATGTTCCTGTATGATCAGTTCAACACAGCAATTTTGTGCATTTTTCCCAATGAACATAGAAAGAACAAGAAGCAGTCAAGTATTAAATATATTTAATTTGTTTCCAAATGTCTCTAAGAAATTGAAACCTGCAAAATTCACTACAAATTATATAAAATAATAGATGCTCACCATTAATTTCCTTGCGTGAACAATCCATATTTTTAAAATTCTGCCAATGTAAATTTTTTCTTATAATTGTTTCTTTGGATAATTTTTTAACATTAGAATGACACTATTAATCCACACATATATACAGGGTTCCTCCTCAAATTTTTGTTTTGAATTCCCTGACCAACTTTTTCCAAATTCCCTGTACATCACATTTCTTATCGTGTGGAATATTGACGGCATTTTACTTACGGTGAACATCAAGTACATTTATCCCTCTTTTTGCACAGTTTATACATTCCAAAAACTGTGCAAAAAAGTATAGTACATGCATCCTGTAGAAAAATGTTTAATAGGATGCACAACTTCAATGTAATGAAATAATAAACAATTTACAAACGAAACATGAGTTTTTTTTTTTATTTTATCATCATTTATCATTATTATTTGTATGTAAATCTAGTAAACACAAGGAAGCACAAAATCAACAAACAGTATTCTCTGATATACAAATAGTACTGTACTGTGCTTAAAAAAGATGAACTCTTGACTTAGAAACATGTAATTTTAAAACCAATCTTTCAACAAAAAGGGCAACTGTTTTTAAACATCAACATGAATTAAATAAAAAGTTAAATTTAAAAATTTTCAAATAAACATTTTTTCCCATGTAAAAAGATTAATCAGGCTACCTAGTTTGATGTTCAAAACTATAGCATACTACAGTGTTACTATAGGTATGATTAAAATATTTTGGAAAAAATTTTAATTGATGTTGCATTATCAAGAATATTGCAGATTATTCTCTCAAATTCACAACAAATGTATGATCTGGCAGTATATTATATTAGGGACTGTTTGATCCCCAGAGTTTTTCAATGCTCTCCTCAGTGTTGCATTTTATAATAATTCTTCACATAAGCAATTAATTAATGTTAGTTTTAAAAGTGATCTGCAACTGTCAGTAAAAGTAAACCTTTGTACTAACTGTCAAAACATTAAAACAAAATTTTTACAAAATTAAACAATTTGATGTGATTTAAAGTTTCTGATTTTGAGTGATTTTAAAATATATTCTTACAATACAATAGAACAATAAGTAAGACTTATTACACGCAAAAAATTAAGTAGACAAATTCCCTGACTTTTTGACAATTTTCGACAAATTCCGACTTTTCACGACATTTTCCAAATACTAACAAAAATCCCTGACTTTCCAGGTGCGTATATATCCACTAATCTTTTTTTATTGATTGTCAATCATCAGTCAAGTGTTGTCTATATTTTAAAGATTTTTTAAACAGAGAATAATATATAGGGGGTGCAAAAGTAGGTATACAGTTGAGAATCTAAGAAATATGAATGTTTGGTGTTCATTACTATTATTTTTATCATCATTTATTAGTTTGTATTCCTTATTTCTGATTTAATTTGTACATAAAAATAAATGTTTTTTCTTCCTATTTTCTCCCTGTATGTTTTTTTCCATAACAACATCTGTATATCTACGTCTGCATCCCCCTGTATATAATAATAAATGTTATATACATGACCACATAAGAAAAATTGATAAATATGGTGAGTATGGTACAGTAGAAATCACATAAATACACACTACTCTTACATGCACAAATCACATCAGTACATAAAATATCAATTTCTCAAAATCTGCTTAATGTTATTTAATTTGAGAGAAAAGAATAAATCAACAGCAAATGGCATTAAAGAACTTTTAATTCCTTTGCTAGCGCTTTCAACATTTATATAAACATTGTCATCGGGCAACAATTCAAATTGAACACTTTTTCAGAACAAAACTTTTAAAGTACAGAATTGGAAAAATGTTAATCAAATAGAATACAAAACTTTGAACATAAAATTTTTAAAACATTTTAAAAAATCACACAGTATCTATGTGCATGTGCTTGAAGATGTGGAGACAACCACATAGAAAGAGGTAGGGAAAGTGGAGACAAGTGGTCAGTTGTTATTATTTATATGCTTGTACTGTACAAATTAACCCAAATGTCAGGCAACTCGAGGGTGAAGGAGTTGTACGAGTTGAATAATATGGTGAAGAGAGACTCCCAAATGAACACTAGGCTCCTTTCACCACAGCTCCTAAGTAATACAGAGCGGTCCCAAAGTGGGGTGTGGTTATGTTGTACAACCATCTTGAACAATTCAGTGTCACACTTTCCCAAAACCATGGAATGCTAGTGCTCAGCTAATCGAGAGGACAGTATTCTGACAGTAGCCCATATGTAGCAGGTGTGTCCCAGTTGTATTTTCTAACAATACCGAATATACTCCTGACTTGTCCAAGTGAGAAAGTGCATCCCTATCATTGTAGAAAAGCTTCTGTAAAGTTGGGCGCAGTGAGATAGGTAAATACAAGAAATTTTGTCCAAAGATATGAGATATATGGGCTGACAGGTGACCACAATATAGTAAAGAAGGCTGGACTACAGTCCATTGGGTTCCACAAACTGGTGGTGGGGAAGAACGACCTTCTGACCCTGTTTAGGATGTGGTTGTACTTGGCAATACAACCACATCCTAATGCATTCAGCATAATCCATTCAGCAGTGTGCGAGGCAGGCTACAGCCTGCCCCGCACACTGCTGAATGGATGGAATCAAGCTCAATATTGGTAATAATTTGAGTAGAGTGTATTAGGAAAGCCATTCTGACAAGGAAAGCTATGGCCATGTTGACATATTGCAGAAGTTGGAATGCTGTGGCAGGAATTACAGGAGGCATACTGCCAAATTTGTGGAAAATGGAGAAAACCAACTCCTCTTGTGACCTGGAAATGTCTAGATCTAGAAATGAGTTTCCCCCATCTCTTTCTCCCACGTGAAATTGATGGAGGAGTATACACTAGCAAGACAACATTCTAATGCTAGAAAAACATCTTTGTGTCCTGCCATGCTAACAGGATATGATCCATGTACCTCAGATATAATGATGGGTAAGATATGGAGAGCAGGAAGTCAATTAATATAAGTGCCTCATAATATAAAATTAATAAAATGGATGTCATTGTACTATATCCATCTGTGCCTCATTTCGACGCAGTCATGCACGCTAACTCATTACTTATCAAGAAAGGTTTCACTGCAGAGGCTTTGCTCTTTATCACGGAAAATAATTACTTACATTTTAATGGAAGAATATATTTCCAAAAACAGGGTGTCCCAATGGGTTTATCATTATTCATAATGACTGGGCAGTATGAATAATGCCTGTATTAATCACTCAGTTCATAACATATATAAATTTTCCATTTTTCTGTGACTATTATACTAATTTTAAATAAAATTAACACCTCTTATTACAAATAAAATCAAATAAGCAGCAGAAAACAAAACTTTTATGCAAATGAACAGAGAGTGTGTATTTTTTTTAATGCTTCAAGATGTGTAAATATTGACTTAAAAATAAATTAATAAATCTGAAATAAACAGATTTCAAATAGTATAAGTAAAATAATATTCTAATAATGATTTCATAAATAACGAGAAACTTTTCCTACAGATGAATAAGAAGCAACAACATTGTTAATTTAACGAATATGCTGACTTATTAGACAATGAAATTTTTTCCAGTTTTTTCGATTCCTTGGACACAATTTTACATATTTTTACATGTAAAACTGTACAAATCCATCTTTTATGATTGTTTAACACACCATTTCAATTTTTCCAGATTATTTCTACCCTTGGTTAATTTGAAACAAGAACATTCTTAAAATTAAGAAATTTTTAAAACATTCTAAAATAGGTTTCATTCATTATAAATTGGAATTATTCAACTTTTCCTGAAGAAGATCAATCAACTGACCAAAAGCATTAGAAGTTTAAATAAAAAGACTACATCTCAAAGAACCATGCTTCTGCATTTATCTGTTCCAGTAATAACTATTCCATTTCTATTAATTCAGCTCTTTGTATGATTTATTAGTTTCTTAATTTTCATTGTGACATTGTGGGTTTCTTTGATAGACATTCTGAAATTTTCCATCTATTTATATACATTGTGTATGTCAGAGGCACAACTAGGGGCAGATGACTCATGGGTAAGATTGAAAATGTGAATGATGGGACCTTAACAGAGCTGTAAAGCATGCCCACAGGAAAAAAAAAGTCAAAGGAACCGTACCTTTAAATGTGACCCTTTGCAAGATATAGCCTTCTGAAATCAGCCTAAAGCCTATTTCCAGGTACTAGGCCTATAGGAAGTCATGCTTTGTGCTCCACTAAGCCTATCATGTGTTTAACAGTCAGGATAGTACAGTGATCAGACATTTTAATGATATTTATCAGCAATAAATAAAGAAAAGTCCACCACCTGACTCTTTGCAAGATATTCACCTCTAAATGTGGAACCCAATGACAACAGTTCTGGTCACCATCTTGCATGCAGACGTCACGCTTGCAAACACGTTATGTTATAGACACTGCAATTTGCAGTGCCTATAGCAAATAATAAATGCATTAATTTCTACCAACCAAAAACAGTTTTTACCTTGAACCAGTACTACAGCCTATTCTCCATGCTTTGTGTTGTCAAGGTGAGTGATAGCGAGCCTTGACCAACGTTCTGCATGTAGCCATGCACTTTGGTGCTTGCTGTCGCTCGCATCTCGGTGACCAGTTAGGGGTGAACTCCACACCCCCTAAAACTAAATAACATCAAGTATTCCACGAACAGTCAAATGGGCTATTCAAAGCCAGCATAGTTGTGGGGGCTAAATAGTTAAACACAATAGTCTTGCATGGAGCGCAGCACAACTTGTAATCAAGGGCAGCTGACTTCGGGGACCTGTATCTTGAGAAGGGTCACATTTAAATGTATGGTTACTTTGACATTTTTGCTCCAATGGACATGCTCTACAGCTCTTTTACAGTCGTTGGGACTGTAAAAGAACTGTAGAATATGAAAATTAAGAAACATCTGCAATCATACCTGACAGGTGTCCCAAATATCAGGTAAGGAGGCATATGCTTCACTATAATTATTTAAATTATAGAGAAAATTTTTAAAAAAATAAATTACAAGAGGTGATTTATCGGTGCCAAGTAAGGAAGATGCTGAGCAGAAAAGAGCAGACTAGCAATGGCACAAACATATGCAAATCAACGTACCAAACCTCCAGAACAAGAGAGGCATTCCAGGATCTTAGTTTGTCCCAAGTGACAGAGCCTAGTTGTATGTAATTATCATATAGAGTCACGTATCTGGCGCACATGTAATTATATTAATGGGGATACTATAGATTACCACCTATGGAATTTCAGGTCTTTGGGTATATATCTGAACTCAGGAGACCGAGATGAGTTCAACGATACCCTACTTTTGGACCGAAGACGAAAAATAAAAAAGTTATCATACTTTTTTCCAGCGATCACGCGATGATAGGGAGTCGTGTCGCTCTCTCCGCTAAGTCAACCTCGCTATCGTGATCAGGAGTCGTGTCGCTTGCCGTTAAAATTGCCTTTAGTAGACTTTTCTCCCCTTTTTTTTACTTTGTTCAAGAACTACTGTGAGTCAATAACTGGTGACATTTAGCACATGGCGACCTGCCGGCAGCTCCCCTCCGGGAGGTCAGTCGGGAGCAGGAACAGTGGGAACAGCTGCCATGTTCGCTGCCATAAGTAACATTAACTAAAATGGCAATCGCACGATGTTTGGAAGTCGTGTCGCTCTCTCCACTCTCGTATTGCGTGTTTAACCCTAATGGAGATGACCGTAGTCCGACGTCATGGTTTGCAGACTTTACCGCAAGATGGCAGTACTAGTAACTATGGTACCGTCTTCATGAGACCATTAAAAAAATATGATAAATTTTTTATTTTTCATCTCCCGTCCAAAAATAGGGTACTGTTCAACTTGTCTCGGTCCCGAGTTTAGACATATAATCAAAGTCCTGAAATTCCATAGGTGGTAATCTATAGTACACCCATATTAATTACAGTTTAAACATAAATTTTATATTTAAATCACCAAGAAAGCACGTGTCTTGCAATGACATGACGTTAGTGAAATACGAACTTCTTATAGAGTCTGTCACTTACCTACTCGTGTTATATTAGTTATATACATAAAAATTACCATTAATTAACTTTAATTACGTCAGAATTTAAAATTCGTTATGAGAAAACAAAATGTGCCTTACTTGTATTCTTAAAAACTCCGTTTGTCTACATAAACTTGCATTACAAGCTTTTCGAAGTGTCATATTTAATGAAATCATAGTTTCTTTTATTTACAATATGCTTAAAATTTATATACGTATAGTAAAAAGTTCACGAATCAACTTTGTTTTTGTTGTTCATAACACGATTACATACACAACAAACACGCGAGGTTGGGTAGTTACTTTTGAAAACTGCCGCTAGAGGCCACGTTTTTAGGGCAAATGAATACAGTACGTAATTAGGAAAAATATTAACAAAAAATGGAAAATTTATCTAAACTTAAAATTTTTAAATCTATTTTTTACGTATGTTATTTATTTAAAAATGTATAAATATGCAATTTCGTCGGGATTTTTTTATCTTTAATTTTATTTACCTTTATGTAATCACCAGACGGCCGGATGGCCGAGAGGTCAAGGTGGCAGCCTACCACTCTGGGGGACCCGGATTCGAATCCAAACGGGTAAAAAGAAAATCCGGGAATTTTTCGTGGGTGATCAGCCTCGATATGTCATGTCTCGTCCCTTACCACCCGGCTGCCCCATTGTGGGCTTGGTCGAATCCATAATGGGCTTGCTAAAAAAGAGACTCTTTTAGTGCCCACAGGGCGGAAAGAGTCGGGTCGTATAATCCCCAGGAATTTTTCGGGGGGTGGTCCGTTCGGATATGTCGGCCCCGTCCCTCACCACCCGGTCGCCCCATTGTGGGCCTGGCCGAACCCATAATGGGCCTACTAAAAAGGCCCTCTTAGTGCCCACAGGGCGGAAAGAGTTAAAAAAAAAAAAAAAAAAAAAAAAAGGGCGGAAAGAGTTTAGAAAAAACCTTTATGTAACAAATATAATTAGAATTTTTTAAACAGTAATTTATATGTTTAATAGATTTACGTAATAATTTTTAAAACTCTCCTTCATGTGCAAATTAAAAAGGCCATTTTTGTAAATCCATAAGAGTTTCGGCCACACTTACAATGGAGCGGTTGAGCGCTGAGAAACGAGACCTGATATATCCGAAACACATCATCCTCAAAAAATTCTTGGTGTTTTTGATTCTTTCCATTCGATCCCTGGTCTTCTAGAACAGAGCTTTTTAAAGTAGAGGGCCAGGAACAATAGCCACATTTTCATAAAATAAAATTGCTTTTGATGTAATGTGATGATATCATTATATGATATGTAAATTTATATCTATGCTATGCGTATGTGATTCATGCATTATGTACTTACGTGTAATAAAAATATATATATATATAT
This sequence comes from Centruroides vittatus, assembly GCF_030686945.1. Classification (NCBI taxonomy): domain Eukaryota; kingdom Metazoa; phylum Arthropoda; class Arachnida; order Scorpiones; family Buthidae; genus Centruroides; species Centruroides vittatus. Next base: position 190,190 of record NW_027122427.1, on the reverse strand, counting down.
GATATGAAACATTTGAAATAAAAATTATGCAGTAAAAATAAACAAAATAATAAGCAGAAGAGAAAGTCAACAAACATCAAGAAAACCCAAGACACTGTGATTGAGAACGGATTTGAAAATGAGCTCAATCGATAATCCATAGTGACCACTAATTTTTTTTTTTTTTTTTAACTCTTTCCGCCCTATGAACACTAAAGAGGCTTCTATTAAAAACCCCATTATGGGTTCGGCTTAAACCATAATTGGGCGGTCGGGTGGTAAGAGACGGAGCCCAACATAATAAGCTGCCACCTTATACTAGTAGGGAATCACTCGGGCATTCGGCTTAAAGTGACCCCCTACTAGTGCTACAATAAAATAAAAATTTTCCACAAAATAAATCAAAATCAATTTTCTTAAACATTGGCCAGTTGATGGTCGGCAAAATGACAACGAAAACATAAGGCAGTGTTTTTACGAGTGTAAAGACTGTGTTAATCGTCTATAAATGGACAAGGCAACTTATCATACTGTTTAAACCGGTGTTCATACTGTTCAAACATTCATACTATTTAAACCGGTGTTCAACTGTTAACATATTTCATCACAAATAGCAGATATTGGCCACTGTATATACTACAGGAGGAAAACCGTTTCAACATTGAACTTGACTTAAAAACTTTGTAGTCAGTATATGTCCAACCAGGACGGCCGGATGGCCGAGCGGTCAAGGTGGCAGCCTACCGCTCTGGGGAAATTAAATTGTCTTAAGTGTATATAAACTTTTATATTTAATAAAGTTTAATATGAAATTTAATTTTTAAGGATTCGATATTTATCAAAATAAATATATTTTTTTTTTTTTTTTGTAACTCTTTCCACCCTGTGGGCACTAAGAGGGCCTCTTACAGCAAGCCCATTATGGGTTCGGCCAGGCCCACAATGGGGCGGCCGGGTGGTGAGGGACGGGAACCGACATATCCGGACGGACCACCCCCCGAAAAAAGTCCTGGGGATTTTTCGACCCGTCCGGATTCGATCCGGGTCCCCAGGGCGGCAGGCTGCTAACCTTGACCGCTCGGCCATCCGGCGCTCAAAATAAATATTAAAATTGCACACTTTTAAATTCATTAAAACGTTATTACTTTTTATCAATATTTATTTCCATCTTCGTTTTTTACAAAAATCATTAATAACATTATATATCCTTGCTGGAAATACACTAACAGTCACGGAAAAACTTACGTCATCCGCATGACATTTTTTAAAAACTCTTTCCGCCCTGTGGGCACTTTTAGAAGGCCCATTATAGGTTCGGCCAGGCCCACAATGGGTTCAGCCAGGCCCACAATGGGGCGACCGGGTGGTGAGGGACGGGGTCCGACGTATCCGAACGGACCACCCCCGAAAAATTCCTGGGGATTATTCGACCCGTTCAAATTCGATCCCGGGTCCCCCAGAGTAGTAGGCTGCTACTTTGACCGCTCGGCCATCCGGCCGTAATCCGCATGACATTAGCGAAGTTGAGGCCGAAGTTTTAAAACGCGAAAACGTGTACGTCGGACGTTCAGCGCCGCCTTCCTGTAAACCTAGAAGTTCGACAATGGTGTTTGGATAGTCAGTAGAATCATGCTCGACATTCCAAATGCCATTGTAAAACTTTTAGGTTTACAGGAAGGCGGCGCTGAACGTCCGACGTTACACGTTTTCGCGTTTAAAACTTCGGCCTCAACCTCGCTATTGTGGCGATAAGTCGCCACATTTGGAAACACGGAAATGGACACTCTTACTAAAATTATGAGTCAAGATACTGTATATCGACTTTTATCTCTCACCATGCGGCCGATTTATTGCAGGAACGCATTCATGACGTTCATGAAATAAAAGTTATCGTAATGTCTATAATAAAGAAAAAAATATAAAAGTTCATATATCGCTAATATTTTAAAGTTAATATATTTATTTTTTTTCTTTACTAATTGAAAAAGATAAAAACAAAATTTATGATTAAAAAAAAAAAAAAAAAATATATATATATATTAAAATTATCGAAAATTGAACAAATTTAATTTGACAGAATCGATTACTAAATTTGTATCCAGAGGGCGCGCAGGGTGGCGGTTGGTTTGGTTTATCGAGAAGTAAATACATGTCTATTATAACTGTCCAAATTGGACAATGCGGAAATCAACTCGGTTGGGAATTGTTCAATTCGATTGCTCAAGAGTCTCTAACGGATGGACGAAGTAATTTCAAGACGAAAGAGGCCCATCTCTTAAATGAAAGGTAACTTATATTTATGATAAAGACAAGTTGTCGTATAAATCTTAATAACGTGTTCCTAATACGAGTTTTACAGATTAATGTATTCATTATAGAGAATTTATGAATCCAATTGTCGTTTTAAGTATTATTAGAAAAACCTGTAAGAATTCCTGTACAAGCTTCTGATATATTTTGGTCCCCTGTAATGACCCTTCACTGTGATCCTTCTAAGACAGTGGTTCCTAAGGTGGGCGGTGAATGAACGTATGGGGCAAAAAGAAGCCAGATCCTGATCGCTGCAGGTACTGTCCGAGAGACGGGATATGATCAGACTTTGTATACATATCTTGACGGGAGTAAATTTCAGACAGTAACCAATCCTGACAGTAACCAATCGTACATAAAAATATATTGAGCAACAACATTTTCATTCATGAATGAAAATGTTGTTGCTCAATATATTTTTATGTACGATTGGTTACTGTCAGGATTGGTTACTGTCTGAAATTTACTCCCGTCAAGATATGTATACAAAGTCTGATCATATATTTCACCGTATACAAGTGAACTTACAAATATAGAGCAAAATGTATCTTCCGCCACTTTTATCGCAACGAGGTGCAATGGTCTATGTAAGTTAAGCCCGACGACAAGACGACAACCTTTTCCTTTCCTATACATCCACAAGAGCCGAATTATCGGGCTAGAGTTGGCTATAATAAATAAATAATTAATAAGACAATTTGGCACTAGAGCTTGGCGTTAGGTGCCATCTCTTACTAAACTTAATAATTATAATTAAATTAAATAAATAATTTTAATAATTTGGAACTGGAGGAAAAAAAATCGGCCCGAAGCGGGACTCGAACCCGCAACTTCTGCTATCCGTGCAGACACGTTACCAGTTACGCTACCCGGACCTTCGGTCCGATCGCCTCCTCCAGTATATATAAGCTAACACGACGACCATCGACGGTCATTACAATGCCGGCTGGGGACACATCAAGTGCCCACGTCCCCAGTTGGCATTGTAATGACTTTCGATGGTCGTCGTGTTAGCTTATATATACTGGAGGAGGCGATCGGACCGAAGGTCCGGGTAGCGTAACTGGTAACGTGTCTGCACGGATAGCAGAAGTTGCGGGTTCGAGTCCCGCTTCGGGCCGATTTTTTTTCCTCCAGTTCCAAATTATTAAAATTATTTATTTAATTTAATTATAATTATTAAGTTTAGTAAGAGATGGCGCCTAACGCCAAGCTCTAGTGCCAAATTGTCTTATTAATTATTTATTTATTATAGCCAACTCTAGCCCGATAATTCGGCTCTTGTGGATGTATAGCTTTGTAACGGGTTAGTCGTTATTTATTTATATCTTTTCCTTTCCTTCGTTAAAATGGATAAGAAAAAGCATTACATTTAATGGTTTTTGGATGTGGAGAACGATGTGCGATAAAGTGTGAGGTCGGTAGAAAAGTTTTTTTAAGAATATTTTCAAGCCCTTCTCACAAGGGAAAACGGATTAAAAGTGTTGGAGTATGATTGGGAGATGTTTGGTATAATTTTATGGAACTGAGAGTTGGTAGCTCAATAAAGTTTGGGTATCACTATTATGAGATCTAGAGACTTTGACACATACTCTAATCTTTGTGTGGGCAATCGTGATGCTATAGTTGCACTTTTCTTAATTTAGATGACATCTGAAAGAAGTTTATATTGAGAACTTGTATGTATTACTGCTTTCCTTAATTGATAATTTTGTCAGCTTCCTTTAGATTGTAAAAACTTAATTTGCATTTATATTCCAGAATTTATGAATAGTATCAGATATGAAGCTCTGCTATAATGAAATTTTTATTTGAATGCATTAAAAATTCTAATGTTATAAACTTTAAGATTTTTATTATAAATTAAATAGTAAAATGTCTAAATATATGTCACAATCTCCCGTTTAAATATACTAAATCTCATCTAGCTAAAACAACAAACTGAATCATTTGGTGTATGCATACTGGATAATATAGTCTTTATGGATGGAAGAAAATTATAAATTGCTATCATTCAGATACTTTTAATATGAATGTGTTCAATTACAAACATCAATGGTGAAAATTAATTGATAATATGATTAATACAATATTTTAGTACTAAACATTCATGTAGTTTTAGTAAATATTTTTGGTATTTTGTAGATTATTGTAACATTAATAGTTGTTATTGAGAAATTTTATAATGCAAAATTCATTTCACAAACTGTAAATAAATTTAAATAATCAGCCATTTAAACATATTTAAATAATTAAGAAAATTAATAAATAATTTCTAGAGAAATTAACATCATAAGTATCTCTGATGCTTAATAAGCAAAAATATTCTACATGATAATGAAAAATTTATAGATTAGGACTGTGCTCTTTTTTCTAAACAAAATTACTGCTGATATGCATATATGGTGACTAAAAATAAATATTTTGGTTATTAAAACAAATATTTTGGTGAAATTATTTACAATTGAGAATTCTCTAGCAAGTTCATAAAATTTACTATTTCATAGTATGTCAGTTGTTTATTATAAATGAAATTCCACAGTTACAGTGGCATTTGGTACATCTCTTTTGCTCTTCGTACTACTGATTTTAAAATTATCTGTGTATATGCACATACATAATTTGAAAATCAGTAGTATGAAAAAGTAATAGAAAATTATTAACAATTTCATAATCACTTGATGTATTAACTAAAAGTGTAGTTGTTGTTGTTGTTATTCTTTGAAATTAAAGATTTCCATGCATAGAATACTTCACTCAAAATTTGAAATTGATATATTTAATATACATTAAAATTATATATTGTTTGTTTATAAGAATTATATAGACTATTTGTATATGTATTTAAATAAAACCTATATTATGTTAAATTTAGTATTGCTTCTAGATTTTTAAATAAAAATATATGACAAGATTATAATTGTTTTATATAATTAAGTGAAACTGGTTATACTTTAAAACAAACTAAACAAACACCATAAATTCCAGCAGAATTTGTTTTTATTTCAGTAAAATGTTTTCAGTGGTAATGAATGGCCTTCTTCAGGATTTTAAAAATATCAAAGTTATTAGAAGAGGAACATATTAAATTGACAGAACATCAAGTCAGTTAGAAATTTAAAATTAATAGAACAATTACACTATTGATTAGTTTAAAATGATCATAGAATAACTTGTGCATGTTTTAAAGGAGCTAATATTTTAATGTAAGCTCCTAATTAGCCATATGCTATGCTCTATGTCATTAAAATACATTTATGCAATAAAGAGATTAACCACTAACCAATACATAACAATAAAAATGATAAACTGAACATCAACTGGGATTCTATGAACTAAAGTTACATTAAATATACCACCAGAAGCTACCAAGTGTGTTAATCCATTTTAAGGAATTTTGTAACAGGATCTCCATGTATTTGAAAAGTTCAGTATCATTATAGTTGATTGTTTTGCCATTCTTTGCAGACTTTGATTTTCAATTATTCCAAGCATTTAAAGTTGGATATATCTTGTATTGTTTTAATAACCTTAGCTTTTTCCCTGGTCTACTTCAGCCAAGTGGTTCATAGCATAAGCTTTTAACATTGTTACTGACTGCCCTCTCCTTATTTAGGTGCTATGCTCTATTAATCTTGCATTGAGGGAATGTGTGCTTCTGATATCCTCTAGGTCCTGACCAACTTTATGATCCTTTAACAGAACAGAGAAAACCTATGCACTCAAAGCATGTTGGGCAGATTTTTGTCATTCCTGAGAAGCCTAAATATATGATGATGAGAGACATACTGATGGGCTAAAAGATTACATAACTGTTATGGAATGTGTGTTGGTGCTGAAAAATATTCTTGACAGACTCTAGAACAGTGTGTGCCATTTTGCAACCATTGGACTAACCTGCATATTACATTTAACTAAGGCTGCCATACTATCACTCCAGCTCTCCCTAGTGGACACATTTCTGAGAAGTACTGTACTGCATAATACTTCTCAGAATTTTCTCTGTTCTGCTTATAGCTGTGTATATTATGAATCAGACCATGTGTGTTGCAAAATGGGTTATTTTTATAATCATGGATAAGCAAATCTGTGGGTTTAGAATCAATGAGGATTGACTGTACTTTAATTTGAATGACAAAGATCTGGCAGGACAGTTAAGCTCTCACCTCTCAAAATTAAAACAAAGCAAAACTTAAAGTCTCACTTAAACAATAAAAGTTCTTTTCATCAAAATGGAAAATAAAATGCTAGAATTACAGTGGAGAATTCCAAAGTTCAGAGGAATTTTAGATGATCGGGATTGGATTAAGTGTCGATAACTACCTCTCCCATGCCCTGAAAGGTTTTGAATTGTTATAGGGAGACAAGGGAAGACTAATTGGAGTGCGGAATAGCGGAGAGAAACCTATAAAAATGCATGTTTCAAGGACACACTGTTTTTTTCCTCCAAAAATTTGTTCTTCCCTGCAAATTTGTTGTTTGTTCTCTCATTGTTATTCTATCTCCCAGAGTTGTTCTCTCTCCAAGGTTCATTCTTTCTCCAAGAACTGTTATATTCAAGGCGTTACAGTGAGCCCTGGGGTCATTGATCTTGCAGACTGTCAACGAGGGACAGAGTGAAGACATCCAATAGGACATTCGGACTTTATTTGACTCTCTTCTTATGAATTGTGACACAAGGAATTTGAAAATGGTGTAAGAGAACATTTAATATGTAATTAAATAGAAAAAGGTACATGATAAGACTGTTTCAGCGAGTATTTCATTCCCTCACAACACGATTGACCCCTCGATCGTCCCGACAATTGCACACAGTCAGTCTTACATATCTACTTTAGACTTCAAACCTAGTTACTCCATATTGAGTTTCCTTGAAGTAATATCAGTGCTTAAAGAAATACTTAATGATATATTTACAACACTACACTGCAGAACACTGGGATGTGTAAAATACTGCACTCTTAGAACCTATAACCGGTGTGATATAAACCAGGAACATCTAGCGGACGTACGTCATTAGAGAAGTACTTCCTCCCACGCCACGTACGCCACCAACAAGGACATTGTGGTGGCCTTCCACAGCCGCTACAATGTCCTGGTCAGCGAAACTCGTACACACTACGTCACACAAAGAACACCTTAAGTGGCTTGAGGCCATTCAAATCTACAAACCGTCCCTCAATGAAAACTGCATCGATTTTAAGGATGAGTTGGTTCTGTTGACAGCATGGCAGACATTGATAGACTCCGACCTTTAAGGTCATGTTAGGTCAACTAGACGAACACACATGCATCTCATGTAACACCTTATAATTGTTTCTCTAAATTTCCTTTAATGGTTCACTCTGTCCCATCAGTAATTCAGTCTCACACCCAGAAAAGAACTCCCAGCAGTTCGAAAATGTGGTGATCTGCATCCTTTGTTTTTATATCACGCCGGTTATAGGTTCTAAGAGTGCAGGATATATTTACAATTTATTCTAAGCCTATTTTAATTTTAGAAAATACGTCTGATCTTTTACTCAGTTCCTAGAATAATTGTTCTAGGAACTAAGTGAAAGATCAGATATTCGCATCTTGGGAAATAAGCTGTCAATAATAAACAAACACGATGCTTCATTTACATCTAAGTGTGATTTCTCCTACTTTTTCAATCATATAAAAGCCAAATTTGGTCAATTTTAATTTATATTTTGTTCAGTTAGCATAGATATATTTTTTAAAGACATTTTGTATGTTTGTTTATATATACAATCTATACAGAATTTTTACATATTAATATTATTATTATTATTATTATATATACATGTTTTTTTATTTTATTTATTTATGTATGTATTTATTTTTATTTTACTTTACTTGATTTTGTTTATTTTTCCTAATTCATATTTTTACTTTTTAAATTTAAAACAAGTTTATCCCATTTATTTGGTAACCCAAAGATGACCAAAGACAATATTCAGATGATTTTTAAAACTATTTCTTTTATACAGATTTTTTCATGTATGTGACGATGCAAATAAAATTGTTGCAAAGGCAATCCTTGTGGATACAGAACCTAAGGTAAGAATTTGAAATATTCTTTTGAAATTGAAACAAATATTAACTATAATTAACAAATTTCAAAACAGATTTTAATATTTGTTATGAAATGAGTTTGTATGCTATGTATTTAGATAACTTTCAGCTTGAGACTTTGTTATTGTTTTTTATTTTATTGTCAGTTTTTTATTTAATTATTGCGCTTAATGTACTACTAAATATTTTGACACTTTGTCAAAAAAAATACACCTATCTAATTTAATACATTTGCTACATTTTAAATATAGCATTATTAGAATAGATGTAACTTCATACCTGTTTTTTCTAAAGTATTTGTACCCAGATATAAATGTATTTATACTTTTTAAAAGGAAGAACACATACTTTCAAACAACTATGTACAGAGATTAAATTATCATATATATAGACAAGTACATACAAATAAAAATAATAAAATAAAATAAACTTCAAAATTCACTTACATATTTATATTCAGTGATGTATATTTTATTAAAATGTAAGACAGACATGAGAAAACACTCCCTTGTCAGTGACAATAATTACATAACTTACATATAATTATTCTACTTGGTTTGTTTTTTTTCTAAAAATTTAAAAAGTATTGTTTATTTAACACCAAAGAAAACAGATATTTTTTTTGAGTTAAAAATTATGAAAACTTTTATAATAGAAGGTTAGTACTATCAAATGGAAAACTTGTAGATGTTTCTTAAAAATATAAAAATAAAATATCCTTAGAAATTTAACAAGTAATATTATACTCTTTCTATCTGATTTCGAGAGATTTCTTAAGTCAAAACAAATCAAATGACAATCAAATACTAGACCTTTATTTTAACATTTTTATCCAAATGCATTTTATTTTGCCCTTTTTTTTTTACTGACCTCATCAGTGGATACAACCATTAGTTAACTGATGTTCTTTTATATTGAACTATATTGTCCCAGCATGCATCTACAGCCATACCTGTATTTAAATTGATTACATTTTCATAATTCTTTATACAGTAATGTTCGACGATGCATCTTTTTACCAAATTTTTAACTTTATACAAAATTTTTACATTATTTCTATCAATTTTACATTTAAAAATATTACAATTCTGGTACCATGGTGATTCTTGCCTTTTTAATCATACTGCTGCTTCATGTTCTTTTAACCTTTTTTCCAGTCTTCTTCCTGTTTCTCCTATGTAGCACTTTGGGCTAGGACACGTACATGATATTATATTCGTCGAACATTACTGTATAAAGAATTATGCAAAAGTAATCAATTTAAATATGGGTATGGCTGTAGATGCATGCTGGGACAATATAGTCCAATATAAAAGAACATCAGGACTAATGGTTGTATCCACTGATGAGACCAGTGAAAAAAAAAAGGCAAAATGCATTTAGATAAAAACATTAAAATAAAGGTTTAGTATTTGATTGTCATTTGGTTTGTTTTGACTTAAGAAATCTCTCGAAATTGGATAGAAAGAGTATAATATTACTTGTTAAATTTCTAAGGATATTTTATTTTTATATTTATATTTTTAAGAATTACTGCAACTGATCCCATTGCTTTTATTTTTTAATATACAATAAGACCTCGCTTAATGCTGATTCAATATAACGCGGTCTGCTTGATGCCTAAAAAAACGCTCAAAATTTACATCAATTCAAATTAACATGGTATTTCATTGGTTCGTATATAATATTTAATACAATTATTCCCAAACATGAACCAATCAGCAAAAGGTGGCAATTGTCGTAGTGCTGTACTTCTCTTAAATCTATGTTAGTTTTGTGCAATTTTGGAAAAAATATAACAACTTGGATGCCATAAGAAATATCGACTTCACTTGGCAAGAATTAACTGATAAATGCATGAATGGAGTGTAGAAGAAGTTATGGCTTGAAGGTATCCGAGAATTCTCATCGAGAAGAGCCTATTGCTGCATTGTTAGATTGACAAAATTGTCAACTTAATCAATACAGGAGATGTAGACGAGCAGGATATTGGGGAGTTACTGCAGGTTTCTGGTAAGAGCCTTACCAACGACGAACCTTCAAGAACTGGCAGAACAAGGAATTCGTGTAGAACTGGAAAATAGAAATTCTGAAGACGAAGAACCCAAAAATTTTCTCTACAGTTTTCCTTAGTAAAAGTTTGGTAACGATAACCGAAATCATTGATCAAATTGTACCGAATGATCCAGAGTTTGATAGGAGTGCCAAAGCAAAGCGAGGTGTTTTGGATGCGATCTCCTGCTACCGACATTTGCTTAAGGAAAGATAAAGAAAGCAACAAATGAAACTACATGACTTCATCGCAAAACAACAAGCATTTCAGAAGAGCCAGGACCTTTGTTACAAAAAATTAACTTTACATTTCTGTGTTCATCTGTTTGTGTGTTATTTAACATATATTATTATGCAAAAATTTATATAAAAATAACTTAAAATTATGGTAAAATTTGCATATTTTTTGGTCGCATGTTTCCCTATCCCTATTTACTCTATGTTAAAATGGTCTCGTTTAATGCTGTTTCGCTTAGCACTTTGTCATCTAGGAATGCATCCCCTGCGTTAAGTGGGGTCTTACTGTATATTGTAAATGTTTTTTTAATTTTAGTATTTGGTATTTTTTTTCTTGGGTATTTTTGTTCCAAAGTTCTGTGTTTGAAAATAATAAGTATAGAATCTTATTTGTTCTCTTTCTTCAAATTTATCTTTAATCTATATATATGTATCATTGATTTTCTTTATTGATTTTTTTCAGGAGTTATGAGAGCAATGAGTCAGTCTAAACTGTGATTCATTCTCTTACTTTTTAATACAGTATGATTCACTTGGAACTGAACACTTATGTTGTTCATTATTTGTAGTGTGGCAAAACTAAATGATCTAAGTGCCAAGATATACAAATGTAGTTTTTTCACACAAAAATGACACACGTAGCAAGGTCAGTGCAGTAAAATCCAAAATTGTAAAATCAAAACCATTCACTTTTTTCAGAAATTGGGCTTAATGAACAAAAATTTTTGGTTTATTTTATAATTTTTAATATATTTTACAATATTTTAAAAATTTTATAAATAATGTCATCAAATGTTTGAAAGATTCCAATTTGGAGTTTTGGAATTTTGTACTTTGAAACCTGAGGAGGTTTATAAAATAAAGTGAAAACATTTGTCAATGGAGTGCTGTATGATTCAAGTTCAAATGGCCTTTTGTTTTCATTTTAATAAGCATCAACGGATGAAACTTGTGATATGTCCAGATGTTCTCCAACTACTAGTTGATCTATGTAGCTGACCAGAATTGCACTTGTTGTAAGCTTTTTGTATTTTAAAACTATCAAAACTGTTGTGGTTAGCAGATACAACCACTGAGCAAGAACAAGAAGAAAGATTTGTGCTATGTTGAAATTTATAGATGAAGATAACAGATTTTTCAACACCATTTTAAGTGAATAATGACTATGAAATTAAATCTTTTTGTATTTTGTACTATGTGAACTTAGATCATTTTCAACTTTGTCTTGTTTGTGACTTTTTTCTATTGTATTTAGACAAAAAACTCTTTGAATAGTTGCTCTACATGTTTCTGAAGAACTTCATGCTTATGAAAATAAACATTTACTCTATTTTCCATGGACAAACTTGGGATTGAACTTTCTTTTACTGCAAAAAATACATTTTGTACTTAAGTAACGTCATTTAGCATTGCCAGTCTACACATGATTGCACATAATATGACTGTGACATTACATTCAATAGAATGTAACATAAAACATATCTACTGTAGGACAAATGCTTCATTATGAAATAAAGAATCATTTCATTTGTGTTTCATGCTTATTTTTTAAAATTTTATATGGAGATATTTGACATGATAGGTATTTAGTCCCATGTGAATTTCTCTGCATTTTAGAAATATTTTAAACATTCACAGAATCACAGCAATGATATCTAGAACAGATTGGCATCTGATATGTTTAAGAATTTTCACAATTTAAAACAGGAGTCCCCAAAGTAATTGGGATTTGTTCCCTCTTGGATATTGTTTCAAGAGTTAAGAAATTTTTGGCATTCATTCATTCATTTTATTTGGTTAGATATGCACAAAAGTACCACCTGGTTTTGCATAGCATTACCAGGCAGTGGCTCATCCATTGAGTATGAGAGGTTACACTGGTTGAACATGCATACATTACATTGTGCATATATACAGTGATTACATTGGCAAACAACAGAGTTAGTACAATTATCAAAGGATACTAGTGACTAAATTAACATTATATATTTCAGAGGACAAAAGTTTTGCACATGCATAATGGTGTAAATACAAAGCTATCAATGTACAAAATTATTTACAGACTTGTTTTACTGATTTACAGATAAGGGAACAGGTTAGATATGTACTGTACAATAAAAGTACATATTGTATAGTACAAGGAACAGAATGAAAAAATCAGTCATATGAATAAAATAACATTTAATTGATCGTTTCCCTTACCAACTTCTGTGGATTTTTTTAAGCCTAAAATTTTGGCATTTTTAATTACATAACATAATATAATATAGAGTAAGGTGAAATGAAGTAATATAAACATATAAGAGAACAATTGTGTAGTAATATACAGAAAAATGTAGTATATCAAACTGTTGTATAATCATAATCAAGGAGTCCATGAAAGCAGCATTAGGTGTTGTGCTGTGGTTTTGTAGCAAGGTTGTTATAAGCCTTTATTAGGTAATAGAAGTGTGTGTAGGTGTACTCGTTTTGAACCAGCTACTTGCAGTCTCAAAGCCAGTCACCTCTGCTATCCAGCACACTCATCTGTAGGCTTTTCAAGAATTATTCAGTCAAAAATATAATGCTGACTGCTGTCAGCAGTACTGCAATAAGAGCAGCAGTTTACGTCACCAAGAGAGAAGTGAGCCAGATAGTTGTTGAACCTCTCATGAACACTGTAAAACTGTATTGTATAGAAGTCTAGCACTATTCATTTAACCTGTTGGAGATCTCTGATGTTGGGGAAATTAGGTAACAGCATTATGATCATTGCCCTAGATTTGTTGCCATCTGTTCAGAAGATTGTCCCACAACGTGAGGTTGACCCAAGAAATTGGAATCTTATTGTAAATAATTCTAGAATGGAATCATTGATGGCAGAATTAGATTTTCTTGAAGGTTTTTTGTGTAAATTAAAAAAAAAAAACTTCATTACCTAAATTCATTAAAATAATGTTTGTTATTTACTCAATTTTTTATCATTTTATTTAGGTTATACAAGAATTGAACCTTAAGACAGAAAAGAATACTTGGTGCTATAATAAAGATAACATTTATCTTCAACAACAAGGAGCTTCCAATAACTGGGCTTATGGATATAATAAGCATGGAAATACTGCTAAAGATGTGGTTCTTGATTTATTTCAAAAGGAAATTGAGCGATGTGACTGGGTATCAGGATTCCTACCAATTATGTCTCTAGCTGGAGGAACAGGTAGTGGTTTGGGAGCATTTTTAACTGAAGTTTTACAAGATAATTATCCAAAATCAATTATATTTAGTCAGGTAAGACTTGTGTGTTAATTATTCATCTAAAAATATTTCTACTAAGTAATACTAAGTATGTATAGTTATACTTAGAAAACTGATATCTTGTTATTTATCTTATTTTAGTTATGAAATAAAAATTTTCTTGAACTATATAGAACTACACTGTCAAAGTAAATAACTTTATACTGAATTATATATTGAATGTTTTTAACCATTAAATTTACATCTTTTTTACATAAAAATATTTGGACTATTTGGTTTGTGGGCATCATGCTATGAATGTCAAAATGAATGTAATAATTCAGTGAAAACAGATTAAATCACATAAAAACAAAATGATATCTATGGATTAACTTTTGGGCTAAAACTTAATTAATTTACTAAATACAATGCAATTTGGATTAAAGGTAAGTAGTTAAGCTGGTCTATGCACTAAATTTAAAAATTATGTTAACTTTATATGAAGTATCATTAATTTGGACTAGTCCGGAAGAAACAATTGATTCAAAGTGGGATTTAAAACCTGCATTATAGACAGAAGTTGTAGGTTCAAGTCCCACTTAATCATCCACCTTTAATTCAAATTATGTTGTATTTAGTATAATATAATGATATTATTTGATGATTATGGTAATTTGGGCCTGGCTGTTTAACCTGATATTTTCATATGAATAAACAGATCATAAACAAATGCTTATAATTAGATTAGTAATAAATATTATGTTTAAAAGCAAATACCTCACAAAACTGGACAAGGAATATAAATATATCACCCAGTATCTTGATCTAGTCTAGCAACTGGTTATTTCTCTGTAAAACAAACATTTTCAATCGTCTAAGATCATCTTCGCGTATTATCTGAAAGTGGAATATCTAAAGAACTAGATATATTTCAAAATTCAAAAACCTCCAATCAGATATGTACAGATAGTTGACATAATTAGATCATAAATATTTATTAAAATATGCTTGCCAAACATGAGAAATGCATTTCTCTTCTTTATAATTAATGTAGTATCCACATTGGTCAACTTTAAAGATCTCGAGGACATCCAGTTCTCTTTGTTCAATAGAGATAGCACATATTATCACAGAGGACTGATTTAATTTTGCTATAAGATTGTTGTTCAATGCATTTGTGAATAGGGCTGTAGAACTCTTCTTGTGAGCTATGTCATATCTGTGTTTAGCCACCTGTTTTTTCAGCAACCTTTTCATAGATCCTATACACTCGGGCTGTATGGAGTCTTTCGTGAATTTCAAGAGAGCACTAGGTATATATAAGGTATTTTTCAGGATGAAAGATTCACCAGTCATTTTGATGAGTTCGACAAATATCTCACTTTTGCCAGTGGTTTTACATAATTCCCAAATGAAGTTGGTAAATTTGATTTGGTTACTTTTAAAGCAATTTTTGTGTAATTTGCAAAATGTAGTTTCATAAATTGGGAAATTTCAGTATATTTATCAATCTTTTGTTCTTTTAATAAAGTAACTTTTAAACAAATTTTAATAAAATGAATAAAAAAATACATTTTTGTTTTATTAATATTAGATTGATTTTAATGAATATAAAGAAACTAAGAAAAATATGTTTCAGCTTAATATTAGAATTATTTGTACAAAAATATAAAAAAATTTGTTGGAAAGAAATATATAAAACTCTAATAATTCTTACTGCTTGTTTAAACTTGGCAAACTATTATGACATTTTGAGTTACATCATTTTTCATTATTCATTTGTATTTAGTTGAATTATACTTTGCATGAGCACCTTTGGTACCCTAACCTCCTAAAATTTATGTTTTATCTGTGCACTCCCTAAGAGACAGGGTGATATTTGATACATTCTCTACTGTAAGAAATTGTTTGTCATATAACATAAACTTATTTCTGGTATACACTTGTGAAAGCTCTTCCTTTATTTCCAATGATAGTACTCATCATTTTCAATAGCTAATATTGGCAGTAATATTAACTATTGAAAATGAAGAGTACTATCACTTGGAAATAAAGAAGGGACATTTTTCACAACTGCATACCAGAAACCAGTTTATTCTGCAGATTGCCCCTTGCCCTGTCTACATCTGTTGTTCTGGTAAATCTTGTAAAAATAAAGGTCACCCAATGAGAATGTATTATTAATCAAATTTACCATCCTAGACTGGCAATTATGCAAAATGTTCAGTAAATTTGATTAATTAAGAATGATTTATCATATTTACCACTGTCAACTGGTGAGTATACATAATCACCAGTAAATATGATAAATTTATTTCATATATTGCAAATTAATCACAGTTACTGAAATCACTGGTGATTATGCATAATCGCTGGATTAATTTACTTTTGCCATAACATATATACATACATAAATATATACATAACTTATATTAAAATATTTTAATAATTCAAAATATAATTAAATTAATACTTTATTAAGAACATTACAAACTTTATTCATTTAATTATAGGTTGTTCACCCTTTTAATAAAGGAGAAGTGACTGTTCAGAGTTATAATACAATTCTTAGTCTGAGTCATTTGCAGAATTCATCTGATGGAATAGTTTTGTACAAAAATGATGATTTACACAAAGTTTGCACTCAAAGAATGTCAATAAAAAATGTTTCTCTTCAACACCTTAATAAAATAATTGTCCAGTCTCTGGCAGGACTTTTGTTTCCTTCTTATAATAATTTAGGCGTCACCACGAATATTGGTAAGTGTTTATTAATATCTGTAGTAATCTATATAATAATTACAATGAAAATGTTCAAATGTTTATACTAAAGATAATACTATTATCTTTATATAAACATTTGAACATTTTCATTATAATTATTATGATTAAATGTAGTATCATATTGTAACTTAAGTTAAAACTGCTAAATTTAGGAACCAAAATATATTCTACATTAAGTTATGTTTTTGACCATTGTATAATTATCCTCAATTGTCAAATTAATTACAAACGAATAATGTTGAATATATTTTCAAAATTGTATTCTAATTCTAATAAAATCAATTACAATGAAACAAAAGTAGAACAAAATTGTTTTAAAATAAAATATAAGAATAAATTTTTGTTTTCTGAGTTTGTTGGCTTTATCTTTTAAATTAATCATGATTAATAGCTGATAGACTGAACTTAATTCTGAATTTTTAATTTGAATACATATAATAGAATTTATTTATTGTAATTATTTTTACGTGGTTACCCTGCTTTATAGAAAGTTTCTGATTAGTTTATTTGATAGATGAACATAAATTACTTTATTTAAATTAAAATTCTGGAGAGTTTATGAAAATACTGTATCAAAATCTCATTTAAGTTAACCAGTTTGATTTAACATGTAAATGCCTATGCCAGTCATTCAGGGAAAGAAAATGACTTTGAGTAAATGTGACTTTTAGATTCCACTGCGTTTATATTTTTTTATAGTTTTTCATTATGACCACTACCATCATCTTCAACCACCTATAGACACATACAATGTTTTCCATCTGGTTATGGTAAAGCACTAGATATGGCAAAACCACTAGATATAACCCAAGTCTTGTTAACCATTTTATATAGATCTTTTGACAATAAAAATTTAGAATTAGATAATACAGAATATATATGAATATAAATTTCTGAAAAGAAAATCAACAGTAATTAGTGATATAGAAAGAAAGATCATGAAGGAAGGAAATTGTTAGGAAATTAATAAGTTCCTACAATGGAAGATGGGAAGTTAATACTCCTATTAGGAGCATAATATAAAATATGTCTAAAAAAGGGACTCAAAGTCAGTAAAAATGGATAGACTCCATCTTCTGTTGACCAAAGCCCTGGTTATAATGTGTTTTCCATATTGTACATGTAAAATATCATGAAATACAATTCTTAGTTTTGTTATAATTTAATATTTAATTTTATATAAGATAACTTCCTTCATATTCTTGGTATGAAATGTATATTTTAGCTTTATTACTAATACTGAATAAATAACTGAAAATTAATTAATTTTTTTTTTAAATAGGTGATTTGATGGCTCAATGTGTCTCACATTCTCAGTATAAATTACTTGATTTAATATCTGTTCCTCAAGAATCTGTGGATTCATTATCATTTAGTTCATATAGTTGGCAAGGACTGCTGAAAAGTTTGCAAAGAATGTTATTTTATGGTTCTTCAATTGATGAAGGTATTTATTTATATAATTTGTAAAACATAGATATAAAATAGGAATTTTAAACATATTTATACAACATTATATGCTTTAGAAGTCTAAAACAACCTTTTGATTAAATACCTCTTTAACTGAGGATTGTCTCAGACTTTTAAAGAATTGTATAGCAGGTGAACATTTTGAAGTTTTTCTCGGCTTCAAATTTTCTTCTCTTATGATTCAAACAAATTTAAAATATATTGAAATGCTCTTATACAAACAAATTTGAAAATTAAAACAGATATTTTAACTTGTAAATTTATTCATTTTATAAGAAAAGGATCTGAAGCTTAAATAGAAATTACTCTCAAATATTTGTTTTGGTTTAATTTAGGATTGACTTTTAAATGAACAGAAGTAAAGTTGAAAAATATGATTCAAAGCTAATATGACTTCATTATGTTTACACCAAAAATTTTTAATTGCATAATTAATGAGATTGTTCCATTGAGCTGTTATGAATAAATTCCTTTTCATCAATGACTTTAGTATGAAAGATATTAATGTAAAGTAATGATGAAAACTAGAATGTTTTTCTTCTTTTTATAATACACATTAAAACTGATTACAACGAATCGTTGGGAACACATGGTTTATTTTGTAATACTGAAAGTTTGATGTGTATTTAAAATTTCTTTGTTTTATTATTATATCTATTTGAAAATAATCATACTACATTTTATTTTATTTTTTGATGAAGAATTTTAATATTTTTCATTATATCATATTTTTAGTAGCACTACTAAAAATGAAATTTTCAATGCCATTGAAAATGCTTTTCACACTTAAATAATGTTGAATCAGACAAGCAGAAAATATTTTATGGATCACCAATGTGAACAGAATAAGTATGCATTATATATATATATAATTATATATAATGCATACTTAATATATATTGAGGTTGTATCTCAATTTTAATTTGTTCATTTTAATCACAATACAAATGATACAAATGTTAAATTAATTATCTTTGTATTTTTGGTAAAATAAGGTAAATTTCAAAAAGTGTCTTAATGACATGATTTTTGAAATACTTGTATTTTGTGTAAAAGTATATACATGTACTGTACTTTTACACACAATACAACTGTTAAGTAAAGAAGTACACACTATTCAAAACTAGAAAATATATTTTTGAATGTGGTAAGGGTTTTTCTTCAGAGTTATGATGATTATAATTAAAACAAATGGCACTCTTCAGATATCTTTTGATAAGTGGGCACTTTGAGCGTTGGAAAATCCTTTAAAGAAGTTCATTCCTAACTTATCTGTCAGGAAAATTGCTTGGATCTTTATCAGTTTTTGTGATCACCGTTGTCATTGTTCTTGCAATCTTCCTGGAATGCACTTCTTGTATGTCTACTGGCTGAGAGGGGAGACTTCTACCAATTGTATTGTGTCTTTCCTTCTTAACAGATCGATGCTGATGTGAGTCTCATTAAGATGATTTCCACCATACTACTAATTGTATTGTGTGAAGATTTCATCGTATGTAATCAAATAGACAAGCTATCGTTTATTTGATTACATAAGCTTCTTCACATGACACAGTTTCCCCTCACGACATCCATTGAAGTGGATCAGTCATCTCACAAGATTTGAATGTAAAACTCTGTAAATTGTTTTGAGTATCGTCAACCTGCAAAATGTATTTTTAAATGATAATTTTCAATTCTCCAAATATTTGATAATCAGATTTAATGTTTTCATGTGCTATAGTTGGACATCAAATCATTTTTTTATTATGCACTGATCTAGTTCTTTTAAGTTTGTTTATTTACAATGAAGCGCATTCTCTGTAAAATGTATGTTTGAAATATTTCTAAAAATTTTTCTGTATTATTACTTAATTTTGTTTCTTTGATGCTAAATGTAATGTCCAGTCCACAAATGTGTGTTTTTGTAATCTATTGTAAATAATTTGGCTCTGTAAAAATAATTAAATTTTAAAAACAGTTATCTGTACATTATTATGCAAAATGCAAATGTTGTTTTGCTTGAAATTTACCCATTTCACCAAGATGCACTACTGCTTTTACGTAACAACTGTGTGTAATCAGAGTTGTAATTGTATTTTTTTTAATTTTTTTGGTCAAAAAATAATTCCAGTCTCATTAGTTCTTTATTTTCTAATGTATATAATGGTGTAGGAAATGTATCACTAATATTTGATGTATATTTTATTACCGTATTTTATGGACTATAAGACGCACCTTAATTTTTAAGCAATTTAAAAAAAAAAAATACCTATAAGACGCTATGGACTATAAGACGCACCTGAATTTTGGAGGCAATTTTTCAAAAAAAAAAAGTGCGCCTTATAGTCTGTAAAATACGGTATATCTGTAGATTATTTAGAGATTATGAAAATTATCATAAAATAATCAAAATTAATATAAAAATCCTGTTAAAATTTGCAGCATCAACACCTACAGAAATGAAGGAGAACAGGAACTCTCAATCCTTTTTATCAAATTTACTGGTATTGAGAGGTTCGGATGCTCACTCGGCGGATTCGTCCGTTTTTCAACATTCCATTTCCTATAGCTCTTGGGTGCCGACCAATCACCGATTCGACACGTGGACTCATTCGCGACCCCTTCTGGGACACGACAAGACGGCCACGTTGGCCAGCAACGGTCAGTTTATACTGTCGACCATTCAACACTCGTTGAATAAAGCGTGGAATATGTTTGCCGCCAAAGCGTACCTTCATCACTATCGTCGTTACAGTTTAACGAACGAGGATTTTGTTGAAGCATTCGCCCGGGTGGAGCAGATCGTTGCCGATTACAAATCTCTCCATTGAATTTATGTAAACTTTATTTATGTATGTATATATAAATTAGTCAAATGATCGTTTATGTTAATATGTTGTTCAGTAAATTGTCTGATCATCTTATCAAATGAATATTACTGTTTTGAGGAATTAATATAAAATTTCTCATATTATTATAATAATATATATACATTTTTGAAAAGTATTAAAAATAAATTAGTGACAAGACTATTAATTTAAAAAGTATCCTCATAATTAGATTTGTAATTTAATATTGTAGGAATATTGTTGAATTATCTAATTAAAAATTTTTAATTACAGTATTTAGTGTTCCTATTACAGTATTGTAATATTTACGAAAGTTTGACAAAAAATTTTGTACGGAGTACAGAAATTGACGTGGACTGTGCAATTAAAACTTTGGATAACTTGATGCGAGTTGAAAACGGAGTTTTACAAGTATAACTTCGAGTACATAAACATTGTTTTATATGTAGTTTTTAAGAAAACTTACATGTTTTTTGATTATTTATATATATTTAAAGTTAGATATTTATAAATCGAATTTACATGGACCCCCATTGATTATGTTGTCTGTCCCAAGCTATCAAATAATTGCATATCTATCTTGTACGATCATTTAATATTCTTAATTTATAAAAACTCAAATGTACTTTATAAAATAATTTTAAGAAAAATAAAACTTAAAAGATTTTAAAATTTGCGAATATGATTGTTTTTAAATAATATACAACATCATTAGAACTTTTTTGGTATTGTTCTTTAATATTCTGAAGAAAAGTTGAAATTTAATTATCGTACAGTTGTGCTAATCTGAACAGCTTTTACTATTTCTCTAACTAAAGTATGGACTTGTCAACCATACATTTCAAGTTCATGTGTAAAATAAACACAAGTCACATGTTGTGAGCATTGTTGCTCATTCTTTCTGTAACCCTGTTTGACTTAACAATTCTAACCTCTATTTGCTGCTGTAAAGTACATTACAACAGTAAAAATGTAGATATTAGGCATGTGATGCTCAAAGCATAAGCATCACATGCCTAATATCATTCTCTAGTTAATCCAAACTACCACTGAACTCAATTCAGATTAGTGTTAGTTTGATAGCTACAACCTCAGTTTTAGCCTTTTGACATTAAAATTCGAATTGATTTAACTTTACTTATAATTTGCCATAGTTTAAATGATTACAAATGGAATTTACAAAATTTTGAAATGTATGAAAATTAAGCACCAAAAGAAAATTCCAAATATTATTTTTAAATTTTATAGTTTAAATATTTTTTTTTTTTTTTGACCTAATGGTACTGATAGGGTCTTTTAACAGTCTATTGTAGATTTTGGTTAAATAAAAATAATTTGTTTTTGTTTCTTCAGCACAACGAAGTGCATTAATTAGGCACGAAAAGTTAACCGAAGAGGGGTGCCAGAGACCCAAATGCGTATTGACCGATGAATAAGTAATGGGGAAAAAACTGCCTTGTGTCTAATTAATGCACTTCATTGTGCCAAAGAAACAAAACAGGAAGACACTGTTTCTAAATTATTTTTATTTACAAATTTGAATTTAAACATAGATACACAAGGACACCTTTTCAACATATTCTATGTACCTCTTTGTACTTTTAATTGAGTTCAGACTGACCTGAAGTACTGATGTTGATAGTCTCAATGTTTCTGCAAATGCTTTCCTTCAGTTTGCGTATAGCCCCAACATTGGTCTAGTGTACTTTTTTTAAAATATCCATTATAAAATTTACATCACTAACGTTTCACCAAAATCCCCCATAAAATTTGTCAGTAATGTGTCGTCATCAGTAGAATATCCCAAGTTTTATATAATTTTATTTTTACAACTTACATTCTGTATTATGTATCATACAAGTGAGCATAACTAATATAACTATCTTTTTAAACTTGAATGTTTCATTCCTATATTTTCATTGGATTGCAATTTGAAAAAATTGTAGACCTTAACTTTCCACTGTCGTCTGTCTTTCCTTAATCTCCAGAATGGTGTTAGATAAATGAAATTCAAGACCAGATATGGAAAGCTTGGGCAGGACCCCAATTAACTATATATAAACTTGTGATGCAAACCAGAAGTCACATTATTTCAATTAAAAAATTTCCCCCGAAAGGAGTTATAGATGACCAGTACGACTCCATTGCTAACAGAAAAGTATGATGTACTGTATGAGGGCAAGATACTACAGTACTAATTTAGATGGAGAGCATATATTTTAAATTAAAAATTGCAGCCCAACATTGTGACAATGTTGCTGTTGTCACAATACATAGCTGACAATAATGCTATTGTCAACTACTCTTCAAATTAAACACAAGTCAATATAATTATACAGTATATTGTATACATATTGTCATTAATTGCATTTTTATGCATTTGTAAACAGTGAGCATTTGATGGGCTATCGACATACGAACTTGTTTGGGATGCAGAGATTTACGAGTGAAATAAGTCTGTTAATTCTTTTGGGGAAGGAGGGAAATAATAGAATGTGAAGTATAGCAGTGAATGCTATCAAGGAGGAATGTAAAACATGGAAAAATTTGTATGCAATATAACAGGTGAAGTTGTCCTGTAATTTTTACATGGAGTTTCTATCCATTGACTACTGACTTTCAAATCTTAACTTTCCATTTGCTGAAACTTACGACTATTCAGTTTGTGAATAGTATAGTTTGAAGTTACTGTGTCAACTCCATATTGTCATTGTGGATTTAAGATTAATCATTTCACTGTTTGTTTCATTTATCTTAAAACTATCTTCCTTCATCACCTTACGAGTTGATAAATTTTTTGGCATACGAACGTTTTAAAGTAGAGATCCGTGATGAATTTTATTATGTTAAATTATTCAAAAACATCTTTTAATAGGTTAAATTATATTGAAAACAAGAAATAAGTTCAGAGTAAACAATAATAAAATTTCTGTACACAGAATGATTATTTTATAAATATATTTCAGAAAATTTTGTTTACAGTCTTCCGATATCGTGTGATCATTACCAAAATAAACTATGTTAGAACTACTTACATCGATAACGTAGTTTTTTAATAATTTTCATCTAAGAATTAATTTAAATTTTTTAAAACTATACACATTTTGGTTTAGTCTCAGGAATTTGTCGCCTGCGAAGAGCTGACTTTTGGACCGGAACCGATTTGGCTGAGATGTTTCACCACGTCCACCCAGTTCCAACCTCTTGGCAACTCGCCATCGGTATTGACTCGATTGGCTAATTTTCTTTTCTGTTGTTTTGTGAGTTTTGGCTTTTTTTCCTTCTTGCTTGAAATCTGTGGTTCCTGAAGTAAAATATTTATTATAATTTTTTAAATTTTCCATAAATTTTATTCAGTTAAAATGTACAATTTTAGAAATGTAATCCTCACAACACATGTTTCAGTAAGAGAAACATCCATTATATCAAAGTATTTATGAAAAATCAACTATCAACTTTACACACAAAGTAAATGTAAAAATAATGTTTTGATAAATAATTTTGACTTGTCACAAGAAATAATAATCTTGCAACACCCTAGAAACAGATTTCAAGTATATTTTTGTAATGTCATTGATCAAAATGTATGCTATAGTTCCTTACTTGATTTTATAGAATTATATACAAACTATAAAGTTTTCACGTCTTGTGAAGTTATTACTTGTACGACCGTAAAATATGCCTTGGTGTGACCCACCTTTTCCACTTTATGGTCTACATGTCAATAGTGTTTTGATTTAGTGTTCTAATGTATATGTAAAAAACAATGCAGGTTTCGGTTTTCATTAGAACATTCATGCAAAAAAGATGTGTGTTCTTCAAATGGACAGGTTTAAGTTTCATCTTTAACTTCTTGGTTGCAACAAAATAATTTTAAATTGCTTATGATTGTGCATCTCATGTGATGAAAATGGTAAGGAATCAAAATCTTCCTGGTGCTGAAACTGGCATTACATTTGGTTCCTGTGTGTATCTTTTGCTGTGGCAGTGGCAAAAAAGGAGCATGTATTGCCAGAATCCCAATGCCAGAGCATAATCTGAATGAGATATATGATCTCATTCTGATTATGGTTTTTGCTTTCCTACTTTTTTCTTAATGCTATATGGTACTCTGAGGCCTGATAATACCATTCTCACTGATCTGGTGGCTGATGTTTCTAAATTGGCCAGATGGTTCAAATATCACTTTGGGCATGGATATTTGTGAATGACAGATTTTAATAGGGGTTGACATTTGAAAGTTCTCCAAAGCCACTAGTGTAACAGTGCAAATTAATTAAATAAATACACTTTATTTTTATTTGTTTGCTTTCTCATCTCCAAGATGACACCAGTCTGAGTGAATATTTCTTAATGTGTTCGCAATGAGTTGAAATTACTCAAATTGCTAAATGCCTTTATTTCCTTCCTTAACATAAATATAAGCATAAAAATAATATATTTTTGATATTTGATGGCACAATGTGAGTGCAATATTTATTTAACTTTTTCTAGTGCCTTATTGCTTTATGAGAATTGTTTAATATGCCTATTATAAATTGGATCATGCTGGCAATAGGGACAACCAGAAGGTAAAAGACTGGCAGAACACATTTTTCATCAAAGTTATTTATAAAAAATGTTGTATGCATCATACCAAGGCTGCATCAGAAATGAAAATATTTTAAAACAAGCAAATTCATGATGATTTCAAGACAGTAACTAAGTGTTAATTACTGAAAAAATTGATGCTAAGCATACAAACAATTTCCAAAAAAGTCAATATATTAAAAAATCTTTTTACATTTTGCTCTTTCTTCATACTTCAGAGATATAAGTCTTATAAATATATATATTTTTAATTGTATTGTCACCAGAGACAAGATTTTAATGTTTTGCATACTGAGGCGAACAAGATCTTCCAAATAAAGATCTACTCCATAAGACTGTTATATCTGCAAAGTGTAAAGGATGGACAAAATGTAGACATTTTTTAATATATTGTCTTTTTAGAAATTGTGAATATTTAGAATAAATGCTAATTATGTCTAATAGGACTTATCTCAAGAACGAGTAACTGCCAACCCTCAAAACTATTAAATGGATATCAATAGAGACCATGACCCGATAAATGACTGAAGAAAGAGAAGAGGACCAAAAAAAGAGTTTGACAAAATTCATTTATATAAGACCAGAAAGATTTTGGTCTTGATTAAAATAAAATAAACCATGTTGCAACAAGCTGTACAGGCTGGCAAGCATTTGTTGCTTCATATGCCTGTATAAACAGATAGAATTAGGACTAAGAGTCAGACTAATCTGAATGGGATGTGGGATAGAGTTACTCGTGATAAATTATAAAAATCGACATCAGATTCAAATCTACATCGCTTACGACAGCAAATTTATAAACACAACCATGTGACTGAACAAAACATTTGAGATTTTCGAATTTTTTAAATTATTTATAAATGGTTCTATTCATGCACATTATGCTTTGTAATAATAATAAATGATCATCAGAATCCTTATAATATTAAACTTTTGTTTAGGAAGGAAGTAAAATTTACTCTGGTTTAGACTTATTTTTTAAAAACAAAGTTTAAAGAGAAAAATATATATCAAACAGATATGTAAGATTTTGGCCATTTGATTACATCAAACGTACTTCGATATCAGTTAACATAAATTATAAGAGCATTATTTTCAAAAAATATATTATGAATATATTGAAATATGATTACAGCAAACTTGTAATAACTGAATCATCATCATCATCATCCAACCTACTTTATTGACACAAAATATCTTTTAATCTTTTATTTCTCTATTCATAAAGTGATCACATGCAAACAGATGTATAAGTAAAGATCTTTGAATGAAATGTATTTAGTAATCAAGTAGGGTAAAGATCTAAAATACATCTACATAATTTCCATTCACTTTCATGTAACTGAAAAAAACAATTATTAAATGTCTAAATACACTATGTCAGGATAGAATAGAAAGAGAATAGAATATTGAATTAGATCATAATTCAATGACATGTATTATGTATGAAGTCTAAATGTGAAATTTTCTTTATTACAGATGCCAAAGAAACTGCATGGTTAATTAAAACAGGATCAACAGCTGATAAAAGAGCAGATATAATTCATGTAGTTTATAAAAATATAAATGATAATTTTTGAAGATTATATAAAATATAACAGCCTATCAGTTTACAAAGATGCAAATAAAAGCAGAATTGTATCATAAAAACATGATAATACAAAGTAAGTAAAAATATAAAAAGCACAGTAACTCAGCAGTATGCTTGATTGCTGCCTATGATGATGCCAATGATGCTAGGTGTGCTGCAGCACAATGCCTTCAAGAGGAGGAAAAGCACAAAGTTTATGGTGAGCATGTGAATATGATAAAAACATATTGATTTAAAAGCAACAATAATTTGCCGATTACATGTTTATTCCCAATGACATTAAGACAAGGAATTCTAACAAGCTTCAAACTTTTACATCTTTGCAATCATATTTCACAGAATTTGTGCATGTGTAAATTTGAAGATAATCAAATTTACACATGCACAGGTTCTGTGAAATATGATTGCAATTTTCAAACAATATGTTTTATAGTTTGGAATTGTCATCACATTTATGTTAATCTTTAGAAAGTTCTATATTTAAATGCAAAAAAAATCTTATACAGTTAGTCAATGCATTAAAAAATTTACTTGGAAACTATTAAATGCAAAAAGTAGAAAAGTATATTGTAAATATTTAGAATACAATTTCTCTTTATTCATGAATCATGAAAACTATTTAGCAAATTGAATTTACAATACTTTATTAAAATTAGTACATTTACAACCTTGCCAATTTTAATTTTAATAAGTTAAATAATAGTGTCTAAACTGACAAAAGCATTATGACCTTCATAGTTAATTTACTGAAAAAATTGGCAATTTCCCGAAATTCAATAAAGGAGTCGTTTTATATATTTAGTCTACTTATCCACGACATTAAACAAAAGAAAAACACAAGTCTACACATTTCTATGTATGATGAGGAGCAAAATCTGAAAATTTAATTATACAGTAAATAAATTAAATGGGCACAACTAGCATATGTGCCCATTTAATTTATTTCTTTAAAAAAGTTTCTCTGTGTGTTCTGTTTTCCTAGCTTTGAACTATTGATATAATTCAATTATTGAACATGAAGACAAATAAAAACAAAGTTTAGAATGACACCAAAAATTGAACCCAAACCACATCATACAATGCTACCATATTGAAATATGAAGTTCAAATTACAATTTTTTTTTTTATTTTGGACTCTTTCTGCCCTGTGGACGGCCATTTCTCTGTGCTCATATGTTTGGCTAGGCTTACAATGGGGTGAGCGACCAAGTAGTGAAGGACAGACCATCTGTGAAAAATTTCTGTGGTTTGTCTGCCCAGGATCAATCCCCGGTCTTAAGTAGTAGTCTGACATCTTAACTGCCTTAGCCATCTAGCTGGACAAAGCTAAAAAAATGTTATTTCTCCTGGTCATCTGCCATTTTTCCCCATGTGATAGAATGGTATGCTTCAGTCTAAATAATAATCCCATTATACAGAATATTATAATGTCTGTATTCGATGTTTTAATATAATAATATTTATATAATTTGTAAGTTTAATTATAAATTTAATTATAAAGTTATAAAATAATTTACTCTGTACTTACTGGAGTTTTATCCACTGTTAGTTCTTCATTGCCATTTACATTTGGTAATAGGTTATCTGGTTGCATATCAGTAAATTCTTGAATATTTTCTTTTGCAAATTCAAATAAAGTGTAAGTCATTGCTGTATCCAGCAACATATTAGCCTGTTTAACAATATTTCAAAAATTAAACAAAAAATAATAATATGCATTGTTTAGAATTTATTTATATATTATATATAATACATGAAACTATTAATTTATATTAACCATAATAAACTTATTATATATTTAACATTAATATTGCTTTTATCTTTCAAAAGTTAGACATGAAATACATCAAATATTACATTTATGTAATATATTAAAAACAAAAATTTAAATTAAAAATAATTTATTAAAACTTAATAGTTTACTAATTTAGTCACATTATATATACAGTAAAACTTGCCCAAAGCAAAACCTTAATAAAATGGAAATGGGTATAAATGGGAAAAATTTTTAGGAATGAAGCAATTTTCTGTTAAAAAAAAAAAACCTGTTCAAAATATTTGGTAGTGTACAAGTCTGGTTTACACAGATTTCACTGTATAAAATTTTATAACCAAAAACTATTATTTACACAATTTAAGTCTAAACTCCAAATTATTCTTCTGAGAGAACTGAATGTTATTGAATCTCTTATTGAATATAATATACATACACTTTTCAATCTGGAGCGTTTGAAAGGAAGCAACATTTATAATCGTCTGCTTCAAATTTCATTTAAATATTCCATTATTCAATTTTATTCTTTCATATAGTTTTTAAACATTTCAAGTTTTATTTTTATCGGAACTTAATATATTTATTCCTAAAGCTGAATTGTCAAACTTAAAACACTAACAAGGGGAGGTTATGTTGTAGTCCTCAGGTATTTCAATAATACTGCTTGTGTTAACAGGCAGCAGTTCCAAAAACAAATTTTCAAAAAGAAAAAAATGTACATTTTTAATAGAAAATAGACAGACAAAATGTATAAACCTGTGTAATTTATGATTACAAAAATTTTATGTAAAAACTGCATTGATTTGAAAAAGTTCACTCAACGAGACACAAGCCAGGAGTCTTGCAAATATGAGTAAAGAATACTACCTTAAACCATGTAATTTTCAATAAAAGTTCCACAAAATTTACTCTTTAAACTCAATGGTTTGTGCAATGTCCACTATTGGTCCAGATTCGACCAATCCTGTTGAGACGTGAGTCGGCCATGACAATCTGTCTCATTCTTTTAGCATGTTATACGAACACGATTGCAATTTTTCCGCCATGTTATACAAATTCGTCTTATATGAACCCGTGTTGTAGTGGGGTTTACTGTACAATCAAACACTTTTAGCACATTTGTCCATCATTAGGGTATACTTAGAACATCATTACCCTGGTATCACAGAATCAGTGTTAACAATATGAATGCAAATGTTTTTCTGTGTTACCCTGGTAATGATATTCATAGTATCTCCAGAGTAACAACGTTCCAAGTGTAACCTGATGATGGACAAATGCTCTAAAAGCATTTGATCATAATTAATTTATACATTTTGTGCCCCTTTAAAGCAAGTTTCTCATTATATTATTTCAAAATGTTTATTGCTAAATAAATTTATATACATAAAAATTTAATACCTCTTTATTTAATCTTGAAATTATTAAGTTTTTGACTTCTGGAAGACTGAAAGCAAAAATAAATTTATTATTTATGATTTAAAATTGTTAATGTATTTGAAAATACTTTCAGAACATAGGAACTTATTAGATAAATACATTTTTAAACAATCCAAAATATTAAAACACATACAAAGAAAATAAAAAAATATCAGCAGTTTATCAAATTAACATTTGAAAGTTTAATCACGTCAACTTTGGAGCATCGTTAATTCAACCACAAGCAATAAATAATTTTGTTGAAATGAGTGCAGGAAGATATGACATGCTAAGAAATACAATTAGAAACATATTTAGTTTAAGTGTGAAACAAATAAAAAATACAAGATATAAAATGATAGCATCTCTGTCAAGTGTCATCTTGGGATCTGTTTATTTTTAAACTGTATAGATTGTAATTTTGTCATCAATTGTCCAGTCACATGATAGAGTTCTAGTGAGGAGGGTTGAAAGTAAACAAGTTTTTACCATTTCAGTATTTTAAGATGGTTATTGTTAATATTGAAAGAGTATTGTTATGGCATACATTAATTTTAGCAGGTTATTAGATCCTTCTTTTTATCTGCCATAAGAGCAGATTTATCAATACATAGGAAATGACAAAATTTATTTATTCTATTTGTTTATATTGCTTGGTTACACATTTCCACAAGAAAAGTAATCATGGTATAATGAGAAAATTGTCAATGTTAAGCTTTATTTTGTGCAGAATTTTGATGACCTGGCTCTTTGGACATCAAACATTGACTTCATAATGCATATATTCTGAAAATATATCACAGGAATAAAAAATCTTTGAGCAAATGAAATATTTACTAACACATGGTTGATAGATGCCAAAATTGTTATCAACACCAAACTACAACAATCTTGCTCACTCTGAACTCTGAGTGAATTTGGCATGCTTGGAGTGATGTCACATCCCATTTCTAAAGTAAATGTATTTTTCAATGACAAAAGTAAATGCAGCCTTAGTAGAATGGAAATTGATTGTGTCAAAGTATAGGAACAAGAGAATACAGTGACATTTAGTAAAGTGAATAAATCCATCAACTAACTATAATTAATTAAACTTAATCATAAAGCAATTACTATATTCAATTAAAACATAAATTTATTTGAAATAAATAAATCAAAATGAATATTTTTATATTAAAAATTTTAAAAAAAATCATTAAATATGATAGCATTTAGATTTAACATTGAAAGATATTACAGAAATGAGTAAAAACAGCATGTTTGAATAGAAAGAAAAATAAACTGCCTTTAAGGTAACCAAAATGGGATTTTATTTAAAATATTTTTGGTCTGCATTTTGACCAGCATCAACCAACTATGAAGGATGAACCAATTAAAATCTGATTCTATTACATAGCAAATTGGAAGCATCAGTAATATCAAATGACTATCTATAGTATCTATGGTGCACTCAGGAGATCTAGAAAAGAGATTTGGTATTTTGTTCCTCTTCCACAGTGAACCTGATGGTAAGATATATAGAAGCTAACATTTGAATAAACTTGTGCCTTACTACTGAGCTCTGGTTACCCAACATCACGTGTGTTACACTTGTGAGAGGTCCTCTTACTTGTCACAGAAAACAATTATTTTCAGTTTAATGGTAACATATACAAACAAACCCAAGGTGTGCCAATGGGTTTCCCCCCTGTCACCCATTTTAGCAGAGCTCATCATGAGGAATATAGAGTATTGCATTTTCCATGCCCCATTAGCAATCCACTATCCAGTCATGTATCTACGATATGTAGATGACATATTACTCACTTGGAATGGCTCTGCAGAGGAATTAGACAAGTTCATTCAAACTATAGTATCTAACAACAATCATCCAAATAAAGTAGGAAATAGCTTGTACAGTACATCCATGACTCATTCTATGCTGGAATAAAGAATGTTTCATCCTCTTTATAGTGGATATTTACAAAACAAATATAAATGCTATGTCACTAGTGAATAATGAACTGATAATTTAGAACTAGGGACACTGTAAAACTGTTCTATTGCAATAGAATTGAGGCAGAGGATTGCATTTTTGTAATTAAAATTTTTAAAATTGGTATTAGTATATATAAATTATCTTTTTCTCCATATAACCCGAGTGCTGATACGTGTTTGAATATGTATATAGGACACAAGTTTTTTATGGAAGTGTATGTAAGAGTAAGAGAGAGTTGTGTTTGTGTGACAGAAGAAAATGGTTGCTAGCCACATGAGAAGGCAATCCTTACATTTGTCAACCATGGAAAGGTGATTCTTGCACTTGCTAGAAAGAAAGAGGCAATCCTTACATTTGCTTGGCATTGAGTGCTTTGTTCTTGTGTTGTTTATTTTTGATATCTATTTTCCATTAGGTGTGCGCGCAATGCTTTTTTTTTGTTTTTTCATTTTTGACTCCTAAATTCTATTAGGTGAACTCAATTGTGTCAGATAGCATGGACATTGTCATTTTCATCCCACTATATCTCAAAAATGAAGTCATGGACCCCCATTTTTTATTATATTTTTGGATTCCTCAACACAATTGATGGAAAATGACAAAGTTTAATGAAAATTGATTGATCAAATTTTGAGAATACACATAATTCTGTATGCCGCATCTTTGCTAACAATTCACCTCAACTATCTGGATTTATGTAAAAATGGACATAGAAAATATTGTGACAGATGCAGCATGCAGCATGATATATTTAATATTGCATCAAAAAAACTTTTAAATAACTGTTAATCATATTTATTTTAAAATTTATTTTAAATGTTACCAATAATAAGACAAAAGAAAAAGTTTAAAACAGTTTTTACTGTAAATTTATTCCAATTTACTACAATGTATTACTGTTATTTCTAATTCTACATTTTAATTTACTACATAATATTCATTGTTTTGTGAGAATAGTAAACATGGAATTACTTATCAATTTTTTAATATATTTATGCTAATGCTCTGTATAATAAAAAGTACATGAATAGTGTTCCACAGCCTACTGATGATCTATCACAGTGACTGAGAATGTAATAGATTGCTGGTATTTTTGATTCATGATAGTAAATCACACCCTCACTATAAGCTGGTCACTACAACTCAAAATGTCAGACAGAATATCAAATAAATGTAATAATATTTTTTAAAATAATAATAAAAAAACTCTGATAATTAACAAATTTCATATTAATTAAATTAATCATAGTAGTAATAATTTCATTTACTTTTCAATACATTTATATAGCTTCAAAGTACTTACAGATGTTTATTATAAAATGCATCTAAATTAATTATTGGAATTTCACTAGGATAATTTTCATTCCAAATTATTTCCAATAAGAAAGATTTTGAATCATCTTCATTTTTCACCTAAAAAAATAAATTTAATATATAATTTTTAGAATAGTTATTCTATTATATAGCAATATAAAACTAAAAAAGTATAAATAATTAACGTATTTGAAACAGATAAAACAATTTTTATTAATTACTGCCCTTGGAGTTTTACTTTCCTGGCCTGTATATGTCAAGAAGGTTATATATGTAACAGAAAAATAGTCAAAAGACAACCACCAGATTTTTACATTGGACTCGAAATAACAAAACACACAAAAAAAAATGTTGGGCTTTCTGTGTGTGTGTGTGTGTGTATGTGTGGGGAAGACATAATTTTTTCATCCGCTTTGAAGCTTAATAACTTCCAGTACTTTTTGTTGAAAATTTCTGAAATTTTGCAGGGAAGTGTGTGTATTAGGGAGAAATGGTTTTAGAAATTTTCAGGAAAATTAGACCACGGGTTTGAGAAATATGAAGGGAGGTTCATATCCCAAAATATTTTTAAGTTATTAATTTTTACTCCTACAAGTTTTTATTCAGTAAACTAATAACTTGTAGGAGTAAAAAATTTATTTTTTAACATCTCATAACAGATAGAACCACACAATTTTAATTTTTGGCTAGTGTCATAATGTCTTCTAAACTTAAATGGAAATTTTTATCATAATTTAGCAAAATTGCATCTTTTAAGCTATTTTTATTACTTAAATTTTATGTATTGGTTTAACTGAAAATTATTTTGGACTTCCTGTTATTCTTCTGTTTGAGTGTTAAAATCAAGCAAGAGCCCTTGCCAATTTTTTAGTATAGCGATTTATAATTAATATTTTTAATTTAAAAGTTTTTACATCAAGTGAAATTATAAAAATACAGCAAAAATCAAAATATTAATTAAAATAAATCAGTAGTTTTGTTTATTAATAGTTAGTGTAAATTGAGTGGCAGAAAAATAATTTTAAGCACAATTTATATACATTACAGTTCAACACTATCAGAAATTTGTAACTACTATTTATTTCTGTCTGTAAATACATTCTATACTTATACACTCTGCACAGAAGTAAGGTATTGATTATCTAGTCTAAACGGGAACTTCACTGGGCAAGATAACAAAAAAAGTCTGGATAATATGAGCTGAATATAAAAATAGATTTTTAGACAGATTCTATCATCAAATAAAAACCTATAAATCTTTGTTTAATCATAAGTTTAAAAATTTTAAAAATAAAATTTAAATAAAATGAAATTGTCGCTAAATATTGCATGAAAAAAATTTAAATGAAAAAGGTTTATTTTGGAAATTCAACAAAACTTGGTACTGTGTTTAAACAACAGGAAACACAACTGTTTGTTTAAAATGGGCGCGTTCTTTTATTCCTCCGCGTAACTCCGCGCGAGCAACATCCGTTTAAAAATTCCTGTCAAACGCGTTCCTAAATTCCGGTGGGAGTGCGCGCCGTCGAACGGCAAAAACGGCCGTTTGTAGCAGTAGTTTAGGTCGAAAGCAAAATGGCGTCCTCCATGGCTCAGATAGTTTCGTTTCGGGTCCATTTATGTGGTTTTATGCATGAAAATTTAGAAGTTGTGAAAGCGCAAGTTAGTGCACGCGGTGATGTAAGTGTCTTTTTGAATTTTTTTCGAATGGTAGCCGGCATTCTAATTTTTTTCGTGGCTATTTTGAATGCTCTTTCAACAAATAATCTATTTTATGGTTAAATTTTACAACTGGGACCCTTCTTTTGCCTTTAAAAGCTCATATTTTAGAATTATAGATTCTTTTATCACCGTACTATCGATAGTGAGAGCGCCGCCATCTTTCTTTCTTTCACTGTCATTCCTAAATGCCTACAAACAGCAGCGCACTCCCGTAGTAGCGGCGACGCGGAACGACTGCTATTAAAGAACGCACCCTAAAATCAGATTTTATTAAAAATATCTTTTTGTTCTAGCCAACTAGACCAGCATCAGCTAACTACATGTGACTAAAATGAAAGCTTTCCTATAGCAAAATGGACTAGAATAGCTAGATACTAATGTCAGGTCCCATTTGTTCCTGGTGTGTTTAACCAGTTATAAATTTGGCAATAGGATAGAGGGTTAGCAAAAGTACAAATAAACAAAGATTACATTATAACCACCAGCAATGGATAGGCTCAATAGTGACATCTGACTATTATGGACCCAGCTACTGTAGTGCGCTCTTCATTTTTAGCCATGTATAGTGGGATTATGCTAGCAAACTATAGACAAAAATTGTTTCACCAATTTTAATTACTTTATATAAACAGCTGGTATGTCCTATTCAATTCATTTTAAAGAAATTAAATTCTAACTACAGTATTTTCTTGAAAATCTTTGCTACGGATTTTGTCCAGCATAAAAAAAGAAAAAAAATGCCTATTGTACATATGTACATAAAAGTTGTATTTTAAATGAAAATCTTACCTTATATTGAAATTTATTATCAGAAACTTTTCTAAAGTTTTCATCGCCATCATATATTGATTCTAATACCTCCAGTTCTTCCTATTTAATAAAATAATATATTACAAACAATTCAATTAATCAACTTGTACTATTCAATAAAACAATTTTAAAATATAAAAGTAAATGAATTGAAATCATACTTACTATTTGTAATTCTTTGTTTGTCATATTTACAGCAAAGTTTGCAAAAATTCAGTTATAACAACAATGTATAAATGTATTCATAACACTAGAAAATACAAATATTTTATTAATAACATAAATATTAAAGATATTTAAAAGTTTAATAAATTAATTTATTGCAAATAAATAGATTGAAATTTTAATATTACAAGGATAATTTTCTAATAATGCTCTTAATTCTCTGGTAAAAGAATTAAAATAAAAAATAATAATTAAATCACACCTCCGACAATGGCCCTACACAAAGCATTTAGCTTTGCGTATGGCTATTGTCAGAGGGATCCTTACTTTCTCTTCTTTCTATCTCTTCATCCTCCTGCCTTTCCCCTTTTCCCTCTCCTTCTTCCGGAAAAAGAAAAGGAAAGTGGGGAAGGGAAGGAGGATGAGATAGAAAGAAGAGAAAGGAAGGATCCTTCTGAGCAGCATATGTAAAGTTACTATTCCCTCTACGTTAAATGTTGGTGTGCAGTTTTTAGGCTGCGAGGCTGTGGGTCAAGAAGAAAACCAGAGTTTTAGCATACATAAGTAGTGCAGCTGGATATAAGCTAAACAGAGTAAAGTTTAATGCTTAAAACTAAAGTAAAGGCTTCAAACTAATACTGAAATAATACAGAAATTAAGCTAACAAGCCTTGTAAGAAGTAGAATAACCTGAAACAACTAAGAGAAGCAGTGAATATACAGATAACTAACTTAAAATTAACTTATAGCTATCTTAAATCTGATGTACAGTAGAGCGTCGATAAGTGGAACGTCGGTAAGTGGAACGATTTTCAGTCGGACTGTGTCGTGCTGAATCGAATGTTTTTGATACTAAATTTACTTCTAAAGTATAATTTTCATGTTTTTTATATTCTTCAATATATTTATTTTGTTTGTACAAAATGCAGAAATAATTTTTAACGATACGATAGCCTCGATGATTATTATAAAAATTTTCGTTAGTCTTAAAATCGACGAAAATTCAACACGAAGCGACACGCAACGGAGAAAAATTTGAACATCGGACAGGTTAATGTATTTTTTCGTACAAAGTCGGAAACTGGAACAAATCATTAACTGGAAGGACCCCAGTCCCCAATTGGTTCCACTTTTCGACACTCTACTGTATTATTAAACAAGAATACTGACAAGGACAAAAACCCAGACACACTCTTTAATTATTCTTTCATAATGTCCTGAAGTGATTTATCACTAGGATTATCAGGTCTCGTATTTTGCCAGAGTCTCCAGTTTATATATATAGTCTCTGGCCAGCCAAAATGAAACAGAATGATGATGATACGGTATGCAGCACCATCAAATGTGCAAAATGCATTGGTTACAACATGCAAAGTAAAGGTTTAATGTAGAAGTCTACACAAGTAATTATCAATCAATATTAAACTAAAATACATTCCAGTTTGTTATCAGTCAACCGCAAACCACAATTGCAATGTGGCAACCTACCCATCACACACGCGTCGCTTAGTAAAGTAACTTTAACACGTTTAAATAATCAAACCAACAAAACAGATTTTCATTAGTTTGCTTATTCAATTATATTAAAACTATGGCTGTTGTATAGATTACTCTCCATGGAATTTTGGGACATTGATTATATATCCAAACTCAGTGAACCGAGACGAGTCCAATGGTACTCTGCTTTTGGACCAGAGACGAAAAATAAGAAAGTTATCATATTTACGATTTCTTGTCTTTCACAACGCATTCTACGCCATTTTAGAGTTAGTTTTCAACTAGGTGGCGTTCGAGTGTTCACGCTCTTGGCAGATTCCTCCCGGAGGGAAGCCACCGACAGGCCGCCCAGTGTTTAACATCACTAGTTATTGATTCACGGTAGTTCTTGAACAAAAGAAAAAAAAAAGGAAACGTATACTGAACTACGGTCAAACGCCACCTAGTGGAAAACTCTAAAATGGCATAGAATGCATCGTGAAAGGCAAGAAATTGTACATATGATAACTTTATTATTTTTCGTTTCCGGTCCAAAAGTAGGGTATTGTCGAACTCGTCTCGATCCCAAGTTCAGATATATACTCAAAATCCCGAAATTTCATGGGGAGTAATCTATACAACATCTAAAACTACTTTACTAGGCAATGCACCCATTATCAAGTCTTCGACGAGGCCATACTGCAGTGGATCTTTGTACAACATAATGGATTTATTGCCGATATATTCTCTAACTGAAAGGTCTAGAATATAATCTGGGTATACTATAGATTACTCCCTATGGAATTTCGTGTGTTTGGGTATATATCTGAACTCAGGAGACCGAGACGAGTTCAACGATACTCTACTTTTGGAACCGGAGATGAAAAATAAAAAAAGTTATCATACTTTTTTCCGGCAATCGCGCGATGAGAGGGAGTCGCGTCGCTCTTCGCTAAGTTGGCCTCGCTATCGCAATCGGGAGTCGCATGGCTTGCCGTTAAAATTGCCTTTAGTAGACGTTTCCCCCCCTTTTTTTACTTTGTTCAAGAACTACCGTGAATCGATCACTAGTTTAGCACATGGCGGTGTGTGGTGGCTCCCGTACGAGAGGTCAGTCGAGCTGCTATGTTCGCTGCCATAAGTAACATTAACCGAAATGGCGATCGCGCGATGATCGGAAGTCACGTCGCTCTCTCTGCTCTCGTATCGCATGTTTAACGCTCCGGGAAATGACCGTAGTCCGACGTCACGGTTTGCAGACTTTACCGCAAGATGGCAATACTAGCAACTACGGTGCTGTCTGCATGAGAGCATTAAAAAAGTATGGTAACTTAAAAAGTGTGATAACTTTTTTATTTTTCCTCTCCAGTCCAAAAATAGGGTACCGTTGAACTCGTCTCGGTCCCCTGAGTTCAAAATATATAATCAAAGTCCTGAAATTCCATAGGGAGTAATCTATAGTACACCCTATAATCTCAAGCACTTTATAACCACTCTGTGTATTAATAACAAAGAAATGCAAATGATTTACTGATCTAATTTGATTATGCTCTATCAAAGCCTTAGACTTTTGGTAGAAGTTAATTAACTTCTACCAAAAGTCTAAGGCTTTGAGTGTAATCAAATATATGTATATAAGATATAAGTTTATAAAATATACACCTTTTTTCCCTCTTAATTATATTTATAATAAGAACATACATGCTAGACATGTCCAAAACACATCGAATATATGATGGCAAACTCATTTAAAAAACCCAATTTATCAATTTCTCGAATGTAAAGATCAACAGAGTTATATTTCCCTATTTTAACAATATTAACTGTTAAAAAGTAATATATATTCAACATACACAATAAAATGTAGTAAATTAAAAATAAAACCGTCAAGTTAAAGTAACTGAAGTAATATATTCATACATTAAACGTAATTAAGATACATAATTAAGTACTTTTTTTATCTTTGTTTTTATATTACGAAGAAATAAAATGTCTCATACTTTTGGAAGCCATATTGAAAATATCCCATGAGTCAGTTGGGTAGGCGAATTTGGAAATGTCTCTATTATTAAATAGAAAGAAATTTAATTTGGTTAAATAAAAAATAATTAGAAATGAATAATTATTTAATAAAAATTATTAAAATGTATATTTTAATTTTAACGAATTTTGGCGATTGTAAATGACGGTAATTTGGCAGGTTTGGCGGGAGAAATTTAAAATGGCGGTGGAAGAGGACATCGTGGTGGAGAAAAAGATAAATTTACCATGGTAAATGATTATATTTTTGTATAAGAAATTATAGTTTTGTTTTGTTTATATTGGTTAATACGGTTTATTTTCGTTTTGAGTTATTCCGCGAATTACGTTAATAATAATCAAAATTAAACTAGATAAATGAATTTGTTAGTCTGAGGGAAGTGTTTTATGTTGGTAATTAGTAAGTAATTAGTGAGTGTTTATATTGTAAAACAATGTGATACTTGACGATTATATGATGAGTTGCATCCTTAAAACTGATAAAAACGACTATGCAAAAGGGTTATTAGGCTGCAATTTGAAAAAATTGTAGACCCATAAATGCCCAGTTCGCCTGTTCTTTCCATAATCTCGAGACCTTAGGTTCAGGAGGTCCCAATTAATAAGGTGACCAACTTTTTTACAATGAAAAGGAGGACGCAAATAAATTGAAGGAAAAAATATGGGGATACTATAGATTACCACCTATGGAATTTCGGAACTTTGAGTATATATCTGAACTGAGGGGACTGAGATGAGTTCAACGATACTCTACTTTTGGACCGGAGACAAAAAATAAGAAAGTTATCATACTTTTTTAATGGGTTAATGCTTTCATGCAGACGGCACTGTAGTTGCTAGTGCTGCCATCTCGCGGTAAACTCTGCAAACAAATTTAAAAAAAGCACTCTGAAAGGCAAGAAATTGCATGAACAGTCAAATGCCACTTTCCTTTTTTTTTTTGTTCAAGAACTACCGTGAATCAACAACTAGTGATGTTAAACAATTGGCAGCCTGCCGGCCCCCCTCCCCCGGAGTCCGTCAGGAGCATGAACAGTCGAACGCCAGTTCCTTTTTTCCTTTTGTTTATGCATCGTGACTCCTGATCGCGATAGCACGGTTGGCTCGTAGTACTAGCTGACTGCGAGTGAAGCGAGACTGAGGAGCCATAGCCCCCAAGGTTGACGAGCATGACGGTGTGCGAAAAGGACTTAACTTGAACTGTAGACAATCAGTGTGCTCATGGATCAACATCTGCCTTTGTTGAAAGTATATATGGCCGACTTGCTGGACTGCCTGTTAAACACCTGATAGGCTTAGCGGAGAGAGCGACACGATTCCTGATCATTGCGTGATTGCCGAAAAAAGAATGATAACTTTCTTATTTTTTGCCTCCGGCCCAAAAGTAGGGTACCATTGAACTCGTCTCGGTCCTCTGAGTTCAAATATATACTCAAAGTCCTGAAATTCCATAGGTGGTAATCTATAGTACACCCAAAAATACTATAAATAAAAGAAACATTTTATTCATTGCAATGATAATGCACTATAATAGTGTCTACTGCATGCGTATGTGCTGTGTTGTGTTTCTGTAAGGAATAAATGAAGCCATTTGCATGCGGCACACTCTCTCGAGGTCTTCCATGCGAGTGTGCGTCTCATAATTGCATCTCATCACACTGTACCAAGTCTCGATGAATTGTCGTGTCAAATACAAACACGTCATGTTACACATACGGATCGGCTCGGCATCAATCGAATATGGACATTTACAGATTAGTTTTCAAATATCGAAAAGGAGGACGTGTAGGAGGACACTTTTCGAGGGAGGACAGACCTTACAAAAGAAGGACTGTTCTCCCCCTAAAGGAGGGATGATTGGTCACCTTACAATAAAACTATGTGAACTTTCAATGCAAACTGGAAGACATGTTGTTTCGATTCAAAATATTTCCTTCAAACTCCCTGTAATGTTTCCATCCACAATTACTTCATTTACTTTTCGACTTACCATTCTTACGCTGTTTTAATACTTTTGAAATTGCACTCTGACTGATCTTTAATGTTTTTGTTGTTTGTAGTTGTTTTACCAGTATCTCTTGTTCTAATTACATGTTGTTTGATATCATTTGACATATCACATTTTGGCAATATTTTTATAGCATATTAACTATGCAAAATACTTGTTGACAACCTTTCCTTTAAAATGCCACATGGTAAAAAAAATAGTAACAATTTTAGACCTGAATTCTTCTTCACTTCTCCACAAAACTGATTGGTGCCATCCTATATAAGTAAATGAGAGAATCTCAATTTAGTATAGGGACTCCACACTGGTAACTGTTGTTTATAATCAAGCTTGGAAGTATAATGTTTCCCTTATATTTACCACAATATAGACTGTCTCTTATCACATCTTACATAAAGCGCATTTTGTAACTGACCATGACATCTTTGGATACAACAGATAATTGGCATTATCAGACCATTGTTTCTCCTATTAGTCTATTTTATTGAGGGTCAACAGTATTGTAATATATA
Organism: Centruroides vittatus; assembly: GCF_030686945.1. Lineage (NCBI taxonomy): Eukaryota > Metazoa > Arthropoda > Arachnida > Scorpiones > Buthidae > Centruroides > Centruroides vittatus. The sequence goes on along the minus strand of NW_027122427.1, from coordinate 147,838 downwards.
TTGCTGAGAATTTGAATGTTATTTTATAATGAAATCTTATGGTTTATTTATAATTTAATTATTTTATGTTTATATAAATATGTACATTATTTTTCAGGGTAGAAAAGTATCGACCAGCAAAATTAAATGAATTGATTTCTCACGAAGACATTATAAATACAAGTAAGATTTTTCTTGTATTTCTATATATGAAGCACACAATTCCATAAGGCTTGCACATAAATTCAACTTCAAAATACAACCACTTACAGCACCGTTATTGCCACAATAGTTTTGTTTTTGCAACAGAAAACATTACATTTAGAATTTATTTCTTCAATAAAACATATTTAAAGAAAAATAGCATTTACAATGTTATGGCATTGAATGCTCCATATATATAAAACTATATTGGTTTTACTGATTCATTAGATGTTTGATTAGAAACAGACTTTATAATAGAAAAACAAACATGATGCAATTAAACGGGAGGCATTAATACCTTACCACAGACACTGCCAAAAGGAGTATAAGAATTTTAATGACATATAAATAATAGAAAAAATTACTCAGGCAAAGTAAATTTATTATCACTGTGCATAAAAAGTACAATGATTGAAGATTTGTAAATGATATATTGCTGAGTGGGAAAAATGTTTTGAATTTTTTTATATTGCAGGGAGCCAAACAGTTTGCTGAAATGCATTTTGAGAAATGAAGTTACTTGAATTAATCACTTGTACTTTTATATGACAAGAAAAGATATTTAATGCATATTATTTTACTTTTTTAATAGAAAAACATACACATTTTGTTACATTTACAACATAAAAATATGAGAGTTATTAATAAGAGTCTGTTTACAATAAAACAGAATTTAAGAGACTTTAAAAATATGGAAATTCTGTTATGATTTCTTTATTAAATAAAATTAAACTTTTTTGTTTATAAATTAAATTTTATAACTTTCAGTAAATAGGTTCATACAAGAAGATCGACTCCCTCATCTTTTGTTTTATGGTCCTCCGGGTACCGGTAAAACTTCTACTATATTAGCATGCGCAAAACAAATTTATAGCCAAAAAGAATTTGGATCCATGGTATTAGAGGTAATATTAAAAAATATCATTAAATTTGAAATTGGATTTAGACCTATAGTTTAAACTAAAGCTAAAAGGAAATATTATATTAAACCTAATCTTACAAACTTTATTTAGGAAAGACATTTATACATTTGAAAGCTTACACTGTATAAATAGCTATACGTAAGGTATATTTTTCAGTTGAATGCGTCAGATGACCGGGGTATCGGAGTTGTTAGACAGCAGATCCTTAATTTTGCAAGTACACGAACAATATTCAAGTATGAACTGAATTTAAATATTTTGGAATATTTATAAAAATGAAGTAAATGGTAGTAAAACTATAATAATTAATTTCTGTAGATCTGGTTTCAAGCTTGTTATATTAGATGAAGCTGATGCGATGACACAGGATGCCCAAAATGCTCTTAGAAGAGGTATATATAAAATTTTAATGTTCTGAAAACTCAAATTTCATTTATTTAATTTTTGGCTTTTCTTCAAATATTAACCTGTTGCTATTAGATATTTTCTTTCCTGTCATTTTCAATTTAGATTTGTTTTTGTGAATTGACTTTTACTTTCTTTTTCTGGACTTTTTACTCTATTAATTTTAAATGAAGCAGATAAATTAATCCTACAAGTACTATATAGAATACTGTGTACATGTGACCTGCCTAAAGTTTATATAGGAGAAACAAAAAAGAAAATTAAACATAAAAGCGTTAAGAAACAACTGGCTGCCATCCATTTACAGTATGCAGGTTCATCTTGGGTCCCAACATGTAAATGAATATCTTTGTAAACCTAACTTACATAATATTAAAATTCTGCATAAAGAAGGAAATCAATTTTAACATAGATTTAAAGAGCATATTGAAATTTGTAGACACGTAAATAATATAAATTTAAACAAAGGAATGCAAATAGAATCATGTTGGTATGACATCATATATAGTAAGCACAATGTTGATCAGTAAACCAGTGACAGTTTGTCACTTACATTGACAGCGAATGTCCACTCGATAAGACTTATAACAGCGTAAGTGTTTCATAATTGTTTTTTGTACATGTAAAATATTCGTAACCATCATAGTTTAACTCTGTCATAACCCAAATTGTATTGGTACCTTATTTTAAAAAGTATTGTATAAATTTTTTCCTTATAGATGTTATACTGAAGAAGAATTGCTAAATATAGAGATTTTAAAATGAATATATAACTACAGTATGAATAAATTATATACAAATACTTGCATTGTTAATTTAGTCACTGTGATTCTAGACAATTGAAATTCGGCGTAGAATGTTGCACCAAAAAGTTTTTTGGTTTACAAATCACAAAAGAAATAAGAGAATTGTTTATACTTGAATCCCAGTAAAATAATTAAAATTATATTGGAAAAAAATTGTACATTTATTACTTTTAAGGAAAACACCTTTTTATTTCCTCTTTAGTGTTGCCAAGATTAATTTAACAAAATTGCCTGTGTTCAAAATTAATTGAGAAACTTTCTTCTGTCTTTTAGTATTATTGACCTTTAATATATTAAAAAAATATTCCTATAAAAACTAATAATTTATTTTATTTTCACATAATTTTTTAAAATTTTATCTGTAAAATTAAAATACATATTATGAAAATTTTAGGTTTTTAATTACAAGAGATGGATTTTAAAAAAATGAGTCTATTTTCTTTTGGATTATGATCTATAATAATAGTAATAGTAATAATAATAAAAATTTCTTATTCCAGGCATCACCTTCATGAAACCTAAAAACAATAATACCACAGACTGTACACAATATAGGTCAATTACATGTCTTTCAACTCTACAAATTATTGACAACCTGTATTGCAAACAAAATCTACGAACATGTTGAAGAACACAACATTCTTACGGAACAACAAAAAGGTTGCCGTAGAAATCACGGGATGCAAAGAACAGTTGCTCAGATTGAGTCATTCTATGGCAAGCACACAAACAACACAGAAACACACATATGGTATATATAGACTACAGAAAAGCATTCGACAGTGTTCCACACAGTTGGCTGCTACATATTCTACATATGTACAAAATACATCCATCACTCATTGCATTCTTCCAAAACACTAAGCAGCACTGGAGAACACTACATCTCAGGATTCATAACACTTCCATACAAACAAACCAAATATTCATTAGGTGAGGAATTTTTCCTTGAGTTTTGCTTAGCCCTGAATCCATTATCTAACATGTTAAACAACACGCAACATGGTTACAATATCAGACATGAAAAAACAACACAGTTTACATGTACTGTACGTGGACGATATAAAACTATGCATCCATACAAAAACAACTTCATCAATTCCTACAAATCACACATTCATACACCAAGGACATACAAATGGAGTTTGGCCTAGACAAATGCGAAACACTTCACATAGAAAAAGGAGTCTTGAAGAAAGGAGATTTTTTTTGCACTTGAAAATGGAGATATTGAATCCATGGAAGAGGGTGAGTTCTACAAGTATTTAGGATTCTAACAAGCCAAACTAACAGAACATGCACAAATAAAGCAAAGATTAATTAAAGAATACCAAAGTAGGTTAAATGCTATTCTCAGAACAGAGTTAAATGCAAGACATACAGTCAAAGCAATAAACACATATGTCATTCCAGTACTTACATATTCTTTTGGAGTTATACATTGGACTTACACAGATCTCGATCAACTCCAAAGGAAAACAAGAACTACACTTACTAAGCATAAACAACATCATCCTAAATCCGCCACAGAAAGATTAACCCTTCCACGTAAAGATGGCGGACGTGGCCTGATTGACATAGTTAACCTTCACTACAAACAAATACAGTCACTGCGAGAGTTTTTCTACAAGAAACAAGAAACATCACAATTACATAAAGCAGTAACTCTAGCAGACTCGAATAACACACCATTAAACTTACACTCACATCATATGGACACAACGCAACATATAAAAAGCACAGACACCATTAAGCAATCGTGGGCTCGAAAGGCACTCCATGGCAGGCATCCTTATGATCTGGCCCAGGATTTTGTTGACAAAACTGTGTCAAACAGCTGGTTAGCTCGGGGATGCCTCTTTGGGGAGACGAAAGGATTCATGATCGCCATACAGGATCAGGTCATAAATACTAAAAACTACAGAAAACACATACTCAAAGATGCAACACTCACAAATGACACATGCAGAAAATGTCATGTCATGCCAGAAACTATACAACACATCACTTCTGGTTGCAAACTCTTGGCACAGACAGATGATTTACATAGACATAATCAAGTAACAAATATAACATACCAAGAGCTTGCAAAGAAACACAAATTATTAGACATCCATGAACCATACTACAAATACATCCCACAGACAGTATTGGAAAACAACACACACAAAATGTACTACGACAGAGCCATAATCACAGATAAAACAATTTACCACAACAGACCAGACATCACACTCATTGACAAACACAATAAAATCACATACATTATAGACATATCTATTTCAAGCACTCACAATGTACAAAACACATGTACTGAAAAAATTAGCAAGTACACAGAACTCGCCCAGGAAATCTGTAGAGGATGGATAGGGTGCTTATTATACCTGTTGTTCTCTCCTCTACAGATGTCATACCACATACACTACACACAAGCCTGGGAACATTACAATTGAATAGAAACACATACATCACACTACAGAAGGCCACTATATTGAATACATGCCATATTGTTAGGAAATTTCTGAGTACAGACATAGACACTGACACACTTATTTAATTTTAGTTTTGTTTTGGTTGCTATGCCTTGACTCTAGTCTGGCAAAGTACACAGCAACCAGTGACAACTGAGTATAACCCACTACACCCAACATAATAATAATAATAATCTATAGTTATTTGTAGGCCACAGAAAATCATCTTACAGACCAGTTTCCTCACCACTGCTTTAGATTTTATATAAAATTGATTAACAAAAAATTTATTTAAATTAAATTTTATTTTTGTTGAATATTTATTTAGTATATATAAATTTAAATTGTTACAGTAATTGAAAAATTTACTGATAATACAAGATTCTGCATCATTTGCAATTATTTGTCTAAAATTATTCCTGCTGTTCAGTCACGTTGTACACGTTTCAGATTTGGACCTTTATCTCCCAAACAAATAGAACCTCGATTAAATTATATTGTCGAGAAAGAAAAGTAAGAAAATTAAATTTTAATGATTGGAATTTTATATATAAATTGCAATGTGTTATAACTTTTTTTTATAGAATTAATATTACTGATGATGGAAAAACAGCATTAATGGAACTTTCTCAAGGTGATATGAGGAAAGTTATAAATATACTTCAGGTATTTGAGAATTGTTAAAATTCTTCACATCTAACAATAGAAATTGTTAAGAGTTGTTTCTTGTTTAATGCAATTTATAATTGAATTAATTCAAGCAACCACTGGATTACATTCTTTTCTTCCAGAATATTCTAAATTATTCAATAAATTTTAATTAAATTATAATTATTAAATTTAATAAGAGATGGCACCTAACGCCTTCCTCTAGAGACAAATTATTTAGTAATTAATTAAATACAATTGTGGAAAAGTAGCCTGATGTAATCTGGTAGTTGTTTGGCTTTGCAAATTTATCGACTTTTGTGAAGTTTCTTTATGAATTAATTCAATTAAAGAAATAAAATCTTGCATGTAATTTGCTACGAACAAGGGCAGTACAAAGTTTTTGAATGATAAGTCTAATGATATTTATCTAAGGATCTCAACACCATTCCACAAAGTGTCCCTGAAAGTGGGCTGTGGTCAAATTTGGTCTCCAACCCTAGTAACAGTCCTCCTAAAAGTCATCTTTTAATATACGCGAGTTAAACCACGTTAAAACTAGTTTAACTGGTGTCGGTCCTGACAAGATCACAATTTTCCCGAATCCCGATCTATGTAAGCTCGATAAAGCCATCCTTCGACGCAGTGAGCGGACCGAAAGTTCCGACAGGGCGAATGTGTTTTGCTAGTTGCGTTACTAGGTCTCAGTAATGACCCTGTATTCTCACACTTATTATTACTATTATGATTTATTTATTTGTATATATTTCTTTTATATTTTAATACTAATTATAAAAGCTATATTTTTAGAGTACTGCTATGGCATTTGATATAGTCAATGAAGAAAATGTATATACTTGTGTTGGTCATCCTTTAAAGTCTGATATTAAAAACATTGTAACTTGGCTTTTAAATGATGATTTTGTCACTGCCTATGAAAGTATCCTTTAAACTTATAATTAATTTTCTGTAATTTTAAATAATGTTTAATCTGTAACATGATGTTTTAATAAATGTGTAGATAATTATTGTGAAACTATTTTTATACTTTAATTTAATTAATTTTACTTTAGTAAATAATTGTAATGATTAGATGAATAAAATATATTTTATAAAATTTACAATTAAAACATTAATTAAAAATAATTAAAACATGCCAGAACAAAATACATTACCAAATTTGATGCGTAGAAGTATCACAAAAGTGTCTTCTTTTAATTCTTAACGTCCTTTGTACACTTCAGGAACAGTCTCTATGGCCGAGTTGGCCTTTCTTTATAGGCTACTTTCTCCATCTCAATATGTAAAAATGGTTAAAAATGTTCCCAGGTTTTCGGCACAGTATAAAATTAATTTACAATTTAAATATTAATTAAAAATAATTGCATTTTTCCATATTGAAGTGGGGAAAGTAGCCCATAAAAGAAGGTCGACTTTGCTGTAGAGACTGTTTATTCCTGAAGTGTGCACACTTCAGGAACAAACTCAGCTACACCATTTTAGAGTATAGTATAACAAGTAGCAGTTTGGATACTTTTGTGATTTTACACATTAAATTTTGTAATTTTATAAAATTATTTATTTTCAATGAAATAGCAATGATAGTATTTTCTGTGGATTCATGTTACGAAAATAGCAAGTTATTTTTTATTTTATTTTTAATGCTCATAATTTATCAATACATATGTAACAACTATAATTTGTTGATAATACATAAAACTCTTGATTTACACAGTACTCAAATTGCATGATTTTAGTTTAACATGGTCAGAAAAATGTGAGAAAATTTTGTTTTATATGATAGAGTTTCAGTTTTACATAATATTTTAAAATACTTATTATGGTTTTATTCTAAAATTAACTACAATTAAATCTTGATGTAGTATTCTTGTTTGTACCACTGTCCTAGAAACTTTAATTTCTAGAGTCTCTAAAAATATTATACTTAAATTATGGCAATTAAACCTGCATCAATTCTTTCTCAATTTATCTTTTTCTGCATCTATTGATCAGAATTTCTAATCCTGAAGAATAATTCTAGACTATAATTTTTAAAAAGAACAATATCACATTTACAAATCTTAGTGCATAACTCCAAAAACTTTGTCTGCTGATATGTCATGATCAACTTTTCAACAGTATTCCCCTAAAACGATGTAAGACTGCCAATCTTCTAATATAATTTAATTTATTAATAGTGTTGCTGACATCTGAGCAATGAATTGTTTTTAAGGCTCTGAAGTGACTAAGTTATATGAGAAGAGGTCGTGGGAGCAAGCTGGAATGTGTAGAGGCAGGCTTTCGGCTAATTTTATCCGGCCCGTTGAAAAATTCCGCACGCAAATTTTTTTAAACTCTTTTATGAGATTTTGTTGACATCAACATTATTAGTGTGCGTACTGTATATATAATAGGCGTAATAAAATGGGCGGTCGGCTGACTACACTAGTGTGGACGATGTCGCGACGATCGCTCTCAGGGCGGTTTTTTCGTCGAACACAAAGGAGATCGCGCTAGGTTCGAAATGCATGTGTGGACGGCATATGCTGCACTCCTCTCACTTTTCGAGGGACGACAGGTCGCACCACGCGTATTGTTAATTTTGATTTAGCACTGATCGCATACTCTTTTTTGTTCGAGTCTAATATTAGTTTGCAAATATAAAATTGAAAAAGTGGACTTTTTGTAAGTAAAATTTTAAAACATTGGTTTTATTTTATTGTATTAATTAAATTATTTATTTGTAGACCTTTGTAAAATGAGTCAATCTAAAAAAAGAAAAGTTGATTTGGAATGCAGAAACTTCAATGAAGCTTGGACGGTAAAATATCTTTTTACAAACATTAATAAGAAAGCAATTTGTTTAGTTTGTCAGGAAACAATTGCTGTTTTCAAAGAATACAATTTAAACAGGCACTTTACAACAAAACATCCAAAATATGCATCACTTTCTTTAAAAGAACTTCAAACTGTAGCAGAAAACTTAGCAAAAAACTTGAATAAGAAACAAAATATTTTTACCAAACAAAGTAATATAGAGAAATCTACCACAAAAGCAAGTTATGTTGTCGCACACAAAATTGCTAAGTTCTGTAAGCCGTTTTCTGAAGCAGAATTTGTTAAACAATGCATGGTACAAGTGTCGGAGATATGTTGTCCTGAAAAGAAACATATTTTTGAAAATGTAAGCCTTTCGAGAAGAACAATAGTACGACGGATTGAAAATATTTCAGGAAACTTACTTGACCAGCTAAGAACAAAAATTGCTGATTTTACCTATTGTTCTCTGGCTTTAGATGAGTCCTGCGATATTACTGATACAAGTCAATTATTAATATTTATTCGCGGCATTAACAAGAAATGTGAAATTAGCGAGGAACTTCTTAGTGTGCATCCAATGAAAGATACAACTACTGGTGAAGACTTCTTTCTCGCTGTTGAAGAGTGTTTAGTTAAAGTAAGTTTAACTTGGAATAAAATAGTAAGCGTCACTACGGATGGTTGTCCTAGTTTAACAGGGAAAAATGTAGGCTTACTTAAACGAATTCGCGACAAAGTAAAAGAGTTACAACCAGAACACGATATATTATTTTTGCACTGCATTATTCATCAAGAAGTGCTATGCAGAAAAGTTTTGAAATTGAATCACGTCGTTACTGTTGTGACCAAAGTTGTGAATTTTATCCGAGGACGTGCCGTAAATCATCGACAGTTTGTTGAATTTTTGAAAGAAATTGAAAGTGACTTCTACGAAATTCCTTATTACACTGAAGTGAGATGGCTTAGCATTGGTAAAGTTTTGGACAGATTTCAATATTTGCTTGATGAAATAGTATCCTTCTTGTCGATAAAAGAAAAACTACATGATTTTCCTGAATTGCAAAATAAGGCTTGGCTAAACGATTTCTCGTTTTCAGTAGATATCGTAAAATATTTGAATGAACTAAATATAAATCTACAAGGGAAAAACCAATTCGCTTTCAATATGCACTCAAACGTCAAAGCATTTATGACAAAACTCAATTTATTTGCTGAAAACTTTAATAATAAATTATTAAATCATTTCCCCTCATTGCAAGCACGGCGAGAATCATTGAAAAATACAGATTTTTTTAAATATAGTGCAATAACACAAGACCTGCATTCTGAATTCCAAAGAAGATTTCAAGATTTCAAAGCTATTGAAAAACCTTTATCATTAATTAGCCAACCTTTCAATTTCGATGTGCAAGAAGCTCCTGTTGAAATTCAACTAGAACTAATTGACTTACAATCAAATAATTTACTAAAAGAAAATTTTCACTCAAACGAATTGAGTGCTTTCTATGGCGCTTTGAATAACGAACATTTCAAACATTTTTTGAACTATGTTCAAAAATACCTTGTTTTATTTGGTTCGACATATATTTGTGAAAGAACTTTTTCTTTAATGGTTTCCACGAAAAATAAATATCGATCACAAATTACTGACGAAAATCTACACTCGGTATTAAGGATTGCTACAAGTGATTTGGAACCCAATTTTGAAGAAATAATGTCAGATGAACATTCGAGATTTCACGTTTCGCATTAACTTTAAATATTTATTTTAACGTTTGATGTTTTTCTTTTCTTTTTTGAATTCTATTTACTATTATATTTACGAAATGCAATATAAATGTTAAATTGTAATAACTATGTGTCAATATAAAATAATTTGTATCGTTAAGACATAAATAAGTAACAAAATAAAATCTTTCATTGACTGGTTTATCTAATAGCCATTTATTTATAATAATATTTCTTTAAAAATTACGTGACATATTTTATTCAAATTGAAATGATACTTAGTGTTTTTGTCAAAAAAAAAAAAAAAATTGGGCAGGGAAAAAACTCCATCCAAAACATCCGCTTGTGCAAAGCATACGCGGTATAGTCCTCCGGCCCGGGAGACATTTTGAAAATTTCATTTTGGCCCGCGCTTTAAAGTATTTGCCCACCCCTGCTCTGAAGTGACTAAGTTATATGAGAAGAGGTCGTGGGAGCAAGCTGGAATGTGTAGAGGCAGGCTTTCGGGCTACCTATAAACTTTTATGTAGACATTTTTTTTTTGTCTAAATTGAAGAACCCAACAGTTTATTGCCTGTTATTCAATGATAAAGCTTAATTTTTAGACTATATCTCTAAGGTCCAAACATCATATACAAAATACTCATGTTTATCCCGATTTAGGAGTTTTATTGTCATATGTCAGTTACACCTCAAGGCACTTAACTATGGGTTGAAGGAACACGATGGATGTTGACACTACTAAATGTAATACAGCCCTATCTGCGCTTTTAGATCTATTCCCAGTAATTTTATGATATGGGATGAAGCCAGGATGATTAAGCAGATGCTGGATACATCCAGGGCTAAAAATCTGTAAAACTTTATTTGCAGATTTATAAGCAAGCCATTACTGTTGTATACATTAATAAGAAGGATGCTGATATACTTCACTCAGGATGGAAGTTCCTCCTTTAAGGAACATGTCAGTTTGACTTAATTCTTCACTGTTTGGTATATACTTTTATTATATTAAGGAAGACATATTAGTGAAGTAGATTTTTTTGAGTAAGTAAATATATACAGGCAAATGTGACTGTTTTTCCTCCATTGTATGAATCCCCACATCTATCATTATCATATTTGTAATTTTTGTCAGATCTTTTGATGAAAATCAAGATTCCATTGTTATTTTCATTAATGAAATTAATATTTAGTTTATGCTAACTATTATAATCACCAACATTGCAGTCGCGTTGCTGTTAATCCTTACCTTACATGCTGTCAAAGAGATGGAATTTTCTATTTTGTACAATATAACTTCACGTTGTATGCATTAAATTTAGCTTGATATCAGGAAATTTGTAAAAAATTAAATAAAAATAAAAACAAACTTTGATAATATATTTTATTGAGACAATTTATAATATCTTAAGTAAACAAATAGAAAAACTATTCTTATGTTTTGCTTATAAATTTTAGTCTTAATTAATTTATATGGTTTCAATTTTATGCTGAACTGCTGTACTATGTTAGACATGTAATTAATGAATACTTATTTGAATAGTTTATCTGTAAATTAATTTTAATTATTATGTAAAAGTAATTAATTTTGATAGCAAATTTTATAATTTGTTATTAAGTTATTGGAAAATTATGTAATCTTTAATTAAAAAACAGATATAAACAAACTGAAAACTTTAAAAGGTCTCGCCTTACAAGATATTTTAAATCAAGTTCATTTATACATTCACAGAAGTAAGTTCTAAAAATTAAAATTTTTCTAGAATGTTGAATATAAATGAAATAGTTTTATAAAATGTTAATAAATTTATTGAAGCAAATAAAAGTGCAAAAAAAGGTTCGTTATATGTCGAAATCATACTTCTGATTAATTTGTAAATATCATTTTTAAATTTAAATATTAAACCTTACAAATATTCTTGAAAAATCATCGCCGAAGGTTCGTGTCAGGGATATGCAACATAAATTTATTGCTTGAAAAGTATTTGATTTAATTATTTTTAACATTGAATTTTATTAATTTTATATAAATACATTTTATGAAATTGTGCATTATCAAATATTTTTGTGTTTTCTGTTGCATAAAAACAATTAATATTTTAATGATTAGTTTTATTAACTTAATACAGTAGAGAGTCGTTAATCCGAATCAATTGGGGACAGAGGTTGTTCGGATTAGTGATTTGTTCGGATAACTGATTATGTATGAAAAAATATATTAACCTGTCCGATGTTCAAATTTTTCTCCGTTGCGTGTTGTTTCGTGTTGAATTTTTGTCGATTTTAAGCCTAACGAAAATTTTTATAATAATAGTCGAGGCTATTGTATCGTTAAAAATTATTTCTTTATTTTGTACAAACAAAATGAATATATTGAAAAATATAAAAACAAAAAAATTGTACTTTAGAAGTTAATCTAGTATCAAAAACGTTCGATTCGGCACGACACAGTCCGACTGGAAAGCTTTCGGTTAACCTGACATTTCAGTTGACAGGCTTTCGGTTAAACGACGCTCTACTGTATTTCTAACATACACTGTGCAAGACTTAAGCAACAATTGTTTTTTTTTTTTTTTTTTTGCTGTAACTCCACAAATTACCTGGGAGACATGAAATTCAGAATACAGAGACAGTATTTTATACTTAAAGGATGAAGAAAGCGTACTAGCACAAAAATGAATAGAATGTATACAGTATGAAATCAAAGCCTTTGTTTATTGTAGTTTTGCACTGTGTGTGCTGACTGCACGTGTTTTGCGTGTCCTCAATATTAAACCTACGTCACCTGTGATGTCTTCTTCCTGCATACGAATCACCTTTCTACTGAATTGGGTGTTAATTTTACTGATTGCAACAAGCCCTTTTCTACAATATCATGGCTGTCTGCTTAAAAATTACATTGTTGCTTAAGTTTAGCATGCCAGTGCATAAAAGAATTTTAGATAACACTTATGTAGAACAATTGAGAATTTCTGTCTGAATGAATAATTTGAAAATTAAATCTTTATCAGTGCAAGAATTATGTTTGTGTGTGTGCATATATATATACACAAATATATATATATATATATATATATATTAAAAAATTATTTTTATTGTAGTTGAGTTCTCCCCTAATGTGAAAATATACTTGCTGGATAAGATGGCAGATATAGAGTAAGTATTTAAACATATTTATTTTATTTGTTACAATATTGATGAAGTTTAAATAAATTTCTAATATCTTCCTTACAAATCAACTATACATAAATTATACAAAACTTTGCATAATTTGTGAAATTGGCACATCAATTTCTTACTTTGTGAATTGGGCAAATTTTCTATTTCATAAAAATAGACAATTCAAATTTAGCCTATTTTGTGAAATTGCCATTTTATATTTTCTAATAAGACTTCTGTCTTATTCACTCATTGAGTTATGGCCTAGAAAATGCTAGGCAATGATATATTTTAGTATTGTCTTCTTGAAAATTATTTTATGGTATATTATATTTTTCTAATGATATACTATACTTTATCATGAACATGTTACATTAAATGCTAGATTAGAGCTCAAGTACAGTAATACCTCTGTTTTCGTCGACTTCAGTTATCATCGGTTTCGGTTTTCATCAATTTTTTTTGCAAAACATTTGTCTCAGTTTTTGTCGATTGCCTTGGATTTCGTCAGCATGCTCAAGTGACCTTGCTGCTAATTTTGTGAAGACGAAGGGCGACCCACGCATTTTCCAGCACAGTGTGGCATTATTTCTTGTTGTGTGAACATTACCCCGCGACGGCTCACCATTGGCCAACTGTTCCATTCCCTGAACTCTGGGAGTTCAGTTGTGGGTTTGCGCTTTGCCAGGGCAGGCTGGCCATGTAAAGTTTTCCAGGTTTTCTCCATGTCTGTAATGCCCGAATAGGGGCCATTTACCCTTAAATGGATTTCCTGGAAAGCATTATTCCCCTCGATACGACCATCATAAACGCATACAACTATTAATACATGACAATTACGTCACACTTTACCACAGGGCGATATAGGCTAGAAGCTCGTGTCCAACTAGCTTCTACAAGACAAGACATTACCCTGTGTGTCTAACCGAACAATTCCATTGCTTTTATCTTAATGCTAATTATCTTATCTTTAATCTTAATGCTTTTATCTTTATGCTAATTAGTCTTTTATGTTAATTTCTTATTGCTTTTAGTATTTAACGCTATATTAATTCTCTATAAAATGTGTTTTTGGTATGTATTTTGGGGTGTGTAGAATGAATTAATTGGATTTACATTGATATGGAAATAATTGCCTTGGTTTTCGTCGGTTTCGAATTTCGTTGATTGTTTTCAGACGGATTATTGGTGAAAACAGGTATCACTGTATTTATAACAAAAAATATTAAATATCCACAGCAAATCTTCAAAATTAGAAACTTCAAAACAATGGTAAATGAAAACAAAACAAAATGAGAGCTTTCCAAAACATGCAAGTTCATAAATTTACTACAATGCTGTACAGTTCGGCCAATGAAGTATGCATCTGTCTATAATCGATAAGCGCCACCATAACTTATCGCTTGCATTTTCAGGACACACCACCTGTTATCGAAGAGTTTTGAGATGGACCCTTCTGATTTGTAACAAAATTGGGATAAGGAGGTTGGTCAAGAGGGGCATTTAAGTGGTGTCACGTGACTGTTTTAATCGACAAAACTATTCGACGATAACTTATTTATCCCTGCTTATATAACACAAGATTTTTTAATTTGTGAAGCTACGGTAATTATTTATGAAAAAATTATGATTATATCTTTCAACGTCTTTATATATTTATTTTGTTGTAGTTTGATTCAAAAAAGGAAAGAAATAAACATATCGGCTTTCACTTAGCTCAAGTTTCACGGACTGATGGTGGTTTTGTTTGTAATCGGAGAAGAAAGTATTTTCAACAATAATACACAAACACCTAATTACTTGCTGAGCTTGCTGATATCTTTATTTTCAAACGTTTTCAACCTAGTTATTATAGGTCATCCTCAGGAAAAAATTTATTCCATTTTCACATTCGAATATATAGCCTTCGAATGCTCGTGATATTACAACGTTTCGAATTTTCAAAAATTTTAACGGTTTAAATAATAACAAATTAAACCAACTACAAACACATTAAAAACATTACTAATTAACAAACATAAAATAAATAAATAAATAAATAAATATTGTATCAAAAGTAGATTAAACTAGTTAAAGCTGCCATGTCCTTTCTACGGGTTTTTAAATCCCATTTCTTTTTCTATTACGTATTTCCATGCTGTTGGAAGATTATTTGCGTCTTTTGCATTTAAACATTTGTTTTCCACCTTACTCTTATATATTTCTACTTTCTCCATCCCTAATGCAATCGTCGGAGAATGGACTGCCTTTACTATTCTCGCTTCATCCCATTTTACGTTCGCTCCTTCCTCTTGTCCCATGATCGCCAAAATGGTGTTATTGTGCCCTTTTTTTACATCATATTTGTGTTCTTTTATACGTGTTGCCAAATTACGTCTAGTTACTCCAATATATTCTTTTGTTACCGCTAATTGCTCGTTCTCAAATGGAATCTTATAAACTCCCGCCTTATCCTGCATTCTCATTGCGTCCTTATCATTTCTAAGTAATCTGTATATGCTTGGTGCTCTTTTATAAATCATTTTTGTGCCTTTATATCTACATAACTCTTCTATCACTCCTTCCATTTTTCTGTCGTACGTGAACTTGCTGATCCGATCCTCTCTATTAAATCCTCTGTGTCTATGCTGTTTGTAACTCTTAAGTAACCCTTCTATTATGTTCACTTTATAACCTAACTGCTTTGCCACTTTTTTAATTCTGTCAATCTCCTTAATTTGATCTCGTACATCTGTGCAATATACGTACGCCCTTTTAATAAGCGCTTTAAACGCTGCCATCTTATATTTGAACGGATCATTAGACCACGCTGGTATATATAGGGGGCAAGCGTGGGTTTTAAATATACTGAAGTTTGTATACCTCCCTTTTAAAAATATTAAGAAAAATAAATATTAAATGATCTGTTCAAATATAAGATTGCAGCGTTTAAAGCGCTTATTAAAAGGGCGTACGTATATTGCACAGATGTACGAGATCAAATTAAGGAGATTGACAGAATTAAAAAAGTGGCAAAGCAGTTAGGTTATAAAGTGAACATAATAGAA
This sequence comes from Centruroides vittatus, assembly GCF_030686945.1. Taxonomy (NCBI): domain Eukaryota; kingdom Metazoa; phylum Arthropoda; class Arachnida; order Scorpiones; family Buthidae; genus Centruroides; species Centruroides vittatus. The sequence goes on along the minus strand of NW_027122427.1, from coordinate 131,645 downwards.
GGGTTACTTAAGGGTTACAAACAGCATAGACACAGAGGATTTAATAGAGAGGATCGGATCAGCAAGTTCACGTACGACAGAAAAATGGAAGGAGTGATAGAAGAGTTATGTAGATATAAAGGCACAAAAATGATTTATAAAAGAGCACCAAGCATATACAGATTACTTAGAAATGATAAGGACGCAATGAGAATGCAGGATAAGGCGGGAGTTTATAAGATTCCATTTGAGAACGAGCAATTAGCGGTAACAAAAGAATATATTGGAGTAACTAGACGTAATTTGGCAACACGTATAAAAGAACACAAATATGATGTAAAAAAAGGGCACAATAACACCATTTTGGCGATCATGGGACAAGAGGAAGGAGCGAACGTAAAATGGGATGAAGCGAGAATAGTAAAGGCAGTCCATTCTCCGACGATTGCATTAGGGATGGAGAAGGTAGAAATATATAAGAGTAAGGTGGAAAACAAATGTTTAAATGCAAAAGACGCAAATAATCTTCCATCAGCATGGAAATACGTAATAGAAAAAGAAATGGGGTTTAAAAACCCATAGAAAGGACATGGCAGCTTTAACTAGTTTAATCTACTTTTGATACAATATTTATTTATTTATTTATATTTATGTTTGTTAATTAGTAATGTTTTTAATGTGTTTGTAGTTGGTTTAATTTGTTATTATTTAAACCGTTAAAATTTTTGAAAATTCGAAACGTTGTAATATCACGAGCATTCGAAGGCTATATATTCGAATGTGAAAATGGAATAAATTTTTTCCTGAGGATGACCTATAATAACTAGGTTGAAAACGTTTGAAAATAAAGATATCAGCAAGCTCAGCAAGTAATTAGGTGTTTGTGTATTATTGTTGGTAAATCTGCTGAGGAAGTAAGGATTGAAAGTATTTTCTTTCATGATCAGTGTAGAGTTTATTATTTTAGCCATTATCCATCCCACTGTTATTATAAACAAGCTATTAATCGTAAATAAAAGCTCCGGCTTCCTTTCTGATGTCATTGGTGTTATCTATCCCTTCAAATGTTTTCCCTTCTTCTCTATGTTCAACTACTAATTATCCAATATCTTTTAATATTGACCGAGACATCTTCATAATTTCCGCTAATCCAATAATAAATCTGCTAATAAATCCAATATCGCTCTCGGAACACTCCATATTGCCCATTTTGTTGTGTGCTTTTTGTTTCTCAGTTGCTTTACACGGAAATGAGAGGCAACACTTAATGAGGAAAAAGAGAAACAAAAAACAGACAATAAAGTTGACAAAAATGTGCGCTTAGATTAGATGCTTTTTTGGGTAATCTAAAAAGCTTGAGAAAAATGTCTAAAGCTATTTCAAAGGACATTAGGAAATTAGTTGTTCAGCACAGAGAAGAAGGCAAAACTGTCAAAGAGATAGCAGAAATGTTTAAGATCAGTATATGAACAGTTATTAAAATCTGCAAACAGAATATTGAAAGTGGAACTGTTTCACCAAAAAAGGCAAAAGGTTGTTAAAGATTTACTACTGCAGAAGAGGGTGAACGGTTAAAACAGCATTGTGAAGAAGATCCATTTAAGACTGCTAGGATACTTAAATCCAAGTTATCTTTACCTATTTCCATAAATACGGTTAAGCGAAGATATATAGCATTTGAGTGTAATACCTAGACATTAAAAAGATGCATTCATATAAATGTAATGAACTTATAAATAAAACTTTATTAAGAATATTTTATTATATTATTAGACTAAGAGAGTTTAATTTACCGGGGAAAAGGGCTGCCCAGAAACAAATCTTAACTAATAGTAACATGATCGACCATTTAGGCTTTGCCTATCAACATCTTCATTGGACCGAGGAATGGGAAACTGTTAGGTTTTCCGATGAAAAAATTTTTTCAGCGATGAAAGTGGAGTTTTTTGGGTGCATCAGTTTTGAGGTGAGAGGCATAATAGCAAATATGTATGCCCAAGGAAAAGAAGCGAAAGATTCTCAGTAGGTAAGGTTCTATATTTTTGCTTTTCTTACTGATATAATAATTCTTACTTTGAATATATATTAAACTGATATTTGATGATAAATTTACACACCTGTGTCAATCTCTCAAGAAATCTCGGCAGAGTTTTGAAGCGGTCCTACTCCTATGCTTCGTGTTCACTCGGTTTTTACTCGTTGTGCCACTCAATAATCCACACTGTCGACATCAGTAGTTCCACTTATTAGATGGATAATTTTTGCCAAATTATGATTAATTTAGATATAGGCTTTAATTATCCTAGCATTTGATGTGTTGTTTATGATAGCCAATGTCCTCCGTTTTACAAAATATTATCTAAATTATTGTCATTATCTAAGTTATGAACACCTAAAAATGGCACAGAGAATTTGAAAATGAGTTTTTAATGAAACATTTTGAAAATAAAAGCATTTTTAAAAATTATCCAAAGATAATTCTACATATTGAATAAGTTACTATTTAGTGGTTTCCTTTCTTTCAGCTTTCAAATAAAACAAGTTTCAACATTGTATCGTTGTTAGAACTCTATTTATTGATGTTTATTGTCTGAAGTCACCTGATGACTTCTAAAGAGAAGGGATGAAAGACATGCGTGTAATAAGAACCAACTGGGGAGAAAGATGTATATTGAATGCCTGTAAGACTTTGACTGGGAATCAGGTCAAATTGACAAAATATCAGTTATTGTTATTTCAGGGATAAGCTTCATTATTATAAAAAAACAGAATGATATAAAAAATTTAAAAATTAAACTTCTATTGAACACATCTCATTAACATTTTCAGATGGTAGTAAACAATCAAGTAATACCTAATATATATATATGTGTGTGTGTTTGGAATTAGCAAAGGGAGGAAGTCTAAGTCAAAAAATTAAACAAAAGTATTATTTTCACCGGTAAAAATAATGATTACTTCTTCCCTTTGCTAATTCGAAACTACACCAATATAATAAATCCTATTTATAAACAACGTCTACGTGAATAATATAAAAACGAAATTGAAATATTAAGGACATACAGGCATAAAAAATTAATGGTTGTAACAGTTATTTTAACTGTTAATTTACATACAGTTTATCAGCATCGCTGGTAAATGGATTATGTTTATATTTTTGTTCCCTCTGATTAGCTACTCTGATGTCAGTCAGTAACAATTCGTGGCCAATACGTTTCAAGCAGGCATGACTTAAAACAGTGTCCAATCAACTAACTAAAAGATAGTATATCTAATATCTTTTGATGAATTATGTTCAAAGAAATACACCATAGGGTGTTTCATTGGATAATAACCAACCATTTACACTCTGTATTCGTCAAATTCCTTCTCTGAACATTCAATTTAATCACTAAATTAGAAAGTAGTCGATAATAATGTGTGAGGTATTGCTCTTAATTAATTGATAATTGTCTTACAATATTATGAAAATACAAATATATTATCTTAATAATTATCTTCATAATATTTAAGACATCATCAGATTGTTTTCAATAGTTTAATATAACCTGTTTATAAGTAGTTCAAATGAAAGCAATTATAAAATATGCTAGAAGTAAGTATAGCATATAACCAATGCAATAAGATAAGCATTAAAACTAAATTGCACTGATGATATTTATAATTATATACATATTCTCGTGCTTTTAAGTTATTTTTTCTTTTTGTTTTGCAGGAGTATGGTCATGGATGTCTGCATCTGGTCCTGGTGCCCTGGTGAGAATTAATGGCAACCTGACAGCAGCCCAATATGTTAATATACTAGAAGGCAACTTTTTACCCTCTCTCCAAGGGTTGGACCCATCAATAAAGGTCCCATTCGTCCACGATTGCTCCCCGATACACACAGCTAGATTGACCAGAAACTGGCTGGAACGTCAATGTTACTTTGACGTCATAAACTGGCCAGGAAGGGGAGCTGATCTAAACCCTATAGAACATCAGTGGGCAGAGATGGCTAGAGAGCCATTTAATGCCTCAACACCAGACGAATTCTGGGAAGCCCTTTGTGATAGATGGGAAAGGTTCAATAGGAGCAATATATGCCAGCAGTTGGTGAATAGCATGCCAAAGAGGATAAAAATGGTAATCGATAATGCCAGATTTTGGACGAAGTATTGAACATCTTTGACCCTTCACAACACCTTTATGTATATAAGTCACTCTGTTTTACCTAAGACAACGCGACATGTGACAAGTCACATTGTTTTAATTAAAGATATTTTATTTAATTTTAATTGAGTTAACTTTTCTTTAATTTATATTATTAAAGCAAAACATATACTGCTATATAAACATGACTGCTATTTTTTTCATTATATTGTTAAATATGATGTAGAAAGCTTCGTTATTTTACGACTTTCGTCATTAAACGTTATAAGAGTTATTCTAACTGTAAATTTATACGCAGTTGGTTTTCTGTTTTCTACTTGAACTTTTTCCTTAAAAAATGATGTTATAAGTCCTTAACTTTAGCCGTCATGAATGCGATAAACATATGAATCGAATAATAAGGAAAAGTAATTTCCTGTAAATCTTAGAAATTCAGAGAAGAAATATTCCTTCGAATTAAGTTGCTAAACAATATTAGCCATAGACATTTTACGTTGATTAGACAAATATTTTTATAAATTTCATTTGTAGATTTTTTTCGTTATAAAATTTATAAATTTATTAGAGAACTTCGACTTTCTTGCAAGACAGTTGCTTTACAGGGAAATGAGAGGTGACACTTAACGGGATTAAAGAGAAACAAAAAGCAGACGGCAAAATGGACAATAAAGAGCATTCAGAGAGCGATATTGGATTTATTAGCAGATTTATTATTGGATTAGCGGAAATTATGAAGATGTCTCGGTCAATATTAAAAGATATTGGAAAATTAGTAGTTGAACATAGAGATGAAGGGAAAACATTTGAAGGGATAGATAACACCAATGACATCAGAAAGGAAACCGGAGCTTTTATTTACGATTAATAGCTTGTTTATAATAACAGTGGGATGGATGGTGGCTAAAATAATAAACTCTACACTGATCATGAAAGAAAATACTTTCTTCTCCAATTACAAACAAAACCACCATTGGTCCATGAAACTTGAGCTAAGTGAAAGCTGATATGTTTATTTCTTTATTTTTTGGGTCAAATTACAAAAAAATAAATATAAAAAGATGTTGAAAGGGAGAAAAATGATTGAAATAAAAGATATAATCGTAATTTTTTCATAAATGATTACTGTGACTTTACAACTTAAAAAATCTCACGCTATATAAGCAGGGATAAATAAGTTATCATCGATTAGTTTTGTTGATTAAAACAGTCACGTGACACCGCTTAAATGCCTCTCTTGACTGACCTCCTGATCCCGATTTCGTCGCGGATTGGAAGGGTCCGTCTCAAAACTCTTTGATAACAGGTGGCATGTCCTGAAAATGCAAGTGATAAGTTACAGTGGCGCTTATTGATCATAGACAGATGCATACTTCATTGGGCCGAACTACTAATAATTCATCGTTTGATTGCCAGTTTTGTGAATTTGGCAGAAATATAGTCAAATTCTTGGCTGATACCTCACCTATTTTAAAAATTACTTGTATGCAACATTTCCAGATGTGGCATAACATACACATTAGTAACAAACTTAAAATGTGCAAGATGTGTTAAAACATTATTACATGTTGTGTATATACGTTATGTAATTTATACACATCATTAACTCTAATCCAATCTTTTAGCATGCTCTATTTGCAAATAAAAACGTTTTATTCCTATCAGACAAATTTTGTCTGTTAAATTGAAGGTTTACTATACATATGTATATAAATTGTTTGTATTATGGGTAAAGTGCTGAGATTTAGCACTTTATCCATAATGAATGCAACCCAACATAAAATCATAAGCTTCCTGAAAATTGAGATTTTTATGTACTTTACTTATTTTTTTAAAGTTTTTTAAATTTGCATGGCATTGTAATACTTTTTATTAAAAAAATTGTCACAAGATAACATTAAAGAATCTTTAAAAATATACATTGGGTTTATTTCTTAGTAAAGCTGCTTAAAGCTGCTTTGTTAAAATACAGTTAAGCTATTTCTGCTTTAAGTTAGCTGCTGTAGTGCTAGTGCAATGAGATTCAGAAGAAGTTAAGATGACTATCACCCTAAATTATATGAGCAGAGGGTCGGCACTGCTTTAGTCAGGACTGACACCACTGTGTCTTCTAGGATAGACATAGAAACCTTAGTGGCCACAAATTCGGAATTCACACAATTGGTCATGTGCGCGGGCAATTGGATTTGGGACGGAGGAGAGTTGAGAGATGGGTCAGAAGTGAATCACTCGGATACAAGATTAACAACTAAAATAACCTATTTAATTCAACAAAAAGGAATACATAGCTTTGTGTTATGGAATAACGGATGAGAGAGAGAGAGAGTTTACAAGAAATCGCGAGTTGGTATATCTACTTTTGATGCACTTAATTGTGCGGATTTTTGTGATCGCTGACTTTTGGTTGGTTGGTTTGGGAGGTGTTAATTTTTTCTTTTTTCTGATGATGGTCGGATATAATAATCCAGAGAGTTTGAAGGTGTCAAAAAAAAAACAGTATGAAATCCTTAATAGCCTGGATGACAACGATACTCTCCTCTTTTTTGCAGGGTCCTTTTTTCGATGTGCTCGTGAACTCTTGTGATTCCTTGTCCTTGAGTCACTCCTTTTTTTATATCTCCAAGCCATGTTATCCTTTTTCACCAATTGTGAATTTTTGCTATTAGTTCCCAGTGACACATTCGATGAGTTCCCTGGGAAAGAAAACGACTCCAAGGAGAGAGCTTTGGTATCCTCCAGTAGGTAATAAAATTGAAAAAACTTTCGAAAGATGAAAAATGAATTTTCTCTCCAAATTTCAAGACTGGTCTTTCACAAATATATGCATACTAGCAGATAGGCCCGGCATTGCTCGGGCAAAAGTAACGATAGCAAAGATTAAGATTATTACGTTATAGTCAACCTTACCCTTTTCGCAGAATGCAAGAATTGGGTCCCCCCTTTTCCAGACTAATTAGAGAATTTTTAGATGGGTCTAAAAATATGATTTCCCACAAAAATGAAAAAAACTGCATCTGCATCTTGCACGTCGCTTTCTCTTAACAATTCCATTGTTACTTAACACTTCCATTATTGATGGAAGTGTTAAGACTTAATCCTGTCCCTCTCCCCGTGGAGAGGAATTTCGAAAAATCCCTTTTTACTGAGCGTTCTTGTGACATACCCCATGTACCAAATTTCAACTTTCAACTCCTAACCATTTGGGCTCTTAACATTTCCATTGTTACGTAACACTTCCATTGTTGACGCTTCCATTGTTGATGGAAGTGTTAAGCCTTATTCCTGTCCCTCTACCCCGTGGGGAGGAATTTCGAAAAATCCCTTCTTAGTGTGCGTTCTCATGACGTACCCTAACTGTGTACCAAATTTCAACTTTCAACTCCTAACCGTTTGGGCTCTGTGCTGATTATTATTATTATTATCAACTCATCTCAATTATATATATAGATTATGTACTGTACCTGAAATGAAAAGATTGGCTATTTTGGCTACATAAATTATTTCATTGTTTGTTTTGGCCTAGAATGACAAATCTACTTGTATCACCTTTACATGTAGTTTGATAGTTTATGTGCAGCCCGAGACAATTTTTTTCTTCAAATTTGACCCAAGGAAGCCAAAAGGTTGAACATTTCTGCTTTTAAACTATTCTAGTTTGTAACTAGGACTAGTGTCTCTGGCAAGTCCTCTCAGCTGAACTTGGATTTAGTTGCTTTGTTATTTTTATTTATTTGTTTTGTTATTTGAGTTTTGAATTCTTCTGTTTTGTTTTATTTTATTGTGGGATTTAGGATATTGCAGGAAATTTCCTGATATGAGAATGATAATAAATTTGTTCTTGTATTAATTAAACTGCTGTCATAATTTTTATGGTTGTATTATTTATGACCAAATGACCATGTCATTAGACTATTCCTTTCTCTCTGTTAAATAGTTTTTAGAGTTGGATCCTCGGAATTTTTCTGACGACCTAGAAATTTTTAGCCTTTTCCTCCCTCATTTAACTTGCTTCTGCCACCGTACAGGTTTGATCAAACTTGTAATGACTATTCTTATACTGTTAATGCCTAAGATAAAAAGAGTTAATATACGACCACTTGTAACTCTTTTGTAATTCTGTAAGTCAATAGGTACTTTAATTAGATTAGCATATGAAATAAGTTTTATTTTATGGTTTTATATTTAATTATAAAATGCAATGTTAAACTGTAATCAACATTTCATTTGTCATTTTCCTTTTGTTGTGTTGATTCTGAAATTAATGAATAATGAATACTTTTCAAAAAGTATTTGTTACTTCAGATATTTGCAAATAACAGATGCAAAAGTAATATATAGTCACTAGAATGTTAGTTGTAATATACTGAAGAGAGACTATTATTGTGTTCGAAATGCATTTTGAGTGTTTTTTATTACGTACACGCCATAGTTTATTGTAGAATTTTATTAAGGTGTTAATAATCATTAAGGAATTTGCAAATTAATCTCATTCACTGGTGGGATAAGCTCATATGTATGTGTGTGTATTTTTTTAGACTAAGTATTCAATTGTATAGATACTATTTGCACATCACTACTACACAGTAAAATGTTATCTTACTGCTGTGGAGATACGAGCATGGATGGTTTCCGAATAGGAAAAGTAAGCATGCATCTATGATGACAAAACTTTGAAGGCAGCAATTTTTGGCGTAGATAATACATTAAGTTACAGAACATTTCATATCTTTTTAATGATCTATGTATGGGAGATGACATCAGGAGTGACAAAATCTTCCATGCTTATGGATGGCAGAATTGTAAATATTACCTGGATATGAGTTCAGTTGTGATACAGACCTCTATATTTTATTATAGGTAGCATGGATTGAGGTGTCACCCCCTTCCTTCGCTCATGTTAGCTGCTCCACTGTTGTCAAACTTTTGTCAACTCTAATGGATATCCATTACAGAATCACTGGCACATTTAGATTATATGACATCTTAATTATTATGATGTCATATAACCTGAATGTGCTGGTGCCTTGCATTAACTATTCAATTTGTCTTCATTATGTAAATCAACAAAAAGCTAAAATTGGCCAAAACATTGCAGAAATGATTTGTTTTGATAAAGTTTTCTTATATTGAATATTTGATACATTCAACCTACTAAGACAAATAAATGTCGTCAGTAATTGGTAGTAATATCATAAATTATTTGGTTTTATTTGTTTATTTCTTTATAAGTGTATTAAGAATCCATATAAACTTTATATATAACTAGCAGATGAGCCCGGCGTTGCTCGGGCGGAAAGTAACTGTAACAAAGATTAAGATTATTAGATTTTATAGCCAATCTTACCTGTTTCACCGGGTGCAAGAACTAAGGTAACCTTGAATAAAATGATTAATTTAAAATTTTAAAATCTAAGAAAACTTGTTTGGAACATTATATTTTGAATTTGGAACGAATTCAAATATTCGTTCAAATTCGTTTAGTTTGGATTTATTGTTTTTGGGTTACTCGAATAGTGGAAATGATTAAAATGTTTATTAATTTCCAAAATTATACTATATGTGCCACTGTTTATTTTCCTTTTTTATTATTTACACTTTATACTGACTAAAACTAACTCTCTACTCCTTTTCCCTGGGAGAGTTGAATTTCCAAAAATCCCTTCTTAATGTGCATTCTCGTGGCATACCCTACTAAAACGGTCAAAAACACAAAAAACTGCATCTAAAATAGTACAATAGAAGCCAAGTTTTTCAAGGTAATCCTTAACCCTCTACCTCTTCCTCACGGGGGATTTCCAAAAAGTTTTTATTAGGGTCCATTCTCATGGCGTACCCTACTAAAGCACAGTTAAAAATAAAAAAGCGCATCTAAAATAGTACAGTAGAAGCTGCATCTTAGGATAAGCCTCTCCCTTTCTTCCGTGGGGGGGAATTTCGAAAAACCCCTTCTTAGTGTATGTTCTCGGGACATACCTTACTGTGTATCGAATTTCAACTTTCAACTCCTAACCGTTTGGGCTCTGTGCTTATCAACCCATCTGGATTATATTATAAGATTATAGCGTGTTTTTCATAAGTGGTAAAAATTACAAAATATAGTACTGTACTGTACATTCTCCTATTAAAATTATGATGTTATTAATACATGTGCTTCATATAATTGATTTAGTGTAGAAGCAGTTAGAATGAAAAAATTTGACAAATTGATTAATAAACAGAATGATGTAAAATGAAACAGCTTTTAATTTGTTGTTTGCCGTTAGTATCAAACATATACATGATGAATCATTTTAGAAACTATAAAAACATAGGAATTCATTCATTGATTCATTTATCACATTTCTTTTGACATACTCAGTATGTCGTAAGAAGTTTTACGACAGTATTTATTCATTTGTTTTGCTGTACTCTTATCATTACGAAGATGCTTGTTTAAATGTATTATTTAAGATTTATTCAGAATCTTTATTTAACACAAATATTTAAAATATTTCATAGTTTTTTGTTTTATTTTATCACCTGAGAAATTTATTTTTACATATTTTTACTGTTGATTTTTCTGTTGTGAGCATTTACAAGATTTCTTAAAGTTATCGCATCGACATCCGGGTGGTCGAGACAAGGTATCGGCTTGTCGACAAACTTTGTCGTCGGCCGTCTGGGATTTCGATTTCTGGTCTGGGCCGTGTCGTCAGAAATTTTCATAGGTGGCTCGATACGTCAGCCCGTTCTTTAATATTGGCAAACTCATTGCGGACCCGGTCGAACTTGTAATCAATACGAAAATGGCCCTTTTTGTACTTACAGAACGGCAATTTTTTTAAGTTTTGTTACTATTTTGTAAAAGTTGTAAATGCATTACTTTTTTGTATTGTAATGAATTTTGTTTAAATGCAAAATGACTGTTAAATAAGTCTTTAGATATTTTGATATGAAAATGCATGTATTTAAAGCTGTAAATAATATATTTTTAAGTTTTTATTTCATAGATTTAGAAATTGTTATTATTTTTTATTTAAATATTTTACATATTTGGATAGAAAACTTATAATTCACTTATATAAATAGTTACACTTACAAATAAATAGATGTTTAGAATATTTGGAACTTAATGAAATTAAATATGTATTACGTATACATCTAACTTCTTTGGACGAAATATGAAAAATGTCATTTTAATTATCAAATGATTTATTTTTACAACTATATAAAGAATCTCTAAGAAATAAAAAAAGAAACAATCAAATTTCTAAAAATTTTTTAAAATAATTTTTAAGCTCAGCTTGTAAAATAGAGCTTAAAAATTGTTATCTCTATGATGATTTTGTGATGAATGGTTCGGATTCAAATATTTCATCAATTTCATAAATTATAGCAAGCAAACGTATAAAATAATTTGTCATTTAGTAAAGAAAACTGTTAGTTTTTTAACCCCATTAATGTCAAAACAAGTAGTAATCTTTCTTCTAAATACGATGGTGACAACAAATGCGGTATCAAATTAATTAGTCGTAGAATGAAAATTATATTGAGAATTGTTTTGAACTGTTAGTCATATAACATGAAAACTATTATTAAGTTGTTATTAATTATTGGAACATCTTTTTCTGACTCCTATCTGTAATTAAAATCAATTAATTTTTACTTTTGGAACAATTAAAGAAATTCTTGAAAAATAACATACAGGTGGTTTTCAGGTTAAATTTCATTCTAATCAGCTAGATTATGCATAATAAGATGCTAATCTATCTCCATAGATTTTTTGGAGATTTAAACCTGCTCTAGACCATCCCTACTTTCCATTCTTCACCTATACTCACTGAAACCCTTACAGGTTTAGTAAGTACTTGAATTACATACAGGAGACCTGTAATTAGTGTAATTATCGAGAGCCGTACAGCCTACAAATGTGTTAGTGCCTCATATTAATCAATAAATTAAATCTCATTCTCACATCAAATGTTGTAAAGGACAAATTTTTGAAAATATTTGCTTTATAACGTTTGATTTAGGATGAGGGTTAATCTTGGAAATGCTTACTCTGTTGTTTTATAATTTTCAAAATGACATTATGCATTTCTTTGTAATTTCATTTCGTCTGATGGCTCTTTTCATGTTTAATGATTTGAAGACAGAGTTCACTCAAACAGAACAATACAATTAAGACAATACAATTCTGGCGACCGACCTTTCTTTTGAGGCTACTAGCCGCCAAAAACGCTAAAAAAGTCTTTTTAAAACACAAATTTTCCAATTAAAAATATAAAATTTTTTAATTGGAAAGGTCGGTTGCCAGAATTGTATTGTCTTAAACACGGAATTAAAAATGGTGGTCTCTGTTTGAGCAAACTCTGTCTTCAAATCATTTGCATTTCTTTGTTAAACTCCAAAATATGAATTAATGTTAAGTCATACTAAACTGCTACATAAATTACAAATAATCACGAAAACCTTTCGGCAGCAAGAAAGCTAAGTTTAATCGACGAGAACATTTGTATTAATTAAGCTTATTTTCCTTGCTGTTGTAAGATTTTCATGGTGATTATGAATTTGAAGTTCTAGAACTTTAACAAAAAAAATACAAGAAAATTCTTAAAATCCATAAAAAGCATTCTTTCTATTTATTGTAAATGGGATCGTCATTATTCTGTTAAGATGAGCGTATGGATTTATGGTTTGTATATTAATTGCTTTTGACGAAAATCTTTTGGAGGTATAAAAAAAATAAACGTTTCGGATTACTTCCATATGATCCAATTTGCAATGCGTGACCGATTTATTTTTTTCTTTGTCAAATTGCAGCCGAAAGACTGGAAGTTTTCATAAGATACAAAATTAATTGAAGTATTTTAAAAAGCAAACAGTTCAATGAAAAAATTTTTAAGAAGTTTAGTGATAGATTTCTACAAATGAGATGTTTATCAGTTACGATGGAAAATTTAAACATAATTTTGAAAAACTCGCATAATAACTTTGTAGAACATTCGTTATATCTTGGAATCTTTTTATGCTGCAATATGAAATGTATTAATCTATGTAGACTTTTTAGAAATCAAAAATAATTAACTAAAACACCAAAAAATGATAAAAATTAGGAAACAAATTTAGTGTTCACAATAGCAACTGCTGTTCCTAGTTGCAAGTATATCTTTGTAATAGATGATTTCTGTACATAAAAATTAAATTTTAAAAGGTTCAAGAAGTCAATATTTTACTTAGATTTAGTCTCAAAAAATGTTCAATCTATCTTAGCTCATTTTCGCATCATTTAACCACAAATAAATGTAAAAAGGAGAACAAAATTGAACATCAAAAATATATCACATTCTAATTTCGTATCCACTTAGCTTAATCAGCATCTTTTTAAGATGACACGTTAAAGTTTAAAAGTCTGAATGTTTAATTTTTCAATAATTAAGTTGCAAGTATAAATAGAGAAATTAATGACTGAAGATATTCCGCACATTTCGTTAACCGTTAACATCCAGTATTAGCCACTGTCGTATTAGAAGAATGAAGTGATTCATAACTGCTGTATATGAATGTATCCATGAAAATATGATTAATGTTTGACCATTTGTATTTCATCAAAATTTTGTTCATATATCTTATCTGACTTTAAAAATCAGAAAAAATATGGGTCGACGTGCATAAGTACCACTCTTAAAATTTTTTTAATGTATTTCTTAATAAAGCTCTCCAGATACATCAAATTGCCAATTGTGTTTCACTTTAGTTACTTTGTTTCCCGAGTTTCGTGAAGATATCTTATATCTGTTCTGAGAAATGATTTCATCTTTACAGATTAAACCACATTTCTGAATTATTTTCCAGACGTATTACAAGTACTTAACATCGGCTTGATGTTATTTCTATTACTTATCTCACAAGAGCATTAACATTAAAAATTTTTAATAGTTTCGTCGTACGTCGAATCACAGTGACGACAGTTGTAATTTTAATATAAATTGTGGTTTGTGAAATGGTCTGTTTTACGTAGAAAGTTATACAGTACATCAAATATAAGCTTAATGATGACTTTCAATAGTTTGACTTATTATACTGTTAAGATACAGACAAGATATGAAGTCAGTACATTACTTTATTAATACTTTCCTTTATTGTAATCTGTAGACTCTAATACATTTAAATGACATTTATTTGAACATTTAGAAGTAATAATGTTAGTTTAAAAGTTTATAGCTTCTACTAGGCATATTTAACATGGGGGACTCTTGGGCAGGTGTACATTTGAGTCATTTATAAAGGTAGTGTTGTCACATAACTTTAGTGACATGTTTGTTGTTTTATTATATTAACTATACCTTTAGTATTATTAATTGAAATAGTAGGTTAAAAATGTAAGTGCGTAACCAATGTTACGCATGTACATTTTTAATGTCAAAAAGAATATTATAATTTTGTAATTCAGATGCTTTTCTGTAATAATACGTCATTATAGTCAGTATGTACCAAGTCGAGTATCCAAAGACTATTGTCGAGAAATGCAGAAGAATGACTTTAACAGGGTTTGTATCAGTGGTCTATGTAAATTTGGTTGTACACGTAAGTTATACTGTTATGTCAATTTGTGATAGTGTGAAACTAAATATTAACGGTTTTTAATTTTATTAGCGATATTAGTATAGTAAGTTGGCTGATGAGGGACTCTGTCTGAAATACATACAACAAATGAAAGTGTTAAAGTAATGTACTGATGTCATACTTCATTTGTATTCTTAACAGTGTAATAAGTCTAGGCACAGAAAGCTGTCATTAAACTTATGTTTATTGTATTACTTTTTTGCTATGCAATATTTAGATTTTCAGTATAAATATCGTGTAATTTTTTTGAAAATATGTTTTAAATATTAAGGTAACAAAAAACGATCGTCGATTTTATCATAAAAATGCTTTATCGAGAATCAAAACTAATTTATGAAACAACAAAAGGGTATAAATTAGGTATCTATGCAAAATAAATTGTTTCACAAACCACAATTTATTATATTAAAATTATAACTGTCATCGCTGTGCTTCAATGTATGATGAAACATTAAGAATTCTTAATGTTAAAGCTGTCTTACAAGTTAATAAATATGCACATTTTGTTAAATATTTTTTCTTTTTATCTTAATTAACATTAAAATGCCATTGGCGCTAATATTTCCATAAGTTTTGCTTGGTGCCGATTATAACAAACTTCTTCAGAATTACACAAGAACGACATAAAATGAAAGTGATTATTAATATATAGTATAGCAGTTAAATGGGTGAAAAGTACAATACATCACACAGAGAGCAGTGCAACATATTCTTGGTATGTTATTGATTGCATGACAAATTTTTTTTCCTTAAGAGTTTTGATATTTTTTATTGTACTTCATATATCACACACTGTCCACAAAATATTGAAACTCTTAAGGCAAAAAAAAATTTGTCATGCACAACATACCCAACAATATTTAGCACCACTTTATGCGTGACATACTTCAAAGGTGAAAGAATGTTTATGCACAAATGAGGGTCACTTGCGTGGTGTCGTCTTTGAATCATAAATGACAAGCCGTGTTGTTTGAAATTTTGTACTCGAAAGGTTTTTTAATAAACATTTATTTATAATTGCCCGTTTTCCCAGATCCTGTTTAAGACGATTGTAATAAATTGCAGTTGTCTGCCGATCAAGAATTATACAAGAGCAATGTTTATTTTTTTGGATTTGTAACTCCACTACAATGCAGATCTTAAGATGTTACTGTTTTTTTTACTAAATACGTGATTAGAAAGACGAATTGATATTCACAGAAATCGATTTCGTTGGTGGCCGAGACAATAAAGATACCAGAATGCCACTCTGGAGACCCGGTAACGCACCCTAGCAATTTTAGGACAATCTGTTCGAATGTGTCGGGCTCCATTCCCCGACATCCGGCCCGGCCGAACCCACAACGGAACGATTCGGAGGCCCACTTAATGTTTAAGTGATGGAAAAAGCAAAAAAAAAAAAAGTCAATGATTTATTAAGTAAATTAAAAAAATTCAGATTAGTATTATAGTATAAATGTTAAATTTCATCTTTTCCTCATCAGTATACTTCTCAAGTAATATATAATTCAAAAAATTGGGTAAATCTCAAGTCGTGTGAGAAATACTCGAATAAGTAATTCTGCATTTGGAATAGATAATGATCAGTCTTAACAATTTGAAAGATGCATGTTCAAAGACGAAGGATGAAAGATCATCCAGAGAATTTGATGACTGTAATTTAGCCTTTAATTTAAACAGAAAAGAAAAATTTATAAACATAGGAGTAATTTATATTATTGAAAACTTATAATTGACTCTAAGTGGGTAAATTGGATATTTTACTATTACTAAAAACATCATAAAAATTAGAAAAAATAATTATATTCATTTAGATGTTAAAAAATCAATAAAATCCTTAAGCTTCCAGAATTTATGGTGTTTCTTCCTGTGTTTTAAATGCAGTTTTTTAACTTACACATTTTAATTGAACCAAAAAAAAAAAGACTATTTGTTAATTAATTTATGCATTTCTTTGTCTAAATTTAATTATTTCTAATAGAATCTACATCTAAATATTTGTTGACAATTCACTTCAGTATATAAGGTGGTCAAACAGGGTGGTCCAAAAAAAAACAACCCAGAAATTTGTTAATAACTGACTTTTGTGTATGTTTTATATTAGAATATGTAGTAATTAACTAGCTCCTACCCAAAGCGTGACTCAATACTTTAGAGATTATAAGCATATTCAATAGAACAATAAGATATATTATTATTATTATTATTATTATTCTGCTTACTCCTCAACGAAAAAACAAAGCAAAAATATTTCTTCCAGTTAGGCAGGATATGAGTCAAATCGTAGAAAATTTGATATCCTGTACAGCACCCTTCTATTAAAGAGAATGCTTGCGGTTTGGAAACAAATTTTCAAAATCTATGCGCTGATTAATTATGACGTAAATTTACATGTCTGCACTCGATTTATTATTATTTTTTTTACTTTCAGGTACAGATTATCCAGTGGAACCAGCGAGAAGATTCAATTGAGTTCACTCATAGCTGTGTTTCACGTGGCAAGAAATATGGTTCTGGATACAAAAACATCACCCAATTAAATTTGTAAATACAATTATTGTGGATTTTTTTTTAAATAATAAAACTAATTTTAAGATAATTAACTTTTTAAATTAATTAAAATATTTTTAACCGATTACGATCAGCTACAACAATTATTTACACGAAATTTTACTATCCTGGAAGTTAGTTTCCTGCTGAGTTGTTTAATAAATTATTCGACTCTTCTTTTTGGAATTTAATTATACATAAATATTAATCTGTTGTTTAAAAAAAAAAAATATTAAAGAAAATTAGAACGTTTTTAACATTAGTTTTTTACGTGAACAGAATATATATATATATTTTTTTTTAACATTGAAATTCGTTTATTAAATAGTAATTCGTTGTAATCAACTAATGGATTGCTAATTTGATAAAGTCATTTTGTCTGGAGTATGAATTATAAGATATTAATTTCATATTAAAGGTTTTTTCCCTTGTTTTCGCTGTTGGAAACCATTTATAACGCATCGAATTTAAGGGAATTTGCGTTAATAACGGCTCCTTTACGAAAAAATATTTATTTTTATTTTTTTAATCCGAAATTGGAAACAGAAACAGTCATTTTTTTCTTCGTCTAGGAAAAAGGAAAGAAATTATGACTTTATAAGGACAATTTTTGAGTGTTAAATGTAAATATATTCGGTGAAATCCCCTATTAACTAGTACCGTTTCCTATGCTCTTTAGGCAAAAAAAAAGGGTAGGCATATCCCTAATTATTTTCGGAATTACTTACTGATTACTGATTAAAAAATTGATCAATCATTTATAGGATTTATACAGATGATGCAGCAATTAATTGGCAGGATTTAGGTCCAATGAACAAAACATTAGCTTAATTTGTTGTAGGATTTTCGATCTGTAGACGTTTTTCCATTTAATTTACAAGCTATTTAGAACAAATGGGATAATTCTTAATTAATTAATTATTTTCCTGGTAAAAGAGTAATTTAATCCGAAAGAATCGCGATAGTCTTATAATAAGATATAAAATTTTATTTATATCAACACTAACTCATTAAAATAATAATAATAATAAAAATAAAAAAATATAGGGTATAAATTTTGGTAGTTTATAGTATATTATAAGATTAAATCTGGCAATTTTCCTGCATATAAATGTATTTTTTAGAGCTAGAGTTTGTAATAAATCAGGATGAGAAATATACATATATATAAATATATAGTATTTATTTCACGTTTTATAATAAATATCTTTACTATATTGTAATTTTCAGATAGGGACATTGTTGTTGTTATATTTTTTGCTGAAGAGGGGGAAAAATATTGAAGAAAATACTGAAAATTCTCTTTAGTTTTTTCTTCTTCAGCAGTTTAGCTAAAAATTCCGCCTTGTTTACTATTATAAGTGCTGAAAAATTGGAAATAAAAAGAAAAATTCTATACTTAAACTCTTAATTTCCCCAATTTTTTAAAGTTCTTCACCCGGATAGATGAAATTACTGCTTGTTTTTATTATACATTACATATTCTTCAGCATTACATTAAACATTCTCTAGTAGTTAATGCAGAAAGTTGCTTATTTTAGCATTAATTTAACTCCTTAAGCTTTATAGAAGAATCAAAACAGAGCACAAAAAAATGTCTTTTTTGCACCAAACTCGTACAAAAAAAAAGCTTATAATGAAACAAGAAACGTTTTCATTTCATTAAATTTATCGAGTGTCCTAGAATAGTACTTGTCGTTTCAGTATAATGGGCGAAATTTAGAATGGATCCCTAGTTTAATTGAAGTTGATATTTTGTATCGAATGTTATCTAAGCTTATAAAGTAAAAATAAGACATTGGTACAAAAACTCCTATCAACCCGCTAATCGAGTGGGTGATATATTTATTACTCGACACGTGCCATCTCCATGGCCGAATTCTAGTTGACAAATAACAGTCGCATTTAAACTTCCCCACACCACGTTCTATTAATGTGTATAGGAAAGTTTATATTCTAACATAGACGAATTTATAACCAGTAAGGATATAGATAAATTATTTGCCATAATAAAAATGATTGGAGATGACTTCACTTTTGGATAGATTAGGTGACAAAACGGGGTGGCGTGGGCGGGTCCAGATGTCACGAAAATCGAGTCGACCCTTAGCTAACACTAAACAGACTCGAGTTTAGTTTGCGGTTTTAAATTTTCCATGCTCTTACTCATTCGTCACGTCTATTGGCGTTACGATATAGAAGCCGTTTAGTCGTCGTAACGTCAGTGCCAATTGAAAGAGACTCGGCTTTATCGGTTACCCGTCCGTAACGTTTGAGAGAAATCGTTCTTGAATTAAACAGAAAAAACGTAACGTGTTGAAAGTAGGGTTATTTGGCTTCCTTTCTGTTAAATTTCAATGTTTTATATCCACAAAAACTTCATTAAATACACGTTTAAACTTCAGTTCCTGTTTTGTTTATTCCTAGATAAATAGATTAGTTATAATTTAATAGATGCATTTCTTAAAATTCTTATCGGAATTGTGGAAATATATGGGTGCCATCTTGTAAAAAAAACTAATATATATTTTTAAATACATATAAATAAATTACGCTTATTTTCAGTACAAAGATACTTCAAATTACATTACGTATATTTTCTGTAGTTATTTTTTCATAAATTAGTTTTATAACATGATTTATTTTATCGAAGAAACACTTTTAAACGCGTATATTTTTATTGTACGCGTGTTCATTTATATATTTTCACGTGTAAACGAGTAAATTTACGGTAAAAATATACACACGTACGCGCGTTTAACACGCAACATTAACACAAGAACTAGGATAAATATAGACACCAGATATTCATTCGTGTACGTAATCAAACACACTATTCATACAAGTTATCTGGAAAATATTCAAATGGTTTAACAGTACTGTACGTAAGTCAATAATCGAATACTGTACCGTATTCTCACGGTTTTAATGCGTTACCTATTCTAAGAATTTTAATATTAGTTTTAAGACGGATGTAGCAAATTAGCAAATGAATTTTTACAACGAATAATTTAGATATTTGCGCGTTTGCTATGCCTGATATTATTTATTAAAGCGCGTCTGTTAACACAGCCTAAATTTAGAAGCGCCACCAGCCGCACGTTATCAATATGTTATTATATAATAATACAATTGCCGGTTGTAAATTTGTCGACTAATAAAAATTTCAG
Organism: Centruroides vittatus; assembly: GCF_030686945.1. Taxonomy (NCBI): domain Eukaryota; kingdom Metazoa; phylum Arthropoda; class Arachnida; order Scorpiones; family Buthidae; genus Centruroides; species Centruroides vittatus. Next base: position 111,192 of record NW_027122427.1, on the reverse strand, counting down.
ATATTAATTTAATTGATCTTATATTTTTGTTCGCCAGATGGCGGTAAGGCTAGGGAGCCGTCACGCGGACCTGGGGCCCTCCCGTTGTTGAAAATTTAGTGTTTTTTTTTCTATTTTTTTCGCCGCTTTTTCCTAAATTGAATTCGCGTTAATGTTGCGTGAATAACTTTTTAGTAACGACAATTATTTTTATTCGTTTGTCCTTGACGTAGCCGAGTGTACGAATCATTGTCCTTTACGTGTGATATAATCGCAACTGTCACGGTTATCGATACTTTTATGTTCCTTATCAAAGTACACAATTCGGTTTTACAGTTTCTTATCGTTCATTTTACTGTAAATTTTTGCAAAATAAAAAATCGATTATGTACTAGCATAAAAACAGTTGTGCCATTTTTAATTGTTTCAGCTTATACTCTTGTATAAGAAAAAAAATAATAAAAATTGATCGGATTCTGTTCATCCGTCATAAACAACACGAGACTGGTTTGTGTATGCAAATTAATAACAAAAAGTTTATCCACGTAGTTTAAAATACATTGACATTGGACAATTCGAGTAAACAAAATCTATTTTAAATTTGTTTACCGACAAAATAACCTTCCGATCCGAAACCGTTTTTGTCTCATTTCTCATATTGAATACACGCAGAATAAAAATAGCGTTGAAAACTTATATCTTGATGGATTCATTAAAAAATTTTTAAAAAAAATTAATATTTTAAAGAAATAATTGTATTTTATCGTATAATTTTTCATATTAGTCACGACATTACTCCATCTTTTAAAAAATGATTTACATAAAGTTTGAATATTTTCGAATTTTCTTCTATACCAATCGTATTTTAATATAACGTGACGTAATAATCGAACACGAAACCGTTTTTTACGTCAATTACGTTTTTTTATGAAATTGCAAAGTTGTGAAACGCATTTTAATTACATTGTTCTTTTTTTAATTTTTAGTTTTTAAAGCGCTGTTCTTTATAAACATTTTATATACAAATAAATACGCTTGTAATAAAATACCCAGCTTATAAATTGTATTTAGATGATAATTTTTATAAATTGAGTGATTATTTTTTTATTAATTAACATACCAGAAAAATAGTTTTGTTCCCTTAATTCTTATATATATTATATATATATTTTTTTACGTGTACGTGAAGCAATTCGAACTTTTATCGCGACGTCAAAACTCGAGTCACACCAAAACAAAACCCACACACGAGATTACTATTCATTCAAACACATTTAATATCCTATAACAAACATACTAGTTAATAAAAATCTTTTATTTCACTCGAGCAAGTAATCTATTCATAAAATTGATCACAAATCTGTAGAATATAATCCTCTACCGGGTACTTTAATCCCAAACAATTTCTGTGTAAGTCTATATCTTTAGTATTGCCAAACTGGGCACACGAATGGCATCCTAAATATATACAATGTCGACAATTCTCTTTAATATCTGGCTTAATCTTTTGTTGCCTAACTTATTATTCTCCACAACTCTTACTTTATCACTTTCTAAAGCTTTTATTTACTTTCTGTACTATCCAACTTTTAACACTCTACTCGATGCGGCATGTTAATGCTCTTTAGTTGATTTTTTTATATATAGAAAATGATGAATTGTTTTTTAAATTTCTAATTTCGAACTTTAATAAAAGCAGGGATGTTCTTTTTTTTCTAACAATACAAATTGAAGAGAGCGATTTCTTTACCTGAACGAAGGTTGGATAGTGTTCTGTACAATTAATTACTGTACATAACATCAGATACTTAGTACGTATAAAAAATACAAGGAAAGAAAAAGAAAGATACGCTAAAAGGAAGTTGTATATGATTAAAAACAAGACAAACAAAAAGAAATTGTGTTAACAAGCTACGAAATTAATCGAATTTTAAAAGTTAAGTAGCTTTAATACCTGTTTAACTGTGTTATGTTTTAGATAAAAAAAGAAGAATTTTAAGAGAACTTTTATCGTGAAAGGGCATTGTTTAATTACACAGAAAACATCGAGTTTCACTTGTGTAGCGTTGAGATAATTGTGTAGAAAATGGGCTGTTTTTTCTGACATTACAATTTCTTTGTAATTTTACGAAAGAAACACATTAACGGAAATACTAGCATTACTTCCCGTGTTTAGAAACCCAATGAATACAACAGACGCATTCTGGCAGGGCTTAAATGACGTCACAGGCAGATATTTACACTTTAAAACCACTCCCTTTCATGCTGCTGGCATATAGTAGAGCGCATAAAGCCAATCGATTGAACGTAAACATCGCAGTTCCACCCCACCGAGAGAGTGAGGCGATCCAACGATTAGGTTACAGACAGACAGAACGAGATCAACAGTGAGAAGACACGAGAGTTGGTTGTCTGCTTGCTTGCATGTGTTGTAGGTGAAGAGGTGTTCCTGGCACAATGCTGCTGGCGGCTGGAAGACCAGGCTGCGGAAAGGGAAAATGGATTAGGACAAATTTTAAATGCCCACGTCTGTCACCTGCAAGGCTATTATTAACGGCCTCTTGCTTTATAGCCTTACAGTTGGATGCCTGTGAGTGCTCGCCAAATAGGACTATGCCCAGCAATGCCATATCGCAAGCAGTAGTAAGTACCGATTTGTTCGTGTTAAGTCTTCAAAAATGGCGATGATTTTAAGTATTAACTTTATTTTTCTACACAAGAGTTTGTATATTTGTTACATTAACGTAAAGTTTCTCGTGTTAACACTCGTTGGGGTGTATATATATATATGTGTATATACTCGCGTCGTTTTCCATTCGGTCGCTAGATGGTAGAACGATCGCTGGCAGCGTGGTCGTCATGGTAACGTGCGGGACAGTGAAATAAAAAAAAGCTGGCAACGTGTCGATGGTTGCGCATCCTTTGTCTTCTCTACATAATTTTCTATTCTTTTAATTAAAAAATATATATATATATATTTAAATTTTTTAAAATTATAATTTAACTTTTATCAGATAAAAAAATAATAATAAAACAGAAAGCTTATCGGGACGGGTAAAAGCAATTTGCTTACGTCATTAGGGAATGAATACGTTTTTAAGATGCCCGAGAAGACCTGTCGCTCCCATCCCTCATTACTCAAAAGGGATGGCGAAATTGGCGTTTAAACCAACGAAATGCCAATGTTAAAGATAATTCGATTGTTTAGAAACACAAGAAATTTGATTTTGCCAAAGTGGAACATTTAAATTTGTTTCGATCCCGTGTATATAACGGTCTATACCCCTAAATGGCATGGTTGCTTCGACCTTATTGTTTTTTAACCTTCTATAGTACATTACTGTGGGAGGTAACCTATTTTCAGATGCGACCTTTCACTTTTTTTACCCCTCCTCCCCCTTCTTATAAAGAAATTAACTGGTTAATGGGATGTAAAAATGTAAATTGTGTATATAGGCTAGCTTACAAAATTCGGTTCCTTTTTTTCTCTCATCGGAATTTGAAGTCATTTAATTGCAGAAGCAAATACATATATACTTATAAGGCGATTTTTTAATGTATAATTTACGTTTGTTTATTTGTCTGTACAGCAATCGTACGTAATTTCGGATTTTTTTTTAACGCTTTTAATACTTTCGGCCATCTTGAAAATAAAAGTTGTAATAACAACGAAGTAAAACACTTATTTTTTTCGTTTTGTACCAAGTTTTATATTCGTACGTTAATAGAGACACGATAATTTATACAATTATTTGAGTTAATTACAGTATCTATAATGGAGGGTGGGGGAAATACAATATATATATATGGTAATCTTAAAAAACAATTTTACAAGATTACAAGATCTTACATAAGTCCAGAAGCTTACAATTTTACAAGTAATTTTTCATTTCTGTACATAAGTTAACGGGATAAAACTTTAATCACGTACACACGGACGACCTTTATTGAATTCTTGTTTGTTCTTTTTTTTTCGTAGCCAGGACCATAATATACGAAGGGGTCAAATGAAAATTACGAAGTTTATTTTTTACATTCGGAAGAATAAACTTACTAATTTGCATTCTCTTCCCCCTTTTTAACGTTAGCAATACGAAGAAAATCGTAAACTTAAGACGACGGGAAGGTGAAACGCGTGGAATTAATTACGTTCAATTCTCTTGAGTAATGGTTTAATTTCGTGGTATTAAAATGCTGAAGCAGAATTCGCCGGGTTCATAAACCGAACGAAGAAAGGGGGGGAAAAAATAAGACTAATTTTATGCCTGGCCAATTAACTCGAACGATGATGATGATGCCGTTTAGTTTCGTCTCATCTCTTTGTCTTGAGGGGAATTTCTCATCAGAAATTCGATTTTTAAAGCTTTTTTTCCCCCTGTTTGTTTGTTTAATTACGGAAAAAAAATGATTATTAAATAAGATTTATTATTGTTTCTCTTGTTTGCTGCGTTATGAATGGAAAGCATTACAAGAGGACGTTGAACTAGAAACGTTCTACTATTTGTAGCGTAACCGTTATCTTGTGTAGTGTTGTTTATATTGTTAAAGTGGGCGATATTGGCCGAGAAATAATCATCTTCGCCCAATTTAGAAATCGTTCTTAACCGCTAGATCTGTCCTAAATGAGGCTTTGATTATACCGGGTAGACTTATTGATGGAAGCTCACGTGTACTGTACGTAGAAATTCGCTTTGCTTACGTTCATTTCGTTACAATTCGATTATTGATGTTATCTCGTTATAGCGTTGATGAAATTCGAAAGTTTTATTTGTATTTTTTTTTTTTTTAATAGAAAAACGGTAACACTTAAGAGGCCTTTTTTAGCTAAGAGATTAGAGAAAGGCCTCTTATGAGTTACAAATGTCGTTGTAAGTTTAAATCGGGGGGACTCCTTTTATTATTTTCTAATGTTTTAATAATTTTAACGTTTACAGAATTACTCCGGTGACATTTAGTTGTAATTTATCAGACGTTCGAATAATAAAATTTTAAAATATTCTCGAATGTTACGTGAAAAATTTACGCGAACGTCGTAAAAATTTTCAAAGTACTACCGCGCAATACGTGAACAATTTTGAAATATTTTGTAGGAAACTCTTGGAAAATGTAAAAGCTGTCAGCACTTTATGTTTAAATTACCGAATTTAATAAATAAATAAAATAGATTGGCGAATTTCGAGAAAAAACGTTATTAAAAATGAACGAAATTGATCGAGGAATTATAACGAAAGTACCGTATTTTAGGGCATTATAATAAAATCTTTAGAAATTAGAATAGACACTCCGCAATTCATTTGCCATCGTACATCCGATTAGCACTCACTACACAATTTTTTTTTCGGTTTTTTTCATTCTTTTGACCTTATCCGTCCCCGGCTCTTAGTCACGAGATCGTCTTCCCATAGTTAGGCCATGTTTTGTAAACCGAAGCCAACGTCTCCCAGGTCATATCCCAACAGAATCCAAGGTCTCTCTCCATCTGCTCGTCGACAGATGTGTTTGCCGACGTTGGTCTACCACCGCTCTTACATCGCCGCTCATCTATACACCCGACATCGAATTTTCTCTGGTTAATCACAAACCACTCGAAATTAACTTCCTCACAATCCACACGCGCTTACCTTTCTACATTTTCCATAATTTAAATAATAATAATAATAAGAAGAAGAATTAATTTTCTTATATTTTAATCGTGGGGGGGGTGTGCTTCGATTTTAATATATTTTTATAAGCAAGTTGGGCAACACCTGGCGGTCCATTCGGTAACTACGAATGCAGGCCCGTCGATGGTCGCTTAGCAACCGCTGCACAGTATGCAATAAATGTCATTGACCCATGCGATATCACTTGTCATATCGAAAGAGACGAGATCCGCGGACCGAGTTTATTTTTTAATGGTTAAAGATGCAATGGGGAGGGAGGTAGATACGAGCTCGCGTATATTAAAGAACGGTGTAATATATTTAAGGGGGTTCTCGTTAAAAATCGAGTAAAATACTCGTTTCGAATACATAAAAGTAAGTAAATCGAGAGAAGACCTAACTAGTTCAATAGTCCTTGAACAGAAAATCGTAATTGGATGCCGTGGGGTGGATTCCGAGTACCTGGAACGGCCATCGCTAATCGTCGACCTGTCCGCCGATTGGCACCATAGACACATCCATTTTTATTTGATTATTATTATTATTATTTTATAAGCCGGTTGAAGATGGAAGAGTCTTCGAGAACGCATCTTCTTTTAACGGTAAATACACGCGCCATTTTTTTTTTTAAATTTGTTAATTTATCCACGTTAAAGTTCAGTTTTGTGCATTATCCTACGAAGTTTCCACGTTATTTCTAGTTGTGATTCTACTCCCCCCCGTCGAACGCAAATTACCTAATTTCGCGTGATGAAATCTGTTACTGAACAGATGCCCGCTTGTCTAATAATGCATTCGCGTGATCTTCTTTCTGCTTATTCACGGAAGTTAATATCTTTAAACGACAGATGTATTTGTCGCATTGTTTTTTTTCTTTATATATATATATATATGTATTTTTGTATTTTTGCCTCCCTTACGCAGGACGTGATGTAATGTTCGATCGTCACGTTTGCGCGTTAATCGGTTTTATTGATAGAAATGATCGAACGGGATTAATTTGTGTAAATTACAACTTTGGCATTCTTGCCCAATTGAGCTTCAAAACCCTCATTACGCCGTAAAATATACCGTATAAGTAACGTAAGCGTTAATCTATTCCGTTTATGTATTTAATAACTGAATGTCCGTGGGTATTGAAGTGGTACCCGGTGAAGGTGTCGGCGTTTTGGCTCATTTTATACCATAAAATGCGAGAATTTTGGTATCTATCCCGTTTTTAAATTCAGTAATCGCCGTCAACACGTTTAATGATATCGAAAATAAAGAGGATGATGATAAATTATCTTTTTTATCAGGTGCCACTTGAACTTCACGAACAAAGGCTCTGTATCTTCAACCTTCTTGTCGATTACCATCAACTTTTTTTAAACTTCAATGCGATTCTTTCAATGCTTTAGAGGACATTTTTATTTGATTTTATTCCGGTGGAGTAGGGTGTTTGTCGCGTAAATAGTTTACTTGAATGGTGTCTTGTATATAAATATAACCGTACAGATCATTTGCATGTAAAGAGGTTTGGTCCGAAGAAGTCGAACACGCTTCTAATTTCTCTCCTTAAGTTTTAAATGAGTTTTCGTTCCTTGTCGTCGATTTATCAGAAATCAATTAACCGTCTTCTTCGTCTAACCGGAGCAACGACCCGGCAAACTGTATTAATCTAACCAAATAAGACACATTTCTAGTCCCGAATTATATCGTAGCCCACCAACAGCGAGTTCAACTAGACGATAAATGAGCACCCTAGAGCTGTAGCGTATAAAAGAGCGAAGGAGGGAGGGGAAAAAACAGTGCCAATGGCCTAGTAAATGGCATCGCTTCTAATATCCGAGACAATTCGTAATTAAAAAAAAAAGAATTTTTCCAACTCGTAGCAATCGAGTAGGTTGACTAGCATCGAAAATTACAGTATAACTAGGATATTCAATTACCTTAATCACTACGAGACCGGGAGGGAAAAAAATCCCCGAAAAGTATATACACACTTCCGTGTTCGAGGCGGTTAGTTCCATAACCACAAAGATGAATCGAAAAGAGTGGATGACATCACTGTAACATATCCCACGACTTTATCTTACTAGTGAGTCATTCGCGGAATATTCGTCCATCCCGCTATTTTTTGCGACATCTGTTTATCTCTTGTTTTCGCCAGGGGCAGATCTCTCCGCACGTTTCTCCATGCGAAACCGTGTTGAAGATTTCGAGAATAGAAACTATTAGTATCCGTTTGGGAGGCAACTGCATCATCCTCCTCCTCCTCCTTCTTCCTTCCCCCCTTTCTACGCTTCTTCTACATCCTTCCCTCCCCCCTCTCGAGCACTTCTGTTCGCAAAAATAAATTGCAGACACAAAAGTGTTTCTCGTTCTAAAGAGGTTTGTTTGTCTGGCACTCGCCAAAACATCAGACGAGTTTATTTTAAAAATATTTTCTTTCTTTCTTTTTTTTTTTTTAAATGGTGTACAAGTCGAATATATATACTGTATATATATATTTATGAAGAGTTTTACGGGAGTTGCTCACGTTTTAAGGCTAGTAAATCGTTCGTTTCCGACTAATTTAGCGACCTTGGAGACGGATGCGAGAGATCTCAGAATAGGGATGATGCGTTTTAAGTGCTCTTTCGCCATCTACTGGCAATCGAGTCGAAACTGATAACGACTCATCTTTATGGCTCCATTAATTAAACGCCCGTTTTTTACGGCGACATTTTAGCTGGAAAAAATAAAAAATAAACGTAGTTTTTCGTTAAAGTACGGTCGAAAAGTGATAATTTAATTGTTGAAGGGAGCGTATATAGTAATTAGATATCCGTTTTTCAACAGCGATTTACCGGAAGGTGAAGCTATTTTTAATCGAAATTCTGTCGAAAAGTGATAATTTAATCGACGAAAATGAACGAATTTAATATTTTTTTTCCAGCAAAACGTATCGAAATAATCCAATAGAAGTCTATTCAGAGATTTTCAAAGTGATTTTTACATTGGAATTTAGTTATTTTGTTGGAAAACAGAGCGAAAATTTTCAAATTTATAAAAACTCTTTTCGCTTGTAACAGACATAATTACAATTTTTTTTTTATTATATTATGTAATTTTCTACATTATTGTCGGTATATCAATTTTTATGTGTATTCTAGTATAAATTCTTTATATATTTTTGTATAAATTACGCGAAAGAATATTCCATTTTGAAGTTGATAAACTTGGTAAACATTGTGACAATTAATTTACGTCTGAGTAGAGGTAAGTTTGAAGGCCAGACGTTCTCTCAATTAAAAAACGAAGAAGAAAAAGAAAGGGGGCAAAAAAAGAGAAAGGAAACAAAGAAAGATGCAAACTCACCTAAGGCGTATTTAAAGTAATGATACAAGAAAATACATCCTTTGTCCAAGGTCATTTAATGTTCTGCTAGGTGTCAAGAGCCATGAACTCGGTAATTATTGCACTATAGTTGTATTATGAAAACCTCTGGCACTAATTCAGAACAAAAAAGAAAAAAAAAACTCCCATCATTAGAGAGTGTGTTTAATTATATAAATTTATCCTCTGGCACTAATTCAGAACAAAAAAGAAAAAAAAAACTCCCATCATTAGAGAGTGTGTTTAATTATATAAATTTACTGTAAATTCAATAAATTCTTATCCTTTTATTGAGAATATATATATATATATATAATATTTTCTTAATTATATTAATTAAAAAAAAGGGAAAATAAATAAATAAATAGTAGTTACATTTCCAGCAATACAAGACGACATTCAGGAAAGCCGTACTCGAAGGGGCGAATAAAAATCTAGAAAATAATAGGAGAGTAATAATGTATGCTAGAATTCTATTTAATAATAACGTTTCTTGTTACGATTAAATTGAATTTGTATGGATAAAATCGCCATCCATCTTTAACATATATTTATTTATTTATTTATGTTTAAAATGGAGAGTTATAATAGATGAATTGGAGAGTTAAAAACGTTATATTCGTGCAATAAATTTGGCGAAAAACAGGAAGTTTAAACGCAATAGACGAGAATAATGTTGGGCACACACACACATATGGCTTTGGTTTACTTCATTCATTTGTAATGACGCATGGCACGTGGGGTGAACCGAATGAATTGCTACATTTTCTTTAGAAAAGGGAGGGAAACGTGACAGGTGTCTCGAAAGCATCATTCGTCGCCGGAATGACAACTTGCGCCGTTACTTAACCACTCGACCGTAATTTATATACTGCTATATTCACGGTATGTTTAACAGAACCTCAAAAAAAGGGGGGAGGGAGAAATATGCCGCACATCTTAAGGCTTTCTTTTCTTTTCTGTTGAGATTCTTCGAGTGTAAGATGCCTTCGAGTGTAATTTAGTGCCTTAATTTTCACTTCGACGTACGTCGAAGTGAAAATTAAGGCATTAAATTAGAGTGATTATGTGTTTTTGAGGCCTTAACTTTCACTTCAACGTATAGTTAAGGCCTCAAAAATACCAAAATTAAGGCTTTAATGCTTCATATTTATATAGGGAGGGGGAAAAACGAGAAGAAAACAAAGATTTCGTTAAATTTCTTGCGTGTTTTTATATTATTTACAAATTAAAATCCAGCGAGTTAATTTTGAAATGGCACCTGCGTTACATTATTGAATGGTTTAGAGACGTGATGCATGTAAACCGGTTTTTTTTTTCTTTTTAGAAAATAAATGATTGTTTTTGCTATTCAAAACACGCTTGGCATTTCCCAAAACTGTATAAATCTTTCAAAAAACACAAGAGAGTCGTTTTATCTGGGAAAAGTGTTGCAGATTCCCCATTCCAAATGAGACAATGTGTCCAGGCAGGCCATTTCCAAATCCTATGAATAATTTCGACCCTTTTTTTTTCCTCCTGCTTTTTCGGGGGTCCGATTCATTTTCCGAATGTAATTTCTTCTCTTTTGATTACTTCTAAGTTGTTTAACATCATTTAAAGACTTTCTCCCCTCTCCGATTTCCCTCTCTCTTCGATTTTAACTAGCTTAGCTGACGGTTAAATTTAAAATAAGATGTTTTAATTACGTATTGATTTTGTTTTTTACTGGAAAACTCTTAAAATAATTTAATAACATTGTCTAAACCCATGCTGTTTAGTTTAGACTTAGTGCAAAAATTAAAGAAAGAAAGAAAAAAAAAAAAAAGGGTCTCATTACAGCGTTGCTCTGCTCGGTGGCACAATAATCAAATGGCATCCATTGCAATTTTATCGATTAAATATAGGATAAGTGGCTTCGAATTGTGACAAAAATTGCAGGGCATTTATCCTATTCTTAAAATAATGAGGGGGTGATGGCTGTCTCGACGTCATCGGCTTTGTAAAAGTAGAAGGACGTTACACACGTGGCAACGTTGTGTTAATGACCGGAAACACTTTTGAGCAGATGTTAGGTGGCAAAAATATATATAAAAACACCCCTCTTCTATACCTGATCGATCTGGGTGGTCTTTTCTTTTCGTTCATATCTCCAACAGGCTACTACTAAGAACCATTTTTTAAATCGAAGATACAAAGAAACTCTTCGTCTACCCCCGTTTTGTTTTTGTTTTTTTCTTAACCGTAGAAACGAAAATTAATATAACGAGATATTTAAAAGGTCCTAGTTCCACTGACCCATCGACAAAATTTGGGTCAAAAAATCTTCGATAATTAGATGGTAAGTAAAGTGTCAAGTTTAAGTAGCTGTCAGAGGGTCGTTGCACGCTTGGCACATCAAACCGTGCTGTTGTAGATGACTCATCAGACACCATCCGTCAGTCTGATCTTTATGTAAACAAGACGTTTTGTTTAAGGTAGACGAAATCTCCGACAATCTACTACATTAATGTGTATTAAGCATTGCGTTGTACGCGAATAAAGTTTAATACGAGTCGAGGGTCGATGCTTTCCCAGTTATTCGATCGCGGCACTCTTCTTCTACTACAGTTATATTTAGAAATTTCTAATCAAAATAAACATCAAATTGTGTAAATACATTAGTGGAATTTGTTTCCTGTAAATATTTTCTACCGACATTTTATTTTCGAATTTACAATAAGATAAAAAATTCGATCGAAGGATGCCAACGGTGTTAATTCGTTTTTATATTGTATAAACGACCGGATACTTTATAATAATACATAATTACCAGACAAATTTCCTTTTTATATGTTATTAACTCTTTGATATCCTGATTTATCACCTTGATATTTCTCAAATCTCAGTTTAATAATACAGAATTCTATTCGAAATCATTTAACTTTAACGTAAAAATAGGCTAGGTTTACAGCCCCACAACACTTTGATAGCGAAGCGATATTAAAATTAATTAATATTTAATTACAGGCCCGTTATAGATTCTTTTTTTTTTTTAATCTCTCTCCCTCTTCGTAGATATAATAAAATGGCTTTCAGTTTTATAGATTTATCCGAAGCGATATTAATACTAACACATTTGACGGGCAGATCTTTCATTTTCTGTGTCAGAATTGACGTTTAGGATCGAACTAACGACTTAATTTTTAATAAATTAGCTCTCGTAGTCTTCATTTTTCGAATAAGAAAGGAAAATTTATGAAGGAAAATCACGAAATGTATACGTTCATTTGTAACATTACTTAACGTGGACGGCGTATTCTATCTACAAATTTATGAATATAATAATTATTTGTCGTATACTAAACTGGTTCTAGACTTGTATTAAACTCTAGCAACGGCTTTAAACACGACAGTTATTTGATTTTACGAGCCCGTTTGCCTATAATTCCTTCGGATTAAAGACTTGGAACCGACTTAAAATCCAATCTTAAATTATTATACGAGAAATTAATGAAAGTATATAAAAAAATATAATAATAATATGGCAAATTTAGGATGAAGTCTAGACTGATATTTAACTAATAAATGTCATTTTGTTATTAGGAGAAAGTGATAATTAATATTTGATCGTGAGTCATAGTAAACTAACGAAAGAGCTGTTCGTATACTCGTCATCTAATTACTGTTATTAGTTCATTGAAAGGATGTAACAAGAAAAATAGCAGCTATTAGTTCATTTCTTCACATTAGTTTCCTTCATCGGGAAATGACTTTCCTCTTTTTTGATAGTTTATCTACAAGTTCCTTGTAACTCATTCATGAAATGTAAGGAAACTATAGACGTAAACTTACAATAAAACACAAGTTTTAATAGTCAAACATATATATAAACCGGATTATTTTCCGGCTAGAATTTGGTTAATTAATTAAGAATTAGCTTAACATTAGGGCCGAAAAACTGGTTTTTAGATACGTTTGTCTGCAGGAAGACTTTTCCATATGCAATGCTAAGAAAGATTTTTCCATATAAAATGCTAAGAGAGACTTTTCCATATGAAATGCTAAGAGAGACTTTTCCATATGCAATGCTAAGAGAGACTTTTCCATATGCAATGCTAAGAGAGACTTTTCCATATGCAATGCTAAGAGAGACTTTTCCATATGAAATGCTAAGAGAGACTTTTCCATATGCAATGCTAAGAGAGACTTTTCCATATGCAATGCTAAGAGAGACTTTTCCATATGCAATGCTAAGAAAGATTTTTCCATATGAAATGCTAAGAGAGACTTTTCCATATGCAATGCTAAGAGAGACTTTTCCATATGAAATGCTAAGAGAGACTTTTCCATATGCAATGCTAAGAAAGATTTTTCCATATAAAATGCTAAGAGAGACTTTTCCATATGAAATGCTAAGAGAGACTTTTCCATATGCAATGCTAAGAGAGACTTTTCCATATGCAATGCTAAGAGAGACTTTTCCATATGAAATGCTAAGAGAGACTTTTCCATATGAAATGCTAAGAGAGACTTTTCCATATGAAATGCTAAGAGAGACTTTTCCATATGAAATGCTAAGAGAGACTTTTCCATATGAAATGCTAAGAGAGACTTTTCCATATGCAATGCTAAGAAAGACTTTTCCATATGAAATGCTAAGAGAGACTTTTCCATATGAAATGCTAAGAGAGACTTTTCCATATGAAATGCTAAGAGAGACTTTTCCATATGCAATGCTAAGAAAGATTTTTCCATATAAAATGCTAAGAGAGACTTTTCCATATGCAATGCTAAGAAAGATTTTTCCATATAAAATGCTAAGAGAGACTTTTCCATATGCAATGCTAAGAAAGATTTTTCCATATAAAATGCTAAGAGAGACTTTTCCATATGAAATGCTAAGAGAGACTTTTCCATATGAAATGCTAAGAGAGACTTTTCCATATGCAATGCTAAGAAAGATTTTTCCATATAAAATGCTAAGAGAGACTTTTCCATATGCAATGCTAAGAGAGACTTTTCCATATGAAATGCTAAGAGAGACTTTTCCATATGAAATGCTAAGAGAGACTTTTCCATATGCAATGCTAAGAAAGATTTTTCCATATAAAATGCTAAGAGAGACTTTTCCATATGAAATGCTAAGAGAGACTTTTCCATATGCAATGCTAAGAGAGACTTTTCCATATGCAATGCTAAGAAAGATTTTTCCATATAAAATGCTAAGAGAGACTTTTCCATATGAAATGCTAAGAGAGACTTTTCCATATGCAATGCTAAGAAAGATTTTTCCATATGAAATGCTAAGAGAGACTTTTCCATATGAAATGCTAAGAGAGACTTTTCCATATGCAATGCTAAGAGAGACTTTTCCATATGCAATGCTAAGAAAGATTTTTCCATATAAAATGCTAAGAGAGACTTTTCCATATGAAATGCTAAGAGAGACTTTTCCATATGCAATGCTAAGAGAGACTTTTCCATATGCAATGCTAAGAGAGACTTTTCCATATGCAATGCTAAGAAAGATTTTTCCATATAAAATGCTAAGAGAGACTTTTCCATATGAAATGCTAAGAGAGACTTTTCCATATGAAATGCTAAGAGAGACTTTTCCATATGCAATGCTAAGAAAGATTTTTCCATATAAAATGCTAAGAGAGACTTTTCCATATGCAATGCTAAGAAAGATTTTTCCATATAAAATGCTAAGAGAGACTTTTCCATATGAAATGCTAAGAGAGACTTTTCCATATGAAATGCTAAGAGAGACTTTTCCATATGCAATGCTAAGAAAGATTTTTCCATATAAAATGCTAAGAGAGACTTTTCCATATGAAATGCTAAGAGAGACTTTTCCATATGCAATGCTAAGAGAGACTTTTCCATATGCAATGCTAAGAGAGACTTTTCCATATGCAATGCTAAGAGAGACTTTTCCATATGCAATGCTAAGAGAGACTTTTCCATATGCAATGCTAAGAGAGACTTTTCCATATGCAATGCTAAGAGAGACTTTTCCATATGCAATGCTAAGAAAGATTTTTCCATATGAAATGCTAAGAGAGACTTTTCCATATGAAATGCTAAGAGAGACTTTTCCATATGAAATGCTAAGAGAGACTTTTCCATATGCAATGCTAAGAAAGATTTTTCCATATAAAATGCTAAGAGAGACTTTTCCATATGAAATGCTAAGAGAGACTTTTCCATATGCAATGCTAAGAGAGACTTTTCCATATGCAATGCTAAGAGAGACTTTTCCATATGCAATGCTAAGAGAGACTTTTCCATATGCAATGCTAAGAGAGACTTTTCCATATGCAATGCTAAGAGAGACTTTTCCATATGCAATGCTAAGAGAGACTTTCACATAAATTACCGATAGCAACCAATTTTACTTACCGCGACTCAGGTTTATGCAAAATTGTATTTATATATATTATAAAGTAATAAATTCTACGAAACTTGTCTCGAAGAATGCAGCTATTAGTCGAATCCTTCATCGAGAAACGAATTCCCTCTATTATGAAGATGCGAATCAAACTTCGTTGCAAAACATTCCGTCTTCCTCGCAAAATATACGGAGATTTTCTGTTAAAAATAACACAATAGATTATAACTTGATCTTCCTAAATCCACATGATGCCATTTATTGCACCGATTTGGGTTAAATGGTATTAAAATGGAAGAAATGACTCTTCATTGCTAACCGAATTCTACCCGGTTAGCGAGTAAAAAACTTAATCCTTGTTAAAGTTTACTTCTTCGTAAACGTCTTGAAAAATATGTCTTAAATCTTGTGAAAGTTTCGTCTCTTTATAAAAGTGGCTAATACCTAAATGGATAATTCTAGTAAATCTGTCGAGGAAGATACCAATAGAACCATCAATATTAAAATAAAAGTTTTATATTTTCTTATAAGACTTATAAAAAATTGAATTCGATAATAAATAGTCAAGTAGTGCCTACTTCTATATGCATTGCCTACATAAGAGGAAATTCCAAAGGAAGAACTCTGCCAGCAATAAAAAGAGTCATTCATTTGTCCACGAGTCATCCGAGGAAAGTGAAGGGAGACAGACTGGAAACGGATCGATCCAGACACTGTGACAATTTTAGAACACTTCCGTCGTGTGGCTAATCTCATATATAATTTCTTTCTATACTTTCAGTGTTTTTTTTTTCCTTTAAATATTATGCTTTTTCAAACTAATCTAACTTTCAAATATTTAAACAAAGTTTCTGGCGACAGGAAGGAGGGAGGGAAGAGGAAGAGGAAAGGAAAAAAATCTCTCTTCTAATAAATTAAAACAAGTATTAAATATAAAAATTATCGGCTAAATTAGAGAGATAGTAAATTAAAAAATAATCAAATTCCTCCCTTTTTTTTCCTGAAAAATCGATCGAATTTGCTACGTAATTTTTGTTACGTAGCGAATACGTGTCTCCTCTATCTCCCGTTGTAAGTGGCCACAGAATTATATATATATATACTTTTTTACTTCGGTTAATGTTACCTACGGTTCCAAGATGGCGGCTCGTCTCTGATTCCAGCAAATAGAAGACGTTCTAACCTAACCTAACCTATTTTAATACTGTAATTTTGTTGGTAATAATTGTGGTAATTTGTTAGAATAGGTTAGGTTAGGTTAGAACGTCTTCTATTTGCTGGAATCGGAGACGAGCCGCCATCTTGGAACCGTAGGTAACATTAACCCTTACTTCTTACCACAAACAGGGGTAGCATTTATTGCTAAAATTTTGAAATGCAAAGTGTCTGATAGCCTTTCCTCGAATAGATTGTAAGTTACCATTTGAGGAAAGTTTATCAGATTATGCTACGTTTCTCAATACAAGAAGGAAGTTTCCATTGTGAATTTCGATAAAAACTATCAATCAAACAGAATTAATAATCCTTTTAATTACAAACAAATCTGATGTAATATATTGTATGGAACAGAATTGCTACATCTTTCTTGTATTGAATTCAGATAAGAAATCCAATCTTTGATGCACATTATGCTAATCATTAATTGTGAATTTGAAGAAATGTATCCCGCTTATGCCCTACAGCGAGAATTTAATCCGGTTTTAAATTATTATCTCGAATTCCATTGAAAAAATTGATTCGTTTTCGAATTTATTAATCATTTTTAAGGCCTTATTTTTTAACGAATTTTCCATGCCAGTGCGATAATACGTTATCGTAATATAGAGGAAAAATAAGAGCGATTTAAAACATTATTTTTGCGGGGGAAAAATGAAAGCGAAATGAATATTTGGTTAATGTAACCCTTGGTGCCAAGATGGTGGCTCGTTTCTGATTCCAGCAAGGAAACAGTGGGACGCACGTTCTAACCTATTCCAATAATTTGGTTGCTAATAATTGTGGTAATTTATTAGAATATGTTAGGTTAGAACGTGAGTCCCACTGTTACCTTGCTGGAATTAGAGACGAGCCGCCATCTTGGCACCAAGGGTTACATTAACGGAATATTTATTTAAGCAATACCATTTCCTATTCTTTCCTGTACTTCATTCACGTAATTATTTCTGAACGTTCGTGTTTTTCGTCATTGAAACCGTATGATAAATGCTGAATATTCGCTTCGTGTGCCTAAATATATTTCATCTATCCTACTGAGATCGGGTGTTAACTCCATTAGGTGAATAGTATCAATTCCTTAATTGGATCGTTAAACGAGTTTAGCGCTTCTCTCTCTCTCTCTCACTTCACCAATGAAAATAACCCAACAAAATAAACTAGAATATTTGACAATTATCAAAGAATTAGAAAGAAACAAGTTTGCAACATAATCCATGCTAATCAGAAGAAATTCACGTGAAAAAAGAGGACACGTCCGGGAAAAAAGAGGACGTATTCACACCCTTTGTGTACGCGTGTGTGAGCGTGTAACGTATATTATATTCAGTTTATTTTAATATTACTGCGTTGTACGAGAAAATAGAAACACAAATTACGACGTTTAACTTACTTTCTAAAAATACAACCCATGTTAATTATCTTCCTTTCCTGTAATTCTCCGGCAAATTGCAATCGTGTGGTATAAAGATAAATTCAAATACAGGCTATTAGAGTTTTTTTTTTTTAATTGGGAAAAATATATTTCTTGAATATTTCGATTATTTTAAATCGATGCGACCAATTGTTTTCATTCGTTTCGTTAAATTTATCGCGTGTTTTTAATTGACCATTTTGTATCAAAATGGCCGATTTGAAATGCCAATTTACGTTTTAAGACGGCCATTTTGAGGGAGCCATTTATCTTAAAACGTCCGTTTTAAAAATATAACAGGAGTTTCTTAAATGGATTCGCGTTAGAAAGTAAATGCCATCAATTATACTCTTTATAATCAGTGGCGCGTTATCATACGGGCATAAAGGGAAATTGCCTGCGGTTCCCTATCGAGAAGGGGCCCCGAACCAATCTTTTATAAGAAAATATATTTCCCCGAAGTAAAATGCCCGTATATTAGGAAGCCCCACAAAGCTATAACGCGCCACTGTTATATATAATACTTGAAACGTAGAGCGTGACGGACAGACGTTTAATTTCTCTTTATTATAGTAATTTAATGTTTAACGCTTAACAATTATAACATTTATTAAAATTTATAAACAATGTCGATTCGTAGATATAACGATTTTTATGTATTTTTTGGTCTACATTTTAGGACTTCCTCACCAAGTACGGTTATCTACCACAATCCGATCTCCAGACGGGGAATCTTCGAACCGAAAGTCAATTAAAAGAAGCCATTAAATTAATGCAGAGGTTCGGAAACATTCCACAAACAGGGGTGATAGATAATATGACGCTGAAGTTGATGAAGAGAAAGAGATGCGGAGTGCCCGACTTGATAGGCACTTCCGAAAGGGTGAAGAGATACGCCCTGCAAGGCCAGAAGTGGCCAAAAACTAATTTAACATGGAGGTATTGTTTCCTTTATTTGTTTTTACTATTTATTAAACACCTTTTTATCTGTATTCGCTTTATTGTTTGACATTTCGCGTTCGAATATTTGACTAATAAATGTAATTCGCTGCCAAAAAACACCGGAATTCTTTAGTAAATGACGAACAACTTCCCCATTCACTCCCCCCGTCTTACAAACTTTTCTAATCATTTCTACTAGTGTTTTTTTTCCTTCCCCTTCCCCTTTCTATCAAAATCCAAACTGTCTCGCCGTCATAAAGATTCTCAATCATATTTCAGAAGCTGACAACGTAAAGAATAATTCCTTTCACATTCTTCTATCCACAGTGTATGGAACATATTAACCTTAGTGACAGCCAAGTGACCGCTGTCATAGTTGTCGACCTGATTTTCTATCGCCAACCTACTTTTGTCACCAGAGAAAATGCGGTGTGTGTGACAGGTCCGTGAGTTTTGCCATAGTCCTTACACCTCCCCCCCTTTTTTTCCATTGAAGCTTGATTCATTATGGAATGCGAGATAAAGCAGAAATGTTCTTTTATTGATAATAGAACATGTATCGATTTGCCTTAACGTATATTTAGTTTTCTATTAAACGTATTTATCTATAAAACGGCAAAGTTCTGCCAATATTCTTATTATAGGAAACTGTGTAATGATTCCGGAGCAAATCGTTAATACAAATCGTAGTTTGTTTATATAGAAAAAACCCAGCTAACCGGTGGTCTCTGAAATTGTTTTATGTTGGATTGTATATAACCAAAACGGAAAGTGGCCCGTCGATTGAGATACCGCAGGACCGACTCGTTTCTTATCAACTTTGTAAGTTGTAATGTAGGACGTGCAATTGGAGTAGAGTCTTTGGAACGACCCAAGGGTCTGCCCATTGGTCCTCCTATAAATTTGTTTACGTTTAACCAGTCGTAAGGGATTTCCTTACCATCGCCGAAGGACGATTTAGGCCGGGCTTAGTTTGCTTTATTTATTTGAACTCCTTCCCCTATAACGGCACTTCACAAGAAACTTTATTGTTACAAAGTAGGAGAATGCATTACAAAGTGTAGCTATTTTTTTCGGAAATTCTGAAATGTCTTTCGATTTACGTAGGTAATACTAACAAAATTTGAAGTGTAAAGTAGATTTATCGAATTCAAACAATTCACAATAACCGAGAAGTTATAGAAAATAACACGTGAATTAATCTGTATAAAAAGACGTACTTTTTCTTGCGTAAAAGCATATTTATAAGGCAAACTTTTATCTCATTTTTAACACCTCCCATAAAACTTAATTTCATCGATAAAACAGCATTCGTATCTAAAAAAATATATAGCAATAACTTTTATCTATTACGATCACGTCTTTCTTCTTCTTTAAAGCTAATTCATACTTATTATTATTGTGTTATTTGATGTACACCCTTTATTATGTTGTGTAAGATAAGGCAGTCTAGTGTCTAGTCTAGGTATTTTTTTTCTTTTTTTATCAGCCGTAGAAAATTAACACGTGTAAGAACTTTTTTCGACAATTCTCTCCGGTTTTCCAGGTATCGGGACACTCACCTTAACGTCTAATCTGCATTTGCTGACCCCTGACATTTTCTGTTCTGTCATCACT
Source organism: Centruroides vittatus (assembly GCF_030686945.1). Taxonomy (NCBI): domain Eukaryota; kingdom Metazoa; phylum Arthropoda; class Arachnida; order Scorpiones; family Buthidae; genus Centruroides; species Centruroides vittatus. The sequence continues at coordinate 90,671 of NW_027122427.1, read as the reverse complement.
AATTCATGCGATGCTGCCACAGACAATTCACTCGACTCGTCAGCATTATATGAGAATTTTTACTTTAACATAACGTAGAAATTCTTTTAAACTTTCTACAGTTTTCAACCATTACGTTATTGGAGTTGTATTATTATTATTATTGAATAATCGTATCACGAATGTTTATGTTATCTTATGTTTGTGTAAACAATACTTGACAGAATTTATCATTTAAGGTTTAAATTATGTGATAAATTAATACTTTAGTGAAATATTCTTTCGTTAAACTATCAAATTAAAAGTATAATCGCTAAATTTTTATCGTAACAAATTGGTATTTTCGTCGCCAAGTCTTGTTTTTTTAACGGTTTAAATTGTTCCGTGGATGATTAACGAGTTCGTATTCTACGGGAAAGATGATCGTCGGGTGAGATGGCCAATGTTTTATGCGTAATAATAAATTGGGATGCAACGTGTAGACCTGTAAATTCCCACCGTCGTCCGTCCGTTTGTCTTTCCTTAATCTCGAGAACGGAGTTAGATGAAACATCTATCTATACCTTTCCTATTCTATCCTATACCTATTCTACCCCATACTATTCTATTCTATCCTATACCTATTGTTAAAGGAAAAGTATGATGTACAGGGGGCAAGCTACTACAAATTTGAGGTGGAGAGCATATACGTTTTAAATTAAATAAGTATTTTTGAACTGTAGTGTAGTGTTTTATTTTTCTCCCGTAAATGGCCATCTCTCCCTTACTTATTATTCAGCTAGAAGAGGACACGTTAGCTTATGGTGTTTTTCACTACGACAACAACGTTCGATTCTCGCTCGGGGCAAATTCCTTCTTTCTTCCACTCGTGTGGTCCCTCTTTGAGTTGCGAAAGGATTTTAATGAACAATAACAACGATTCTATATTATAAAGGACTCGGCGGAAGAAAAGGAAAGGAGTTTAATTGCTAAACCGATAAATAAACGATTTCCCAGCTGGTAATTGAGTCCAAATCGTCTGATAGAAACTCGTTTCGAGATGATCGATCGGCGATGTTATAGATTTATTTTTATTGAAAACGGTAGAGAAATAATAGAAGAATTTTCGGTCCTAATTGTCTACGTACGAATAAACCTGCTTCAGATATATTTCTCCACTTAAAACTCCCAAAACCGTTCTCTTTAATAATTTCACTAATTAGTAAATCGTGCTCGGGAGTTTGCTTGCTTATTAAACTTTTATTCGTAATGATAACAAGTGGCGAATCTCATTAGTGGCGAATTTTAATATGTTTTGGGAAGTCGTAAAGTTTATAAGTTTCCTCGGACAGAAAATAAGCAATAAAATTGTCCAGAATACGAAAGAAAAATTGACCAACTTCCTCAACTTTGAAGTACGTTAAAAACTTTAGTTATGCACGAATTATTAAAGCGAGTGTTTCCTTTTGACTAAACGGACGGCAAACGAGGTCGAGGACTAATCTGAACACTGGGAATGAAGGGATAGGATGTTGCTAATCAACCATTCATTACCGGTGGAGTAAAGCAACGTCCACACAACACAGATAAGACGTGTGTATATCTATATATATAATGTTACTAACCTTTCGATATATAAGGCTTTGAGAGGGGGTAAAAAAAAAAAAAAATCATTGTCCCGACGGATCAATCTATAATAAAAATTATCAACGTCCTCGATAAACAGTGACAATCGCTGTTTGTTTAGCTGCATTATAAAAGTAAATACTGTGTAAGTTGGATCAAAGATCTGATCGTTTCCTGTCTTGTCCCCAGCTAAAACAACACCTCTCTGTCTAATACAAACGTCCCAGCTGCCGTAGATACAGTTAGGACCAGACAGGCATTATCAAAGTGAATTGCCTTTTGTGGACTAGGTGGGTGTTACGGTATAAGAGAAACGAGATCGTCCCCCGTCACTACGATCAATTAAAGAGAAGCTTCGATATTATTATTATTATTATTTTTTTTATGTCTTTTAAACGACCGAATCTCCTCTATTCGACGGTCGCAACTTTAGTTTCTCTTAATGCACTTTTATTATTTCGTTAGTGATTTTCTTTTCTCCCTTTTTTTTTTTAAAGGCGGGGATTGCGCGTTATATTATGGAGAAAACTATAGCCTGACATTTCTCGGGATTCTTCCACTTCAATCACGTGATCTAATAATAAAACGTGTGAAGCCGACAAGGAGACGACACTCGTACAATCGAGTTATTAACCGATATAGATGAGTTATTGGTTAAAGCCATTAAACGAAAGGAAAGTTGTTCCGCTCTTCTCCAACTCTTTCATAACTTCGAAAACCGTAGAATATATATTAACGCCGATCGAATTACATTCCATCTTTCGATTAAATTAATAATAATAATAATAATAATAATAATAAAACAGGAAGATTAATTTTCTGCTTAAAAAGAAGAAGAAGAACTTTGAAATTTGATAACGAAAGTTTCCTAATTTTCTTGTTTTGGTCGACGTTAATTATTGAGAAAAGTCGGATTTAATCTTTCGTTATAATCAGTTTTCCGTGTCTATTGTAAGTTAAATCTACGTTCCTAGTAATCTAGTTTTACTGCCTGTTCCTCCACCTTCAAAGGAAACAACGTCGAACGGCTTTTTAGACGCCCACTTCCTGCACTAGTTAATCGTTGCAGATCAATTGCAAAAGAAAATGAGAGAGAATTTTTCTTTTCCATAAAGGGGAGGCGCACGTTGTAACAAAAATCTTACCACTTCCTATAAGGAAATTAATTACATCGAAGGCACGAAAATGTTCCCGATAAACACTTTCGATTCGCAGAAAAAAAAAAAAAAAGAAAAAGAAAAAACAAATGGAGAATTAGAAAGAAAGAAAAAATGCGCTGCTTTAAATTAAAATTAATATTTCTTAGTGATCTTTAAGGTGTAAATCACCGAAGAAACATTTGTAATATTTCCTACGGTGTCAGTGATTCTATTGGTAAACAAGTAACGTTTCTTAGAATTCGATAACAGGGTAATAGTTTTGGAAGGAGTCATGCCTCGTACCGGGAAAGACCCGGGTTCGATTTCCACCTAGGATGGGATCCGCCCTCCCTCTCCTTTCTTCGGGTGGTCTCCTAATAAGTTCGGGATACGGAGGATTTCTTGGTCGAAAAAACACGCCCACGCCACCCGAGAAGAATGAACGTTTTTACCGTTCAAAATTACTTTATCCTGACTTCTGTTGAGCTAAATGTAGATTAAGGAACGATTAATTTATTTAAATAGTTAAAATACATTATAATTTAGATTTTATTAATCTATTAAATGATATATAACCGTATTATTAAAGTTTTAAACGGTATCAATTACGAAATGAACGTTTTTTTTTTTTTTTTAATGGAGAAATGAAAAGTATGTATCGCTACCAGCATTAGCGATTATATTTATAAAAAAATCGAATAAAGATTCTTCTTAAATATAATTTACAGCAGACCCCCCTATAACACGGTAGATAAGTTCCGTGTTATATGAATCCGTGTTGTACGAGTCACTTAAATACACGAGCCAATCACAGCCCGTGTGCCGGGATGTGATTGGCTCGTGTATTTAAGTGACTCGTACGACACGGAACTTATCTACCGTGTTGTAGGGGGTCTACTATACTATTAAACTATTAAACTTCATTTCTGTAAGACGTAAACGAACTCTGGTAACTCGACTCATTTCTTCCTCCGTGGCTAGAAAATTCTTATTAATAATGCCACGTTATTCTAATTGTATTAACGAATGAGTTAATTTTATTATATTATTCGTTCTGTTTTTGTATATTTTCCTATACGAATTAAGTTTTCGGTTAGGCAAACTAATTACGTGAACGGCAAGGACGTAGAAGCCATCATGTGTCTCACGTTCTTTCAATTCCACTTCAGTTTTTCTTCTTCCCTATTAGCGGTATGTATGTAGCAGTTCGGCAAATAGATGAATATTTATCGTCTCGACTACTGTAAAAATATTCGGCCGTATTTTAAGATAGATAAGTTATCCATTTCTCTGTTTTTTTCTCCTTCCAAAAGAAAATATATATATATATATATATATTATATATGAAAATTAATGATCAGATTTCGGTAATAATTTACCGATAAAATGTTGATGATTCAATTTAGGGCTATAACTCTTAAGGATGTTTTTTTTTTCTTCTTTTATTTAGTTAAATTTAAATGGTTACACTGGTTATAATATTATGTATTGTTAGCTTTAATTCAAGAAAATGTTTGAAAATTATACGAAGAGTTCTTTAGCCGATTATTAAGACGTCTTTTAATAAACTTCAAACTACCCGAATTATATAATATAACCCGAAATTTATGGGCTTCTATAGCAATACTTCTCTGGTGTTTTCGGCGATTAAATAGTATCATTTATTCAAAACAAATATTTCGGCAAAGAGAGACACACAGACTATCCTACAGGATACAACCCATAGGACGCACCGTGCTAAGGACCTTGTTATAGTTCACCCCCCAAAGGAAATGATAGTAGTTAATGGTGCATACAGAGTTGCTGGTGACCTCGGAGTCGGCGCAACAGCACCAAACATTTCCCTCGGGTGCCACTGATATCATCATTTCCCGTAGCCGAGTGAGTCATTACAAGCTTCACTTTCTCTCCTTCTTTTCCCCCCTTTTTTTTCTTGTTTAATCAAATAAACATCACCGTTCGTGTTTTGGATACAAACGTTAATCTCGTATTGTAGATATTCATCTGTTTTAATGGGCTCTAAAATTTATTTCTTGTGTACGATGTCAAAGTTGACTTACATAAAAAAGCAGTTTGTAGGTTTTTTTCACCCTCGATTCTTCTTTCGTTCTGTGCCGAGTCGGTGGTTTTAATCTATACGATCTCTTTCGTTAGTTTTGCTCGAACCGAATTATGCCAAGTATGATATTAATTGAATGGTGATGGAGTGGATAATACTCGCGGCTCATTGTTTATGTGTTTTGTTGACGCGATAAGTACACATTTAATACACGGTTTGCATTTATTTGATATTAATTAACGTTAGAAGGAAAGGTGCAAGATAACAAAGGATAAAAAAAAATTGATAATTATTTTAAAATTCATTCAAATAATACAGCTATTATTGTTATAGGATGTAAGGTCGCAACCCGTGATAGGCGATGCGTTCAAACTGGAATGTATTTTGAAAGAAGAAGAAGAAAAAAATAAAGATAATGTTAAACTATTAGCATGATTTTAGAGATAAAATCGGAACAAACAGGCCATTATTACCGAAACAGTTCAGTCACTGTAATCACTTTCAGATTATACTAGTTCACTATGTAATTTGATGAGATGTAGTGTTATACTGTGTAGGATTTAGATTTACTCGTAAGTTTAAATTGCAGGATTAATATATATAAATTAGATTTAAACAGTGGAATTTGTATTCAAGTTATTGGAAAATTGTTAAACAAGGTTTATGGTCGTATTGTTTTATTCAATACTTTAAAAAAGAAAAAGGCGAATACAATAGGCGTAGAAAGTTCCTCTGTCTGATTAACATGGACATACAGGTGCGTATGAAAAAATGAATAACATGAATTGTGAATCACCGAAAACCGAGCTTCAACGTATAATCTGTATCAGAAATATTATATTGTCTAGAAATATTTTGTTACAAAAGCGGGAGAAGGCTAAAAGTCAGTCCCCGTTTGTTCCCCATACCTAAGAAGGTTTCGCCGATTTCACCCTATTAACAAACAATAGTAGCACAGGAAGTGACCAGGTTAAAATTACCACGGTTATATCGCAGTTTTAGACAGGTAAGATGTAATATTATATCCCATTTCAAGGACAAGAAAATTGCTTTTAAGCAGGCTTAAAATTCTAAAAACTCTCATTGTTACTCTGATCCGCGTTTTGGCATGATTCATACTTTCGGTAAGTTATTATTTATTTTTTTAACTGCTCGTTTCGAAACTTTAATGGATTTAACCGGCGTATGATGAGTAGTTATAGGTAGAAGTTTGAATACTCGCTCGTGGCTAGGGCCTAGGGGAGAGAATGTCCACTCCACAGCAGCAGCGCCTGTCACCAATTACAAATCTGTCCTTTCATGCACTCTTTGTTCGTTTCGTTTCACCGACCAGGGTGGCGGGGAGCAGTTTTTCCAAGAATTTTTCATGTAATAGAGGTCAGTGAGTTTTGCCTGTTCGTTGTGCTTGGCTTTTGTCCATTGTATCTATAGGTTAAACCTCGAAGATAGCAAAAGATTTCTTCTACTGGACCTCGGTTAAACTGATGATATATATCATCCATCCATCAAAACCAGTCTTTGTCGAGTTTGCTTCCAGTCGTAGAAGAAGGAGGACGGAAAAAAAAGAGAGAAAACGTATCTGGCATTGCTTTATGTACAGCTGGTAGTCGTCAATTCATGAATATCAAAACCTCCGACTATTTGCAAAACCGAGTAATAATGTCGACCTGATTGAAAAAGTCTATTATGATATACGGTTATTTGATACACGCATTTTTCTTTTTAACCCTTTGAGTTATAAACTTTCTGCCTTTTCTCTTTGAATATCTCATAAATTATTAATGATTCCTTTTTACGGTTCCCCCTTAACCTTTACACTACTTTTTATTTATTTATTTTTTTAATCTGATCGAAATCTAAATATAGAATTCCTCGAACGGTTTAGTAAAAATTAAACCACTTAACGTGTTATTAAAATGACTTTTTTTTTTTGTTTTGTTTTGTTTTTCCTACGAATGCACGGCGTAGAATGGCGGATAGAATGGAATTTTGGCTTTGAATTCCAGATACTAGCGATGATAAAAGGAAGCGGAAAGTGATGGTTGCAGTTCTATCAGTTACTAAGATATTTCTTTCCGATATTGTTCGTTGAAAAGAAGGGAAGAAGAAGAAGAAGAAGAAAAAAAAATAGCAATTCAGTCAATTTTCTCCGCATCTTTCACTCTAACTCTGACCTATCTCGACCCTACATCACGTCCGTTGACATGACAGCGACATCTGTTGCCAGAGAACACTGCGCCGTTTCCTCTCCTTCTGTAATACTGTTTATAGAGCAGTTCACGATTTGATAAATTCAATCTTATACAATCCCATTTTCGTCCCCGTCGAAAAATTCTTCGCTCGTCCAGTTTGCTTTCCTCACTCAGTTGGGCTGTGGTGTGAGTTTTGACGTCATCACAACCTCCTTGAGTGAGTGAAGCTGGCTGGAATACGTCAGGAAAGATTCCTCTGTTCAATATAATAAGAAACCGGTGTAAATGTTATCGTAGTATATAATAAACGAAAACAAACTTGGCTATATTCAATTTCTCGATCCGATAAAAATCACGCGTGTCCGATCCTTCACTCGGTGATGATCTCCGTCCTGTTATACTTTCTCTGTTAATTTTATTATTACATCGGACAACTGGGAGCTATCGAGGAATGACCGAACTGTTAAGATGTCACTCTCGGTTTTCCGAACCCAATGGGGCTATTAAATACCTTTATATTATTACTTAACACGTAAAGAAATCGTTACTTAACCATTGACTTTCCACCATTGAACTCGCGCTTCATTATCGAGATTATTAGTGAAATGAATTAAATTAATTAATTTTTAACCAACAGAAGAGGGGGTTAATACCCGAATAAATATATATAATATTTAATAATGTGGATTTATCTATAGTCTATTGACTTATTATACCACTTCGTTGCCTGTATGAGAAAGTCGTTATAAGGTAAATGAATAATTAAGTAGATTACAGATGGAAAACTATTACATATTTCTTCTATACAGAAAAACCGATCGGTATTCGGTTATATATATATAAAAAGCTGACATTTTTGTGAGGAATTCTTATCTACAAACGTATAATTTTCATCAGTCATTGCGAACAAAGCCAATCAATTCTGGACTCGGAAAAAAAAGCTCAGTGGTCAAATCTAAGAAAATTACTTGCAGATTCCCTTTATCTGTGCCTCTCACGTCCTTGATATACAGTTGAGAGCGTAGCAGTCGGTGGAATATATCGTTGATTAGCTCAGGTTATTTAGACCTACATTAGGTTTATATATATAGATAGATAGATACAGTTTCCCCATCCTCTTAACACCCGCAATATATATATATATATAGAAATAACAAATACGTTAAGTCACGAAACAGTTGTTAATTGTACCGCATGAAATTTAGGTAACGTTTAAATTCGATTTCTTTCAATTAAAACGTCAGAAAATGAGAAAAGTCTGGTCGAAAACGCAATTAGCAGTTCGTTAATTGCGCTTTTCTACAATAATTATCGTTGATTTAAAAGCGAGTAAAACAAACACGGTAGACGAGAAAATGGCGCTGTATAAAGCGATCGTTCTACGACAATTTAGAAGTGTTGAATTAAAAATGTTTTGGGATAACAAGGAAGTATACTATTATAAGTTCGATCTCATTTCCTATATCATTTTAACAAATTTATTTACTTGTTGGATCTCGAGAACCTTTTGTTACTATTTAATATCCTTAGAGAGAGAGAGAAAGAGTATTAATGTTTTTGGATAATCGCTGCGTTATTATTAAATCAACTTGGATCAAGTAGGATTTAATAATCTCTATAACACACATATATACATTAAATACTTCTATATATATGTGTGTGTGTGTATATATATATATATATATATATATATATATATCATTCAATTAACTCTGTTTCTATGCGTATTATGTGACCTTTAGAAGATATAAAAGCTTCAGAACATTAATGGTTTTAATCAAGACAAGGCAACCTGTAGCTGACGAGCTACAAGTGACACTTGTAGTTTTTTTTGTACATTATATATATTTGTTTTCCTTTTATCTTTTGATTTTTTCAGTAAAAACAAAAGAAAATGTTTGAGGAGAAAAACGAAAGCAAAAACATATATATATATATTAAAGCTTACAATGTACTTGTATTAATCCATCTGTAAGCTAACTACCTATCGTAGTGTCTTTAAAAATTGATAACGTAGCAATTACTTAAATATCAATTTATGCTACGATGATAAATCATTGGAAATTTGACATAATGGAAATTATTTATAAAGAATTCGTATAAATGTCGAAGATTTATCATGGAAAATGCCATCAAATATTGATGTCGGTTTTTAATATTCTGCATTTCTTTGTACCTGATTAGATATCGCTCTACTTAAACTCTTCCATTTATATTAACCTATATAAAGGGGGGGGAATTAGAAGAGATGATTGATGATTATCTCAATAAAACTAACCGAAATTTGTCTCCAATATTTATCGTAAGCTTTAATGTAGAATCCACTCCAAACCAGGAATAGTTTTAATACATTAGCAGAAGCCATAAATGTCTGTAGACAGCTTAATTTAATTGTTTAAGCATTTTTCAATGCTTGCCACTATCCTATAATGATGTTGTGCATCGATATTTTGGTAAAACTATTTTTTATAACTTCTCTTAATTAACATAATAGGTGTATTTATTATTATTTTTTTCGTTATTCTCTTAAAATTATTAAACACAATGCTTATAAATACTCAGCAGTAAGGAGTTTAAAACGTAATAATTATAGATTATACACCTACTTTAACTTAAATCGTTAAGTGTAGATCATCAATTGCTCCTAAACAATTATTTAAATACAGAGAATTGTCATCATTATAACGAATTGATCGGGAGTTTTCTTGATTATTATTAAAGTTTCCATTGAAATAATATATAAAAAAGGGGTTTTTTTAAACACTTAACTATTTAATTTATGAATTTTTAGCTTTTAAGAAGGGTAAATGAATTGAGATATGGCGTAGGAACTGGCAAAAAGTGAGGAATTATTTAGTTTGGAAGAAGAATCAAATAGAAGGAGTGCGTGAATTTATATTGATTTATATTTTTACCCCAAAGCAAAACGAGTTGGGATGAGAATTAACGGGGAAAATGATGTAAATAATTGAGGGCGCATCCTTCCTCCAAGATTTACCGTTTAAAACACGTTACTTCAGTTCGATATATTAACGTAATTCTTTCGAAATTACACTAGAAGGAATTACTACAGCTGGAGAAGAGAAAATAAACTGTTGTGCTCTGTAAAGAATGCTTCAAAAATAAACTGGCGTATACTGTAGAAATGAAGAAGCGCATCATTTGTCACTTATTCAATTCATTTCTCGTTATTACCCGAGAAGAAATTGTTTATAACGGTACATTTTATACACTTTTAAATTGCCATAGTTTTTTCTACATGAAAAAATTACAGCTTAATAAATAATTCAACGAGGTCAATATCTAGGTATTATTTATGTAATGTGTTTAAGTATTGTATAATTAAATAAAACGTTCGATGATGTTGCGTGATTAGTGGTACTACAAAAGACGGAAATAATACTTTTTTCGTAAAATATGTATGCACGAAAGCTATATAAATAGTGAAATTAAACTCTTTATTGAAAGGGTGTCAAATCGTAGACTTACGAACAAGAAAATATATTTAAATATATTGATATATCATTAACGATTTAATACCTTAAACGTTTTCCTATTTTACAGCAATGAAATCTTTTAAATTTATATTACGGTTTCAAAATGGCGGCTCGTCTCTGATTCCAGCGAATAGAAGAAAGGAAACGGAGGGACACACGTTCTAACCTAAACTATTCTAATAAATAATTAAATAATAGATTAGGTTAGGTTAGAACGTGTGTCCCCACCGTTTCATTTCTTCTATTTGCTGGAATCAGAGACGAGCCGCCATTTTGGAACCGTAGGTAACATTAACCTATATGACTATTTTCGCATCGTTCACAGCTTCGTATGTAAAATATATATTTGTTATATTATTAAAGAATATAGAAAAGAATAGAGTTGGAAACATTCGATAGTTTCAATCTATAAAAAGAAATAATTGAATAATTATTATATTCGCGATTAAGAGTAATTCCAGGTACTTTTTTACGCTTCGTCATCATCATTACTAAGGCAAGCATTTAGTTAAAAGTTTAGCAATCTCCACAACAATCTAACTCAGAGATAAAGGGAACATATAATGGTTTGATGGATGATGTGGCAATTCGCTTGTTTACGGTTAGAACCATCCCTCGGTCATTACTTCACCAAAGACGAAACTAATCGAGACGGATAGATTGTAATTTTAATTATTTTCTACTAAATATCCATTATTTCTATTCTTTTTTAAATAGCATCAAGCAATGGGCTCCCAACGTCGATCCAAATATGATCCGGCAACAGTTCAGCAAAGCGTTTAAAGTTTGGAGCGATGCATCGAGTTTGACTTTTCAACAAACTCGCGACATCAATGCCGACATCGTCATATCGTTTCTGAGAGGATCCCACGGAGACGGATATCCATTTGACGGTAGAGGATCCGTTTTGGCTCACGCTTTCTTTCCCGGCGAAGGAATTGGTGGCGATGCACATTTCGACGCCGAAGAACTGTGGATGTCTACTCTTCCAGAGTCGGATAGCGAAGGTAAGTTCTATTTAAAAACCGAAAAAATGATACTCTACCAACATCTATCGTTACAAATACTGCCAGATAACGAAACAAATGCTACGCTTTATATCCGGAGAAATGCTAAAAATATACTAACTTTGTTAACCAATTTTTTTCCCCCTCTCTTATTATAAATGTATATATATATATATTCGAATGCTATTTTTCTATTTTTAACTTCCCTAGGGTAGGCTATCTTAGAATAATAGTAAAACTCCTACCGTCAGACGATTTTTCTTTATATTTTCAACAGAGAAAAAGTGTATCCACGTTGGATAACCGATTCTTTATTCTATATATATCTACGACATGGACGTCTGGTGTTTTGTAAAGAGAGGAAAGAAGGGGCAACACCACTATGTTTACGGTATCCAACGTTCGAGCTGTTTTGCCAAGAATTCTGAAAGTTTTCTCTGTTTAAAAAAATATTATACATAGAAGAGAATTCCTTAAAAATTGTACGGTACATCTCAACTTTAACGATAACATATATATATATATATATATTTAAGTATTGAAATGACGAATCGAACGTCTTTCTGTAGTGATATTTAATAATTTTTTTTTTTCCTGTAAAATTTAATTTAAAAATGCTATAAAACGTTAGATTTTAATCCGAAAATCATTATTATTTATAAATCTTTTAAATAAAACAAGAAGAAAATCGATGGATCGATAAGAAAATGACCAATCTCGTAAGTGTTAGACGATAAAATTCGAAATTATAAGAGCTCGATTACATTACATTAATGACGAAATAATAATAATAATTTACGGGTTAATGTAACCCTTGGTGCCAAGATGGCGGCCGGTCTCCGATTCCAGCGAGGAAACGGTGGGACGCACGTTCTAACCTAACCTAACCTATTCTAATAAATTACCATAATTATTAGCAACTAAATTATTAGAATAGGTTAGGTTAGTTAGAACGTGCGTCCCATTGTTTCCTGGCTGGAATCGGAGACCGGCCGCCATCTTGGCACCAAGGGTTACGTTAAGTAATTTACGAAAGTGGAAAAGTTTCGTCCGAAGGGGAATTCATATTTGTCTGCTAGAATTTCACACACAAGTGCGATCTTTATAATGAGAAAGACATCCGGTCTCCGAAGACAAATGTTTGTCATCAATATCTGCTTCCTTGTGCGCGAGCAACTTTATAATCGAGTTCATTTTTCATTCTATCAACAAGTCAATGCGATGCTCGATCTAAGAAAAGAAAAAGAAACCCTCGTTAGAACTTTCTAACGGGATCAATAATCTGTTTGTTAGACTCAATGCACGATGGTAATGTTATTGAACGAAGTATTAAAGCGCATTCATTACTTTTCTTTTAAAGTTAGACATACGAACGAATGCTAACAGCGATAGAATTAAATAATAAAAGTATGTCTAGATAGGATCATTGATCAAGCTTTTACATCAAGTGCATATTAATCTTTTATAATCAATCGATCTGACCTTTTAATACACTGTACTTCTTTTATGTATTATATTTAATAACCGATTGCTTTGCAGTGTTGAATAGCATCTAGTTAATTAAAAATTACGATTGTTTTTAGATCATTCGCCGAAAACAAATTCTCTTAAATTAAAACTAACGAATGAATCATAAGCTCATTAACGGTTTTAAAATGTGACGGGAAGTCGAAATTATTTTTAACTAATTGTAAATTGTTAATCTACCACCAAACCGCTAGTGTTTTCCATTGTTAAAATACTTACATTTTCTTCTTCTTCTTTAAAATTCAATCTTCGTCTCTGTTTAGTGTCGGCTTCGTATCTTAGTTTACCTGGCAAATGTCGAAAATTGATTTTCGTTAAATTTCTGCCCCTCCGAGCAAACTTATCGAATCTTTCTCTGTACCGAATCTAACATCCTTCCTTCCTTATGTTATATAATTATAAAGAACGGCCATCGATCGAACGTTTTCGGAAAAGCCCATTATCGCTGGCTGACGTCACGTCTTCGCACACTTTTAAGGCCCGTTCCATATTTATATACGGTGTATTATGACATTAAAAAAAAATAGGAGAAGAGAATTAACGCCATTTCTCTTTTAAAAATCGAATGGAAATTTTATAACGTTTAATGTATACGGAGAAATCATTTTTTTTTTTTTTTTTTTTTTTTGCTAATACAACTGCTCCGATTAACGAATTAAGTTAAAGAAATTTCGGCCACTTTGCCAAATAGTAATAAAATTTTAGCGGCCGAGTTGGCGTCTTTTTGGATCGTTTCATCATTTCCCTCCGGACGGAATGTCTTCATAAAATACGAAAAATCGATAGAATGTTTGGAGTCTTCGACCTTTGATGTCTTTTCTTGTTTCCTCCTCTTTTTCTTTTCTTTTCTGTTGATATTAAAGCTTTGATTAATTTATTTCCTCTTTCGCTATCTTAATGAAATATCTCCTTTCCCCCCGCTAAAAAGCTGTTAATTTTCCAAGCTTTACTCGATAATTATCAAATTTAACTTCCTAATTTATATATATATATATTACTTTCTTGTTAAAACGACGAATTAAAACCAGTTTTAAGTAAGGAAAAGCATTTCATAATTGAGCGTGTCGTAGGTGGTCTGTAGACGAAAAACGTGTTCGTCACCGGTTGTCCACCCTACTAATTCATCAGGAGATTGACTTTCCTGATGTCCGGGATATTTCTGGCACAAATGACACTAAGTGACATCTAAGATAAATCTGATTAGAAGATTTTGATGTATAGGAAAAACACTGTAAAGGAAAAATAATAATAATAGTAATTCCTCCTTAATTTTAGAAAATATCTCTTATTCAGATTTCCCGTACAATTAGCCAGAACGATATTTTAATATGTTTTTAAAACTAGGTAACGGTGACCGACTGGCACCGAAGATTTAAAAAGTTATATGAGTCACACTGCCAAATTTCCAGCTGCCATTGATCCACCGCTGTATGAGTCAAATACACGTTCTGTTCCATCCACGCTTTAAGGATAATTTCGCATAAATGGAGTACGTTCGTCGTATATTTTACCCCCCCTCCCACCCCAAAATATTTATTTAGGACGATTAAAAAAACAGATCGAATTTATTTCACCGGCGTTAATCCCGAAAGGAAATTAAGTTATGCAAATTACACGTATTATAAAGGGGGGGGGAATCATGGTAATCCTAGTTTTAACCGAGGCTGATTCGTTTGCACAACTCGACCATAACGAGATTGGATGCGCTGCCAAATTATTATAGTACAGCGGGTCACGTATTCGGCAGTAAATGTCACGTTTAAATTGCATTATTTATTTATTTATTATAAAGTAACCTTTACGATATCTCACAGATCGACGATCACCCACTAAATAAGAATTAAAACGTTGTAGAAACGTCTCGGGAATTACAGTCGATGATTTCTTTTATGCATTAGTTGATAAAGTCTTTCCCATCGATGCCAGTGTAATAAAACGGAATTAAGAAGTCGGTACACAACTGCGCTATTTTATATACGACTGCCGAATATTTAATTTAATATTATTATTATTACCAGGGTTTTGAAATGATATAAACCTGGACACGGAAGAACAACGAACAAAATAACTTACTGTTACTATAGAAACATTTATATAACAAAAAAGTAAAGCTAAATAACCAAAACCATTAGATAACAGGCCCGTACACTTAAGTGGAAACAGTAAAATTGTAATTTGTTTAAATGAAATACACGAGATCCATTGTTAAACGTTCACGGGCCTTCAAGATGCCATTGGAAAATTTCGAGGGCCTCCCAGCTCGAGTGAATATTTAAGAATTTCACGATTTTTTTCGCAAGTTTTCTTTTTAAGTGACCGAATTTTAAAATTACAACCTTAACGCCTTTTATATATGTATTATAAGATGCACGCAGTATACAATACATAACAATTTACGCGTGCGGATTGTTATGTATTAACTTAAGAAGGAATTCACGCGTCAAATACACGTATTTAGCATTAATTCGTGACGAATGAGTACGGATTAACTGGTATTTATTTACTTTATTCGCTTCTCGAGCATTGGGTGTCAGTTAACGGTAAGAATTCATTTCCACTCGACCGTCTCGACCAATAGTATTTAATGGAAGAGAAATTAACATATCCGAATAAATGTACGATTAGCGGCAGCCATCGAGACTGACGTTAAACAGAGACCTGGCTGTAAATCTGTTAATCTGTTGGTACACAATGAAATCAGACTCGGAGAATGGTTAGTCGGATTGACATCAGATGGCAGCAATGGCCATGGTTCAATGAACCATTAATGCTTTTTCCTTTGGTAAAAGTGGTATTTTTTCATCCCCTTTTTATTGTTCCCGTAGGATTTCTGCCATAACAATATTTACAGAAATTATAGTGAAATAGTAATCGATAAATACAGGAAACACGGAAAATACAGGAAAGTACGTTTTCAACGATAAGACACAGAAATTAAGTTACGAATTTTACCATTTGAATGTAATTCATTTCTGCGATTTTACTTAGAAATTACTTTAATTAATTAATATTTAATCTGGCATAAAATTAAGACTAAACTTTTATATATGTTTATAAAATTCTGTATTAAAAAATGTTTACCTCCTCTCGATATAAACATCCATTTTGCACGTATTCTTATATACCTACTATAATTGAAATGGAATTAAGTAATTTTATACCGGCATAATACAAATTGGAAATCACATTTTAAAAATTCCAATGCCATCCATTAAACGTTTATTTAAGTAGTATTTAAAAAGGAGTGAGCTTTACGTATTATTTGAAGATGCGTAAGATGAAGAGAGAGAGACATCCAGAACGGGCCTCCAAGCTCGACTAATAACTAATTCTCTATGTCTAGTAGCGAGTTATATGATAGTCACGCGTCGAACGTTAATCACTTTTATCAAAGTAGCCAATTGTGCAAGGGCATCCATTAGGAGATTTATTTTTTCATCAAACAACCATTCGTCTTTTTCTAATTTCCGGAATGTCCTGCAAATTATCCTATGCTCTTCGTGTGTTTTTTTTAATTTACATACAATACTTACTCTACAATACTCTATACAATACTTATACACAATACTCTATACAATACTTACGTATGGTTTCTCCATGCTTAAGCGTATCTCTTGCATTAGTTGAAGTTTTGTATTCTCTACAGGACTCGACTACTAGTAATACATATATATATAAGGCCTATATATTTTATTGGAAATCGTTATTATTATATCATTTTATTTGTAAAATGCTTTATTTATTATTTTATTCTCTATTTTTCTCTCACTAAAATTGACTCCATTAAAGTTGCCAATCACTTTCGCATTCTAAACACTTCAAATAGCCCACTAGGCACGTACAATACAGTACAGTATTGAACGATTGACAATACTTAAACGTAAAATACAATGTTAAATGGGAATCAATGACGGAAACGTGATTTAATAAGGTTTTTTTTTTTTTAGTTAATTATTTGCAGTTAAGTTTTTAAAGTGATCGATCGACCGGCGTTTGGATCACCCTTTACGTAATTTAAATCATCCATTATTGAAATCTGTGGCGGAATAAATAATCTATAATAGAATTTTAAATGTATTTAAAAATTTTAGAAAGCGTATTTGAATTTTTACTTTAATCGATTTAATTGTTTTTACGCTTCCTCCGTATTGTTTTTGTACTAAAATAATAGAAAACACGTACATTAATTATTTATAAAAAGAATTATCTTTTATACATAATTAATGTTAACTTAAAAGTGCATGTCTCGGTAGGTTTACTTCTATTGTTCGTATTATCATAATGCTCTGTTTAATTATTTATAAAGTATTTTTTATTGAAACACGAAAATTAAGTATTATCGCATCTGTATTCATTCCTTTCTATTATGGATCATATATATAGGCCTATATCAAGTGAATACTGTTGAAAAGGATATATATTTTCAATATACAGTATATATAACAGCCTTCATCTTTTAAATACTTATATAAATAAGCATTAAAAGTTATTCGAGGTATTTTTCGGTTTAAGTGTAGAAAATTTTAATTCGGTAATAAAATGTTTTAAGTAGGTCCTAGAAAATAGTAAAATTTGATTCGTAAGCTGTAATATAACATTTTAATAGCCGACAAATAGCCTTGTTATTCGCAATGATTCGATCTTAGGCGTCGTGGATCTAATTACTGTAATTATAACTGAGCAACCACAAAAATAGCTCTTAAAGACACGGGAATTTTTTTCGATGCGCTCGATTTACAGATAGAACTTAACTCTTATCTTCTAACACAATTATCTCATCGTCTTTAGCGCTGTTCTTTTCTGCTTTTAAGAAAGTTTTTAGTGTTTATTAATGAATATATAGGCCTATATATATATATATATATATGGTTCTACTTAACGACATGTTAAACGTGATCTGGCGATGCTACTCTCAGAGTGTATATTTTCATCAAATCTAAGCGGAATAAACTTGTAAATTTTAAGTACATCACGAATTAACAATTTTCAGTAAGTATTTAATTATTTTTGCTTAAAATATCCCACGTTTTAAAGACAGTAGACCCACACTAGAGGTGAGGAACTTTCTCCTTTGAAGGCTAAGCGTGTGTTTCCAAGTACGAATGGAATGTCTATTGTAAACATTAACGAAATTATGTCAGATTACTTGTGATAAATTACATTTTACAGTGTTAATTTATTATTAAAGGCCATATTAAAGTATAGATGTATTAAGCGAATTTTTTTGTAGATTAATCCTTACGCATCTATTCTTTCACGTATTCAACCAACCTATTAAACACGATAATGTTCCAGTAAATTTGTAGAATAGATAAGTATAAAATATGCAAATTTATATATATATATATATATATTTTGATCAAAAACCCCAGCGTAGTTATAAAAAAAAACGAGGATTACTTCCAACAAGAAACTCGACACCGGATAAATTTTAAAATTGATTCCGTTCTATTGATTTTCTCTCTGTTTTCGATATTTAAAAAGACGAATATCTTTTCATAAGCATAGAATATATATATAATATTATTTTAGAAGGTAACTAAATTTATTGCAAAACCGATACATTCGATAGATTCGTCGAATTTTTTTTAAAAACGAGAGAAAAAGAAAAATATCAAATCAATACTTTCTTTTAGACACTAAAAATATTCATTTCATCAAATTTGTAAGATTAAGCTTTAATCGAATAGCAAGAATTTACAATAGAAGAAGAAGGGGGGGGAAGTTTGAAATTATGGACACGGTGTAAAACGTCAAAGGAAATAAGCCAATTTCAATTCCAATCTATGAAAGGATGAACTTCTTAAAATATCTTGCTTCCTTCATTTCAGATTCAATCTTTTTCCAACAGAAACGAGGGGAAAAGAGGAGGAGGAGGAGGAGGAGGAGGAAGAAAGAAAAGGAAAATCGATTTGGCTTTATGCTAGCCTCTTGCAGAAATTTACAAAGGGGCTCTACTAAAGAATAAAGAGAGAGAGAGAGAGAGAGAGAGAGAGAGAGAGAGAGCACTCCGTTCGTTTCAATGCATTAATGGAAGTGTCTTACTAAAATAACATTTAGTATTATTATTTTTTCTTTTAAAAATCGAATTCTTAAACTATACATAACTTTTGAAATTGTTAAATAAGAAGATGGTGTTTTCTATTATATACAATATATATATATATATATATATATATAAATGTATCCGGAAGTTGTTTGCAGATAGCACGTGGTAAACACGTGGAGGATAAACAGCACGACATCCTGCTCATTTTTCTCCTCTTTCCCCGGAGGTCAAGGAACAGGAAATTGTTTAATTTGTGAACGAAAAACGAAGGAAACTCTCTCTCTCTCTCTCTCTCTATATATATATATATATATATATATATATCGTATTTTTGTGTGTTTTACCACGTCGAAAGTTGAAATTCGATAAATTTTTAAAAATTTATCTTTCCATCTTTTCGTTGCTAAAAATAGCGCACTCGGTGGCATTTCTATTGATTAAACATTGTGTACTTTAGCTGTAAGAACCATATTTTTTCATTGATGTATATACAATAGATGTGAGTAAGTGAAGTCGACATATTATATAACCAAATGGGAGAGTCGTGAATAAAATTTGAGTAAAAGTGTTTATTGCATCCTACGCTAAAGGTTTTCCAGGAAGTGAAAAAGCTTTCTTTTTACGGTAGTCACTTTAAATTACAACGACCAAGAAAAACATATTGGAGATTGTGAAATCTATTTAAGTAGAAACGAATGTGTAGGTCTAATGGTATTTTCTACTGGAAAAAAAATTCTTTTTTAAGTAGAACAATATTTTTAACTTCAACTTTGCTCCATTTAAAAGTAAAATTTTATCCAAAAGTAAAGTGTTTTCTGTATACAGTAAGAAGGAATTGGTTTTGTTAGGAGGATTTTCTTTCTATATCACATATTGAAAATGATTAAAAACCAATTTAAGAAATTTACTCAAGATTTAAAATACCATTCATCATTTGGAGGAGAATCTAGCATTTGTTAGAGAACAAAAAGTTTCAGTCTTTGTTCTATTGGTGGCTTCGGTTATAGATTTAAAACAAAAGTATTTAACTCATAATAGCAGGAATAACAATTTTAATATTGAAACAAATAGATTATCTGCGGTGGTGCCGTAGCTAGGCGGGGGCAATAGGTGCACCCGCGCCACTTGGAAGGGGAGCCCGAAATGCACGTATTTGTTTTACCCTTTTCCCAAACCTAATTAATTAGGGGGCCTAAATGCAAATTTTTGCACGGGGCGCGGGATAGTTACGGCACCGATCTGCAGGTAGCGAAGAAAAGCCGTGCCGGTTTGCTCGAAATTTAGGAACCATCACTTGGAAAGATTAAAATAGTATAGCAGTTTCATTCTAATCTTATTATCTAGCCAAATTACTCTACTTATTCTGAAATAAAAGCTTTTATATATTAATATATAATTAGTTAATATAGTTTATTACTGTATTTCTGTTATTAGCACTGTGCTTTTTAATAAATAATTTTAGTAGTATTTCTTCTGTTAAATAAAAATAACAAAACTTTTATTGAAAAATTTCAATTTAATAAAGATATAAAAAACATTTAGTAATTTCTCCATCTTTTATTATTAATAAAAAAAAATATTAAATTACTTCAGAATAGCATTTTAATAAAAATAAAAAGGAAAAAGAAATATTTTATTCTACAAAATCAATTTTTAATTTGGTTAAATATTTTAAATACATTGCGTCTAATGTAGATGTATATTTTCGTTTAATGAAATTATGAAATACATGCAATTATAACAACCTGTTCCGGCAGATGTATAAGAATAGCTTTAATAACCTGTCCCCTTTATGTAATCTCTACCTAGAGGGGAACAATTGATGTCTTCTGAATTCTTTCCAAATAAATAAATTAAAATATATATATATATATATTGCATTTACTTTATTTTAAAGAGAGTATAAATAATTTAAAAGCATTCAAATCTTTTTGAAGTTCTGGACTTATTGGTCCAGAATTAAAAGATTGAGTTTTGTTTATTTGATTTTATATTTTGTGCCGGGAATATCTTGAATAGCGTAAGATAAATGCAACAGGTGCTTTAGATTTGTCGGTGCAAGCCGACAATATTGGAAAAAGATATATCTTATAAAATAGAAAAAGATAGATAGACAGATACGCAAAAAAGAAAAATATATAGAAGCAATATGACGAGATCCAAATTATTTTAGGTTTCTCCATATAGATGTCAATACTTTTGAAGAATTGCATTTATTTCAGAAACAATGACTTTTCGAAGTATTTCGAAGTCTTTGTTATTTGACGTGTAATATCAGTAGTGCAAGTTGTTCTTAATATGAATTGTTAGACTATAATTTCTTTCTTAAAACATTTATTTGTTTAATTCTACATTATATATTCTCAAACATTCTTAAAAATAATATAAAAATATATTAAAACTTCTAGAAGAAGGCCATATTATATTTTTATGGTCAATTTTCATTCTTAATAGTTTGCAAATTGTTATTTAAGAATTAAATCTGCATTAGTCTCACATTTACTTGCATTGATACTATTTTAAATTATCTTTATGTATGTTTGAAAGTGAATTAAACTTTATATATATATACATTTATAAATACAGGGTGGTGCAAAAGCAAATATGTATCTCATTGTGAATAACGTAGTAATTATTTTGTATTGTTAATAATAATTGATTTTTAATAATGAATAAATAAATATTAATAAAGTGTACAACTACTTTAGAACCATCCCATTATGTGAAATATATGATCCTATTCATTCCATATTAAGATTTTACTAAAATATGAATAAATAATAATTGTAATTAAGAATAAGTTTATATTGTTGTATTTAATTTGCAAAATTTGTTCTTTATAGCATTGATTAGGAATTTCTTGTAATGAAATAAAGTATAAAATCAATTTTCGATATTTTGCTGAAATTATACTGCATTATTGAAATGCTTTACTAAAATATTAAAATTTAATTAAGTTAATAGCTACAGTATTAATGAGTATATCATGTTTAGTAAAATTTTATAATTCATTTTTGTTAGATATGTATGTTGTTTTTAATATAGTATTTAGTATTAGAGTTTATTATTTTACAGACAGCAATTTTGTATTATATTCGGTTTTGTTTTTGATGGATAATCGTGTATATTCTATAGTGTTCATCCTTTCTTAATAATAACTGAGGATTATTGTTGTACTATGCATTATTACAATTGCTTTTGACATAAACTATACAAGTCACACTAGAGATAAAGATTGTGTTATAATAAGTAGAAAGACATGATTAATTAGTTCTTCCAAGAAAAATAATACGGGTTGAACATCACTAATCTGGGATTCACTAAGCTTGCCGCTCTAATAGTTTGTGCTGACGATTTGAATCTGGCAATCATTAATTTGCATGAATGTCACTTGGCCAGCTGTACACATTGTTAATGTGAAAAAGCTCAATTTATCCTATTCTGAACATTGAAATAGCCAGAATTATCTTTAGCTATGTAATGTAAAGGCTTAGAGAAGTTGATTCTGACTTCAAAACGAAAAAGAAGATAACATTTGCAAGGTTATATTGTTATCATAAGTTACAGCCCTTCTTTTTATATTTTTTGACCATATGAAAAGTAACCAAATTGTGATTTTCTTGTAATTTTTAAATAATTAACCTGCAGTGGCATAACGAAGGGGTGCAAGGGAATGTATCATGCTCCGGGCGCCACTCGCAGAGGGGTGCCCAAATGGTCTCCAAGACAAACTATATGTGTTTCTGGAGAAGGGAGGGGGCGCCAATAAAGTGTTGTGCCCCGGGCACCAGTTATGTTCGCTATGCCACTGTTAACCTGCTAACTTGTTTTGGTATTTCTCCTTCCAGATATTACTCAACTTTAATTTACCATACATTGCATGCAGAAACAAAAATACCATTTGGAAATATATTTACATTTATGTAATGTTTTACCAATATCAATAAGCCAATTCTTTGCTTTTTCTACTAATCTGCTGTCAGAGCTGGCAAGAGCTTCTATGGAGTTAGGGAAGAACAGACCTGTATTGCAGTGTTTTTTTGGATAAATGAAATACATACAATGTTTCTTTATTAATAAAAATCAATCTTAAAGATTTTATGTTTTGTTAGTAAAAATAATATTAATTTACAGTGGAAAATGGCATTAGGAACCACTCTGATCTAGGGAAAAATCTTCAGCTTCCCACTCTCAATGGCCATTTATTGTACTTAATTTATGTCACATTACACTAAACATGTGCCATATAGTAAGTCTGAGCTAGATTTATTTATGCCTATGCTTGTGTCACTATCAGTAATACAGTACAGTATGTGTATTATTTTGTCATTTTTTTTAACCCAAAGTTTCACTGGTTTGGAAAATCTTCAACCGTAGCACTTGTCTGGTCCCAAGTTTGCCAGATTAGTGGGTTAAATATGACAAACTTCAAAATAATCAAATACTACTCTCAGGGTCGGATTTACATAAGGGCATTTGGGGCCTGTGCCCAGGGCCCCACAAAATAGGGGCCCCCACAAAACTGAAAAAAAATTATGTTTAAACATAATTTTTTTTTCTATTACCGCGACAGCCTAGTGTGGCCTAATCATGAGGGCAACAGGCAGAGAAAACCAAACCCGGGAAAAAACCTATGAAACATCGGAAAATTTCGGGGAAAAAATTTCACATAGGTATTTTTCAGTTAAATTAAAATAATTAGTTTTACACAATAAAATATATGTATGTTTACAATAACCTTATTTTTAAATGAAATTTACAACTTCCTAGTTCAAATCTAATTGAAAGTACAGTATTTTGTGTAAATTTTCTAAATCATCAAATTTGCCTACTCTTAAAGGGAGGACCCCCACCGAATTTGTGCCCAGGGCCCCTGGATTGGTAAATCCGGCTCTGACTACTCTGTCTGAAATATATTTTAAAAATCTTTTAAGATAAATAAGTAAATTATTTGCAAAATTTTTTATAATTAAGAAAAGTTTGTTGATAACTGTAATAATTATTTCATTAGCCCTAAGTAGGAATTGTGTTTCTCCATAAGTGGTAAGACCATTCCATTGGGAAAGGTTTAAGATTCCTGGTTTTAAAGATGATAAAATTTTTTTATCAGAAACAAGAAATTTTTACTTTAAAACATATTTCCAATTATCATTTAAGAATAACTTGACCATTGTTATTTCAAACTTTATATGCTACACACAATATATTGCAGTTACAGATTATAATTACCTTTAATCTGCTTTTGTAATCGTCCTACCATAAATAAATTCTTCATTCCTCAATATAATTGATTGTTATTTTTTATGGAATGCATTTTTACGAATTTCCTATATTTGTATTTTAAACCTTACGGAACTAATAAATTGATTATTATGAATTTAAATCTTACAAATTTATTAATAGTGTTATAAATTTATAAAAAATCAAAATTATTACTGTATAATCTGCTTTTTTTGATATGCATTAGAATTAGATATAAAGAGAAGCTAATGTGTTAATAATCAGTTATATTTTTCAGGTGTTAATTTGTTCGCAGTGGCTGCTCACGAGTTTGGCCATTCGCTTGGACTTTCCCACAGTTCTATAACAGGATCACTCATGTTTCCTTATTATCAAGGAATCAATGATAATTTTCAATTACCTTATGATGATACCGTTGGCATACAACAATTATACGGTAAGTTACTTTTATATTACATTAATAATAATGCTTTCATATAGGTTATTTCCATACGTCATAGTTAAAGTGAAATAATTATTATTAGATATAATCATAGTGGCAAAAGTATAGCTCTTCTAGATCCTTACTGCAGTTCCTGTTTACCTATACAATTTCTTTTTACAAAGTTGGTACTACTTATGTATATATAATATTTTTGTGAGTTTGCTGACTATTATGTAGTGTAATATAAACACAGATTATGAGTGTAACTCATGACTTAATCTTGAAAAAGCAACTGTATAAGCTAGCGGTCAAAGGAGTTAAATAAATGGGTTAATGTTACCTATGGTAGCGAACATGGCAACTCGTCTCTGAAACAGTGGGGACGCACGTTCTAACCTAACCTAACCTATTCTAATAAATTACCATAATTATTGCCAACCAAATTATTAGAATAGGGGTAATTTATTAGAATAGGTTAGGTTAAGTTAGAACGTGCGTCCCCACTGTTTCAGAGACGAGCCGCCATGTTCGCTACCATAGGTAACATTAACCAATAAAGGTTTACCAAGTCATAAAGTATCAGTAATATCTACTATAGAATAGTGATAACTGTAATATTCCAATAGAAGATGCAGATTATTTACTACAAGTGATATATGGTTCCTGTTGGGACAAGATTTGACCACCCAGAGATAGATATAACATGAATAAATTCATATAATAATGGCCATTAAACATCTCATTATAAAACATTAGAATTAAAACTTATGAATGAAAAACAGTATTAAATTCAGATAATACAATAAAAAATAAATTTCTCAAAATTTATTGAATCAAGAATAACAATATAGTTTGTTTATATGTATGATATTAATATTAACAGATATTTATATATGAAGCTAAAATTAGTAATATTTGCCGGATATAATCATTCACTTTTATAACTAATTAAAAAAGATTTTTTGGACAAATAAACCGAAATGCTACGTTGCTTGAATCCGACATTCACTCGAGTTCAAGAATTACTCAGAAGACAATTAATTCTCAGATATTTTATTTAAATGCATTTCGGATTGGAATTCTCGCCAATCCCTCTTCGGTAAAGGCACAATCTGTGACAGAGCCACACTAATATTTAAGACTCTTCGAAATCAATCACAGTAACATTAAATAAAATATCAGAAAATTAATTGTCTTATGAATAATTCTTGAACTTGTGAATGTTGGATTCGAAGGACGTAACATTTCGGTGTATTTGTTCAAAAACACCTTTTAAGTGGTTTTAAAAGTGAGATATTTATATACTTGAAATATTTATTTATCTTTTATAAGAGTTAAAATATAATAAAAATATCTATATACACAATGATTCTACAAATAGATCATACTAAACTGATAAATTGTTTTAAATATAAAAAGTGTGACTGAAAACATCTAGTTCCAGCATATAATTATAAGCTATATACTTTATACATAGTTACATTCTATGTATCCGTACAGTGGTGTACTTAGGATTTAAACTTGGAGAGCCGAGCTTTTTAACGCGAATTCGGTAAAATTCCCATCTTATACGGCCTCTAATTCATAAGCAGTGTAGAAATAGAAGACACGACAGCTTATAAATTAAAAAATAAATTTTAATTAGGAAAAGATTTTTGGAAAATTTTCTAGTTTTTTTTCCCCTTTTCCTTTGGAGGGTGCCAGAACTCTTTGCCCTCTCTCTGTGTGCCACTATATTTATATACATATATTTCGATAATTAAATTTTAAACCGAGATTATGTTGTTAATAAAAGATTTTATATTTCATTTTTATGAAATTTTATCTATTTAAATTTTATCAAATGATTGATATACCTTTTTGCCGAATGATGCACGGTTTACACGTATTACAAATATTATTTTGTTAGTATTAAATATTTTAATATAAATTTTCTTTTACATTTGAACACATTTTATAATGAGAAGCAAATAAAAATAATTATTTAATTTTGGCAACTTAAACCCATTTGTTGTTTAAACATAAATTATTTATATTAAGATTTAACCATTTATGGAAATTATTAAACGGCCAAACTTAGGAAGCAAAACAAAAATTATTGCATAAGTCAAAAAGCTATAATAATAATAATAATAATAATAATAATAATAATAATAACTCTCCCGTGGTCACCACCTGGTCGTGGTGGGAGAGCCCAGTAATTTTACTGATCCATAGGGCAATGCAGGCTGGAGCATAAGCTCCTGGTAGGGACACCCATGCCAGTAAGGTCTATGGGGAGAAATGAAGCTAAGAGTGACCACGCCCACATTCTGTGGAGATATTCATCATGGTAATAACTAGATCAAAGTGTGATACCGGCTCGGACGTCGCCCGGGTTAACAAGGTCCGCGTTCGTGGGTTAGGCAGAGGCTCACGTTCGAAAAATAGGTCACAGTCTCCCTTGGTTACCGGTGGCGAAAGCAGCACCGGCCCAAGCATGGCTACTGCAATGCCCTCAACAGATGTGAGGAACCAACCCAGCCTTGGTGTTTCTGTGGCAATGCATCCACAGACCACAAAGGCTGGAAAACCACGCCAACGGATGAAATGGACAGTAGAAATGAACGAGTTTATCATCCGTACTTATTACACCATCACAAAACTCGAAACAAACATGACAGCATACAGACAACAACTACACCATAGATTCACACAACAGTATCCTCATCTCACTGTCACCGAACAAAGGGTTGTTGATCAAAAAAGAACAATTATACACAACAACCTTATTCCACAAACAACACTTGAACTTATCAAACAACAGGTTGCTGATCAAATACATCAACAGACAGAAACATCTAACATTAATGAAGATCATGTAACCTGTCAGGATAATCCAGCAACAAGCATTGATAATAACACACATACAACAATTACCACTAATGATACTACAGACACTTCCTCATCCATCACTGATAACATAGACTTGGATTTAGTTAATACGCTCTCACTTATATTTCAGGAAACACTCACTAAATATACAGGTACAGATCCCACACAACGACCACGAATACCAAAAATCAACACGTCAAAGGAAGTAGGAAAAACACTAAATTATGTAAACACTCACTTACTACCACACTACATTCATTCAATTTCTACACTCGCAGACATTCATACATTAGTTTATGCTGGGGCAGTCACAGTAGTGACACACCATGGACTGAAAGTACAATCACAGACAAATACACAGAAAACACAATTCTATCACAAACCTGCCTGGCAGAGAAGAATAGAAACACAAATAAATGACATTAGACAGCAATTAGGCAGGCTAACACAATACACTAAAAACAACATAACACCCAAATTAAGGAAACAGCTCAAAAACATTTTCAAGAAAATAAAAACACACACAAAACATGAACATCACAACACACGCATTACAGAATACATTGATACACTAAAACAAAAACTTGCTGCCAAAGCACGTAGACTCAAACGATACAAAACATGTACACTACGAAAACAACAAAATAAATTATTTACAAACAATGAAAAACTCTTTTACAGACAA
Source organism: Centruroides vittatus (assembly GCF_030686945.1). Taxonomy (NCBI): domain Eukaryota; kingdom Metazoa; phylum Arthropoda; class Arachnida; order Scorpiones; family Buthidae; genus Centruroides; species Centruroides vittatus. The sequence continues at coordinate 62,393 of NW_027122427.1, read as the reverse complement.
ATTAATAACAAAGCAAACACTGATACACAGCACAGTGGCACACCAACAGAAGAAGAACTCACAACATATTGGTCTTCTCTTTGGTCCAGTGCTGTCACGCACAATGCTGATGCAGGCTGGATCGAGGAGGAGAACAGAAACTTGCACAACATACCAACTATGCCCTGTGTTGAAATAAACATACATGATTTCCAATACACTGTTAACAGAACACACAACTGGAAGACACCTGGTGTAGACAACATTCACAATTTCTGGTACAAAAAGTTTACATCACTGCACCAGGAACTAGCTAAACATCTAACACACATCATCATCAATCCACAAGACATGCCAAATTTTCTTACTCAGGGCATCACCTACATGAAACCTAAAAACAACAATACCACAGACCCCACACAATACAGACCAATTACATGTCTTCCAACACTCTACAAATTATTGACATCCTGTATCGCAAACAAAATATACAAACATATTGAAGAACACGACATTCTAACAGAACAACAAAAAGGTTGTCGTAGAAACCACAGGGGATGCAAAGAACAGTTACTCATAGATTCAGTCATTCTACGGCAAGCACACAGACAACACAGAAACATACACATGGCATATATAGACTACAGAAAAGCATTCGACAGTGTTCCACACAGTTGGCTGCTACATATCCTACACATGTACAAAATACATCCATCACTCATTGCATTCTTTCAAAACACTATGCAGCACTGGAGAACAACACTACATCTCAGGGTTCATAACACTTCATACAAACAAACCAAATTTTTATTAGGCGAGGAATTTTTCAAGGAGATTCCTTGAGTCCTCTCTGGTTCTGCCTAGCCTTGAATCCATTATCCAACATGTTAAACAACACACAATATGGCTACAATATCAGGCATGAAAAAACAACACAGTATACACTGTCACATCTCATGTACATGGATGACATAAAACTTTATGCATCCACACAAAAACAACTTCATCAACTCCTACAAATCACACATTCATACACCAAGGACATACAAATGGAATTTGGCCTAGATAAATGCAAAACACTTCACATAGAAAAAGGAATCCTGAAGAAAGAAGATTTTGCACTTGGAAATGGAGACGTTATTGAATCCATGGAAGAGGGCGAGTTCTACAAGTATTTAGGATTCCAACAGGCCAAACTAACAGAACATGCACAAATAAAGCAAAGATTAATTAAAGAATACCAAAGTAGGTTAAATGCTATTCTCAGAACAGAGTTAAATGCAAAACACACAGTTAAAGCAATAAACACATATGTCATCCCAGTACTCACATATTCTTTTGGAGTTATACATTGGACTCACACAGATCTTGAGCAACTCCAAAGGAAAACAAGAACTACACTTACTAAGCATAAACAACATCATCCTAAATCCGCCACAGAAAGATTAACCCTTCCACGTAAAGATGGCGGACGTGGCCTGATTGACATAGTTAACCTTCACTACAAACAAATACAGTCACTGCGAGAGTTTTTCTACAAAAAACAAGAAACATCACAATTACATAAAGCAGTAACTCTAGCAGATTCAAATAACACACCATTAAACTTACACTCACATCATATGGACACAACGCAACATATAAAAAGCACAGACACCATTAAGCAATCGTGGGCTCGAAAGGCACTCCATGGCAGGCATCCTTACGATCTGGCCCAGGATTTTGTTGACAAAACTGCGTCAAACAGCTGGTTAGCTCGGGGATGCCTCTTTGGGGAGACGGAAGGATTCATGATTGCCATACAGGATCAGGTCATAAATACTAAAAACTACAGAAAACACATACTCAAAGATGCAACACTCACAAATGACACATGCAGAAAATGTCACGTCATGCCAGAAACTATACAACACATCACCTCTGGTTGCAAGCTCTTGGCACAAACAGATTATTTACACAGACATAATCAAGTAGCAAATATAATACACCAAGAGCTTGCAAAGAAACACAAATTAGTAGACATCCACGAACCATACTACAAATACATTCCACAGACAGTATTGGAAAACAACACGCACAAAATGTACTACGACAGAGCCATAATCACAGATAAAACAATTTACCACAACAGACCAGACATCACACTCATTGACAAACACAATAAAATCACATACATTATAGACATATCCATTCCAAACACTCACAATATACAAAACGCATGCACTGAAAAAATTAGCAAGTACACAGAACTCGCCCAGGAAATAAGGCATCTGTGGAGGATGGATAGGGTGCTTATTGTACCTGTTGTTCTCTCCTCTACAGGTGTCATACCACACATACTACACAAAAGCCTGGGCACATTGGAATTGAATAGAAACACATACATCACACTGCAGAAAGCCACTATATTGAATACATGTCATATTGTGAGAAAATTCCTGAATACAGACACACACACTGATACACTTCTTTAATTTCTGTTTTGGTTACTATGCCTTGACTCTGGTCCGGCATAGTACACAGCCACCGGTGTTAACCGAGTATATCTCACTTAATTCAACATAATAATAATAAAAAATTAAAAAAAAAAGATTATTCCAAGGCTATTTTGTAACTTGAGATTAAGTCATAACAAAAAAGTCTTTACCAATATTAATTTTTTAAATTATAAATATGACCTTCTTTAATAAAAAAAGAACAGGAAGTAGCCTCATTTTACTCTGTTAACTGTAATTTTTATTTAAAATTAAAAGAAATTACTTAATTCATAAATTAAAGTGATAGATACAATTACATAATCTTCATAAATGTGATTTAACTTGTTTTAAATTAAGTAAATTATTATTTATATATGTATCAAAATTTCGAACAACTAATAACACGAAAGTTATTGGAATGGTAATAAATTGGTAGGAACAAATACAAAATAATTTTTAAATACAGCAAAGTGTCGAAAATCTGGATTAATTGGGCCAGATCACATCTGGATTTCTAATTCGTCTGGATTTTCAAATATACATGTAAATTAGCATTTTAAGCACTGTAAACTCCAAATACATTATGAGGTATTCTGAGATCAAGTCAGTATTTGACAAGAAATGTAAGAATAGTTACAGAGATTCCAAATATAGTTTATAGAATTACTATATTTGGTTAATGTTACCTATGGTTTCAAGATGGCAGCTCGTCTCTGATTCCAGCAAATAGAGGAAGGAAAACAGTGGGGACGCACGTTCTAACCTAACCTATTTTAATAAATTACCATAATTATTACCAAAAAAATTATTAGAATAGGTTAGGTTAGGTTAGAACGTGCGTCCCCACTGTTTCCTCTATTTGCTGGAATCAGAGACAAGCTGCCATCTTGGAACCATAGGTAACATTAACCCTATATTTAAACATAAAATATACTAATCATGATTTCAAAATTAAGCAAATTATGAAAACGTTTATTAATATATTTTACTTATATTACAATTAAAAAGTATTATGACAAAACAATTGCTATTACTAATGATAAATGATTAGGTACTGTACATTCTTGTTTTAATGAAGTATTTGAAATAGAATTTAAAGATCAATTAACAAAGAATTTTTATAATTATTGTTATTAATCTATTTATGTTTATAATTAGTTGTTAGTAGTCATGCTACTCGGAGATATTTAATCATGCATGTGTTTGCATGCATTATTAATATAGTAATGAAGCGTTAAAAAATGCATTACTGAAATAATTTTCTTTTTTATATTATAACGTTAAAAAGAAGTTGAAATACTGTCATCAGGAAATAAATAAAATATTTATAAATAAAAAATATATATTTTTAAGTAAGTACGTTGATACTGAATACATATTTTATAATACAATTTAATAAATTAAATATTTTTAAGTTGACTAAATTTTACTTTGTGAGAAAAAACTAGAGAAATTGTAACATACCGGCATAGATATTTATTTTTAATATATAAAATGTAGTTGAAATTTTTATCTACATCATTTCTTCTTTGTTTTTAATTTGAGAAAAGTTAAAATGAATAAATTAATTATCTATTTCAATTATTGATTATTTATGATAAGTAATGTTAATAAATCAAATCTTTTTTATTTATTATAAGTAAATAATAAATAGAAACTATTATTTTTATCTTAATTTTTGATTTAAATTGAAGAAAGATGTGTGTATATAAATAAATAAAATTACAGTAGAGCATCGATTATCCGACTTAATTGGGGACTGGGGTTGGTCGGATAACCGAAAAGTATGAAAAAATACATTATTAGTATAGTGTATTAGGCCTGGTTTAAATACTAGCCCCCCTTTCATGGTCGAGCCAGTGCTGCCAGCTAAAACATGCAAAAATTTAACAAAAATAATATTAAAGTAGCCAAGACATAACCAAATATTGTAGCGCCACATCACTAGCGGACATTTGAATTTGCCGACTAGAACGCGGTCGGTTAACCGATAAGTCGGTTAATTGGGGGTCGGATAATCGATGCTCTACTGTAATTTATTTATATAGAGCCATCCATTGATTATGTGTACTGTACAATTTTTGAGCCATGTTTGACTTCTGCCTCCCTGTTTTGTACAATGATATATACTTTGGGCAAACCTCTCCTTTAATTATGTGTAGAATAGTTTATGGATCCCTCCTGACATTGAAGAAATGAATTTAAAATGTTCAGAAAATATCTTCTAACTGATAGTTTATTCACATAACTAGAAAGTAGATTTACAAAAATAAATTCATATGCCACAAATACCATTAAAAAAGTTCTCGTGGACAATACTTCAACCTCCTTCCCTATTGTGTACAATGATGTACTTTTTGCAATCCCTCCTCTACTCTAAAACTGTATACATAATCAATAGATGTTCCCTGTACTAGAATTAATTAATTCTATCATTAAAATCTTAAAGTACTGTTCTTCATAAGTATGTATTTGAAATAAATATATATTTTACTATATTTTATTTAGTTCTAAATTATACGTGCCTACGTATATATGTATATATAATTATGAAAATCAATATACAGTGGGTGATTGGTTAACAAGCAGTTCAGTTAACAAACAAATTAGATAACAAACACTTTCACAAAACATTTTTATGTTCGGACAACGAATACATGTTTGGATAAAACCTCACAGAACAAACACAAGAAGAAGTGACATAAAAGAATGAATACCGATTGGTCTTCCCTTGTCTTCGGGGAACAATTCGAAACTTTTTGGAACGCAAGAGACGTTGACATCTATGCTCAACTTGGTATATACTGATCGGATAGTATCCCTCCAAACTTTGAAACTTTCCCTTGTAATTTCAGCCTTTTATTTTTCTGACAGAAACAATTCTTTTATAGTATTTGCAAGACTGTCGGGTGGGACTCGTTAAGTTTTGCATCGGTTTTTATTTTCGAAAGGTGAGAGTATAAAAGCAAAGGTGGAGAGTGGGCAGAAGATGTCTGATGTTGCTGGGCAGTATGGCTCAAACAGGTCTACAGTAGGCCACAGTTCAATCTTATCTAAGAAAGATACAGTATAATCAAGAAGACTCAAGCAGCTAAAGGAGTAACAAAAATCACATCTGAGAAATAAAGAACGTTGAAGAGCTCATAATGGAACCTGAAATTGATCTGACGACAGAAGAATGCCAAGAACTCTCGAATGAAGAACACCAAGAAACTCGGTGAGATATGTTTTCTTCTGAAAAAGAGGATTAATGCCGATATCTGCAATTAAAATTATTTTGAAGAAGTGGATGTCAGAACAACGGTCTTAGAATAGCATCCAAACCAGGTTGTGGTATGTGGGATTGAAAGTGTTAAAACAGAAAAAACATGACTAATAAAAATGCAAGACTGTGTATATATGTATTTTTATTATTACATGTAAATAAACATAGTAAGAAAGTATATATTTTTTATTTTTTGGGGGTCTCCAGAACGAATTAATCAAATTTCCATAAAAACCTATGGTAAATCGATAATCGGTTAACGAACAAAGTCTTGGAATGGATTATGTTTGTTAACTGATCACCCATTGTATTTTGACTATATATTATTAGCTTAAATTATATACTGGTAATATTTATTTTAATGTATAATATTGAATTTATATGAAACCTTAATATTTTTATTCTCATACAATTAATAAAGTATTTAATTTAAGTGTTATTAAACAACTGTGTATAAAAATTATATATTTTATTTATTACAGGTCCTCGTATTGAAAGAAAATGGGCACCACTACCTCCAGTTAAAACAACTACTACCACCACTACCACTACTACAAAATCCCCACAGAGAATCCCAACAGAAAGAACCAGACCAAGGCCAAAGCCAACAGAAGAACCAAAAGGCAGAAGGCCTCGTCCAACTCATAAACCGACTCCTAAAGTTCCGGATACATGCAACACAACTTTTGATGCAATATCTGTTATAAGAAGAGAAGTTTTTGCATTTAAAAACAGGGTAAATATTTTAAAATGTACTGCATTAAATATGAATTTAGAATTTCATGTAATATTATCAAAAAAATTTTTTTATCAATATTTCAACATAAGTTATGAATAATCCAGTATTTAGAAATATAAGGTATTAATTTGATTTCTTTTTAATGAAGAGATCAATAATATAATTGAAATATACCGTATGTTATAGAATATATAGGAATATTTTTAAGTTTTGATCTTACATTGTCAGTGTGTGCACAATCTCTCACATCTACATTGTTCATCTAATATTTTCTGTAAGTAGTTAGAATTAACAACTATATTTATTACAAATATATATCAAACGAAACCCGATAACATAAGCAAATACACCAACAACTGCCGTAAATTTACCGGCAGTTGCTGGTGTATATATTTATTAATCTTGCTTTTAACTCGACGAAACTATTGAGTAAAAATTTTCTTCATATTTAACAAATTTGTGTGATTTTTCTGTTCTCCATACATGAATCTCACGTTGTCTTACAAGATAGATGTGGCTTCATCACTAAACACAATTCCTGATAATGTAAAATGTTAAAAGTTGGGCACCTCTTTAACCTGAACATTCCACTAACTTGGACACTTTGGATCTTCACTACAGGTATTCAACTTAGTGAGGTTTTACTATATATCCTCTCTTCAGTTTTCTGTTATAAATTGCAACAGAATTAAATTAAATTTCTCTTATCTGTGGATGATAAAACTTGCAAAAATTATAGCTTTTATGCAAAAACCAATTACCTATGTATAGTACATATATTAATAAAAACACTAAAACAGCAAGAACTGTTTAAATATCTAATGTTTTTGATCTATTTAATAGATATTCAGGATACTCTGACATTTAAACAATGAAAAGAATAAATTGAAAATGAACATTCAAAATAAAAACTGTAAATGGAAAAATAAAATATACATTCTCATGGTAACTTAGTTAAACAAATAAAATAACTCATCTACTATATATATAATTAATGGAATGTTAATACCAGCTAAAAAAAAATCATAACTACTAAAATAAAATATAAGTGGAATATGATTTCACTGAATTGAACAAAATAAACTTCCGAGAATTAGGAGAAATTCTGAGTTTTGCATTCAAGCAGGCCTCTCTTAGTATTTCTGGTTAAATATTTCAATTTGCTCTATTATGGCACATAAATAATGGACTTTAAATTTCTGTAACTTCAGCTATTTTCCAAAGAATTTGCCTAATGAGTATTAGCAAAGCAGACATTATCAAACCAACCTAAGTGAGTGTGAATACATCACTATAACTCTCCTCTTATCCACTATAAGGCAGGTTAAGAAACTTTCCAACTCTGTGCTCAGTAAGATTTTATTTTTCTTGAGATGTATATAATACAGTCCAAATGTTTACTTATTTTATTTGCATTTACAAAAATGCATAAAGAAGGTAAGCAGTTTTGACCCAAGTTAAAGAAATGTAGGTCTTCAATCTTCTTACTAGAAAGAAAGTTGTCTTGTATCATCACTATTATGTTGCTGTTGTATTGCTTCTCTGTCTCTAGTCCAGCATAATTTGTTGAAGAAATCAATAATATTAATCTAATAGAAGATGAGACAGCCATGACACTTTGACTACAAATATGTACTCTTTTATTAATCTTTGACCTTGTCCTGATATTTTACTGGACTTTCTCCTACCTGTTCCTGATGTAGAGAAATTCCTAGATAACATCGCAGAATTGAAAAATTAAGTTTGCATACTTCCTTCTTCTCATTTGTTTTTAATAGCATAAAAGAGGGATATCTACGAGAAGTCCGGTAGCAGGAGCTCTTTTTGAACTGGTAGTGAAAAAACTAGAAAAAATCCATTCATTTCAATCTTGCAGCATATTGGTTCTTATATCAAGATATATCAACAATATTTTGACAATATGTAGAAGCACTAATAACATTAAAAATGTCATTAACATCATTAATCACAACTCCTTTAGTCCTCATTTAATTTGGAACAAAAAAATAAAGCTTCCATCCATTCACTTGATACCTGTTTTGGTCTTACAGAATGAATCAATTTACGCTAGTGTCTACATTAAACTAACTAACATCCTTTTTACATCCCAGCAACTGTCACAGCCTTTTCTGTTATAAGTCATCAGTTTTTTGGGCTCTAATTAAATAAGCATGCAGACATGCATACACACTATGCTAAAACTGAGGATAAACTCTGCTAAAAATAATTTCTTGGAAGCGAATGTTGCTTATATAGGATATAACAGCAGAAACTTTGTCCGGAGATTATAAGAACACAGATATGGCACAGATCAGTCAGTATACTAATGTAGTAGCCTGTTTTGTTAGTACTGAAGAAACAGTGATTCTTTTGAAAAGTGCTAAGGTTATCAGAAATGTAATGTCCTCTGCCTTTGCTGCCATTACAAAACAAATTAAAACATTCAATCAAGATCTAAGAGGATCCAATTTGAATGAAAAGGCTAAGAATTCCTTTCTAATTCTTGAAAGTTCATTTAAGTAGGGTATGGTTTCAAGTTTGAAACCATACTTAAATGTTGTTTTAGTAGTATGGCTTTTTTTCTTTTTGCTAGTATTAATATTTTGTTAATTATATATTTTATTTGTTTGATTAATATATACCATATATATATTTTATTTTATTTCCTTTGTTCTATTTACAGTTAATAGGTTCATGTTCATTCTCAATTTGTTCTTAACACTTATATGAGCAAAAATCCAGCTTGTGAAACAACATTGGAGAAAAACAAATATTTTCAATTGCTTTAGCAATCATCCTTAAGTTATGGAACTTATTCAGAAACATGTTCTGGTGTTTAATTATATTTTAAAAAATTATAAACATCAGAGATTTACATGGTATCACTTTTAAGTCTTTTTTATATCTTAGTGAATTTAATCGTATATAAGAACAATATTTTGTATATAATTTATTATACAACTAACACATACAATAGTCTTATAAAGAATTCTAGAATAAAAATTTATATTTGATAAAATGACCAGGACAGATAAAGCTAACTTCACAAAATAAAAGACTATATTATAAAATAGTCTCCTTTTGTCCTTTTCTCACACCTCAGGAAATAACATTCATACGGTGAAGTTGGCATTTATTTAGAGGTATTTCGTCTGCCTCGGTGTGCAAAACATCACATAACTTCGGTTTCATAACAACTTTGTTTTAATTGCTTTAATGGAGCGTATTATTAAAATATAGAATAATTAAAATGTTTTCAAATTTTTAAATAAATCAGTCCATATTCAGTGAGTAAAAAATAAAAGCCAAATTTTGAATTTTTGGGCTGTAATTTCAATATATTTGATTGAATCTAATATAATTTGTACTACAATTCAGTCAAGATAAAATTGTAAAGTATTATGATTCTTATTTTATGCATTTCTAACATTTCATTATTATTTGTAGAAGCTCATTTTTGTGCTTCTATTTGCGATTTCTAATGCTCTGATTTGGCGTTGCCACCTTTTCGAGATTGCCGACCCAGACATTTTAAAATTAGGATGTTATACCGAGGCATGCGCATTGTAGGAAACCATACAAATGCACATGCAAATCTAATATTTGCGAAATGCTCTCAAATATTTTTATAAATTTATTTTGTTTCATCATAATTTCACAATTTCTACAAAAACTGGACAAATTAATAATTAATCCAGACCATGAATTTAAAAACTGGTTTGTTCGGGTGAAAACCAGCCCAGTGGCGACGCTGCTCTGATTCAACTTTATATTTAATATTACAGTATAAAATGATAAAATATTAGGCTGATTTATTTAAAACTCTTTATTCATTGTCTTATGTTAGTATTTTTAGACAGACTTATAATTTTTAAATTGAATTCTTTCATTACAGTATTTTTGGCGAATGGATGATAAAGGTCTACATAAAGATTATCCTGTTGCCATAGATCGTTTTTGGTATAATTTGCCTCCAGAGCTACAACATGTTGATGCAGTTTATGAAAGATCTATTGATACCAAAATAATGTTTTTCTCAGGTAGATTCACGTAAAAATAATTCATTATATAAAACTCAATTTATTTTTCTATAAAGTTACTTTCCTTCTCCGAATACCTAATATAAGTTAACACATTTATTAAAAGTGGTTATAATATGCAGTAGAATCTCATTTTAATGGATCGTGGAACAACAGATTTCTTGGAATAATGGATTATTTCCCAGGTCCCATCAAATTAATGCAATTTTACCTCTTTTTAGCACATCCGTAACTCGGAATAACAGATTTTCTTCTAGCCTCATCTTTTATAAACTTCATTTTTTCAATGTTTGGTTAATATTTTGGCGTTTCTGCGAATTTGTAGAATTTGATGATGTACTTGTTACATCTGAGATATCAGAGGCGAATCGCGACCAAAATTTTTGGGCATGCTGAAAGTTATAATAAGAATAATAAGCCTATCTCTAGCACTAAATGATAGGCAGAAATGTTATTTGGTGTGAATAAAAAAGTATGGACTATTATAAAGCCCATTATATCTACACATGAAGTGTATTATAATAAAAAAGTATTAAAAATTTATATTAATAATTCAATTTTGTGTGCCCTTGACACTGGGGGCCCAGGACTTGAGTCCTATTAGTCCCAATGTAGATCCTCCCTGTACGCAGTACGTGTATGTTGACTGGGTATTGCAAGCTTTTGATACAATCTGGCTGTATTAAATGATTCAAATGACATCGTGTGCACGCACTTGTTTGCCGCGGCAAACCTCCGCACGAGCAAGCGATCGAGTTCCCGCAAGCATGGCACTGACTTAAAACGGCTAGCCGCTAGCTGTCAATGTAAAAGCAAACACAAATGATAAAAGAGTTTACACATTAGAATAAACTATTATTGGCATATTTGTTCTCATATAAAAAATATATTGACAGTCAAAACTTTTTCTTAAGCATGCGGCACATGCTAAGCAAGCCCAGAGAATTCGCCCCTGTGAGATATGTACAATTGAAGAATTGTATGAAGAGAATCAGTAGGCTTATACAGTTGGAGGAGGAGCCACCTAATGAATGTTCTGACACTGATCCAAGTGTAATGCCAAAATATAGCAAGGCCATTGAGTCTTTCCAAGTTGTGAAGACCCTCTTGATGAGTTCCAGCATAAACAAACAGGCTGAACATGACATTACTAATATTAAATGATTGTTGTATTTAATAAGCAGAAAAGCAGCATCAAAACAAACCAAGATAAACAATTTTTTTAAACAAATCATGAATTCAAGTGAAGTGATAATGAGCATATATAATTTGCTTCTTATTGCTTACAATATATACAGTATCTGTCAGTTTTGTCATACACGCTTATGGCATAACATATGATTTTGTAACATATGTGTTTCTATAGAATAAAGAATAGAGATCTCAAGAGACTGAGTAATTTCAAGTATTGGTATTTCTTATATGTAGGAAGTTAAAAAACAGAAATTTTTTGAATAATGGATATTTTTCTGGGTGCGCAGAAATTCATTCTTTATTATACAATGGATTCTCGGAATGACAGATGATTTTTGGCAGCCCAAGCGATCCGTTAAAACAAGATTCTATCGTAATTACTTATTAAAAGTTTTTTCATTGACTAGAATAAAATGTTATAAATGTTATAATAATAAATAATTTGTGTTTATGCTAGGTAACAAATATTGGTTGTTTAATGCTAACACTCCAGAAGAAGGATATCCAAGACCTGTTACAGATTTGGGACTTCCACCTGACTTAAAAAAAATAGATGCAGCTATGGTTTGGGGTCATAATGGTAAAACCTATTTTTTTAGTGGAAAGAAATATTGGAGATACGAAGAATTTGAAGGACGCGTAGATTCAGACTATCCTAGAGATATGGCTGTTTGGGCAGGAATACCTTACAATATTGATGCTGCTTTCCAATGGACAGATGGTAAGAATATAAATTATAGTATATTTCACAGTTTTATTATTTTTGAGTGAATATTAAGGGTAATTTAAAATAACTTATATCAAGATGATAATACAAGAAAACAAAATTGATATTAATTATGAATATTGTTTTAAAATAAACATAATATTCAAAAATTACTAAATAAACAATTACAGAAGTTTTAAATATAGCATTCTGCCAATTAAATAATCTCATAAAACAATTTATTATTATTATTTTTTAAAATTGTATAATAAAAATAGGGTTAATGTTACCTATGGTTCCAAGATGGCGGCCCGTCTCTGATTCCAGCAAATAGAAGAAGGGAAACAGTGGGGTTGCACGTTCTAACCTAACCTAACCTATTCTAATAAATTACCATAATTATTACCAATAAAATTATTAGAATAGGTTAGGTTAGGTTAGAACGTGTGTCCCCACTGTTTCCTTGCTGGAATCAGACGAGCCGCCATCTTGGAACCATAGGTAACATTAATTAAAAATAGAATTACTTAGCATTCACTTGAAATACATTTCTTATTACATTTATTACATACAATTACATTTCTTATTTGAAATAGGAAAAAATAATGACAGATGTAAAAATCTTCAGACTTTTTACACTAGAGAAAAGTATTTACATGTACAAAAATATTCATCAAAAAGAGAAATATACTTTTATTTAAAATTGTGAAAATTTTCACATCACAAAAGTATTCGGACAGAAGAAGTAAATAAAGATAAAACAAAACATTTTATACATTTAAGAACGAGTTGGGCCACCTTTTGCTCTGATAACAACTAGGCATTGATTCATTCAAATTTTTATAAGTTTTGTCTATTAAATTCAAAACTCTGATGATGTTTTTAAGATCAATTTTGTTTGTTATTGATTTTGTTCTGATTGTTCGTTCATTGTGATCTTATAAATGCTCAATTGAGTCGAGGTCAGATGGTTGTAGAAGCCAAGGAAGCACTTTTATACAATGCACATTAAGAAACTGACTGATTTTCAAAGTGTGCTTTGGATCATTGTCATGCTGGAAAACAAACTTTTGATATTTTAACCTTACCCCGACTTTCATTTCTTTACTGATTTCTGAACATTGTTATTTATAATATACTTATACACATATTAATTCATTATTCCATCAACAAATTTCAGAATTCCTGCACTTTTTGCAGACATACAACTCCAAATAGCACTAAACTGTGTCCACATTTCACTGTAGGGATCAGATTTTTCGTTTTTAAAGATTCTCCAGCTTTCCTCCATACTTTCAGGCAATCATTTGAACCAAACACATTAGATCATCTGACTTCAAAACTAATTTTGTATAAAACTCATTTGCAAGATGTAAAACTCTCTTTGACAATGATTTTGTATAAAGCACTTTTACTGCTGTTTTTTTTCGTAGCCATAAAATCTTTATAGCTACTTGCTTTTAAAGTTTTTCTGACAGTTTATGCAGATGTATGTACACCACATTCTACAGAAGCCTCAACAGCTAGCTTAAAAGCAATTATTTGGGATTTTTCTTCACTTTCTCGACAATGACATGTCTCCATCTTGAGGTAAATATTTCAGGACGTCCGGTTCGAGCCTTATTAGTTACACTATTTGTCGTAAGGAACCGAGTGCAAGAATTAGGTTCCCCCTCTTCCGAGACTAATTAGAAAATTTTTAGATATCTGCTTACCACACCGGGATAATAATAATTAAGACTCACTGCAAACGCTAACCTAAGTGATGAATAATAAACGTTTTTGTAATTCTTTCTGGATTCTTCTTCAGGTTTACTAAATTCAAAAAGTAAGCTGGATCTTCCAGAATTATTCGTAAATACAAATTCAAACATTAAGACGAAGAGTTCGAATAAAGCGAACTTATGTGCATGCGCTCCCCGTGTCAACTGTATATATGACAGAACACTAAATATTGTTGAGAATTTTTAGAAGGGCATAAAAATATGTTCGATTTCCCACATAAATGCAAAAAAGGCATCTAAAATAGTATAATAAATGCCGAGTTCTTCAAGGTAAGCCTTAATCCTTCCCTCTCTCCCATGGGGGAATTTCGCAAAATCCGTTCTTAGCGTACGTTCTCGTGACATACCCTAACTGTGTACCAAATTTCAACTTTCAACTCCTAACCATTTGGGCTCTGCGCTTATTATTATTGTTATTATCAACCCATCTTGATTATATAATAAGATTCAAATTTTAAAATTTGAATCTTATAACATAATATCTCATTGTAATTCCATTTTCCTTTTTTATGTTTTGGAATAGTAGAGTTAAAATTAATTTAAACTTTAATCCATAAACTGATTTTTATAATAAAAATATGTGTGTACAGTAGAGCCCCTTATAACACGGTAGATAAGTTCCGTGTCGTACGAGTCATTTAAATACACGAGCCAATCACAGCCCAGCACACGGGCTGTGATTGGCTCGTGTATTTAAGTGACTCGTACAACACGGATTCATATAACGCGGAACTTATCTATCGTGTTATAGAGGGGTCTACTGTAGTATTTCTTTTTAACAAAGTAAAACTTATATTTTGATCTGTTTTCAGGAAAGACATATTTTTTTAAAGGAAAATATTTTTGGAAATTTAACGATCTAAAAATGCACGTCGAAGATATTAAACCAACCGAAATAAGTACTTTTTGGTTTGGTTGTCCAAGCTCAAATGAAAAGTTACCGGATTATGATTTGATATACGTTGGAATTGCATCAATGCTCAGAGAATCCAAGTGGTGTATAATTTTATTTCTACTTATAAAAGTTTTCAGTGACGCACTAAATAATCTATGATGTATCATTTAGATGAATATAATAATTATTTTAAAATTAATTGAAGACAGTGCCTCCGGCTAGCGAAATTATTTGTGTTTGTACGAACAAGTCGGCAAGGACGAAGAAGAGATTGTTGTTGTGCCATTATAAAGTACTAAAATCAACTGTGATCACACCATATTATAGCAAAGATCTATAATATAAATTCGTAGATTTCTCATTTTCTGGATTATTAAGTGCTACGTACTTTAAATGGTGCTATCATTGAAACGTAGAATTTTTTTAAACCTTAATTTAATAACAACAAATAGTCTTTTAATGTGCCGAACGAGAAAAAAATTATATAACTTTCGATTTTAAGAGGACAAATAATATTTTATATATATATTAAACTTGTGTTTATAGTTTGAAAATAGTATTATGAAAGAAATGATAAAAAAAAATTGATATTTTTAAAGAAAATATCAATATTTAAGATATTAAATTTAATGAAAATCTGTGCAATAATAATTTAAATGTAGATAATTTGCTTCATTGTTAATTTTGACTAAGTTCGATAATTTGAACTACTTAAAAAAATGATAATTTTTAATAACATTTCGTACAATTTTCAATAAATCATGCAATAATAAGTTATTTAAACTGTCACAAAAAGCGTTATACTTAAGGTCGATTGTAACCTCTTCGGTTACGCATGCGATCTCCAGCGAACGGTGCTAAAAATTTAATGCTTTTTCTATAAGAAAATCCTTTTCTAAAAATTCTCGAAAACAGAAGCGGATAGAAACAAACGTTAATGTAGTGTTTTAGTACGAGTGCATAATGTTGAAGTTTCTTTCTTTTATATGTCATACGTAGAATTTATTTCAGGAATTTAAGTAACCTGTCTATAAATTCCGTGAAAGTGACGATATCACATCACAATTTTATATTTCTCGTTATGTTACACGTAGGCAACTCATCAAACCGAATCGGCCTAATGATCTAAAATGTAACGTTTGAATTGAATTAATTTTTATTTATATATTATTATTATGCTACCTCATTAGGAATTTTATAAAAGTTGTCTGTTTAAATATTTAAAAAATATGAAAGCGAGACAATTAAAAGTAAATTAAGAAAGGAAACCGTAATAATGAAGTCTATAAATATTTTAATTAAACATCTTAGTAACTCGAGAATGAATTAATTTTGTTAAGCATATTTCATCTCTCAATGTCTGATACTCTTTGCAATTTCTTGTATTATCTGTATTTAAATTGCAATATGAGTTTAGAATATTCTCTTTCAAATTATAGTTTCTTCCTTATAAAAAAGTCTTAAATGTATTCTGAAGATGTTCTAGAATCTTTTAAACATATTTTATCCTTTAGCAAATTAGAGTACACTGGATGTGTTTTTTATTCTCTTTGAGACAGTTTCCAAGATTTTTAATCAAGCCTCTAGATTGGCAACAATAATGGCTTCCAAATGTGGAAGCCATTATTGTTACTTCTTAAAAATCTTGGATTATTTTGCTCGAGCGATCGGAAGTGGCTCGATATCTCCGAGTAGATAAGAACGTGGCACCCTCTCCGAGATCTTGCAGACGAGAAAAAGTATTCAAAGATAATTTTGCCACCTTTGAGATCCGAGAGGAAAAACACACCCGCGCGATATCTCATATTATGTCACAAAAAGTATTTGATTCTCCGAAAATGTAAAAGTATACATACGCTGCGCAAATAAGCGAAAGATATTTTTCAATTGTTGTTTTGCATTTACGAATCACGAATAACAATATCTATCTCAATAAAGAATTTTTCCTTAAGGGTCTAAAAGAATTGATGCTAAAGAAAAAATAACAGAAGTATTTTATTCTAGTCAATGAATCACAAATGTCATTCCTATTTCTTATCATAAAATGAATATAAGATTTGTATTTTAAGATTATTCGGATAAACAGAAATAATCAATCATTTTTTGAATCTTTTTTGTCTTTATACAATAACTTTAGTAAATATTTTCTTCAAAATGTCTTCTTGTTTATTAATAGATATTGATATTTCTAGTGTATTCCACATTATTTTTATCAGTAAAGGGAATTGTGGTTTTTAGGTGTGAAACAGTTGGATAAAATAATACAGTGCGCAAAGAAATTACACAATTCTAATGTATTTGACTTACAAAATGTCTTCTTTGAACTTTATAAAGCTGAACATTTTGTAAATAGAACAGAAAACACGTACTAGACAGAAAACACGTACTAGAGCAAAAATTTAGATACATATTTAAAAGATAGTTTTATATAAAACTGTAAAAAAATGTAAATTATCTTTTGTAATGTCGAAAATGTTAGAATTATATACATTTGTTTGAATACTAAGTGTTTTTTATTCAATTGTTTCTCATCCAAAAAACTGAATTTCCTTTACCGATTTCATTTTAGTGTATGTTTCTATTAAAAAATAGATCAAAACCGACATAAATGTTTATTAACGAGGTCCAAACACTCATATTTATTGGTAACAAATAACTTTATGCAACATAACGAAACAAAAAGGATAAATAGTATAATTTTGTACTGCTAATTGAAATTACCGGCACATTCGGAACTGCCAAATACTTCGATTAATACGATATCGAACATACTCGTCGAGTATTTTAACGGCACCTTTTATCTTGGGAAAAGTTACAATCAAGTGCGTCTTACGATCCTTTCATTCCTCGATCGAATCTTCGACTCTCCTCTCGGAACTATTGTTTCCCGTACGAATAACTTCCCGTATTTTTGTACGTACCGTACTCTAAAACACACTCTTTAATGTGCTTCCAATATCTTAAGGATAAAACTTATGCTTTTCAACACAAAGGGCATTTAACCTCCAAATTAACATACTGCATTTATTACCAGAAATCTTTTTAGCCCAATTTATTCAGATTTTATACAAACGGATATGGAACAAAAGTATTAGTAATTAGTAGCGAGTAACGAGACGAAGCTTCCGAGAAAGCAAAGCCTCGGACGGGCATTATTACCGTCCCGTTAATTACGCAGAACCATTAAATTGCATCGAAAACACCCAGAATATCGAACTTTATTTTTTAGTAGTTCAAAATATATTTAAAAAAAAAAAAACACTTTTATTTATTAATTTATTATTTTATCTATCCTATAATAAAAATCACAAGTTATAGCAACACGGTATTGCTTGATTTATTGAACAAAATTAAAAATTATCTTGATGTAAATTTTATAAAAAATAAATTATGCTGTAATTATCACTAAATTGAAATAATGCAAATTCTTTTTTTACGATTTGTAAAAATTTAAAAAAAAAGGGAATGTTTTAGTAAAAACAAACACAATAAAATGTAATTTTATCAAATCTCAATAATTTTATGTAAAGTTTTTCTATGTTTAAACTCATTTTACATGTTCTAAACTGTAAAATTTTTATAGTTGACGACGATGTAATGTATTTAGAAGTATTGTAAATAATTGATCTCAACTTCTGTACAGATTCTATTATTATTATTATACTTATGTGTTTTTTTAGCTTAACTTTTTATTATAAATTATTTGATTTTAACAATGTTTTTACATTGTTCTTTTTTTCGAAGTTGGTTTTCGACAACTAATGCATTTTTATAAAAACTTTTAGTAAAAATTCTCATAAAAAGGTTTATGTAAAATTGTTATATCACTTGTTAAATATTTCTGTAGATATTTTTTTAAATTATCAAAACTATATATTGTTGTGTTTAGTTTTAATATTTAATGTGGATATAAATAACATTTTGTTTTTTTAATTAATTATATTATTATTATATATACACACATAAATGTAGAATGCACAAAAATGTTTTCCAAATGTTAGTTAAGATAATTTCCTTTGAATTAAATAACCTCTCGTTACGAAAGCAGAAGATTGAGATAAGGCAGGGACAATTTATTCTTGTGAAAATGATCTCCTCATCTGTCCAAACATTGTATTATTTTTATTACACGATGATGACCATTACGACGAAATAGA
Source organism: Centruroides vittatus (assembly GCF_030686945.1). Classification (NCBI taxonomy): domain Eukaryota; kingdom Metazoa; phylum Arthropoda; class Arachnida; order Scorpiones; family Buthidae; genus Centruroides; species Centruroides vittatus. Next base: position 43,157 of record NW_027122427.1, on the reverse strand, counting down.
TGTAAAAATTGCCATTTTTAAAGATACAAAATAGTAATTTAATGTATATTTAGAGTGTTTTTTTTTTGCTATTTATTTAAAAAGGTGCATCACCACGCATTAATGTTTTTTTAATATAAAACTTGTATTTTATAGTGTGAAATTGATGACGAAAAAAAAAAATATTTAAATTTGTAATAATGTTTGAATTTTCTATAAAATAAACTTTTGTGCTATGTAAAAAGCTTCAGACTCTATATTTTTTTTCACATCATCTGAAGAAACATTAATCGTCGTACACTGCAGTGTGCTCGGCACACACACACGTAAAGTTAAAATACCAACTTTGACTCTTTATATCTCCAAGCCCAATGAATCGATTTGGATGAAATTTAAAATATTTAGTGTCCACGACGAGTACTACGGACGTTTTAAATTTGGAATAAATTCATTGGATCATTTTAGATTTATGCAATCCCAAATTAGCATTATTTTTGCCTAAATTTAGGATGAGAGAGAATAGACGCCAAAGCTATTGAAGAATCTAGAAGTCTGCACGTAAGCTTAATAGCTGTTTCGAAAGGTGACAGACTCTTATTTGGTCCTTTTGAAGGTTTTATTTTAAAATATTGGGGCTATAAATGTATAAGTAAATACTTTTATAACTCAGAATAGATGGGGCTAGAAAAATTGTTATTGTGAACATTGTGAACACAGTGTTTTACTATGCAGATATATTATTAAGCAAAATAAATAAATAAGTTATTTTTTAAAATAAAAACTCATAACAACTGGGAAAGTTATGCAACTCATTGCCGGATTTGTTCGACGTTTAATTAATAATTGGTTGTTTTCGGGTGTTTGTAGAGTTTGACGATGCACTTGTTACACATCCGAGTTGTTACTATGAAATTATAAGCATTAAAGAACTATTACCAGCCAGCATGACTCTACAGTTGTTAAATCTCATTTTGTAATTGAAAAGGCAATAAAAAAAAAAAAAAAAGATATGTAGTAAAACAGTAGGCTCGAGTAGACTACCGATAGTATTACAATCTCGATTTTGCCCGACAAAATTGTTACAGATGTAGAGAAAAACCAGCTTCGTCTTGTAAGAATACAGGTAAAATGCATGCTACAAGAATTACAAGATACTGTAGATAGAAGATTCAGAGCATCTCTGAGAATCAGTTTTGCTTTATGTCTAAAAGATTCTATAGGAAGATTATTTCTGTGACAAAACATCTTGCGGAGAGATTTTGGAAGAAGAGAAAAGACCGTAGGTCTTCGTCGATCTGAAAAAGGCATACGAGAATAGCATTGAGGACCCATTTGGTGGTCTCTATAGACAAAAAAAAAAAATGTTACTCGACGCAAGTGCTTCCGTATCCTCATCAATTTTAATTTGACGAGGATACAGAAGTGCGTAGAGTGACAACAGAAGTAACTCAAAACACAACTTTTGGATTATTTCTGTCAATTGAAAATCATGATTCACAGAGCTTGGATAGAAGGGAAAAAGTTAGGAAGAAGAAATATGGTTAGAATTCATTAAATTTAGAATTTACTGTCAAAGAGTTTGAAATTATGATTGACAAGAAGAAAGGAATAGTAGTATATATTTATTGGCTTGGACATTAAGAACCAGTAGGATACAACCACAGTGAAATTATTCAGCGATTAAAAGAAAAGAAAGTGCGACAACAGGAATGATCCAAAAGAGAATGGAAATAGATTTTTAAAACTGAACTTATTAGGATTTAATGACAATGACAGAATTTTGCAAAGTTATCTTATCTTTCATAACTTGAATAGGAAGGGTTTTGCATGCAGAAATGTCAGTATTTAAATGGTTTAAATTCTAAATGATATAAATTGTTATATTGATAAAAGTTTTGGTAAAGTACATAGTGTATCATTCATATCATTTATCAATTTGTTAGAATCCTTCAGAAATAAATTTGCACAAAACAACAATATAAAACTAATATGAAAGTTTGTGACGACTTTCCAAAGTTGTCACAAAGACACTTTACAATTCTTTGTTGTAGTTTTTCTTTATCTGGTCAATTTTCTACAGTAACAGTTTATATTACAGATGATTATTATTGACTTGAACTGTGTTCAATGTACATTAAAATAGCCAAAGATGATAATCTTTGGCTATTTCATTTGTTAAGGGTAACTTCTATGTTCTGTATGGAATAGACTTAAAATACAGTTGAACCTGTCTTTCTCACACATTTCTCAAAAACCTCTACTTTTAAAATTTTTTTTCTCTGCATTTCAGCCTAAATTCATTATATTTTCCATGTTTATCTCAAATTATGGACTTAAGTGTCAATTACAAATTCAAAGCTCAGACTATATTTTGATAGCATAAATTGTAGATGAGAAACCCCTTTGCAATGCGGTACATAGTTGCGATTAATGCTGCTTTCCTCTGGCTGGCTACAAGTATGGTTTGGTTTATTTGTTTACACACAGGCACTCTGCCAAGGGGAAATGCCCCAGGAGGATTTTCTGTAGGAAACTGGCCCGTTTAGGTGTTACGAAGGTGATCCTGTAAATCTCCACGTGGCCAGGCTGTTGGCTAAACACAAAACCACAACCAACTACCAGTGTTTAGTGGTTTTATCCATATAGCCACTGATGGGCTGAGGCTATGAGTTCAGTTTGCATCTTATTGGTTGAAGAAAGCCAAGTATCAGAAACTATGGGCAAACTATTTCTGTTAAGGTATGTCAAAAATGTTTTATTTATACTTATGTCAGAAAAAAAATACAAAACTATTCTGGAATTTCATTTATAAGGTTTGTTGGTTTGCATTTTTTCTGACATACTTTATCTTACAGTGTTTTAACTAATACAGTTATGTACTGTACTTGCTTTTGTATTAATAAAATACCATCCAATCAAACCTATTACTGTTTACTGTGTAGGAACCTGCAAATCTCAAACCTATCTATCTTGAATTTTTTTCTTGTTCCCGTGAGGTTCAACTATATCCGAGATTGTGTTGTATCTCTCCCAATAAAATGCTATACCGTTTATCATCTATACTGGAAATAGAAACAATTGTTAGAGACATCTTTAATGACTTCCAATCATCAATGTGGAAGATGTGAAAAAAAAATTATGCAAAGAATGGGATGTACACATGTAACAGACAGTGCTTTGTGAGTGCTATTGACTTTTTTTAGAACATCTTGTGTAAAAAATATGATAGTAAATCCATTACTTTTCCTGTCTAAATTTGTTTCTCGGGGAGCAAACAACACTATTTTATTAATATGAATTATTTTAGTTTGAAATTACTCAGATATTCGTTTAAGCAAAAGAATGATATAGTATATTTACTATACCATTATTTAGCAGTTAACTTTGTAATGTGCAATAATACAGTAGTTGCAGCCATTGTTGTACTGAAACGTTGTACCGAACATGCCAATTTGCTTTTCGTTAAGTACGTCACTGTTATACACAGATTAAGAATAAAAAAAGTTGTTTGTTTTAAGCAATCTTTATGGTATTGTGTGTGACGATGCCAAAATTGAGTCACTGGCACCTATCGGAAAAAAAAGACGACAAATCATTCTAATTAAACATGCCCCGGGGAAGTACGAAACCAGGTAATAAAATATAATCTCTATAACCTCAGGTATTAATAAATGACATCCAAAAAACAATGTGCATGCAATTTCAGCCTCCGAACGATGCAGAATTGGGTCGTCGGCGTATTAGAATGACGTCGCGATACAAAATTACGTCAACTGACGGCAAAAGTGTTAAAGTTACCATTCCAATCCGGCTTACAATCTCGTCGTAAGCTGTTATGCAATTAATAATAATTCAAGATTTGATAAGATTTAAAATTTTTATTCTTCAAAAATATAAAATACTGTCTAACTTTTACATAAAACAAAATAAAAAAAAAAAGTGTGTGTAAAAAATTTATATGTATGTATAAAAATATAAGCAGAAAAATATGAACTATTATTTTTTCATTATACAGTACACTAGTTTTCTTTTCTTGAAAAATCTTCTATATAAAATTAAGCAGTTTTCAATCGTAGTAAGGATAAATCACCTATTTAGGAACAAAATAATTGCATGAAAAATAAACTTTAAAATGTGAAAATTTTATGTCAAATGTTTCAATAAGTAAAGATTTAAATTGAGAAAAATCCTTTATTTAAAATTACAAACAAAACTGTGTAAAGATCCAACCCAAGTAAAACTTTTAAAAAATTGTGTTCGATTTAGCAAATATATTTTTTTTGTGCATTTTATATTTTTATATAGTTCAAAATGAAATGGGTGCTATTCGGTTAATATAAAATATATATCTTTATTACAATTATATATAAAATTTCATAATTTATATTGTATTAATATTTTTGGAATCGCTTCATTCTTCCAATCTATCATAATTGTTTGTCGTTTTTGACTTATTTATGCTTGAGAAACCACGCTCGGTTTGCGAAGGCTATAAAAATAAAGATCGTGTAAATCAAAATTATAAATACTATTTTAAAAAATAAATTTTTTTGTGAAATATTAATTACATTTAATCTATTTCTCAAATAAATACAGATCCTACTTATCTTGAAAAAACTAAATCTATATACCGACCGATCTAATATTGTAAACCATTGTAGGATTCTAGCATGTCACATGTTACAATCCAACACAGTCCACAGGAATGTGAAAGTCACTTATATGCTAGAAGATCGAGGAATAAACAAATCCCTATTCACATGAATTGAGTATTTTCACAAAATCTGTCTGTAAGGGTCTATTTAATAGGATCTGCAAATGGCAATGAACTTTAAATGGAATAAAAGAACAGGGTTCATAAAGCGAGGGAGACACCTCTCGGCCAAAGCATTTGAAATGATTGTAAAACTATCCATGCTTTTTTTTTAGCAAAGACTAATGATGATGATGAAGAAATGATCCTAGATGAATTACCTATTGCTCTAGATATATTAACATCAATAACCAACATTATCTACACATCAACAGTTATGATTAGCAATGTGTCCCAATTCCATTCAAATAACTTACTATTTAGCTATCCTCATGCTTCATTTGTGACAGCCGACATAAGCAAGTAACATTGCCAAATGTCTAATAAAAAGGCTTTAAATTTAATGTACCAAATTAATGAATGAGACAATGTAACTTCTTTTTTACATTAATTGAATCAATTTATAACATTACCTTTGTCTTAAAACAAAAGTTAACTGGCAATATTACATATAACATTATGCCTTTCCCATAGATCTTCAACAGTGCCATCCCAGACAGTTTTGTTTTTAATCATCTTTATTAATTATACAGTAGCATGTTTGGTACATTCTAGAATAATTTCTGATAACACAACTGTAATTAACAATAATGACCATTACTGAATGAATCGTTTTTTCTAAGAGTAAGGAAAATTCCACAATTAGGATTCACAAATTGGGAAGATTAAAAACTAGGAGCCTTCTTGAGTGGAATCAATATTTTTCATTCACGTTTCTTCACTCTCATTATTTCTATTCCTTAGAATTAAATCTAAAAATATTATATATTACAAGAAATAATACAAAGTAGATAACTTTTAAAAAGGTATTAAGTAAACGATGGCGATTTACAATTCATAAAGCAGAAAAAAGTAATTCGACAAAGAAGGATTAAAAAAATTGCAGATCATGTTAGTGTAATTAGTTTTTTAGAATTTAATTTTATTAATGTAAATCCGCAGTTTAAGCGCAATAAAGGTGATTTATTTTTAGTATAATTGTTTCATAACTTACCGTTATTGGCTCCTCTTCGTCTAAGGACATATATTTTTCGTTATAGTAAACATCTCTCTTTTTCATGAAATACAGGATTACAATGTCACACAACACACCTTGCTGAAGTTTAAAAAAGAAGAAAGTTAATTCTAATTAAAAAAAAATTTAATAGAGATATATTATTAATTTTTAATGTAAACTTCTTTTGAACGTGACTAATTTTTGTAATAAAACATGGAATACAATTATTTAATAAATGACGGTGAAGCAGATTAAGAAATGAGTAAAAACAATTGTTAAACAGTGAGAATACTAAATATATTATATTATATTAATTTATTATCAGTAATTAATACAGCATTATATATATTATTGAAAAACTGATCATGTATTCAAATTAGATAATACAATATATGTAGTATTTCTCTTAGTTTGACTATAATGTCGTGGCTGGATGGTCAAGGTTGTAGAGGATGACGGCTGGCTGTTGAGAAATCCAAATTTAAGTCTGGTCAAAGCCTCAAATTTTTATGGGCAATTTAATTGAATTATGAAGAAGATACTACAATGACAATAGTCTAATTTCAAGACACTACTCTGAAGGAAACAACTAGACCAGTGATTGCATTATCTGCTTCTTGAAGTGTGTTTAATTTTTAATAGGTATTTGACGAGGAAATTATAGTATTCCATAGACTATAGTTAACATAGTAGTAGTACAGACCATATTAGCTGGCTGCTCCCATGTTTACAAGTCAGAAATAGTGGAGTTTTATAAAATCCAGAGAGCATGTGATTGGTATAAATCCTTACTATACACCAAACTAAAGAAAACCTTGCCCTAAAGAAATGTACCCAGGTGAGCAGATGCATTTCAGAAGGGACAAAATTGGACAAAACCCATCACTTCTCTGAAACTGATCATAAGATTGATAGTCGAGACCTTACTAGATGTTGACTGAAAATGCAAGAAACTGTCTGGAGGCTAGTGTTTTTATAGAAACTATGCATTTCCTTCATATGACGAAATTTGCATTGAGACATTGTAATTTAAGTATCAGTGACAGCACTACGCAACTGCAACAGTGCATCTTAATTGTTATAAACAAGAAGTTTTCTTAACAGAGTTGCCATACATCCCAATTTTTTGGGATTTGTCCGATTTGAAAAACACTTCAAAAAAAAATGTCCTATTTGTTCATTTCTACATGAAAATATTGCAACTTGTATTGGTATTAAAAACAGTCAAATGAAAATTGTAGGGAGTTAGTATCTGCAGATATTGTACATAATACACCACTTATCCTCACATGCATGTCTTTACTGGTCTGTAACATACACATCATGTTGGCCTCGTGTAGTGCTGTGCAATGGCTTCAAAATTATCAATGGTTTCATGCAATCTTCAAATAGTGAATCAATGGTGGCATGTGGCAAGAGTCTAGCTTTAATTTTAGATATTTTGTTTTTTTTATTATTCTTTCCAACTGTGGGCACTAAGAGGATCTTTATTTTTAAACATCATGGATTTGGCTTTGTCCACAATGGGAGCAGCCAGCTAATGCTGAATATCCATCAAATTTTACCATAATGCTATCTCACAATGTCCCAAATTCTAGTTTTGAACTTACGTCAATCTTATTTCCTAAGGTACATCCTAATCATAGACAAAACATGGGCAGATGCCTATCAATCTAAACTTTAAGCAATAGTCATAGTTGAAGCATAAAATAATCTAAGGCCAAGAAAATTCGAACAAGATATTGCAGACGCTAGTCATAATTATTGCTACAACTTATTTGTGTTTGATTATTAGTGTATTCTTGTTTCATGCTATACCAGATAGAACAACCATAAATGCACAGTATTAAGATTTTTCCTGGGCCAGTGTTTACATTTCTGTAATCTAAAACGTGATCAAAACTGCTTTGCAAAAAAGCTATCATCATGCAGAACAAGTCAATGCCAATGTCATCTATTGGCTGTTGTATAGAAACAATTTCATCTGTGGGGATGGAAAACCTTGGAACACCCACCCTATTCTCCAGTTAGGAGTCCCTGTAACTGATTTGTTCAGGAAAGCAAAGGAACCCATGCAATGAATAAATACAGTAGTCAAGGAGACATTATGCTGTTTGGCGCTTTCAGAGGGAGATCCGACAACCTTTAGCCTGCTATTCTATATGCATATCTTGCTTTTTAAACCACTTTTTCCTTTTGAAAATAATTACTTCTTTTAAGCATGCCAATAGTTTATAAAAGTTAAATAACTTTTATTTTATTAAATATGTTAATATAGTTAATGTAATCTGTAGAGATAAAAAGAAACTTACCACAGCAAAGAGACCAAGCCCAGCACCAACATTCATTAGAAGTGGAACAATGTTAAATTTTCCTCCTCTGCCTCCAACAAGAATTTCAAATTTTATTCCGTACGCTTTGTAGAGAGTACGACTTGTATCACTATAATAATGGGCATATCTGCAATAAAAAATATTTAAATATAAAATTTATATAAATAAACTTATAAATTTGTATTTTTAGAATTTAATATCTTACTATTTAACAAAAAAAAATCAGTGTTATAAATATCAAGAAGAAATATCAAATAAAAAAAAACTCGAACTTTATAAAGTTCTAATTAAATATTGTATCAAGGAGTCATTGATTTGCAATAATATATTTTGAGATATGGTCTCGCCATTAAGTCAAAATACAAAACGTATTTTATATTTTGTTCTTATAAATTTTAGTTTTGTATATTGGGAAAGGTTCGAGTTCAAATCCAATCCTGACCTTATGATTTTTCATGGTTAATACAGATCTATTACATTTCATCTCTATTACACTATTTAAAATCAATCTTTTAAAATTTAGCAGTTTTATTTGGTCTAAACTTAATTAATATATCAAATATTAACTATAATTGATGCAAATCCAATATAAAAAGTTATTGGTAAGCTCAAAATAATGTAGTCAGTAGTAAGGGTGAGATATGGATTATGATATCTCAAATGTACTACCTGTGATAAATTAAAAGGTCTGAAGTGGGTTCATATTTAGATTCTTCACATTATCTTATTACTCAACCAACTAGCAAAGATGAATGTTTGACTAAACTGTCCCAAGACTTGTCAAATATCAACTAAAAATAGCATTATTTATGTATATAGATTAATGTACACACACACAAATTCTTCTATGTATTTAAAAGAAGAACACAAAAATTTGTATTATCTTTATCATATATATAAAGTTAATAGGAGAAATTTTAAAGATTTAAACAGCCACTTAACTTAGAAATTTATATACTAATCTCCTCTAATTTTAAATGGAAATCTGCAAATTACCTGAAATTCCATCCAGGAGATATTTTGACGTATGGATCGTCCAATCTACGAAAAGAGTATGTTGGCATACATTCATTTTCATTAAAATCAAAATTGCAATCCCAGTTTATTATTATTGCAACTACACCACCCTAAAAAGCATATAAAGAATTAAAAATTCTATAGATCTGAAATTATTATTACATAGAATGTATTAGAGTTTATTATTAGTATTGGAATTGTCTTATCCCTCAACTGTGTGAGAAAGGACATAGTTTTAAAGACACATTATGTATGTATTGCCTGCAAAGAAAAATATATTTTTTCTTTATTGTACCTCACTCTTCTTTTTGTCGTCGGATCTTAAAGCAGTTAGTGGGAAGAGAGCCGCGGACAAGATTATCCACATACCCGAACCTGGATGTTGTACAACCGGCATTGTGTACTGCTGTAACAACCCAACTCAATTCTGTGTACAAGCAAGGGTGACGAAGGGTATAAATATGCCCCGTGGATAAGAGCAGTAATGGCAACGTTTACATATCTGGGAGGCTGAAAGAAGTTGGCTGGTGTGATGTAAGGAGGTAGTTTGAATTTGTGATGCACTGAGAACTTGAGTTATGTAGAAGTCCTATGTATATACAAATCTAGGAAGGTAATCTTTCTTTCCTTTTATTCTTCCATAGAGAAAAATGGAGGGGTAAACTCTGGCTAGAAATTGAAAGTTAACAATACCTTTTCTCAAGCAATTAAGATATCTATCTACATATCCATTACGATACGTTATCCCTTGAGTAAGGGATAACGTATCGTAATGGGTGATTAAAACACTTTATACTCTATAATTCTCATAATTAACTGAGCCAAAACAGCTGAGAGAGGAGAGCCCATAAGGACACCTTGCTTTTGTAAAAAATAGTGATCATTAAATTGGAAGTAATTGTGTTGAGTAACCAGAAGAGCCTCCCGTATACCAAGCATTTGTTGGATTACGAAGGCTTTTTACACCAAATGGGTGTTAGCAAGTTTTATTCTATGCCTGAAGAAGACAAGCTGAAATTTGTCAAAAGTACTTGTAGTAATATTTCAAGTAAAATAATAATGCCAACAGACTGTTAATATTTTTTTAGCACAGATAAAAATTTTGAAGTTCAACATTTATATTAAAAAGCATAAGAGGATGCATAAATTTAGTTGAGTGATTCAAGTCTTATGTTTTTAATGAAAAATTCTTTGAAAGGAACAGAAAAGTTGAAAAAGGAGCTTCAAAAATGTTTACTAACTTTTTAAAGAGAATAGAATAGAAGATGCACAAAAATCTAGATGCTGAATAAGAAAATTCAGCAAGTAAAAATATTCCAAACAGAGAAAGGTAGACTATCTTACAGCAAGTATTGCTGTAAGATAGTCTTACTGAGGTGAATTCTTTCGGATTAAAGAGAGAACCATTCACTGAACTAAATGAACAAGTTAACATATGCATATCACACAGTGGCGTGCCATGACATTTGATGATAGGGAAGCTGTGTTTCCGTAAGAAGCCGACTTACAGGGGCAATCAATTAATTGCGCGTCAGGGCCCGTTCGTATTCGTTTGTTCGATAAGCCAGTAAAAACCGTATACTTCTTTAAATGTATTTTTAATAGATTATCCGACGTACTTAATAAATAAGAAAGTTCAATATAATTACCTCCGTTATTAGATTCAATAAATTCCCTACGCCCTCTTGCGTAAGAGGGCGTAGGGAATTTCTTCTTGCTTTTGCCAATTCTTGCTTTGAGAAAAAACATATAACTTCTATTAATTTAGATATATCTATTAATCGTAATTATCTCGTTATAATTTTCAATATTTATTTTATATTGTCTACCAATGTTAAATTCTATTCCGCTTTGATTTTCAAATTGCTTCAATTTTACGAAAGAATCGTCATTCGTCATAAATTTTATCGTCAAAATGTCGAAATTTTTTGTCGACGTATTTATATTTAATTTAGGCATTGGTCTTTCTCTTTTAATAATGTTTTCTTTTTCATTATACGGTCTTGAGCCAAAACTTTATTTTAAATTTTTGAATCACTAGCCACGATATAAGGGCTAAAATTAAAATTATAAAAAAAAAAAACTTACTTAGTAAAACAAAATGTGTGATGAATATACATGCTTAGTAAAAAAAAATTCTTCAATTGTATGAATATACTTTTAAAGAAACTTGTAATTAAATATAACTTTGTGAAGAAACGTACATAAAAATAACAAAATATTCTTTACTTTTTAAATCTTAAAACAATCCACTTACAAGTTAGTGAAATAGCTCCCTACGAGTGGCTAATGAATGAAATCAGACGGTCCAGGTAGGTGTGTGCGTGCCAAATCCCGAGGGTGCCGATACCGGTCAATGTCAAATGCCTCTTTTGTCGCATCACTAGTATATCTCAAAGGACGCGACGGGGTTGTTGTAGATTTTAAACGTTTCTCGCCATAGCTGTAAAAATCTAAATATGTTAAACTTAACAGATTGTCCGTCGTTCGTTTTCTAACTAATTCGTTTTAGGACCGAGTGTTCACGGAAATTTCCAAAATTTACAACTTTTCGGTCACTCTCATTGAACTAGAAAAATTTCTGTCTTTATTACATCTAATATTATGAAGAGATCAGACCCCACTGTACTCGGCAACAGATTGGTTCGGTTAAGCTTCCGTTTAAGTAAAATTTCGGCTCTTTCATCAGGGTTTTATTTATGTTTCTAATTCCCTAATCGCTTAATTATTTAACTACTTAAGTAGAAATAAGTCGAAACCAGTTACTTTGTACCTGAATATTTGTAGTCTTGGGAAAACAGTGGAAAGACAAATTTTTATGACAACTGATACATAAATCGTAAATTTAAGGAAAATAAATTCTAGAGCTTTTTTTGTACCATTGTACGTCTCATTCATTAAATTTGATTGTAAACGATGCTGCCAAAGTAACAGTTAATTTTTTAACACTGTACTAGAATTGTACACGTTTTTTCTGCATCCCCTTACAGATGGGACATACTAAATCGTAATATCACCGGTTTAACATCGAAATCCGTAAGTAATATAAGATGGGAGAGCGGAATAAACGCGGAATAAATATATCAAATATTTTAATGGATTTTTTTTAAAACTCCTGTCAACTATACAGAACTATCATAAAAACATGCCAGTAAACTCCTGTCGGTTGGGTTAAGTTATAAATCTAGTCTAGGGTGAGCAACCGTTTTTATAACATGGGCCAGAATAAATTTTACGTTTTTTCCGCGGGCCGTAGTAGTTAATTGACGCCTTCTTGTGACTCGTAATTTTTTTAGTCTGCAAATATGAAATAAATAAATAAAAAGTTAATTACTACATTTATTTCTCTTATCGTTTTCGAAAATTACAAAGAATTGGAAAAATAACTATTAATTAGTTATTTTTCCAATTTAATAATCTATTAAAGATCTCGCAGGCCGGATAGAAACTTTTCGCGAGCCGTAGCTGGCCCGCGGGCCGGAGGTTGCCTGCCGTTGATCTAGTCTGCTCATGATTCACATAATCAGGCGAGGGTGGCCGAATATCTAGCAGGCGGCTAACAGCCCACAACCGCTCCGGGATATAAAGTCGGACTCTTTACGCGTGTGTCGCTTCTACCAGCTAAACCGGGTGAGGTTGGTGCACTGTAAACTGCATGTGCCAATGCCTATATAATCTGGCTGATTAGAAACTGATCCGGTTTCGACATTCCTTCCGCCACCGAATTATTCGAATATACAATAGCAATCTTATCGTTTTTTTCACATGTAGTATAGAAATTTGTAAAAGATACATAATGCAGTTATAATAAAATATTAATTTTAATTAATTCAAAGTACGTTAAAATATGAAAATTTATATTTTATAAAATACAAGGGAAGGTCATTGAAAGGTGGAAGCGGCGCTTCCATCACTTCCAATGACGGCACGCCACTGATATCACAGTTCAAATTTCAAAGTAGCCATATTTTGAACTAACCAAATTCCTTAATGTAAATTTCAATATCTCCAGTCAGGACAAATAGTACAGTTATGAACTAATGGGATTTCAAACTATCCGAGTTTGAATTAACAAGGATTTCCTGTACTATATCACATTGCATTTGGATTAAATATTGTATTACTTCAAATTTAAGATAAATTCCCATTTTATAAAAAAACTGTTTTCCATCTAATGGACTTCTGTTTAACAGATATAAATAAGTTGGTCATAAAAACCATCTTTTCCAGAATATGAAACATTTTTTTTTGGTGGAACAGCCTTTTGTTGATAAGCTCATCTATCTAAACAATTATGAAAAGGAGATGCAGAATTTCAGATTATGAGAATTTTTGTTCTCTTAAAATAATTTACCATTTGGTTTTATGTTCATTGTTATTCCAAATATGTTAATTATGAGACTAATATTAATAAAGAATATCCCAAATTTAAAATGTATCTCAACTTTAAAATATACTTTTTTGTGTTTCTGAACTTTAAGTAATATATCACTAATTACGAATAACGGTCATATAATAATACTAATTTATTAGTAAATAAAAATGAAACTTACATCTTTTGCAATTGCCTCGTAATCCACTTTTTTATCCGTTTCATTTTGATTTATAAATTTAATTATGTCACCAAGAACAAAGATAGGACAATGTGGATCATGTTTAGGATGATAATGACAACTTTTGAGGTAATCTGACTTATCCGTGTCTCTGATGTTACGTCTGTATGATAAATTCTTAATTAAAATCTCAAATAAAGAAATTTTTAAAATATATAAAAAGGAATTGAATTATTAAATACAAATGTTAAAAACCGGACAGAAATTGTCCCACACAGATTCTTATTCTTAAATGTCCTTACAAAGAATATAATAGAAATCTTAATTGTCTTTTTAACACATCAGATTAACCAATCCATTTTCTATAGCTGAGATGGACACTTCGATACTTTATGAATTATTAGATAACGCAATGCATGAGCACATTAAATCTACGTGACAGATCAATTTTTTCCACTTTGGAATTGCCTCGTAATCTACTTTTTTATCCATTTAATTTTGATTTATAAATTTAATAAAATTCATCCAGTTTATTGGGTCAGTCAGCATAGAGATAAGGAACATGATTTATACTACTTGTGATAAATTTATGGGAATCTAGATTGATTTCTGAATCCCCGTGGTAGTATGTTAATACTTTTCTGCATCGCATGTGGCTGACAAATATGATACACAAAACTCTAGACTGTCGAGATAAAAACAAAATCTCATTTTTTGCCTTGAGTTGCCCCAAAATTAACATATTACTGCAAAGAACATCTAAAATTGTTTCCATGGCCACAATACATCCACTTCTATTCTGCAAGGTGGATCAATGCAAAAATCAGTTGTTCCTCTGTTAGTAGCAGGAAACTGTTGGTTATGGGTCAATCTTAGGTAACAACACATCAACATTTTCAGTACCTGCCACAACATGCCATAGGCTGCACTCAACTGCTGTAAAATTGCATTTTACTGGAGCCACCAAGACTCATTGACTGAAACAGAAGCTGTAATATCATCATCAAGTTGTGAAGTGATTGGTTTGCATCCTCAATCAAGTTGAACTCTCTCGAACTTCCAGACATCATTTCCTGAAATTGAGTCATCACTCTCTTGAGAGTTTCCTGTAAGGTCAATAGTTTTTAGTGTAAATTTTCATAATGGCAAATTCCCAAAGTGCAGTCACAGCATTGCCAATGCTATCATCTAGGATATTTTTAGTTTTGCAAAAATTCACTTATATTTTACCTTAAAAATTTTTATTTACAAATTATTTTTATGACAAATTTTAACAATTTACTTGGTGGCTAGATAGCTTAGTTAGAGAAAAATTATTTGCCTATTATTCTAGAAGATGTATTTGAATTGATCCTCTAGGAATTCTCAGAAGATGACCCGACAGATATGCAAAGCCTTGTTCCTCACCACCTAGATGAATCCCTGATGATGATACGTATATGTGAACACCTACGTAAAGAACACCTTTTAACTGTTATCTCTGTGGCAATAAATTTTATACAATATATATCTTGATTAACTGACTTTCAAACTATTTTAAAATTGATTTGAAATGGCTACATGTTGTGTATGATTCAGATACACCAAATGTAGAAAGTAATCATGAACTATAGTAAACTGCAATTCCTAACTAATTTTAACTGTAAAATACATCTTTAACTGACTTTTAGATCAGTGTGCATGTATGTGAGCATTTATATATATAAAAAAAGTACCTTTTGATATTGAATGTTGGAAAATCAACAGAGTTTTTTATTAAAACTGTAAAGTTTTCTGTATCAGGAAACAAAGCTGCTCCATCTTTTCTGAAAACAAAATATATATTTTAATTGCATTACTGTAATGTTTATCATCTTCATATAAATATATGGAAATTTTGTACTTAAAATAAAAGCAAAAATATATTTAAAATAATATTTAGGATTTAAAAAAAAATAATATTAAATATCAAGTTTTTAATTCTATTTAAGTAAACTTACAATGGTTTTTCATCATATTCCACAGGGCACCAAGCCTCAATTTGACATGTATAGTTTGCTTTTGTACTATTATAGATTGGAACACACTCTCCAGTTGCTACACCTATAAACATTACAGAATTAATATTATTTGATCAAATTTTACTTTATAGCATTTCATTTTATAAATAAAAAACAAATATTACTTTTATTTTAAAAAAGTTTAGCACAATTATAAGAAAAACACATTATTTAAGAAAGAAAATTTGTAAGATAGAGTATTTACAAATAAACCAAACAACTTAGAAAGATGTACTTACTATATATCAAATCATACAGCAACTCAAAACAATTTTTAAATCAAAAAAATACTTGCCTTTAGAAGACTTTAATATGGGCACCATTCATGATGCAAGCATCTAATGCCTTGGCTACCATTAACACAAGACCTTATTTCTCTGGGGATATGTGAAAGACTGTGTATGCATCAAAAGTGAGTGCGACATTGGTTAATTTAACCAACAAATTACAGATGTCATCCAAACAGTTACTCTGGAAATGCTAAGGAACATGGTGAGAAATCAAATATTGGTTGAATGTTGTTCGCATCACAAACGGAGCCCACATTAAAGTTTCCTTAAGGTATTTTTTTTGATTTAAAAAAAACTGTTTTGAGTTGTTTTAATTCATTAACGAAATTCACTCATCCATCAGTAAACATCCTGCATAATAAAACCTATCGTGTTTGACATACAATTTTAAAAAACAGTGTTATTAATTGATTCAAAAATAATATTTTATAGTTTGATGATGAAACATACACAGATTATGAATTATAATTAAATGATTATACTTTGTGAAGTTTGGAAAATAAAAAAAACAGGCATTGAACAAATTAAATGGAAAATAGACTATTAGAACGACATAAATAAAAAATATGACTCAAAATAAAAGCATTAATAATAAAGGGTATGCTTAATCATTAATGTATCTTTACAAAATGTATTGTTGCAATGAGTGGATATAAACACGCGCACCTGTTGTGATTTCTCTAGTTTAATTTTGTGATCTATTAAGTTAAGAAGACTGCATAAAGTGCTCTATAAAAATATCCTTTGAATCATGGCAGTAGCAAAAAAACGTAGAGATCTGTCTCAAGAAAAGCAAAGAATTTTAGACTGGTACAATAAGTTGCCCAAGATGAGTCATTATTTTTGAATGCATTTTTAAAAATTTCACACACACTCTTGTGCAACATCTTAAAAAACAGATCAAACAAATTTCTTCACTTTCTAACGGGAACATGGATTAGAAGAGAATGATTTGGAAAGGATAGTCAAGCTGAAACAGAATTAAAAATTTGGTTTAGTAACATTTGTTAAAAGAATGTTCTGGTTAATGGATCTATTGAGTGCCAAAAAGAAGAACAACTGGCAAAAACTATAGAAAAAGATTCCATTGCAACTGATGGATAATTTGTCAATAAATGGAAATAAATGAGAAAATATATCATGTATAATGTCTTCATGGTTGATGAAAGAGTGTCAATTGGTTAGCAGCTAACAAGTGGATAAGGATAGAGTGGCCAAAAATTATTACTGAATTTTCATCCTATGATATTTATAATGCAGTAAAAGTGGACTATTTTTGTGCAATGCCTGAGCATATTGTGGTGGTGGTGAAATCATTGACAAGAGTTGTATACCCAGATAGCTGTATGTCAAATTTTTCAGTATTAGTAATACAATTTTCAAACATGTATGTAAATGGTTACAGTTGTAGTCCAATTGCATATCAAATAATGCCAACAGAGTTCCTTAAAATTGGTTCCCTGTATCCAATAAAAACGCTCACTGTGTTCAGAATTTTCAGTGTACGTGTTGTTTTGAGGTCTTCAAATGCCAAGCATACCTGAACAATGCAGTCAAACACCTTATACACAGCTAATGATTTCAGAAAGGCTACACCATCAGGCTGAGGAAAACAATGGTTATTTTGCCAAACTGACCACAATCTGGGTCATCGTGGACTGACTATGAGGCGGTGTTGAGGGCAGTAGATACATGTGGGTGCATGGCTCTGGACACACCAGACAGACCACCAGAAAAGATGATTATTCGATTTCACGTCAAGCCCAAACACTTGCAATGACATCCAGACAGGTTCAAGCCTTGCTACATATTCTTGTCACTTCCCATACTGTTGACAGGCAACTAGCAGAGACACATTTGGATGCATGGCAACCACTACACACCCTGCCATTAGCGTACAACATTGCCAACTTTGTTTGCAGTAGTGCTATAACAAATAAGTGTGAAATGCTGTGGACTGGCAGTATATTATTATATCTTTTAAATCTTGATTCTGTTTGTAAATGGTGACTGCTGTGTAATAATCATTTATTACCATCATTACATTCACACTATTATAGTACAAATTATAGTAGTCATTAAAAAAAAGTTTATAAAAGAAATATTGTTAGTAACACCTCACAACAGACATAAATCAGAAATAGTCATAAAGAAGACTATCACTAACTTGCAAAGACAAAAGTATGAAGATAAGAACAAGTAGAAGAGATTCAGAAACAGAAAAGGTGATCAAGATAGAGATTAAAGACTGTCTTCGGAGGGAGACAGATAAACTCAAGATAGAGCAAAGAAGCCAAAGTCCAAAAAAGCATATAAAAGATAATGTGAGTCTCATTAATTTCATAATTTCCACAGACTATCAATAATCTCTCTATTCCCATTGTCATTTTCAAATGCTGAATATGCAAATGTATAAATTAATTAAAAAAATATATATTTTTTTTCAGTTTAATTAAAATAAATTAAAAAATTAAATGAATAAAAAAAATTTTAAACAAACCATTTCCAATCATGAAATGATGTCCAGCTGTACACGTATTGTTATGTATATTGCATATAGCATCTTTTATAGAAGGATCCTTTAAAATTAAGAAAAAATTATTTTATTTCATATATTTATGTTACGCAATTAGAAATTTTTAAAATTTTTAAATAGTTGTAATATTTTTGGTCAAAGTCTATTACTAATGGAAAGATAAACAATATAGTCTTGTTTTATGCAGAAGTTGATGCCAGCAAATAGAACGGAGTACAAATTCACCCTAAATAGTCCCATATTGTAAACGGTTGCTTAAGTGTCTAGGCAGAAACACATTAAAATGTGTTTAAAATGTTTTACTTATGCTTTTACTGTGATGAATAACATTTTAGTTTGATGTTGCTGAATACAAAGCAAAATTCTGTTATACTGTATTGTATACATTACTTGAGTAAAATACATGCAACATGCAAATCGGGTATTTACCACAGTTAGCAGCATTTGATAGTTTATGTTTAAAGTGTTAGAAGCTGGAGAAGCATGGTTTGCTGACTTCAGTCAGATTTAATGGCACTAAAAATGGAACTAGGAATACTAACCATTTGCCATCTAAAAGGACATGAATCGGGAGATATAAATCTGATGCAAAACAAGACCCTACTGTAAATCTATTTTTATAATCTTGACATACTACAATAAACTTATATGATACTTACTTCTGGACAAGTTGATAAAGTTTGACGAGTAATTTCTATATTTGTTGTTACGAAAAAGGCTCCATTATCCTGAAAATTAAAGAAATAATCCTCATTAAAAGTTTGAAATTTTAGAAAGAACTATCATTCTGTATTAAATTATTCATTTAAAAATCAGGTATGGTCAATATGTCAATCCCAGTAACATTTTTAGTAAACTGTAGATAATACAGCTTGTTAAAATATGAAAAACATTAATTCCCATGTAAAAAATATTTAAAAGTAATTAACTATTACTTTATTCTGAGATAACCCATGGTGATTCTATATTTAATTGAAGCGCAGTGAGAAGTATACATGGGCGAGTCAAAAAGTGTGTGATTATTTCTCACAAGATACATTTTGCAGAGTCCAGATTGATATGGTCATGTTTGAAGAAGTATCCATCAAGTTGTATGCACTTGGCCCAATGTGTGCCAGTCCTGGAAGAAATGTTGGCTGTCTTTTTGACATCTTCAGAACCACCATTGAGAGACAACACTTGACTCACAGCTATGATTTCAGACAAGAGAACAAAAACATCACAAGGAGCAAGGTCTGGGATGTATAGAGAGACAGCACACATTTGATTTTTATGTCAGGCCAAATATTGGGCAACAACATCGGAAAGACAAGGACATGCATCATCACTGTATGGGGCACTTCATTTAGTAAATCATTCCACAGTAGTCAAAGAAAGAAAATCACCATTACCTTTCCCTACAGACTGAACAACCTTGGCTTTCTTTGGCATTGGAGAACTGGATAATTTCCAGATTGAGCTCATCTGTTTGCTTTTGGAATTGTGGTGGTGAAGCCAATTTTTATCACCAATAATGATGGAATTCAGGTAGGTCTCACTATGCTTAGCTACGAGGTGCTGAAATTCCAGACATACTTCTACTTGAGCCTACTTCTGTTCAGGCATTAATAATCTCTTCATCTATTTTGCACAGATGGCATCTTACATGCAAGTAATTGTTCAGAATGGTGTATCATAGAAAATGTGTAACATGTCTGCCAATCCATCCAATGTTATTTGGCAATCTTCCCGAACAATGGCAGCAGCTGTGATAATCATGAACTTGTTTACTGCAATAGCTAGAATGCCTGGACCAGTCTGCTTTGTGGTCAAAATACAACCCTCTTTAAACTGTTTTAACCAATGAAATGCAGTTGATTGCAGAAGAACTTCTTTGCTATATGCCTGTTGCAACATTTCATATGCTTCTGTGTCAGATTTCTGCAAATGGATGCAAAATTTCAAAGCCACATATTGTTCATCACAAACTGACTCCATTTTCATTATGTGACTGCTGATTATGCAAGTATTATTGGGACAAACTGCAAGATGCATGCACATATATGATTACAATTTTCTTTTTGCCGACTCACTCTTCTCATGAAAACTTGTTTCACTGCTGTACGTCCATCACATGATAAAAAAAAATCATTCTCATTCTTTTTTGACTCACCCTTGTATATGTAGATACTGAATTATGAACAAGAACAAGTGAATTATGTTATTTGTATGAATAGTCTAGCTAGGTTATGTTTTTAAAAATTGCTTGGTTGTACACTTAACATTTTGATTTCATACACAATATGTGCACAAAAATAGCTAAAGACCTAATTCCACAACAAATAGAAAACAAAATACTTTTTTGTTATAGGTAAAAAATAAATGCTGCCGTTTAATTTATAACACCCCTGTACCAAAAAAGATAACCGGCAATATCATTGTAGTGCAACAAATAGATATAACTATATGGTGTGTGTACATGTAGCATTTTCTTTTACTCCTTCCACCTTGTGGGGATTAAGAAGGCAGATGTTACGAGCAGTTATTTATTGTTTTAATCATATTCTTAATTTATTCAATTTAAAATACAGTACTTGTTCTCCATCTCAAATTTGTAGTGTCTTGCCTCTGTACATCATACTTTTCTGATGACAACAGAGCAATGTCAGTCATCTACGTAACTCCATTCAGGAGAAATTTTTAAACTGAATTCATGTGACTTCCGGTCTAGACTGAAAGTTTGTATATATAGTTAATTAGAGCCTCCAGCCCCAAAGCTTTTCATATCTGGTGTAGCGCTGCTTGTACTTAATTATTTACGATATACAAAACAAGGCTACATACAAAAACTTAAAATTTATTACATATACAATATATGGCGCAATTGTACAAGTCGGACATAGAATGGAAAACGTGTGTACACAGCGAGGTCTGATGAATAGTATGAAAGGGTCGTTGCATTTGTGAGATCTGCTTTACATTGACTGAAGGAGTTTAGAAGAGATTCATTCCAGCAGATGATGCATTTATGATTTTTCTTGGAATCCTTGAGAAATTCAAGTAGTGGGGCTTGAGTTTGACCTGCATTTGGCAAAAAAGTCTATAAAAATTGAGCATGGCTAGGAAGCGACGAAGCTCAGCGACAGTTTTAGGTTGAGGAAAATCGTTGATGGCCTTGGTTTTTGATGGCAAAGGCTTTACTCCTGGTGATGTGATCATGAAGCCGAGAAATGGAACTGCAGATTTTCCGAGGATGCACTTGGATGGGTTTAATTTTAGGCCGTGGTCTTGCAAGCAGACCAACATTTGGCGGAGATGGTCCCTGTGTTCGTCAGCATCCTTGGACACGACCAATATATCGTCAAAATAGGGAATGCAGAAGTTGAGGCCAAGTAGGACATGGTGGATGTAGTGCTGGAAGATTTGGCCAGCGTTTCGTAGACCGAAAGGCATATAGACTTATTCAAACAAGCCAAACGGAATTGTTATAGCAGTTTTTGGAATGTCCTCGGGGAAGACCAGTATTTGATGATAAGCACAGGTTAGATCCAGTGTGGAAAAAATGATTTTGCCTTCAAGGAGTTGAGTGCAGTCCTGTATATGAGGAACAGGGTAGCGATCGGGAACGGTTATAGCATTGAGACGACGGTAATCACCGCATGGTCGCCACTGGCCATTTGCCTTTTTAACCATGTGTAATGGGCTGGCTCAGGGGCTTTTGAATGGCCTGATGATGCCTTGAGACATTAAGAATTGGAATTCTTCACGTGCTGCTTGGAGCGTATCTGGGTTTCGAGAAGACAGGTGGTCCTTTGGTCTCGATGTGATGGAAGAGTGGTTGGCATTTTTTGGTTTCGGGAGTTATCGATGGATTTATAATAGTAGTGAACTCAGCCAAAATACGGTGGTAGGGAGAGTCATCAGTCACAGCAGTGATGCTAGTGACAGTTGTGGGCTGGTTCTGCGGGCAACCAGGAGACTCAAGTTGCGTGACTCCATCGATTAGTCGATTGTTTTTGACGTCCACCAGTAGGTTGAATTTAGTTAAGAAGTCGATTCCTATGATGGGTTGGGTCACGTCAGCGATTACAAATGGCCATGAAAAACTCCGCTTTAAGTTAAAATTGAGTGTTAACAGCTTTGTTCCGTAAGTTGAAATAGGTGTTCTGTTTGCGGCAAAGAGGACTAGCTTCTCAGGTTTGCTTAAATATGTGTTGGAACTTTTCGGAATCACTGAGATGTCGGCACCTGTGTCTATTAGGAATTTATATTTTGTAGTAGGGTCGGCCATGGTGATTTGGTAGATGTGGTGATTGAGACTTCTGGCCGTAAGTGCCCGCCCAGTCAGTTTTCCGCCGGTAGAAAGGAGCAAGGGGCTTTGCATTTTTTCGCCTGCGTCCCAAAGCTAGCATGATAGTAACACATGCCGTTTTCAGGGGTGCTCTTTCGTTGATTATGACGTGATTTGCTGCGGCGTCTCATGTTGTTAGAGGGGTTTCGGAGCTTTTAAAGGAGCAGTGCGGTTGTTGATGGACATTGAGAGATTCTTGACCTGTTCGGCTAATTCTGCAACTTTGTTCTCCAAGGTGAAAATGGCGACAGAGTCATGTTCTACTGTTTGGATGTGTGCGGGGGAGACTAATTTCATTATTTTGTTGGCCATGGCGGCTAATTGTTGGAGTTTCTCGTTTGATGCAGCTAAAATGGCCTGAATATTGTGAGGTAACCTCAACAGCCAGAGAGATTTCAAGAGATCTTCACTGAAATGGTTACTGGCCTAGTCGCGCATGTGTGTTAACAGGAAGGATGGACGTTGATCTCCCAGCTCTAACCCTTGAAGAAGCATTCTGATTTTTGAAGACTCGCTCTCAGCATAGATGTCGATAAGGTAAGCTTTTAAAGTGTATACATCCACAAGAGCCGAATTATCGGGCTAGAGTTGGCTATAATAAATAAATAATAAGACAATTTGGCACTAGAGCTTGGCGTTAGGCGCCATCTCTTACTAAACTTAATAATTATAATTAAATTAAATAAATAATTTTAATAATTTGGAACTGGAGGAAAAGAAATCGGCCCGAAGCGGGACTCGAACCCGCAACTTCTGCTATCCGTGCAGACACGTTACCAGTTACGCTACCCGGACCTTCAGTCCGATCGCCTCCTCCAGTATATATAAGCTAACATGACGACCATCGACGGTCATTACAATGCCGGCTGGGGACACATCAAGTGCCCACGTCCTCCCAAGGCACTCAACCGGCCATCGCAACCCCGGCAAGGCGTATAAATATAAATAAATAACGACTAACCCGTTACAAAGCTATACATCCACAAGAGCCGAATTATCGGGCTAGAGTTGGCTATAATAAATATATATATATAAATATTAATTATTAATTATTTATTTATTATAGCCAACTCTAGCCCGATAATTCGGCTCTTGTGGATGTATAGCTTTGTAACGGGTTAGTCGTTATTTATTTATGCTTTTAAAGTGGCGAATTTATTCTGCTCGGGTGGGTTGAAGATTAGATCATGCACCAAATTTAAAATTTCTGGCTCTACCATCGCAACAACGTGTTTAAATTTCATGTCGTCGACAGTTATGTTGGTAATGGAAAATTGCGCTTCTAACTGTGCGAACCATAAGCTGAGGTTGCTCCAGAAAGGTGGGGATCTGATCGCAACACATGCTATATGATGGTGATCGTCGTTATTTTCTGCCTCAGCCATGATTTTAGCGTAGTTGTGGCAGTGCGACGGTGGTTATCTGTAAATGCTGTGTGCACAGTTCAGCACGTGGCGAGAGACAAAGAGATGGCACGAAAGGCACGTGGCGAGAGAACAAAGGATGGCATGTGGCACGAGAACAAAGAAGGATGGTAATACCTTTCTGTTGAACCGTCAACAGTCGACGAAAAATATCTGTGGTTACACTTTTTGAAGGTCTAGATCAGCGGTTCCCAACCTTTTTTTGACCAGGGACCACTTTGATTTCATTGTTATTAGCAGGGACCACAAGGTTTAAGAAAAATAAATTGTGTCAATCTAAAAATCAAAACTTTTAACATAAGTAATCGTTAAACTCAAGAGTAACATGCTTTAACTGTACTATTATAATAGAAAACATAACATTTTTAGTAAAAAATTAAATTCAGTTTGTATCAATGTGCGAATAATAATTTAAAATTAATAAAAGTTTTAAATCTTTCGCGGACCATATTTTAGCTCTTGCGCACCACTGGTGGTCCGCAGACCACTGGTTGGGAACCGCTGGTCTAGATGAACGAGTACACAGTTCCCAAAAAGATGAATGTCCGATGTTTGTGTCCGATGCAAAATAGATCGAGTTTTCATGTCGTACTGTAGAGTTCTTTGTTGGGTAAAGAGCACCATAAGTCATATATCACATTCGGGTCACCAGTTTGTAGTGCTGCTTGTACTTAATTATTTACGATATACATAACAAGGCTACATACAAAAACTTAAATTTATTACATATACGATATATGGAGCGATTGTACAAGTCGAACATAGAATGGAAAACA
Source organism: Centruroides vittatus (assembly GCF_030686945.1). Lineage (NCBI taxonomy): Eukaryota > Metazoa > Arthropoda > Arachnida > Scorpiones > Buthidae > Centruroides > Centruroides vittatus. The sequence goes on along the minus strand of NW_027122427.1, from coordinate 18,070 downwards.
CGTGTGTACGCAGCGAGGTCTGAATCCAAAGTGAGGTCACAAGCCAAGATAGGTCGAAAGTCAGGTTGCCAGTTTGTTGAGTTTAGTGTTCCACCTGGTGGCGACCTTTGGAACCAAGACCAAAGATATTGCCACATCTGGTCTTGATTTTCATCTAACTCTGTTCTTGAGATTAAGAAAGGACAGAGATGAATGACAGTGGAAATTTACAAACACTTAACATTTTTATCATTATCATCTCCAGGTAAAGAACATAGTTTTAGTAAAATTCAATTTAAAAAAAAAACATTACATATTTAAAATGGAAAACTTATTTTGGAATATAACATTAAATTAAATTTAAACTAACATAAGTACAACAATAACATGCGCATAGAGACAAATTAGTATGGAAGAAAATAAAATAGTATTAGTATTTTAATGGATACAGCTATATACATTTTTATTTTTAAAACTATTATATGTATATTAACTGTACAATAAATGATATAAAAAAAAACAATAATTTTACAAGATTAAATTCACTAAAGTAGAAAGAGAGGCTAAAAGTGCTACCATAATATTTTGTGGCAATCCATTTTATCTGAGTTTTCAGTTGTCCGAGATATAGTATTGGTCAATATTATTTTGGATAATTTGGGTTCTACTGTACACATTTACATATTTTATAAAATTAAGAAAATTTGTCAAAAAGCCCTGGATAGTTAGTACTGTATCAAAATATTGAAAACTGAAAATGCTTACCGAAGGTGGAACTATGATATCGGGAATATCCCATATCCTTTTATATAAACTTGGGTCAACATAAGGGATAAACTCATCATCTGAATTATTGACAAATGCAACACCTTTTAGTTTTGTTGTGACTGAACTTTCAAGTCCACCAAAGCTTTGATATCCTTTATTATATACAATAGCATAACTGGAAAAGAATAAAAAAAAATTATATGTAATGAAAATAAACATTATTATTATTATTATTATTATTAAGCTATCAAAATTCATTCAATATAAACAAATCAATAAAAATTCATGAAAACATCTTAAAGAAAAGAGAAAAATGACAAGAGATGTCACCTACTAAAAATAAATGAAAAACATAAAAACTGTCTATTTTGGTGTAACTGGTAAATACATTTAATTAACGAGTACAAGCACTTTCGACAGTATGTTCTATCGTTAGATTTATATTATTTTATATTTTATTTTATTATTTTATAAAATCAGCGAGAAAATTTTCTGTTTTCTACTTGGAACACTTTGCACGTTCTATTTCTTCAAATTCGTTCTTTTTTGCCGAGAACGACAGACTTATAATCGTCGAAAGTGCTTGCGAGATAAGAAAAACTGTGTTGATGCCAAACTCAGTGCTAATTATCAAGAGACATTAGATTTATAACGTTTCATCTGCCATATTACCTGAAGAAGATAGTTAAATACTGTCGAAAGTGCTCATACTTTCGAAACATATTTACCAGCCAATAGACTGTTTTGTGTTTTTCATGTTTATTATAAAATTATTTCTGAAACTTAATAACAATTTTCAAAATTTTATTTCATATCATTTTATTTCAATTTTATTTTACAGAAATACATTATGAAGAATTAATAAAGTAAAAATTGCATTACAAATACTAGTCGTATCTTGCTTGCTCGTCACGTCCAATCACCTGGAACAACTATTCTTCACTGAAGAGATGACCTTTCTTTGTAGGCTACAACTCTGCACAAATATGTAAAACAGTCTAACCATGGCAAGCAAGCAAGATACGACGAGTATTTGTAATGCAATTTTTACTTTATTAAATCGTAATTTCTGTCAGCCCCTTTTTACAAAAACGTATTAATTACTTAAATTCAAACAGGTGCAAATCCAGGCAGTGATAATGGAAATAGTAATAAAGAAAATCTTTTATAGCAAAAACAATTTTTCATTTTAGGTACCATTATTAGTTTTGAATTTACTTCTTTACTTCATCACTTTTAATACAGATGTAAGAACTTCGAGTTGGCTTAAAAATGAATTTTGCTAATAAAATTTTTCATAATAATTAAAAAATTTCTTTATATATGTATATATTTAAAGGTAAAAAATAACGTATAGCTAGGTCCTAGGAGAGAATGTCCACTGTACAGCAGCAGCACCTGTCACCAATTACAAATATATCCTTTCACGGACTCTTCATTAATACAAAAGAATAATAAATTTTTTTTTAAATATTTAATGATGAATTAAAAAAAACATAATACTCATTTGACTGTACAGATTAGTAGAATTTGTTAATATGTATACGGTACATTATATGTTTTTTCTTGTCAAAATATGAAATATTTAACCTTAAAAAAATAATAATAAAATGTATAGGCTAAATTTATATTTGGTGCCAAATCTATAAGGAAAATGAAACTGAAAAATAAACAACAATCATCAAAAATATGTAAAAACATTAGTTTTGCAATGGATGCAACAATTTTTGATGCACTTTTCAACTTGAAGATGACAAATTAAATCAATGGCGTAGTGAGGGGAAAGGGGGTATATCGTGTATTGGGCACCACTTGCAGAGGGAGGCCCAAATGGTCTCCAAGACAGTGTGTTTCTGGAGGGGAGAGGAGGCGTCAATAAAGTGTCGTGCCCCGGGAGCCAGTTATGTTTGCTACGCCAAGTTAAATAGGTCAAAAACTTTATAAAACAAGTTTTTTCATTAATAAGTGTTAAACTGCTGGATTTTCTAGTTTGGTGCTGTTTTTGATACTAATATTTCAATAAATATATATCAGAAATACTGTTCACAAAATAATAACTGCATCGAGAGAAAGTGATGATAATATAATCAATCAATTTTTCTCAATCTTAAACATATAAAAAAGTTTTTTCCCAAAAAATAAAAAATCTGAAGTAATAAAATTTTAATTTTGAAATTTTGATTTTTTTTTCACTAGCAAACCTATTAAATATGCATGAGATGTATTTAGAACAGTTGCTTCTAGTTGATTTGCTACATGAATAACAAGTAACTGTTTTGAACCAGTTTTTTCTTTTTAAGATCATTTTGAAAACAGTCCTCATCTTAGTAAACCAAAATCAGATAACCATGTATATTAAAATACAGAGAATGTGTTGCTCATGTGAATACGTAGTCCTCAATGTAACAACTTTAAATTTTATACAGACTAATTAAAAAAAAATTATTTTGCATATTTATAATATACAAATTTAATCTGTTAATTTATTCAATTGCTGCAAATGAATGACCGACTTTTATGTCTGACTTTGAACGACCACTCATCTAACCTGTTACCAGTGCATATTCCTTCTTCACCAAACTCTTAACTAACCCCAAAAAATAGGTTTTTACAAATGTTCTCGAACCCCAAATGTCGGTTCTTCCTCAGGTAATATGAATTTCGTTGGAATTGCCGTTCGAATCACTTCAAATGCATTTGAAGTGATTCGAACTGCTCTTACAAGAGCTGACGACCCAAAACTACCACTACTGCTTTAGTGATTTCCAACAATTAACCTGGAAAATGTCCAGAACACAAGCAAAAATTATAATTTGTGAAGATAATAGAGAAGAGCACAGAAATAATTTCTAATTCACATAGATTTTATGGTCACTCGGGATATGATGTTTACAGGAATAAATTTAATTTTAATTGATATAACATAAGATGCCTAATGCAATAAATTGGAAAAACAGACAATCTAAATTTTTATCAGTACAACAACTTATTATTACATGATAATATATTGTTAAATTATATTGCTCAATACATTTTAGATATATGATAGTATTGATAAGAAATTAATAATAATAATGGACTTTGAGATAAACTTTGAATTGTTCTTTTCATCATTTTTTAAGCAAATTTTTTTTCTATTTTAAATTTTAAATGCAAATACTGGATAATAATTTTCATATTACATTTAAAACTAAAGAAATCTTAAGCACTTAAGTGTAAATAAAATAATCAGAATTCACTTAATAAAATTTAAAATTGTAAAAATTATATATATAATTAATATGCTGATATTGTATAAATATTTTATACTCGATGAATAAAACACAGGATATTTCAAAGTAAATTTCACAACTTTAAAAGAGTATAACTTTATTCACAGGACAAATACACAATGTTTGTATTGCTCCATTGGACAAATACACAATGTTTTAATGTTCATAATACATTGTAGTAGAAAAAAATTCAAGTTTTATTTCTGCAACTGTGGTAGCTATTGGATTTGGTACATTCCAGGTAAAGTGGTCCATGACATCCTACCTGTAAGTTAATTTCTATATATATAAGAAAAAAAAATCCAGAAAGGTAAAGTGGTAAGACCCATAGTACTGAGGTAGCATGGCTACCTCATTCTCTGCACCAATCCATCAACCTGAGAAATACTTGTTGAGGGGGTTGCACCATCTTCCTGAAAGAGCATGAGTATCTTATTATCTTGGAGAAATGAAAGTGTCTTTCTTGGTCATCCTCACCTAATTGTGTAATGAAAACTGTTGGAACATGTTTAAATGTATGATATCTGTAATGATCATCTCTATGAAAAAAAGAGGTTATTTCTTTTTCTTTGCTAGCAAAACATATTTACTTTTGGATTATCAAACATTCCAGAGAGTATGCAGATGTTTGCTTCTCTAAATCTTGCAGTTGTAAGTATTAACTTCATCACTGACATGAAATGTGCTTTTATCACAGAAATTAGCCCAGAAATCCTTTATCTTCTATCCATTACAACATTTGCAGACAATTTCTATCTATCTTATCCATACCTTACAGGTGTAGATAAGGTGAGTTGTTAGGCAATGGAGGATTTGTATGCATTTACGTGTAAACATTTTCACAATACCCTCCATGCAGTCACAGGGGAATACCACTTTTCCAAGGTGTGTTGTGGACTTCACACAAAGTTCTCTCTAAAGGGGTGGGAAGACAAATGAGGTTTGTATGTCATATCTCAAATATGGTCAGACTTTTGTATAAAGCCCATCCCTATCCTCAAAATTAAGCTTTTTGCCATTTTACAACAATTAAAAATATGCTTTATTTTTAAGAATTTTTATAACAGATGGTGCCACAAACAATTTTAAATGTTTCTGGATTTTTTTGGTGGCCAGATTGCAAAGTGGCTAAGATGGCAACCTACTACTGTACTATGGTGGGCCTGGGATTGAATGCCAACAGATCAAAAAATTTCCAAAAATTTTTCATGTCTGTTAGATGTTGAGCCCCATCATCATCTTGCTGTCCCATTGTAGGCCTGGCCAAACCCATAATACGCTTGCTAAAAAGGCTTTCTTAGTACTCACAGGGTGTAAAAAAAAAATTTTGAGTAACACACACACACAAAGTGGTTTTTTTTCAAGCTCCAACGGTCCATAAAACAAAGACAAGTGTAAATAACGAAATGAATTTATTACCAAAAGTTAGGTACAAACATGGTTACTTTTCAACATAATCACCATGAAGATTGAGGCATTTGTCATATCTGCGGATGAGCTTTTCCATCCCCTTGTCATAGAATGTTGCCGCCAATGACTTGAGATGGTCCCTAACATTCCTTTGAAGATCGTCATTAGTCTTGAACTTCTGCCTTCCTAGCCACTTTTCCTGTTCAGGAAAGAGGTGGAAGTCTTCACACATTAAAAAGTTTTAAGCTGGATAGAAGTCCGAAAGGTGGAAGTCTTCACCACCTTTAAACACCTAGCGTATATCCCTGATTTAGCGCTGGGCAACTTCCATCTCTTTCCCGAACAGGAAAAGTGGCTAGGAAGGCAGAAGTTAGAAACTAATGACGATCTTCAAAACAACATTAGGGCCAATCTCGAGTCATTGGCTACAACATTCTACGACAAGGGGATGGAAAAGCTCATCCACAGATACGACAAATGCCTCAATCTTCATGGTGATTATGTCGAAAAGTAATCATGTTTGTACCTAACTTTTGGTAATAAATTCCTTTTTGTTATTTACACTTGTCTTTGTTTTATGAACCATTGGAGCTTAAAAAAAAAACAGTCTACGTATTACTTGAAATTTTTCTTCTGAATAATTATCAATCTTCGATATATCACAAATGGTCGACGTAAAAGTAAAAATGTAGAGTTTAGAAAAATACAAGAAATTGTTTTCGAACAATAACGATTAATCCTGGTTTTATAAGCATTATATATTCTTCTTGCTGAATAATCTGATTAGCAAAAATCTGATTAGCAATATAATGTTTGTCATCATGTTTAAAAACATGTTTTTGCATTTTTCAAGCAAAGGTGCAATATATATATATATAACAAACAAATTTTCTTCTTTCCTGTTACTCTTTTTTGAAATGAAAATAATAGATTTATACTTTAAAAAAAGGAAAAAGACATTACAAAAAATATTTTATAATTCTAAAAATTAAAAAAAAAAAAATTAAACACATTATTTAAAAGAAATTTACATTTTTTGAAAAAAATTTAAAATATATTTCATTGTAATCAGAGCTTGTGTAATAAAATGATTGAAGTTAATATGTAAAAATTATTAAAAATAACTATTTCAATTAGTTTACTTAATCAGGACATATGAATGTTAATTATAATTATTTTACTTTAATGTAAAATTCATCAAAGAGGTATCCCTCGATTAACACAGTTAATTAATAGCTCGATGCTACCGAGCACATCAAAACCACGTCGGTCAAATACGGTATCTACGTTAAGTAAAGATGGCCGGTAAAGCCGTGTTAATTAAAATTTCTGCCACATATATAAAGGGATTTCTGTAATTAATTTTGTGCATTAATCAAATCCTGCATTAAGCAAGGGATACCTGTATATGACATTTAGCTTTTAAATTCTAAAAAAAAAAAAAAAAAAAAAAATTATGTATTCATAGAGCTATTTCAATTTCATTCCAGTGTACTGAAATTTTTAAATAATTATTCCAATTAAAATAAATGCAAATTATTTTGTCCATTCAGTTTGAAATAGTTAAAAGTGTTAAAAATATATCATAATTGTGCCTAGTATGTTATATTTAGATTACAGCAACTACTTGACATCTTGATTAAACTACAGTATTTAATTAAAAAAAAAGGAGGGTTAATGTTACCTACGGTAACAAACATGGCAGCTCGTCTCTGAAACAGTGGGGATGCTCGTTCTAACCTAACCTATTCTAATTACCATAATTATTGCCAACCAAATTATTAGAAGAGGTTAGGTTAGAATGTGCGTCCCCACTGTTTCAGAGACAAGCCGCCATGTTCGCTACCATAGGTAACATTAACCAAAAGGAGTAATGAAAATTATAAAACTTTTTCCGTATATAGTCCGATGCAAGATTTTTCGTCTTTAAAAAAAAAAAAAAAAAAAAAATTAAATGTACTGTTTGAATTCATTCGATATTCAACAAACATTTAAACTATTCAAACATCTTGAAATGCTGGTTATGTTTGATGTTAAAGGAATTGAAGGATTTTAATTTTATTTCTAATCTAATCATGAGAAATCCAAAATCAGGAAATATCAAAATTTATAGAAAAAATTTCTATAAAGTAAAAATTAATAAACTATAAACTTCTTAGGTTATACACTTTAACCCTTGAAAAATGACATACTGAATGCAACACTATGCTAGAAATTATTATATTTTAATTTTTCTGTAAATATTCATATGTCCTGATTAAGTAAACTAATTAAAATAGTTATTTTTAATAATTTTTACAAATTAACTTAAATCATTTTATTACACAAGCTCTGAATGACCTTAACACAGCTGCAGAGCGTACTCATAGGAACATAATGGTGAAGAATAAAACAAGATTGGGAATATCCTTATAAAAAAAAAAAAGAAGTACTGTAATTGACTTAAGAATAATAAGAATTAATGAATAAGCCTACCTACCCAATAACATAACCAAGAATGACCAATTGTATAAATCGATTGAGAATTCCAACAGTTTTACTCTTGATATTTACAAATTTAACTGTACTGTATTCAAATAGAACAGATTTTATAAATTCGTATGCCATAATTTATCGCTTTCCACCTCCCGAGCACAAAAAGCAGGATAAAAAGAAAGATAACGAATTGATTCCAGATATATAGAAAACAGAAAGATCACGTGGAACAAACACGCACACTTCTAACAGCTGATTGAAACGCCCCTTGTCCTATAGGCCTAAACACGATTACAGCACACACATGGAGATGACAGCAGCCCACGTGATTTTGGATGTCAACGCCATCTGATGAAGTTTTATTGTACAAATTCGGTCAGAATATCAAAGTTAAATGTATTCTAAAATTAATTATTATTTTTTGAACAGTAATATTTTAAATTATGTTTTAGTGTCCACGAGATGGAGTTGGAAAAAAATATACCACTTATGAAATATTTTAATGATTGATGGCTCGATGGCCGAGGCAGTCTAGCGCTCTGAAGACCCGGGATCTTTTTTTTTTTTTTTTTTTTTTTTTTTTTTTTTTTTTTTTTTTTAACTCTTTCCGCCCTGTGGGCACTAAGAGGGCCTCTTTTAGTAGGCCAATTATGGGTTCGGCCAGGCCCACAATGGGGCGACCGGGTGGTGAGGGACGGGGCCCGACATATCCGAACGGTCCACCCCCGAAAAATTCCTGGGGATTATTCGACCCGTTCGGATTCGATCCCGGGTCCCCAGAGCGGTAGGATGCTACCTTTACCGCTCGGCCATCCGGCCGTGAAGACCCGGGATCAATTCCGGACAGCATGGAAAAATCCCAGGAATTTTTGGGGGTTGGTCCGTCCGGATATATCTGGCCCGTCCCTCATCATATGGCCGAACTCATAATGGGCTTGCTAAAAAAAAGCCCTCTAAGTGCCCACAGGGAGGAAAGAATTTTCTAAAAAATATATTTTATTGATATTTAAACTTTGTCAATGGGACTGGCCACAAAATTTTTTCTGGGTTTACTTTATGTGCCTAATATCTAAATAGGAACCAATTTTCCGTAAAATTCTTTCCAGGAGACACTTCACTTGGCAGATCGTCAATTTATTGCGTTGTCTTATCTATCAATCCGATCCAATAAACTTGCTAACTCCTGGAAGTTCTCCATTCCAGAAGTAAAAAATTAAAGAATATTTAACGTTGTTTTTTTAACTCTTGCAAAATCAAAACGTTGTCACATATTCTTGAATTTGTTTTAATAGAGTGGTTATCAATGTTTCTCGTGTCGCGAAACCGTAAAACTCCCCACATCATGCGGACTCTCGCAGAGTTCCGCAGACCTCTAGAAATATGAGAATTCAAATATATTTACCAAATTTCAAGCGTTTCCCCGGCGAATGCATCGAGACATAGGATTAAATAATAAAAAGTGTCGGGACATGGGTTTTATTCATTTATCTGTTGACAAAACTATGACACGCATTTATTACTAGCGGTCAATATCTTCAAGGACATTGAAAAAAATTGACAATATGGCATCCACATTATTTTTATTTTTCAGTAATAAATATTGCTAGTAAGAACACCATAAAAGTCCAAATAGAATAAGCATTTCGTTTTTAAACCATAATATCAAAGAGATGATTATACATTAGCGAAGTTGAGGCCGAAGTTTTCAACGCGAAAACGTGTACATCGGACGTTCGGCGCCGCTAATAAACTTGCTAACTCCTGGAAGTATTATCCTGGCGTTTGGGATGTCGAGGATGATTCCACTGACTTTCCAAACGCCATTGCCAAACTTCTAGGCTTACCGGAAAGCGGCGCCGAACGTCCCAATTCTAACTTTTTTTCCTGAACGGAGAGGAACATTTTTCAATTGAAAAATAACATAACTTTCGATTTAATTCGCCTCCTGTCCCTCAACTTTTAATTTCTATTCTCGATTTTCATCTATGTATTCAGATTAATGAAGAACAAATGGACGACAGTGGAAACGTATAGGCCTGCAATTTTTTAAAATTATAACCCAATCAGATAAAAATGTTAATCTATAGGCTATTGAGAGTATTTTATTGTGCGAAAATGTGACACTTTATAATTCATTTCAGCTGGAGAAATTAATATTTATTAAATATTTATAAATTCCTGGGATTATTAGGAAATGTTTGTTTTAAAAAGGTTTGCTTATAAAAAATATCTTATATTTGAAAAATAATTTCAATCTTTTTTATTATTATTTGAACTTTTGGTTAATGTTACCTATGGTTCCAAGATGGCGGCTCGTATGATTCCAGCAAGGAAACAGTGGGGACGCACGTTCTAACCTAACCTAACCTATTCTAATAATTTTCTTGGTAATAACTATGGTAATTTATTAGAATAGGTTAGGTTAGGTTATAATGTGCGTCCCCACTGTTTCTTTGCTGGAATCAGACGAGCCGCCATCTTGGAATCATAGGTAACACTAACCGAACTTTTATATATACGAACTTGTATAAGTATGTAATTAATGTATGATAAATTTTATAAAGTTAGAAATGTATTTATATACAGTGAAAATTAGAAACTTTAGAATAACAGAATTCCAGAAAATATAATCCTTGTGTTTTTTTATATTTCATTAAAATAAATATTTAACACGAGCAATTATTTATTGTGACATTGTGATATTTTTAATCATATTTTTAATTTATTTACTTTAAAATAAATTACGTAACATGAAAGTATATCGCTATTTAATTTTTCTGTGTTATAAAACATAAGTTTGTTTATAATAATTAAATATGTAATAAATATAAAAGTATTAAATTTATAAAATAAACATATCTGTTGGCAAAGTATTATATACAGAACGGGATGTTTAAGGTTCGCAATGGTAATAAAGCATCGATTAAAACATCGTATTGTTGTTTAAAATATTAAGTTACCGGTATATTTGTGGATTTTTCAAACAACATATTCTTCCACATTTAAAAATAATTATAAAAATTATAACTAAGAATATTTCTAAGCATAACTTTATTATCTCGGACACATGTTAAATGATTACAATTATGGTCCGATTACATGCCTGGTAATGTCATCAGAATGCATTAAAATCGCTACTCTAGTATCTTATGAAAAGACACGCAAAACGTCACTACGTTCGTAATTTTCAGTGCACATAGGTCTTCAAATGCCAGGCATGCCTGCACAATGCAGTCAAACACATTATGCGAAGCTAATAGTTTGAGAAAGGCCATACCATATAGCTGAGGAAAGGACAATGGTTGTTTTGCCGAACTGATCACTATCCGGGCCATTTTGAACTGACTGTGAGGTGGTGCTGAGGACAGTTAATACATGATGGCACACATATCTGGCGGACAAACTCTGGATGCACTAGGTAGATAACCAGGAAAGATGATCGTCTGATTGCGAGCAAGCACAAAACATGTGCAATAACGATGTTATTGCACATGATTTGTGCTTGCTGTCTCTAGATGCTATTGCAGAAAAGATGTCCAATACCATCTAGAGACAGGAACAAGCCTTGCTACAGAATCCTGTCACTTCTTATACTACTGGTAGGTAACTAGCAAAAAAATTTCAAGTTATTCGAGTTATTCTATAGACAAAAAGAGCAATTACCTGAAGCTCATATCAACAAGAAACCCGACAACCCATTTTTTAAAGATAAACTCATTAATGTAGTAAGAATATTGAAATTTAAACTTTGGCCAAACTGGGACCTCAAATTTCCAGTGGGGAAAAGGCGCGGGGTACACTGGCACGGCGCAGTGGTCGCGTTAAAAAACGAACGAGGATATCGGGGAATTCCCCAACAATTTTCCCAAAACATAATGTTTGAAGTCAACATTATACACGGATCCTCCTAATTCAAATGTGCTTGGACCCCATGAAGCTATAACGCGCCATTGCAAATTTGGATGCACGACAAGCACTATGCAGTTTGCTAATAGCATCCAACATCGCCTTGTTTTATGTCTTTGAAAATGATTTTAAAGCTCACGTAAAACAAAATCACTTTTAATCCTCATAAATTTAAATGAAACATAAAAATTACGACAAAACATAAACGTGGATTAATGATTAATTCATCAAAAAACACCTTGGTGGAAGTAACGATGAAAAATAAAAAACAATCGAAAATGTGATTACGAGTGATGAATAAAGGAACGGTTCCACCAGAGACGATGGGGCCAACCATGCTAAGAGATTAACCATTTTCATTGGACTTTCAAACGAGAAAGAAACAGTAAACATAAGGAGAGCCCTTTTTATGGCATCGTATATTAATTATATACATTTGCCCACTTACCAACAACTAAACCTGGCTGAAAAGCATTTTTATAATCATTTTCGAATTAAGTGTACAAGGTAATTTGTCTCCGGAGACAGGAAAAGTTTTAATTTGTGGTTTGATAATTCCTAGAAAATAACGATGTTCGAACCGGTTAAATATTGAAGTTTTAATTTGTTTCCTAGTGTTATAAATGAATCTAATGTGCAATTTTAATATTTATTTTGATAAATATCCAATCTTTAGCGAAAAAAATTTCATATGAAATTTTTTATTAAGTTTTATTAAATATGAAAATTTATATAAATAAATAAATAAATTAATTAAATACAGTGTGAATGTCCGTATAATATAAGTTGCCTTGTCCATTTATAGACGATTAACAGAGTCCTCAAGCTCGTAAAAACGCTGTCTTATGTTTTCGTTGTCACTTTGCCGACCATCAAATTGTCGTTGTTCTATAGACTTTAATTTAATCGAAGTGGAGCAATCGGGTGGAAGAGTAGTATTCGGTGAAAAGAGGACATGGGGGGACGATAACCTCGGCAGAGAAAAGGCTTATTTTATGCAGCAGAAGAAAAGCCTCTTCCACCAAGGCTTCTTCCTTGACGGACGAAACGTTTCTACGATTACTTTCGACTCGTGTCCGTCCAGTCGTACCTCGCGTGATCGAAACACCACCGCTCATTCTGCAACTTCTGAATATCGTCGTTCCTTCCAGGTAGTCGACAATAGTCGAGGCGCTATCGTTCGGAGTGATGACAACCACCCGTTTGTTGCCGGGTGTAGGCGACTCGCGCTCTCCGCTCTCCTCTACATCTTTCGGAAGCACCCGAATCACTCGAACCGAAGCGGAAGACGACGAGCCGCTTTCTTCCTGCCTATCATCGGCCGAGGTGTGCCGCTTTTTTAGTTCCTTGAAATTATCTATTCTGCAAGAGAGAAACGACTATTATGAAAATGCAACTTGTATTCTTTAAAAGAACATTCGTTTTGTTAATTTATTTTCATGTATATTGTAAGATTTCTAATGAAGAAATAATTTTAAAAATATGACAGATGATCGTCTCAATTATAACAAAAAGTTACAAATCAATATTATAATAAAATCTCTATTAAATACAGTAATTTTAACTTTCCAACGATTTTAAATGTTTGATATATAATTTGAGGAATCAGTTTCTACAAATTATACAATTGTGTCCGTTACCATAACACAAAACATTTGTGACAATAGAGACAACGCGCTGACGAATAACCTGGAATTATTCTATTTAATTAAAGTTTAAACTATAACGGTGCAAATTTCATATGGAATATGATGTGTATTTTTATTTTTATTTAATTTAGAGTAAAGTTTAAGAGAGCTGTCTGTCTTGCTGGCAGACTTAGCCCTAAAGAAATGAAAGGAACGAAGAATAAAAGTCGGAGAGTAAGGGGAAGGATAGAAGGTGAAGTCAGAGGGGAGTCAGACGAGTCGCCTAAACCCGGCGATATTTAAGAAAACAAAATAACAAAATAAGAATACAAAAAACACAAAATTTACAATTGTAACTACTTTGCCAACAACGCGATTATCAAGGTAAACATTTAAACAATTTAAGCTTAACAATTTGTTGAGATTGAATTGTTGAATTGTTGAGAAGTGAATTGTTAAAGTTTGCGATATTGAGAGTTGCGATGTGCGAAAAAATGAGTTTTTCTAGTAAGTTAAACTATATTTTTATTGTATAATTATATTAACTCTTTCATAACGTGTTCGCAATAAAAACAAAAACAAAATTAATACTAATTTCTACCAGATGTTTCAAAATTTTTATAACAATGTTACACGTTGATAGCGAATACTTCTCTCCATTGGATGCGGACGATTCCAGAAAAGTCTAATATAAATTAGTCACGTTTACTGTAATTAGATTTTAATCACATTAATAAACAGATGTAATTGTGATTGTTTTCCAGCTGAAGTAACGCGTTTTTTCTTTTCTGTTTTACGTTCAAAAATTTCTTGAAATATTTTTGAATCTTTATAATTTGGTAATTACATTGAAAATATTTCCAATGAGACATTAGAAAATCGTGCGTTTAGCAGGAATTTCATAACAGAGAGGAGTAGTAAAAGCTATCAGTTAACAAGCACTAAGAACACTTTCATACTTAACTTTAATTCATTAAATACATTCTAAACAGAAACTGTAACTTATTGTAAATAGACACTAATTAGAAATCATAGAAATTACATAAATAGTTTCAAATACATAAACACAAATAATAATAAATTAACATTAGAAACAAAGTGTATGGACACAAAATAGAAGTAGAGAGGAATCAATGTACCGTCATCCCAGACATTGGATGTTCTTATTCATATGTGAACTGCTATTGCAAATACTGCAGTTACGTAATCTACAAATTGAATATTTAAAACACATTTTACTCAGAATGTTCATAAAATTGTATCAAGAGAGTTTAAGTAAGCTTTTGTTAATACGTTTATACGTTAATAAACATCCAGTTGTTTATTTCGACCGGGTACTCTTTAGTAATATTACATTTTCAAGTAATATTACAGTTGAATTCATGGTCGAAACACTTTACACTTTCCAAGCAATTAATAATGTCAAATCAAAATGCAATATTCATACTTTGTGATAAAAATAGACTTTTAGTAAATTTTTAGTTTAATTTTTGCGGATTTGCAATAGAATAAAGCTTCAAAATATATTTCGACAATAAGGATTTCATCTGTAAACTATTTGTCATTTCTCTCTTTCAAATTCTTATATAATTATTGAATTCACGCGAAGAAAATTTTACGAATTGCTGTGTTTATTGTGTTTACTTTTATTCTCTAGTTGGTGATAAAATGGAAGTCGACAATTCAGACGAATATTTTCGATCTGATCTAAAAGATCTTGCTGAGAACCCCGAAGAAAGAGAATTGTCTGATTCTGTAAGTTACAATTCAATCGAAATAATTAAAAATAATCTAATAACTCTTATCATTTAAAGGAGTAAAATTTAAAAGCCATGACAACAACGCAAATATAATAAAATGTGTTAATTGAAATGGCTGCAAGTTGTTTATTTATTATAAATGAAAATTTTTTTCAATTAATAAAATAAAATACGAATACTGTAAAATTATTCTATCAGAAATCAGAATTTTTTACTTTTTTACAGGATTCCGATGACGACATAGAGGGGTTCTATTATTGTTTGACTGAGGAGCAATTTCCTCCTTTTAAAAAACGCAGAAGACCGTTAAAACAAGCGTTTGTATATTTAAAACTCTATTCTTTGGTCAAAGAAACAATCATCGAAGAAGATGAGTTGAAAACGGATCAGGAATCATCCGGAGATGACGTCGTGGCATTGAGTGAAGAAAATAAACTATTAAATCAAGGTGAGGTCACAAAGAAATTACAAAGAATTATCCGATTCATAGAATAACTTGTTTAACAATTATCAAGGAATGATTTAATGTTAAACTCATTGTGTTAAAATCGATTTAAATTAAGAAACTTAATATTAATTATTTATTCGCGGTCTTGCATGTCGTAGTTCATTATATTCGAAACAATTCAAAAATAGAAAATTAATTTCAAAATGTTTATTTCTACAAAAATTTCATTTACTTCGTCAAAAATACTTTTAATAATTCTTTTTTTACTGTTTAAGTAACAATTTTAACGGACATTAAATAAAAATTCACCGAAAACATTATTCAGGTGGAGTAAACAAACGAATGAAATGATCGCAAGACACACAATGTTCTTATTTATGACATAATTCATTGTTTTGCAGTGTGCTAATTTCTGATATCGAATTTAATTGACGATTAATTTATCATCCGTCAAAGTATATGTCGAGAAATTTCTTATACTCTTTCTACAATATTAATAAATAAACAATATAATTGTCTGAATTTTCCTTTTTTGGCTGTTGTAATATTTTAATTTTTCAGTGTTTTTGTCGTGTTTTGACTCCTCGGCACACAAAACAGTCAAAAACTAATTCCCGAAATATGTGTGTGTCTATTTCGTTTCATATCTGAGGGTAGATAAAATATTACAAACCGACATTTTCACGGTACCTTGTATAATAAGGGACATCGAGGCAATTCAGTTTGGGTGGTTGAAGGTCGAACGGGTGACAAATAGATGTGGGCCTGGTGAAGAATCGGTCTTTATGAAGATTTCTGACTTTATAATATTTACAATTTTGTATACAACTTGAAAATTAGGCTTTCTCTAAATTCTTTGAGTGCGTGACGTTAACAGATAATGTATAAATGCATAATGCATAAACGCTTGTAAAACTGAGAAATCAAGAACTAAATTCGAATTCTCGTCATATGTAACACGAAACTGAAATATAACTTTTTGTATATAAACTTCATGGGATTATCGTCATTAACATCCGGCGTATTTAATACAAGTCGTAGTTTGCGCTTGTATTCACATTTACTTGAAAAACAGACAACTCCTGGAACGTAGGCAGACTTTTGTATTAATAGTTAGTGTATTATATTTTCGATCCTTTGATTCATTTACAATTGAAGAGGTCTGAGTAAAAATTATATTATATTACCTCACTGTTTACACAATTGTACTACTTTCTGTCTTCCTATACAAGTTATTCCATATACATATGTATTTCCATGCTGAAAACCTTTAGCATTAAGTAATTAGGTGGAATTCGTTATGCTGCGCATTTTTGCGTTTTTTGGATAATTTTTTAAATTGCGATATTTCGCTTCAGTGTCGAGCTATATTCAATCTGTTTTTTGTGTTTGATTAAAAACATATTACAGTTTACGATTGTATAATTTTGTTTTATACATATTTAAAATAATATGAAGTTTACGAACAAAAGAAAAAAAAAATTCATTTACAGGGAGTTGCTGAACTTTGTACATCTATTAGATAGAAACATCTGTCTTCTTTTAAACAAAACAAACTGCAGCTCTCTACCTAGAGCAAGGGAGAAGTTATTGCCATTATTCACACTATGTCTCTAATTACTTAGCTGGGAGAGTAGTCGATTGTTATCGTGAACGACACCGATTAGTCAGCTGTACGACTGACACGGCTTTGCTCTTATTTTTGTAAAATAATTAAATGTATTCAAAATATATACGAATTCATTTGACAAAAATTTTAAAGCCAATTAACATCACGAACATCTTCCATAAACTTACTATAGGAAGGTGGAGTTTCCCGGGAATATTTATCGCTAGATAGTTTTAAAAACATATTTTCTCGCCTAAATATTGTCAAATTAGCTAATTTAATGTCTAAGTGCATTAAATTAGTTAATTAGAGCTAAAAATCGATTTAAAAAGCGAATTTACTGTGATTGTCTACATTTTACTTGTAAGGTTGGAGGCGGGGCTTTTCTAGGCAATTTTTTCCGTTCACAAGTCTGTGATTAGTTAAAGTAATGTCAACAAATCAGAAGATACCCAATAAAACATTAGAAGGAGTTTCCCTTTGATTGTTTTTAGCCAACTGTGTAGTTAACTGCGAAGATTTACTGTAGAATGGTAGGGGGATGTATTTACCGAAATATTTATGGCCCAGAGGTAACAACAAAACACTTATTGGCTTAAACAAAGTTAATCGACCTACAGAAGAGTGAATCAAAGCTAAGATCGCTGGAAAACTCGAATATAACGCAATTTATTGGTATTTTTTAATTAGATTTTTTAATTTTTACCGATCGGTACATTTCGCATCACCGATAAACGAAGAAGTCATGTGATACATACCGATCGGTAGCTAACCGCATGGAAAAGGTTATGATCAAAACACTTTACACTTTCCAC